>NC_135755.1:27437500-28133750 GCF_041903045.1 Epinephelus lanceolatus | reverse complement strand
TAGAAAGAGTCAACAGAAGTGCAAATGTAAGAACAAATTTTTAAATGGAGTTTTAAAAGACAGTTCTTGTTCTTGCCTCATATATCACTTGTCACTGGAAAGCTTAAAACTGAAGCTGACGCAGGCATCGTGCTGGGAATTTTGGCAGGGCCATTGTGAAATGCAACAACAGCACAGTCAACTTTGAGTAGACTTCGCATAGTTTAGTCTGTTTTTGAGAAATGACATAGGTAATGTTTAGGCCAGCTGTTTTTATCCATGAACTTATTCTTTTGGTCACTACCCAAATTGTGTAGGCAGAGGTGGGAGATAGAGAGAGATAGGTGAGAGTTTCACATTCAGGTTCAGCTCCTGCATCACCACTAAAGTCCAGTATAAGACGTGCATGACTGCAGGTAATGCAAAAGAGTGGTCTCATGCTCATTCTGATTTCCAAGGTATGTAAACTTCTTCTTTTGGCGCAAACACTCCCTACCAGCCAATACACACAATTCACCATTTCTAGGTAAAATATGATGTCCTTGGACTTGGAGGCAGCAACTGTCATCCCCCTACTTCAAATTCAGTTGCCAGCTGCTCCAGTGCACACTGATGGTCACAGCCTGACAAATCCAGCAGGACCCAAATCATCAGCAAGAGGCAGAGAGATGCAATGGTGAGGTCAAAAACTGGGCACACTACAGCCCTCTGCTCTACATTAAAATCACAAACAGAATGGGTGACGAGGCACAGCCATGGCAGAGCTCAGCAGCCATTGGGAATGCACTCGACCTTCTGCTGAGGACACGGCTTTCCCTCCTGTGGCACAAGGACCAGATAGCTTGGACCACAGAACTTCATACTTCTTATCGACAAAATCTATCCTATTCTCATGTCAGATGGAAGTTAGTCAGTGGTGCTGTGGGCAGTAGCTAACCAAATCTAAAGGAAACATCTCCTGAACATTAACAATAACACAGAAAAACATTATTCACCAACTGGTGTCCATTACCCAGCTTTTATTTTGGCTTCACCAGACTGCCTAAGCTAACCTCTTTATTCAGATTGCATGTTTCCATCTCACAGACCAAGGAAAAGTCTCACAGGCAATTGGCACATGCAGAATGCAGTGTGCATCTCCACTCACCTCTTACCTGACCTCATATTCTCATCTTTTGCCAGTCATACTTTCTACACGACTACAGTCCCCCTCCCCTCTGCCTCTGCTTGTCCTCCAGGCTCTGGCGGGAAAGTGGCCCGCCTCCACACACACACACACGCCAACATACACACACACATGATTGTGCACACTGAGTCATACAGGGAGTTGATGAGACAGGGACTGTAGATGAAAGTTTGACACCAGGAAAATGTGTATCTAACGCCCCACAGGGGAACTGGCTGTGATCAAAAATGTATCAAAGAGGGGGCAAAAACTTGAAACAGCAAACTTGAAAAGACCTCATCATTTTGTACCTGATCACAAAATCTTCTCTTCAGTGTTTTTTTGGGTGGGGGGGGGCAATGTAAGCCAGTCGTTCTCTAACAACAGACCCTGGTTGTCACATTTCTCAGTTTTTTAGCCCAAAATGTTGCCATTGTGTAAAAGCTTATTAGCTTGCATTTCAAAGTAATATTAGTCATGCAAGCTGCTGTCAACTTTCTCTCTGTGGGGTTGCCCTGATGGCTGAGTGGTCTAGGACAACCTTGCATGGGAATTGCAGACAGTTGCTGTGACTGCATTAGCTGGAATGTGAACCCAAACTGTGCTGTCGTCTCTCCTTTAGTTCCCTGTCTGTCCTCACTGCCAAATGCAAATGTACTATAGGTGAAGCAGCACCTTTAAATCTACAGTAGCTGCATTAACCCCTCGCCAGGTCTCACAGTAAAACCCAGCTCTGGTGAAACATAGAAGGCTGGGTTGTGTTTGACTCTGCCCTTGTGTCTGTCCTCAGATCCTGCTAATGGCTATGAAGGACATGGACATTAATAAACTGACCTCTGCTGACCTGCCATTGCAGAGTGGAATCACCCAGGACTTGTTCCCTGCTGTGGAAACCCCCATTATAGACTATGGCGAGGTAAGTCAGCAGTCAAGATCAGCATTCCTGCAGAGAACTAGTGTTTTATTGTCTTTTGACTGCATACCTGTGTTAGTTACTCTTTGACTGCAAAGTACCAAGAAGGTGAATCCTCTGAGTAGGTAGATGCAAAATGAAACACAGTTCAGACGTAGTTCATTTGCCCCCAGAGGTTGTCCTGAGAGCTGTCAGCTCCTCTTAATATTCATTGTAGCACTAAAATATACATAAACACATCTAACCATTGCTGAAACTTGAATGCTCAGTAGAGTTAGACAATATTTAGACACCATTGCTGTCACTGCATCAGCTCTCTCACTTTTGTCCTTGTCTCTTTGCCCGTCTGTCTATGTAGTTGCGTCTTTAGCTTACAAAGGGGTTGTGTGCGCCGACTCGTGTGTCTGCACGCCCATCAGCATATGCCGGAGTGTGTTTATGAACACAGGTGATAACAGATAGGTGAATGAATAGCTGTGCATTATCACATGCAGAGCACACCCGGGCAAAATTATTTATGCAGCTGTGATATTGCGTTTTTCATCTCTGCTTCGTTTCTCATCTCTCCGTGCTGTGAAAAGCAGATGGCATATTTTGAGGTGGCAGTCATGTGTGCAGGAGGATGGATAGATGGATGGGATAGTCGCTCAGTCCACACATTTTTGTCTTTTAACTCACACAAAATGTGGCCCCTCCCTGCATGCCTCACGTTACTGCTGTGTGTGTGTGTGTGTGTGTGTGTGTGTGTGTGTGTTTGAATGCAAACCTTTATGTGTGCGTGACCATTTGTGCAGATGCAAGCTTATGCATAGTGTGTATGTATCTATGTGTGTGTGTGTGTGTGTGTTTGTGTATCCCAGTCCAGACAAAGGCCCAGCCAGAGTCCATTGGCTGGGCGGGAGCGCGTGCAGCGTAGTAATGAGGGCGTCATTAGTTTGGCTGGGAGGCTCCTCCACTATTAGCTAATGGATTCTCAGCCATCTGCTCTGACAGGCTCCACTGGTTACTCATTTCCACCTCGATCAGAATGTGCTACTGGAGACGTCTTTCCTCTCTCTGTGTGGAGGCTCTGGGAGCGGCTGAACCCCACCTGCTGTGTGGTTCAACTCCTCCTGTCTGTTTGTCTGGCTCACTGTCAGACAGACGCCTGTCTGTCTCCATGGTCGCCTTTGTACCTCAGTCAGCATCTGTAACATTTAGGTTTTAACACAGTCTACATTCGAACCCTTTTTTTTTCTTTTTCCTCCTCCTGTTTCTGTCCTTCCCAGCTCTCTCTTTGGTTTGCTTGTCTGAAGATTCTTCTCTTAACCTTTCTAGTGTTTAAGTGCTTGTTTGTATTTTTCATTCTATTAAGTAATTTATCAAGGTGATTCATCTCCTAGTTAGTTTTTAGCACACAAAGCATCACAAAGATCACGACAAAAGTAAGACTGTTTCATCACACTTGGTCCGTCCTTCTGAATTTATGACCTCAACAGTGTTTCCCATGGTATACCTTGAGAAAGACCAAGTGTGTTTGTGTCCTGTCTTTTACAGTGAGGTCATTGAGTGGAGCTCTGTGTTTGGTCATCCTCTTTACTGAAGTCTCCAATTCATCAGGTCATGGTAAAGTAAACCAGAGGATGTTAGAAGTACACAAATAGGCAGCGGGCCAGTGTAAAGTGCAGTGTGGTGGCTGATTATTTATCATAATCACCAAAAAATGCATTTTAAAAGCCAAGATCCCTGCCTGGGGGAGAACATCAAGCTCTTGGAAAAGACAATGTGTGACCTATCTTGTCAGCTTCACTGGGAGCTGACCTCTTTCTTCCACTCAGGCTGGATCCAGAAATAGGTTGTGGGCTTATTGCTGGTGGGTCTCCACAGGACACAAGCTGTATTAGATTTTTAACAGACTGGCTCCCAGGGCTAGATAATAAACTTGCCACCTGGGATCCTTTTGGAGAATGCAAATGAAACCTGGTCTATTTACCTGTTGAGTGCAGTGGTGGAATGTAACTAAGTACATTTTCTTAAGTACTACACTTAAGTACAATTTAAGGCACTTGTACTTTACTTGAGTCTTTTCTTTTCACAATACTTTATACTTCTACTCCACAACATTTCAGAGGGAAATTGATAACTTCAGTAATGATTTACTGTACAGATTAAAGGGATACTTCTACATTTGTATATCAATTACTCCCCCCATGTTATGTCGAATTTGTGAAAAAAATAATGTTTTTGTTGCTTGCTTCCGGTGAATAAAGAACCAAAAACTGAGAAAATTCTTGATGAATATAAATTATAGTGGTCCGAGTTTAACAACAGTAAAGCTGTAGTTTAACATTTATTTATAAACTCCCACACAACTTCTACAGTATAATCCAAGTCTCATACATCTAATTGTATGCTCAGAAGGGGTGTAAATCACCAGTGTCATAACAGTACGATATTGTATCGATTCTTTGGGAAGCAATTTGATATTTCCTGATAATATGAAATCTGTTGCAGTACGATTTTGATTTGATGTGATTTAGGGGCTTGCAATCGATATGAGACGATATCATCTGCCCATATAACACAGCCGATTACAGAAGAAGCTGCCACCCCTTTCTTTTTTGCTTTTGGCCATAAAAGATGAAAACGACACATAAAAAATCTAAGTAATAGTAACCACTTTAGTGCAGGAAAGTTTACCAGTTTACATGATCTTTCTCTTAAAACTTCAGGACTCTCGTGCTTAAATCCCTGTATGCAAACTTCTCCCAACAGCCTTAAGACATGGATTAATAATGAGATCATGTAACAAAAGCATAATATTTTCAAGGGTCAAGTAAAAAAAACAATTGTTTTTAACTAGTGACTTGTATTAGCTTATGCATGTTTACATTGCATGAATTAGCCTAGTGGCTGGCAAACTTTTTCTGCCTCTACTCATAGCTTACCAGATCACATGTAATGTTATTATTTTGCTTATTCACCATTGGTTAAAGTCACTGCATCTCCCAGCAGAACAGCTTGGTTGAATTTCAGTCTGCACGAACATTTTTTCAGCGTGACGTTGTTGAAACAGAGCAGCTAATGTTGCTGTTGTGACAAGTTAGCACAGTGAGATGTCTGCACTGTTTACACAGGGCACATGCTTTGTCCTTTGACCTGTATTTTCTCCATAATCCAAAATATTTCCACACTGCTGATTTATTCCCAAGTAAACAACGTTATACTCATCGTCTTTCTCTTGGCTGTTTGCCATTTGCCTGCCACTGTTTGACAGTGACACAGACTTTCAAAATTTAAGGGTATCCTAAAGATGACGATACAGATTGATGTTTTCACTTTGATCATATTCAATTGTTGATCATTGAATTCATGTATCGATTCAGATTGATGGATCTGAATGCTCAGTGCTTCTCAAAAAAACAGCTCTTTCTGACAGAGAACTGAACTAAAGTGAAACTTCTCTATGCTCTTATCGCACGTGGGAGAAGTTTTTCTTGTAGGCTTTCTTCAAGAAACCTTTTCTGTCAGAAATCTATTAATTTTAACCCAAACCACGACTTTTTTTCCCCAACCTTAACAAAGAGATCCCTTTCAGGTTGAAGGCCCTCGAGGAAACTTTCTCCCAATTGCTGCATTCTTCAAAGCCAGACCCCATTGACAAAAACAGTGATTTTACCCTGCTTAACAATGGAGCTGTTGGTCTACCGCTGCCTCGATCAGTTAGTTTGTGTTATTGCGTGACTTTGGTGAATCTAAACTAACCCTTTAAAACAAGTCACACACACTATCTGATCAAGACAGCAATTAGACCAGCAGCTCCTGAGTTGAGCGATGTAAAATTACTAATTTTGTCAGTGGAATCTGGCTTTGAGGAGAGCACAAATAGGTTTTACCTCTATTTCAGTTCCCCATTGGAAAGGGCTGTCTGTTGGGAAATACTGAGCATACAACTGGATAAATGAGGCTTGGATTATACTGCATGAGCTGTGTTATAAAAAAAACAAAACAAAACAAAAAAACAGTTTTTTTTTTTCACTAGTGAAAGTAACATGGGTGAGTAATTGATATACAAGTGGTCATATGTGCATACAGCATATATGCAGTTATTTTTTAAAAATGGTTTAAAACATTTTTCATGGAAAAATGCCAAAAATTTAAAAGTAATCAAATGTAGGGTTTTATTAATTTACTTGTAGTTATTTTGATATTTTTTCAAAAAAATATTCTTAGGTTTGGACTATGGAATGGAAACAAACATTAAAGAAGTTTCTCAACTTTCTGAAATTTTACTAATCAAACCATCAGTTGAATCGATTACTTGAGAAAATAATCAGGAGTATTGATCAGCATCCACTCTGCCATGCAGATTGGCTGTAGATTTCAACCTTCTGTCATTAGCTCGGAGTAAGTGTCTGCCTGTTTGACTAATAGTCTCTATTTGTTTTTATCTGCCTGTATTCCCAATTCCCCCCTGATCCTCTGTCTCTTTCTCTCTCTCTTACACTGTCCATCCATTTCTCATTTACTATGAATATCACAACATCCGTCCCCAAGGGGCCCTTCCAAGAAATTACACACCCTTCACTTTGACACAGACGTGTTGGAGCATTTATCACACCTATCAGGATGCGTCGTCAACATATGATCACATCCGCCGTCCCTGGGGGGGCTGTAGCTCATCCAGCACGCACACACACACTTGACACACATCATACACAGACTGCCAAACATTCAGATGTATCTGTCAACTCTATGATGCTCATCTCACACACACACGCACGCACACACGCACGCGAGCGCGCGCACACACACACACACACACAAGCATCCTCACATACACCACAGATATTACAAATTTCCTCTCTCTCATGGTTTTCTCTTCCTACTGGTTTAGCATGGCTCCCTTGGGCACAGTAGAACCCTATCCTGTTTAATTGAGTGTATCTCATCATCTGCAGTGGGCCTTCCCCTCCCTCTAATGAGTTTTAAGAGCTCCTTTGCTTTCTACCACCCTTTATGCTTCAAGGGAGTCTAGCGCTATATGTGTGTGAGTATTTGTGAGTGTTTTAAATGGATCGGGTGGGCCAAGTGTGGAGGATTAAAGCACCAATGCGAATCATCTTGTTGACATGGAGTCTTAGAAAGTCTAAGTGAGAGAGACAGATGAGGAAGTGGCACACCCTGACATACAGCGAGTGACTGAACTCTAGACGAGAATGTGTCTCCAAGTGTCACGATATACAGAGTGTGTCAGAGGAAGGGTGTCTGGACTTTTCCTAAAACAAACTCTCAAAAATGAGTAAATGGACTTACCTACATGTAGGTTTTTTATTGTTTGCACGTAGGATATCAGTGACTGCTCAATGGTTTCTCTTGGGTTCTGTAAAGAACAGTGGTTCTTTTAGTCGAGGGGTGTCCAACGTTTTTTGAATGGGGGCTAGATTAGATAATGACAGCTGCTTTTCGCATCATATGTGTCACTTAAAAAAAGTCACACACAAATGTGACAAATGCAACAGTGTCATCTTTCAGTGAAAAAGTATTTAACTTTCCTTCCAAAGAGCGGCAGTCCTCACTGTTGCTTCTTCGCTGTGGCCATGTCTGCTACCTAGCAGCAAGTGTCTGCTGCTAGGTAACTGTCGGTTTGCTTGTTTACCATCTGTTTATGAAAACACATTAGTTCTGCCTGCAGAGTTCCTTCTTGGCACATGTCTACAGGCTATATGATAGTCCTGCCTTCGTGAGTGGAACAGAAAAAATGCAAAATGATCTCTCTTGATTTTCTAATAATGTGATGCAGACCACAAAGACAAACTGCAAGCCATTTAAATTCAGTCCTCAGGCCACAAGCTGTTTGTTGGACCAAAGTTTTGTCCAACAAACAACAGCAAGTAAGCAGTGTGGTGGTCAGCTGTGAAATGCTCCAGCTTTAAAGGCAATGGGACAGACTTGAAGTTAAAATAGACAAGTTTTTGCTTCAAGATTGGTTCCCCATAAGCCTCGCTTTCACTATGCAATTCTGTCTGCCACCAGGTATGATCTCCCAGGAAATTGGAGGCTCAATTTATGACACAAAGGAAGGGCTTCAACGATTGTGCAACCAAACAAGAAAAGGATAGTCTTTTGTTTTCCCTAGTAGCTATCGGTAGCTAACTCCAGTTACTAAAACCTAAGTTCTTCTGGAACAACCAAAGTAACTGTGGAAACTGTGGTAGTTGCTAGGCTCCAAGGAAAATCCAGTTACCTTTGTGACAACAGTGCCAACAATAACACCACTTGCAAACACTAGGCGAGTTGGAATTTGGAAGGTTTTGTGTTTCCACTTTAACAGAGCAGCCAAAGCATTAGGGCGGTGATACATTTTTTCTTGTGTTGGCTCTGAAGCTCAGTACTTTCAGTTTGAAATGAAACACTGACTATGAAGATAAAATGATCTCTTTTGTCTTTTTCCTCTGTCATGTACTGTCTCTCTTTCATTCTCTATTTCACTTCCCTCCCTTGTCTTCCCATAGTCTATTAATTGTTTTAGTCACATATGTTGATCCAGCTTTATCTGGCTGTTGTCTCTTTGGGCCCTGAGGCAATCAAGTCACACACAGATACACTTGACTGGCTGACAGTGACGCCTTGCAGTGTTTTAAATGGACCCCGGAGATACTTTACAGGCAGACACACTTTACCAACTGTCACACAAAAATAAACAAATTTGGACCGTAAATACACATATATTCTCATATACCGGGCCTCTATGAATCTATACACCCAAATACACTCATTACTGCCTTAACTAGCAGTTGTCACTCACACACAGGAGCCCTCACGCTCAGGCAGGGAAGGCAGTGCTAATTGCCACTGCTTACCGGTGCTTTCTAGTGACAATATGTTTGTGATGGCACGTCAGACAGAACTTTGTCGCTCGCTGTTGCCTCAGCTGGCTGCTGGTACTGGCTGATGCCTCTCTAGAGCATAAACAGACACATGCACACACACACATCACACACTGTGGCCTAACTCTCCTCATCCCTCTACGGTCATCATCATAGTCTCCTCTCCTTCATCTCTGCCTTTCTCACTCTTGGTGCCACACTTGTAGCAACTGCAGATGCTGTTATAAATAGGAAATAAGGAAATAACTTCCTTTTAAAAGTTTGTGTTTGTATGCAAGCTAAGTGCTCATAATTCTAAGCATGTCGTTTTTCACCTGCTTAACCTCCATCTTCATCTTTTTATCTTCCTGCCTTTTATCTTGGAGTCTTTTATAAGGACTCTTTGCCCTTGCTTTCTCATTCCATACTTGAGAAGTGCATCGCTACATCACATATGCAAAGGGATTGTGTGTGTACGATGCTCCCTGTGGTTCCTGCTGTAATTCTGTATGCTTTCAGCTTGTTCTAGGTTCCCAGTGTGACTCAACCTCACATGTCTATTTGCGTCTCTTTCTCCCTCTCTCTCTCACATCTTTTTCTTAGTAACTCTTCCTTGCTTTCATTCTCTAACATTTTTTTTCTGTATTATTTCTCTCCCTTTGCTTTATTTCCCACTCAACATCTGTTTTTTTCTCCCAAATTTCAGTTCACATTTTCTTCTCTTCCATCTCTGTCCCTCTATCTCTCCCTTGCCCATTTCCATTCCTCCTCTCACTTTCTTCCTACTTCCCTCTCTCTCCTTCCCTCCCTTCCTTCCTCCTTCCATGCCTGCCATCTCTTCTTTCATTTTCTGACTCAACACCTTGCTCTTTGCATGTCTATTTCTGGTCTCTATCTTCCTCTCCCCATGCCAGCATCACCTCCCCCTGGTTCTCATTATCTGTCTCCCTCTCTTCCTCTCTCTTGCCTCTGTCTCTGCTTAGATACCTTCTATTCCCGAACCTGTCCCACCCACATGTGCATGTGTGCACACGTGCACCCACACAGACATACACCTGCGCACACTCACGTGCACACACATGCACATTTTAAAAGGCACTGCATCCTCAGACCAGTCATTTTCTTCTGTATTCATTTTTTTGCCTCTGGGAACATGAGAAACATGCTAAAACTACTTGTTAAAAGGAAAGGTAACTGCAACATCAAGACACGCTCTATCAAAGATTGGCTCCCTTCCTCCCTTACACCCATTTCTAGGATTTCTTGATAGAGCAGGAAGCAGTGTAGACATATGATAATGATACACTGAGCAAAACAGTTTTGAATCTCACATATTAAATGATTAAAGAAAGTAAACTTGCACCAGGTCATATTTCCATTCTTTGTATTATCACACCTGCAGCTTGTGTACTGCAGGCGTCATATGATATCTTTGTAATACTATTTACTCCAGCAACTGCAGATATTAAAAAAAGATCTTCCAGGAACAGACGGTAACCTGCCAATAAAGTAAAGCATCTGTTCCTGAAATGCCTTTTCTACATTTGAAGCGAGTAATCAGTGACATGATCTGAAAAACACAATGTGTTATTATAAATCTGACAAAGCCTTTAATATGTTTCTCTCTCGCTGCCCTCTGTTCTATGGCAACTTATTATTTCACCATGAACTCATGTTTTTGTCACTAATGATCCCCACTTGGTGTAACTTCAGACAAAGCAGAGCAGATGTTCCTCAGATAGCTGCTGTTAAATTACCGCGCATTATATTTTTTGTCATTCAAACCTTGGTAGCTAACAAACAAGCTAGTCATCATGCTGATATGATCAGACTACAACAAGCATTTGTGTACATGTCTTTCCACCTTTGACTTTTTTTTTCTCTCCTAGTTTGCGCTGCTGTTTTTTTTTTTTTTTTTTTTTTGCACATTGTTACCGTGCTCTCATGTTTTTTTATCGCTTGCAGTGCAAGATGCACCCCCGCTACCTTCTGATAGAATGAAGCAGATGTTCATTGAAAAGCTACTGTGTAATTCTAAGCATAATAGTTTTTACATTTTTGTCATGCAAACCTTGACAGCTGACAAACAAGCGAGACATTTGTGATGTGATCTCCTAGTAACGAGCTTTTGTATCATTATATCCACAATTACAATTTCCTCATCATCTGTTTCTGAACTGTTATTAGTATTTTGTCTTTGTGCCTTCCCTGCTGTCAACACTTTTTCACCGTGCTCTGTTGTTTCTTTTTTCTATCTCATCTTTTCCTAGATGCCCAGTGGGACAATGGAAGTATCTGAACTCCATGACAATGAGACTTGGAAAGCTGTTATGAGAAAACGACCTCTCCACCAGTGAATGAACTGAGTGCTTTCTTCTTTCATGAGATTAGCCTGCACAGGTACAGATAATAGACACACAACACTGTTCACATTACACTACATGTAGTCTAGTAGCAGTGCCCCATTCACATTTTTAAACTCAATTGAAGCTCTTTCTCGCACTGTGTTTCATAAGGCAATGATTAGTAGTCATAGAAAACAGTGGAAATGTGTTCGCAATTTATATGAGGAAAATAAAATCAGATCTGTGGCAGACACCTTATGTTCGCACATATTTATCTAGTTTTTATTGCACGCATTAGCCACAGCCTTCCACTGTGTAATCAGTGCATCTAAATTTATCATCAACAGAACTTAATTTTCTGTGTTTCAGTATGCACACAGGGATAACAGTTTGTTTTTGGCACTAGCCCCACAAGGCTTCTGTTGTCATGACTATTATCCTCCATTCAGAAACCGAGTAAAAAAAAAAAAGAAAAGAAGTCCAAGCAGAAAAGTGGGCTACTGGTTCAGTAGCATTTGCTTGTCAGGCTTGTAGGCTGTGCTAGAAAAGCTGCTGTGAAAACGGATTGATTTGATCCAGCACACAGTATTGTAGCTCCAATGCATGTTTTTTTTTTCTTTCCACACTGTGTAAGTTTGCCATTCACTACACACACACTGCTACACATAAAGAAAGAGATGGTGTTCATTTTTCCGCTTGCGTGTAGATGCCCCTACATCTGCTGTAGAGGACTGGAGATGATGAGATTTTCAATAGGTCCGTGTTGAATTGTGCATGTGTGAAATGCCTGTGGTACAGTGGTAGCCTTTATAGGCCAGTCGAGAGCCCACTCAGTTACAAGTAATGCACACAGTAATAATAACATCTCACCTATGGTACACGGATAGGATGCAGTCAGAATAGTAGCAGCAGTCAGCTGTGTTCTCTGGTAAGCTGTGATAAACCCACTGTATACCAACTGAGCAGAGTGACAATGTTAGCAACTAGCTGGAGCTTTTAGCAGCTGAAGAGCCAGATATTTTCCTCAGGAATTAATGGAGACAAAAGCAGGGTCAAAAGAGATTGAGTATTGGACCAAATGAATGCTAAGGTGCTCTAATCGACTGCATGTGTTAACAGACAACTGCTCTCTAAAAAGTTAGCCATAATAACTTTATGGGATGATAATTAGGAATGTTCCTGGCGACTAATTTCCCTGTCAACTAAACGAAAATTTTAGACTAGTCAACTAGTCTAAAAAGAGGAAAACACTTAGAACAAAGTCAAAATTTAGCACAATTTATTGTTAAATATTTGAAACATTGTCGCTAACATATTGTGTGCATGAAGAGCCCTTTGAAGTCTTAAATAAAAATCTTCAACAACCATGTCGGATTTTAAATGCCATTGAAGATCGAGACACTTTGTGCCATGCAGTATGAATGTGAACATGAACATTCAAGCTCAGCATATTTTATTAACTTCCTTAAGCATTTACCTTGGACAAAGTTGAGTGGAAGCATATCTTGTGAGGTCACTGTCGTGATGAGCTGCGTTATTTTCTCAGACCGGGGGGATCACAGCGTCTCCGAGTGAACAGTGTCAATTTATGCACTGCTAGCAGCAGCTGTCGTTCCGTGCAGGTTACCATCCAAATGCTTGAGCTGAATGTGGTTGCGCATTGCTGCAGTCGAGTGATTATATGCCAGTTTCTTCTGACACAGCCTGCATGCTACCTAGTTTTATTTTCTAGATCAAAGTTCTGCCAAATCACGCTGGTTTTCACGAGAGGACATCTGTTTTATTTACCACCGTGCTGTTTTAAAACTACAGTCTACTCGAGCATTACCGCAGGGAGGGGGACTGCTGTCTGATGGCTTTGTAGCCCCCACTAGTGGTGGGCGGCTGCATGAGAGTTAAGCGGCCTTGTACATGAATAAAACACTAATTGGTGTAACTGACTAATATTTCTGGTGCCGACTAGTGAGGGCGCGGACGTTTAATTGTTAAGATGGCCTTTCACGTGCATCCCTAATGATGATATGTCAGAGTCATGCTGTCAGCTTTTTGCGCTCCAGATTGTCGACGTCTTTTGTAAACAGACTTGCCAGTGAAAGTGAAAGTAAAAGCCAACCCCAGATGCATACTTTTTTAGTGTTTTGCCAAGCTGTGGTTGCATTTTTTCCTGCGCTGCATCTCTTGGATGCCTGCTGCTTACGGTCTGGCAACTGGTCGCTACTTTTTTATAAGGCCCTGACATCACCTGAGCCCTGTGAGGGCACAAGCACATGAATGTCCCCAGCACAGAAAATCCAAGAGAATAAGAAAATACAGGCAGAAAGCAGAGTCTCTGCAGAAAAATACACCACCACAAACTTCTAGTGGGTCATAAGTCACGATTGAGAAGGAAGGATTACTTCTGTGTGGGTCTATACGTTGTTTTATTTAGGAAAGTCCTGCATAATGTATCTTTAAAATCGTACATTATTCATTTAAAGTGGGGTTTGGTTGACGCACTTCCTTTGTGCCTTAAATTGAGCCTTCATTTTTCCAGGAGATCGTATCTTGTTATAGCAATAATGTGATTATGTTATACCATTACATTGTAAAATCGAAATTTATTTCATAATGATAAGTTAAAGTAAAAAAAAAAAAAAACTGTCTATTTATGTTCTAAAACATGCTGGAAAACATTAAACTAGCACCAAGTTAGTTCTTACTTGGATTAAGTTTCGTCTGGTGCCCACAAGCTCCAGTATAAAACTAATTTCCAACAAAAACAAAAAAATGTTGACACAGCTCTATTAGATACACCACAGTGCTTAAGAAATGGATATGCACTGTTGTGTTGGAAAGGAAAATGGACACAATGTTCTTTCCTTCTGTTGAGGACAACTACATAAAGTCTTGACCCAGCGCAGAAAAGGAAAGAGGTCAGAGCTCCAGTGTGTTGGAGAGAAGAACAGAAATAAAGATGTGTTCGTACTGGTTTATTGTGAACCAATAACACTGTTGGGAACATAGAGTGACATTTGAGAGAGAGAGAGAGAGGGACGACCTAGGAGCTCCTCTGAAAAGAATAAGAGATTTCGAGAAAGGTTGAAAGAGGCAGACAGAGAGATAGATTGAGACAGAAGTGGCACGTCGACTGAAATTGGAAGTGAAGTATCTGCGGTAGTTTGGACACGCACATACACACCGTCACCTCCTGACAGTGAGGTGGAGAGTGTGCGGAGGGGAGGCATCTCTCATACAGCTGTGTCCTGTTGCCTATCAAGAGCTATCTGCCCCCTCCCGCTCTCTTTCTCTCTAAAACCGTGTCTGTGTTTAGCCCTCGCACATCATTACCTGGAAACCCCACTGCTTTCCCCCGAATCCTTTCTTCCTTAACAGCCTCTCTTTCTGCCCAGACTCATCTCTCCCTACTGGACAGAGAGGGGGAGAGTAGCAGGAGGTTGGTGAGTCACAGGCAGGTGTCTGACAGCCAGCCAGCCAGTGCAAGAAATTTCTCATCCACTACCTCCTGTGTTTCCTTCCCATCCACCTTCCTCTCTCTGGTCTGTTGAGGCCCAGTGCTGCTCACCGGAGATACCAAGACCCACTGAGAAGGGCCAAATCCCCCCCATCTCTCTTCCTCTTCTACTCTCCCTATCATTCTTGCTTTACTCTCCTCGTCTTCTTTTTCCTTTGCTCTCATTTTCCATCACCCAAACATTTTCTTTTGGTGCACCTGAACATTTTTCTCTTGTTTTCCCGTCTCTTTCATGTAGTCCCTCCCAGCAAGACCTTTGTCCAGGCTTCTCAACCAGTACAGTGCTGGCACACAGCACTCTCCTGCTGGGACACCACTCACAAACACATATTTTACTATGGCCAAATATTCACTCTCGCACTCATGCCTCCATACAGATGCACACAGACTCTAGAGCATACACCAAACCAAGAGAGAGGGAGAGAGAAAAGAATAAACGGTGTTTGTTTATGTGCCTTGCTCTCGTCTAATTTTTTTTTTTTTTTTTCATCAAGCATTCATCCTGTCTCGTTCACCTTTGGGACAGCAGCTCTAATCTCTCTGTTCCCTCTTGTTTCAGTTTGTTAAGTAGACATTCTTTGAGCTGCTATCTGATTGGTTTGTTAGCCCACGTTTTTGACCTGGCTGCTGTTGCTGGTGTTTTCTGACTCTGATTTATGTGGTCTCACTGCGTTTGCTCCCCTTTCGTTGCTGCAGTCCTCTGTTCACACTGAAGCCACGCTCACCTTGATGCACAACCACACACACAGACAACACAAGCTTCTGTCCGTGTATGAATATGGATTTGTGTCAAGTCCTACTTCAACATTCATGCGAGCTCACATCTACAAATGATAGTGTAATCCTTCCATGTTAAGCGTAGACTGTTTTGAAGCCTGGAGTTTGGCAATTTGGCCGTCGCCATCTTGGTTTATTGGTTCCAGAAGTGGCCATACAGTATTTTAACAAGAGGGTGGAGCTGTGAAGGAACGAGGGGTAGATATGACTGAGAACCTGAGGTTATCAGCTAATGCTAGCCTAGCTCTATTAGCAAGGTGAATCCATAATTCACACTAAGTGTAGCAAAAAAACAGACTCAAAACAAAATGTACTTACCGGAAAGTATGAACAGTCGACTCCTTAGAGTGTCTTTTAGTATAACCTGGGCAATGTATATTAGTAATGCTGGACAGTCAACTTTCGTGAACTGAAAAACACTGTGACAGGGTCAAAGTTCTAAACACAGACAACACCCAAAATACATTCAAAGTCATTTAAATGTACACATAATATGCATTAGTAAGCTTCTATCAGGGTTGACAAGTCGCTGTGGTAGCTACTTGTCAGTTACATGGTAGCACACCCCCAAGCAGTGGTTCCTAACCTTTTTCCTTAAGGAACTCCTTTTTTGTCATGATGTAAACTGACAGCCCCTGACTAAGTGACATATTTTATGGATATTTTATGTTCAATGCATAACAATAACAGTACAGAACATTTGTTCAACTGTGCAGTGAACCCAAATAGTCAACAAAAGTACCTGCAGGAAGTTTGTATAAAACAAGCAATTATCTCCTGTAAATATTACATCAGAGATTAGTTATCCTGATATTTTTTGGGAACTCTGTCTTGGCTATGTTCACATTTTTTAATTTATAACAATCGTATATACTTATTACACTTTTTTTTTTCTTCTTACTGTCGCTTGGCTTTCTGATGCAGAAAGAGGCTGCTTTGCAGAAAGTGAATGCTCTGTGAATATAGCTTTTGTTTAGGTCTTCACTGTGTCCTTATTCTGTAAGATTGGTTTTTTTTTTAAGTTTTTATCTTGAATAATCTAAACTTTTAAAATAACAACTGAATATATTTTTCTTCACAAAAAATAGAGATATAGATAGAGATATTTAGAGATGTAGGCTTACTGTATATTTAAGAAAAGGCCTCGTGAAATTTGTTGTAGACAGTAATGCTACATACAGGTTGGGAACCAGTGCCCAAAGCATACCCTGCTTTATTGCTTATTTTACTACTTTCAGAATGAACATCATATCATATTTAAGACTTAAAACTAGCGATTAAGACCATAATTCTTTAGGAAAATGTTGCCTTTGGTAATTAGGAGGTAGGGTCATTTTCTTATAGTCTTTTGAACCATTTGACTTCTTTTTGCAACCTGTGGAGGTGGCCCCTGCTGGCCGTTTGAAAGAATGCAAGTTTTAAGGCACCTCAGCTTTGGCTTCACTTGACAGACCTGGAGGCTATGTCCACTTCTTTTATACATTCTATGGATAAAAGACTTAGCTTTACACACTTTTCATTCCCCAATTTTTTTGATATCCTCCTACCTCTCAGTGCCATGTAATCATTGCCAGTCCCCTGCCGCTGCCATATGCTGAAGCTGTTTTGTGTGTCACTGAATAAATCAACCAAGGAAAGGGGCAGTGGTTGTAATATCAGCTATTTCTCCGTGTGTGCGGCTCAAACACTAAATGTCAGGACATTTCACACTAGTAATTTAAGACGTATGGCTTGCAGCAACATAATGCTGTAGCGATGATAGAATGTACTGCAGTAATACTGATTACTTCAACTTTTACTAGCTCCCGTACTGCTGCTTCTAAAAAACAAGTAAATGCCAGGAAACAGCCATCACCATGGATACACATTACAGCCTATCTATTGTGTTTTCCATTCAGTCAGAAACATCTCCCCCAAAATATTATGAAAGTGGGCTATGAAATAGACAGAACATTGTTCTTCCTAAAATGAATGTGAGTTATATACAAGTCAATGGGTATAATCGGGACACACTAAAAAACAGATAGTAACCATTACACTAGAGTGACTGAAAACACACTCTTTAGCTTATGTGCACACCTACACACACACACACACACACACACACGCACAGCCATCCATTTTCACTGCATCCATTCATCGTATTCATCCTCTTTACGCCCCTTATTTCCTCCCTCCTTTCCTCTGTTCCATTTCCCCGCCTCTAATTGCTCTGCCAGTTTCTCTTCCTTCAAATTCATTGCCTTTCATGCCTTCCACCTCTTATCACAGTGACTCGATATTTATCTCTGCACTGTTCTCGCTCTGATCACCTGTTCCCCTCTGCCTGCTCCCAGCTGTGTTTGTGCATTGCAGTCCACGCACTGAGATGAGATGGCTTTAACAGCTGAGACACAACCACCAATCTATCTATAAATCAATCATGCTATCACCTGCTGGCACTTCTGTGTGTGCGTCTGTGTCTATGTGTGTGCTTGCATTCATGGGCACGCCTTTCATTTGCTTCCATTTTTCCTCAACATCTTCTTTTTTTCCTCGTTTATTGAATTCTCAACTCCGTTAGGGTTTGTGGAGTAGTTTGGACTCCTTAGTGTACCATCTGCTTTGTTGTTGCGTCTGTCCTTAAGCGAACATGTGTGCAGGTGCACTGTCTATATATCAATGTATGTGTGTGAGAGGGTGTGATTGCGTATGCCTGCTCGAGTGCTTGACTGCTCCTCCTTTCAGCTCGACTTGTTTATCTTCCCTTCCTACCTTTATTTGCCAAAAGGCTCAATCCCAGAAGGCTTGTGACAGTTTTACTTGTCAAACGTGTGTTTGCATTTCCTCCTCTGTGTGTCTGTCTGTCTCCTCCTGCTGTTGATTCGGTCTCATTCACATTTAAAGTTATTTTGACTTGTCCTACTCCTCGGTTTGGAGTGGAACAAACTTGAAATGCCAATGTGAGGGGACTAATAATGAGCGTGGAGTGACGAACAAAGTGAAGGACAAAAAGGGTGGTTATTATAGCATTATGGTCCTGTTTTGGATGGCACTAAAATATGGAAATGTCATGCCATGTTTGAACAAAGCGTTAGCATTTGTAGAGGTCCAAAGTTTGCATCAATACTATGAAGATGCTTCAAAATGTTAAGTTGGGGAGGACTTTCAGTTATATTGACATTTTGATAACTTACTTGACATTTTAATAATTCCTAGATCAGTGGCTCTCAAATTGTGTGAGTATGCTGTGGAATTTTGTCCCCTTAAATGACCTATTCAACTATTTCATAAAGTATACATTTGAAGAACACATTTTAAATGTTGTGAAATGTTTCATTAATAATTACTATTTTTAAAACAACTAAACATGGAATACTACAATTGGGTTGGCACCCCATTCCATCGATTTTCCTCCACATCAACCCAGACACTGTTTTGGATGCAAACCCCTTGCACACAAAAAAGGCAAGAAAAATGAATGATGAAATTCAGTGCAGGGAGAGGCAAAAAACCCAGAGGACTTATTTAAAGCCTCCACCTGTAAGTAATTAAAAACCAAAGATGCTACATTAAAAGGTCTTTCCAATTAATTGAAACAACATAGGTTTTTGCAATAGGACATACATTTAGCTAGTAGGCCTCTTTGTAAATGATGATCTTGTTTTCTCTTTCTGAAACTTAATTTTGTTCTAGCACTTGAACTCATCTCTATTAACATATATCTGCAAATGTATGCAGAATCATTCTGGTTTCAGTTCGTAGTCCGAGTAGTATCGACCGATTATGTTTGAACGGCACAGTAAACAGTCCGTGTGGAGAGGTGGATGGCATTGGCCAAAATGCAATCTTGGAACCCATAGGCTATCGTCTGATAATGAGTTAGTTTTATATTAGCTTTTTTTTGTTGTATTTATCTGCATTCATATGCAGATATCCACTGGCTACACTGGATCAACCTGAAAAATTGGCCCTGGCCCCAAAAAGGCTTTATTGACTGCACTTGATCTAGCCTGGTTATTGGAAAAATAAAATCTGATATGTGGTTACGTGATACATGATTTTGTCATCAGCACTTTTCCAAGTCTAAAACCCCCAAATTTTGGAAATAACATTTAATTTAGCCTTGTTCTTGTACTTAACATGGAATGATTAGGTACATTAAAAAAGTAAAAGACCCATGGAGAGAGAAGTATGGGTCAAATTAAAGCATGTGTTTGGGTGGGACAATGATGTGAGAGAGTCCTACAGTGCTCACACAGTGTTTTGAGGTATAATCATACTGGTATTTGTGCTTTAACTCCCTTCCTCTGCTACACACACTCTGCTTCTCCTCTTTATTCTTTAGATGAGGGAGTGGATGAGAAGTAGACACACTGTGCATATGACAGCTCTGTCATGGATGAGAGCAGTGTTCCCACACATGATCAGAGGGACAATCTCTTTGCCTGAACAGGTGAGAATAGAAACCTGACCGGTATTTAATGTGTTAAGTGCCAGGTTTCATATGGTTTTATACACTGACAAGAAGTTGTTTTGTTCTCCAAGTTTTCCAAAGGAAACAAACTGAAGCTGTTTTGGTTTCTGTCTTGAAAATCTGACAAGGCAGAAGCACAAAGACAGGGTAAGATTAATAGCTTAAAGAGGAAAAGGAGCTGGAACATTCAAGTGGCTTGATCCATTTAGCTGACAGTCTGGCTCACATTAGAAATGGAACAAAGTGACAGCCAACAAATCACTCCCATGTTTGTATGTTTTACATGATTAAATGATGGAGGGAGTTTTAAATCAAACTTAACCTGTCTGACAAGCTCACTGTGTTAAAAACACTCCGTTCTCAATACAATTACAATTTCTCCTCATGAATGAGCATCCATTGTTTAAAACACAAATCCCTTCCTGTTTGGCCACACATTTTGTTATATTGCTGTGTGTGCTTGTTCAAATCGGCAACACAGCTATATGTCCTCCACTCTTTCTAGTATGTAAAAATTTCGGTCTACATATTTAATAGCCATGATAGTGGTAGAATTCCCAGTTAGTGATGTTTAGTCTTGATTTATATTAATGTTGATTGTCAACCCATGTAACATGCAGGCCAAAATATAACTTTATCTGCACAATCTGGTGTATTTACTGTTTTGGGCATGTTAAACATTAGGGGTACACCTAACACAAGTTAAGCTACACTAAGATTTTGGGAACAATATGTTGATATTATGGGAAAATATTAAGACAAGAATATCTTTTAAAAAAGGTATAAAACTGTGACTTACTTAGTATAAAAGTGCAGCTCAGGCACTGATGCAAGACAGATGTGACATTTGCATATTTTACTGGATTTATTGGTTTGACTTTTAACACATGCTAGCTCACATTATTTAACCAACGTCTGTTGTTCATAGCATTAACTGTTAAGTGCACAATTGCAATTTATTTTTTGTCCGTGTGAATTAATCACAATGGTCTACTTGTGCACAAACTGTACAAGTACTGTAAAGTTCTGGTATTCTTGATATAATTAAGGTTATTGAAGAAGAGCTGTAATCCTGTTGAATGCAATATGTCCTCATACCTAAACGACAGAATAGATTGTTTGCCAGTGACTACCAAAATTACATATATGATAGGTGAAGAGTACCAGCGACAGGAGGACATACTCATAGAACTGGAGTTACATCCAGTAACTAGTTGGTTAGGTTAAGGGAAAGGTCATGGTTTAGTTTAAAATTAGAACGTTTGATATGTAACCTAAGTTGCAAATGTAAGTAGTTTAGAATGAATTAACACTGACTTTTGGTGTCACTCCAGACACAAACAGTGGTCTCATGGGTGAAAGTCTTGTGTTTGTTTGACCTATCAATCCACCCCATTCTCCTCTCTGCGCAGATTTTGTTGCTCTTTATATGTCACCTGACTTCCTCTTTTGCTCCCATCATAATTTCTAGGGCTACTACTACTACTATGGCTGCCCACGATATGGGTTGCAATAAGCTGCTTGCACAAACCGTGTTTGGTGGAAAACAGTCCTGTTACATTAAAGCCATTTTCCATGTGCCATTTGAGAATATATCTGGAAAAGTAAAATGGCCTCCCTAAAGGCTGTAGTCCTGACTATATTATTTGTATAGTACACTCTTTATATATTAGCACAGCTGCAAACATATCGATCCATTCCAGTATATTATATTTTTGTTGTTTCTTCTTGGTATCCTTGCTCTCCCCTTTGCATCAGTTCCTCTCTGTATTGATCTGTCTCAGGCTAAAGCTGACCATATAAAATGCTTGAGAAGTATTCAGAGACTTGAACTTTAATTTGGTCTGTGTGGAGTCATCTCTGTCTGCTACCTAGATGGCATTTTATATAACTGAATCAGGAACATCACATGTTGAGACTGACTCTAGCCCACTCCACCCCATTACCTTTTATCATTTGCGTCATGCCGAATAGATTTCCCTCGTTATGTCTGTGAAGTGAAAGTAACATGAACATCTAATGTTTGTAGTCCACCTTTTATGCTATTATTGTCACTCTCACATTACTGTTTGCTTTCTTTAGTCGAAAACTTGGAGAGAAGTTCAACTTGTTTTATGGTTAAGTTAAGCAGAGCATATAAAGAGATACTTTTTTGCTTCACAGCATTGCGTTTCTTTGTTTCCATGTGTTGTGTGTGTGTCTGTGTGTGTGTCTGATCCCATCAGTGGGTTAGTAGAAGTCTGCATACTTTGGCAGCACAACAAAGGCATGTTAAAGCTCTTGAACTTCTCAGGTTTTCACTTTTCTCTCTGCATGAGGTGCTCTATTTGTGTGGCACTGGCATTATGAGTCACGTTGCTGCAGTACTGCAAGCAGTACTCAGAGCTGCTATAATCAATATTTTCATCTTGATAATAGGTCAAATGGCTACTTCCAAAGGGGTCACCCGCAGTTATTAATCCGCAGAAAATGATGCGGATAAATAACTACAATTATTTTATTGTTTTTTCCCCAGCCTACAACTTCACCTTTTTAGGTTCACTCTCACTACTCCACACAAGCACTGTTAGAAAAAGAAAATCACTGTTCAGATGAAAATGCAAAACAAGCACTGTCAAGAGCATACCAAACTGACAGGCAGCAATATAAATGTAACCCTCAAGCCGCACAAATAAGGAGAAGATGTTGGCCAACTAGAAGACTGGAAAAATAGCTTTTACCAGAAGGCTAATTGTAGCTGTGATTCTGGTAGCACATTTTGATGCCTCTGTTCCCCAATATAGTGAAAGAGTAACTGTGCAGTTATGTGTAAACATGTAAAAAGTCCTGTTAACAAAGTTAAAGCCAGCACTGTTTTGGTCAGGTCCACCATTATAGAAATATTGCCTCATTTGTGACTCCTCACAAAGGAGACAACAGCAGAAAATCTGATGCCTTAAGCATAAAAAAATTCTGTTTTCCCAATTTACACAGCAACACTGAAAGCTTCGTCAGTGGAAATTTCCATCCTGGATGGAGTTTTTATACAAAGATCAATTTTAAGCGACCTGAAACGCATATGTTTGCATGTGGGAAAAAGACTAAAACACATAAAAAAAGCTTTCTTTCCCTGTATACCCATCTACATATTGATAAGGCCTAAGTATTTTTGTCAACACTTTTTTTTCCATCACTAAGACAAGACGATGACGAGACAGCACCAACATCATTAAAGGGAAATTTCAGTTTATTTCAACCCGTCTCCTATCGTCCTAAATTTGTTTCAAGTGACTAGTGACATAAAAATAATAGTTAGCATGTTAGCCGTTAGCCTAGATACAGCCGTAGCATCAGACCTGTTAAAACGTAAGTGAACGGGCATACCTTCAAGTGCAAAGTTAGTCCACTAAACAAGCTTTTTTTCCACAAAGACCGCCTCGTATCGTTAGGATAAATGTCAGAGAACATATAGAAAATGACATGTAAACGTGTTGTTTTACCTTACCGGTGTGCTGCCATGTTTGTTTATCCCTCTAGCTCTGCTTTCCAAAGCGCGGCCGAAATATCGCTAGAACAAGCAGCGATCTCATAGCGTGCCTGAACAAGCAGCAACAGCTGGAAGGCAGAACCGGACAGTAGCCTGAAAAGTTCATTCATTTATTTTATGAAAGATTTATAGAATAATGGCTGACTTTTTGCCAGACTTCGACTTTGTGGAGGAGGAATTTGATTTTGCAGAGTTTGATGGCCGCCCTTATTTATTTGAGCCAGAATACACTCACGAAGAGCTTCGTGAAATTGAAGAACGGAGGAGGAGGAGGAGAGAGAGAGGCGCAACAGGTAACGTTAGAGGACGAGAGAGGAGGAATGGCTGCTGCAAGGCTGCGTAGCTCTGGAGATTGGTGGTGTACCTGTGAATGCTGTACCCCAATGCCCACAGAAGAGGAATGCCTCTGTTGCAAGGAATGGGACCAGTTGCAGCCTTATTTTCAAGGTCTGGATGTGACTGAGGACGAGACACTTCCACCTGGAGTAACGTTAGTATCCAGCTGGGCTTTATCTAGAGCTGGCGAGATATATTTCGGCCGCGCTTTGGAAAGCAGAGCTAAATGGTAAACAAACATGGCAGCACACCGGTAAGGTAAGACAACACATTTACATGTCATTTTCTATGTTCTCTGACATTTATCCTAACGATATGAGGCGGAAAAAAAGCTTGTTTAGTGGACTAACTTTGCACTTGAAGAGATGCCCGTTCACTTACGTTTTAACAGGTCTGACGCTACGGCTGTATCTAGGCTAACGGCTAACATGCTAACTATTATTTCTATATCACTAGTCACTTGAAACAAATTTAGGACGGGTTGAAATAAACCGAAATTATCCTTTAAATGCTAACTGTGACTATATTAACATACAATATTGTTGACAAGAGAGACTAAAATGTAATTTGAACATTAAAACTTAACTCAAACCTGTCTTTATTTTAGTTAACAGAGATGAGGAGACAAAATGTTACAGAATATTATATTACAGTTTTTTTTGTTTTGTTTTGTTTTGTTTTTGTTTTTTTTAATAAATAAAAAAAAAATATGTATTCTGTGCTACACGCACCATAACAAGATGGCACAGGCAGCACAAAATGTGGTCAGGAGGATTCGGACTAACTTACCTACCAAAGTTAAAGTTAAGTAAAAGTTAACAAAAGGGCATATGAGAAAGAAACAAGGTAATGTTTCATCCATTTTTTGTATAATAGATAGAAAGAGAATACTGAGCCCTAGCCAGTTGTTGAATCGTGTTATAAATAAATATGTAAATCACAACATGTCCCATGTCTGGATGTATTCCTGAAATTGATACCATCAGACCACTAGACTGGACAATCTCTGTCAAGCTACAGTTAATAGTTCAGTTAATAATTCAACCTGTTTTGTTTTTTTTTTATCAGACAATGATTAGCTAAAATCTTAATTAATTCTTATCTTAATTAATGCCAAAATGATAAAATAGTTGTATTTGTCTAGACTATATTGACTGAAATGATCAATATAATCCGACTAAAACATAATAACTAAAATATCAACAGTTTTCATTGACTAAAACTAAACTAAAACAGTTACGATTTCTTCAACTATGATAAGCACAAAATGCCCAGACTTTTATTGAATTAAAACTTGACCCAAAAAACAAAACAAAAAAAAGACGAGGGTTACAAAAGATTATAAAAACTAACAAGGATATTTGACGCAGGACCAAAACTGAGACTGAATTTAAGAGGAAAAATGTGGACCAAATGAAAACCACTGCTAAGCATCAAATGGCAGACAGACAAAGTTAAGTAAATGACCTATTATTTACTTATATTCGTCAGCTGGCTAGAAAGATAACTCCAAATGAATGCTAATGTTCTTCATACCAGTTGTTTTGTAAACAAGCAACTGTTTGCCAACAAGTTCCACATATCAACTGTATGGGAGGTGATATGTGTGGCCAAAAAATCATTTTGTGCAATGTGATTTTCTTTTTTTCTCTTCAGATACATGTCGCCTTAATATTTAGTACTGACACCACAACTATTGTGCTGTAAAAGAGACTGACAGGTTACACATAATACAAACTGGACATCTAAGGAGTCAAGGGACAAAAACAAGAGCCTTCAAATGGCCTTCTGTACTAGAGTCAAGAACAATGGCTTCAATAATTGCACTAAAGCTATCGCTAATGTATTTCTGTAGCTTCATATACACCTTAATAGCATGAAAAAGGAAAGGTGCTTCCTCATGAGTGGTAGCAGTGCTTCGAGTACAGTACCACTTGTAGTACTGGCCCATCTGCTCATTTAAGTTTCATGCTTTGTATAGGGCTGTCTTTCTGCGGCTTGAATCCACCATCATTGCACAAGCACAAACATTAATACACACACAACATGACGACTATGAGATGAGATGGCAGCACACGTCTGTTGGTGGTGACTTGGATTATATCTTTGTGTATAGTTATGCTTTCCCTCCTGTAATTGGGGACTGTGGAGAAAGACACAAATTAGCCCATGTTTTGAGGATTCTCACAGCTGCAACTAAATGTTACTAAAGAGCAAAACCTCACTGTAAACACACCACAGACTGAGAATAATATATAACTTTCCTGCTGCCTATTTGTCCAACAAAATGAAATCCCTCCCTTGGCAGCCACTAACATTGTCTGAACTTTGTATGCATTGAACTCTTTCATTCTGAACTCTTTCAGGACACTATTTTACTGGCACTTTGTGGACACGAAGAACAAAAACTTCGGTCGTCTTTTGAAGATAAGCAGCCAAGGGGCTGGTGCAATGCTGCCAAGTGAGTAACCGTCTGGCCGTGTGTACCTGACCTCAGGTGGACTATGCATATATGTGTAAGTCTGTGTGCATATTATGTGAACCCGACACTACTAGCTGACAGCCACCCACTGCCAGGCTTTCTCCCCCATAGTCACAAATCTCACCTCCTATACAAAATCACTTCCACTTTGTTTGTGCATCTTTGTGTGTGTACTGTATGCAGAACGTCTTTCAGGTGCTGTTTTAGTGTAACTAATTATATAACTGACTTTTTGGTCAATTTACCACAGTATGTTGCGTGAAGACAATAAAATTAGCAGTTACACCTACCAGTCTGCTGAGATGTGCTGTGGGGCCTTGACAGTATTTAGAGTATTTTTGTACCCCGGAACATGTAGGTGACAGGTCTAAAGAATGTAACTTAAACTGTCTACACTTAAAGGAGTATTTCAAAAGATGGTCTTTTGATAAAACTAGGCTGTCGATGCAATAGAAAGAGATGTAGAAAACCTACAACTACCAGAATGGACAGTGCCGCACCTGACCAATAAACGTTCCGGCTGGTGGGCGACGTAACGTGAGCTGGACTGTTTGACACAATGGCGGCCAGCTGGTAACAAACATTCTTGTATCAAAGTTAAACGGCAAGCTAAAACATACTTCTGAAAACATTTTAGGCAAATAATTGGTAACTCAGTGACAGAATCTCGGTTTATATTTGATCAGCGCTGCTTAGTTTTACCATTTGATCTCAGGCTTTTTTTGCCTCTGTTTTACCTACGCAGGAAGCAGTGTGACACCCACTTGCAGATAACTCTCGCTATTACAGCTAATCAGGACACTAAATATGTTTCTAAAGAACATATTAGGCAAGAAACAGGCAGTGCAGTAACCTAATCTTGGTCTATATTTGATCAGTTTAAGAGAGTAGAGGGGCAGGTCTGTCTTTTGATCCACTTTTATACTGTTGTGTGTGTGTGTGTATGTGGTGGTAGCATGGATATGAAAATGCAAAAGTGTGGCCTGTAGTTTGAGCAACAGCCCGAGAGTCAGCAAAACTTGTTTCGCTAGAAGGGGAGAAGGGGTTTCTAGGCACTGGTTAGATGGAGAGAAGTTTACCACAATTCATTTACACATACTTCCCACATTGTTATAATACAAAGCTGGTTGAAAATCAGCAAAGCACCACTTTAAATGAAAGAAATACTGTGTATGTACTGACTCATACAAGATTACCCTTTCTCAATCATCACTTGTGAGGAACTAGAAGTGTGTGGCGGGGTATTTATCTGCAGAGAATTTGACCTTTGCCTGTAGTTTTGTATATTCTTCTTATTTTGCTGTGTTCAGGACATTCCTAGGCAAAGCACGCAGGTGAGGTTGAGACTTTATAAAAAGGTAGCGACCAGGTGCCAGTCCATTAGCAGCCCACACAAAAAAAAAACAATAGCAAAACAATAGTGAATCTGGGGTTGGCTTTCACATGCTACAATGATATTGTTTACAGATAGTAACCAACAAATCCTGCATAGTATACCTTTGAGAAATGACTACAGTCCATAGTAAAAGCAGTGCAGTACTACAATGAGCAGTCCTCACATCTTTACAAAAGCATCTACATTTAATTATTTCTGTTTGTTTGTTGTTTTTTTTCTTTCGTATGGTTTAAAAACTTTGATAAACCATCTTCAGTGGAGAAAAAGGCAGCTTTTTGAATATGTATATGGTAATCTTTTTATTGGTTTTTCAGACAAAGAAGTTATGGTTATCAATTACAGGTTTAAAGTTATATTTCTTGTAGGGTAGACATTATACCAGTAGTCCAGGAATGGTTGCCATACTTTTGGGAATTTATTGAGTGAGCTGTGAATGGCATATCTAAGCTTTTCCAACTTCAAATGAACCACTACCTCCTCAACCCAGAGGCTATGCTTTTTAAGTACTTAAATTGAAATGTAGGACGTGGAAAATGGCATGGAAAATAGTTATTTTTGGTTCAACATACACAGTGTGTTAAACAATACTAATACTAAGATTTTTAATTAGTTAAAATTATCAGTTTCCTTTTAAAACTATGTTGAAAGTTATCAGTGACATCAAATAGATTTGACTTTCTTTACTTTTACATGAAGATATTTTCTGTCTGTCAGGGTTGTGTAGATTGTTTATTCCAGTCCTTTGCTTGTCTTTCTACCCTCTTCACCCCAGTTAACCCATTTCTTTCTCGTTCCCCTATGTATCACCCTCCTCTGCCTTCCTTTTTCTCACGTCACCCTCCTGTCTGTTCTCCTGTTATCGCTTCCTTTTTTCTCATTCCGCCATACCTATCTCTCTTCATCGTGTCATCCCTGTTACCCCCTCATGCTTTCATCTGTCTCTCTCTATTCTTACCCTTCATCCCATATCTCTCCTGTCTTTCTCTCTCCTGTCATGCTTTCATCCTTCCCCTCTTATCCTTCCCGTCTCATCTCATCCCACTTTCCGCTCATCCTTTCATCCATTTCCCCGTTTGTCAGTTTAGTTACTTTACTGACTGCTTATCAGAGACAGTTTTCCCTAAACAGTGTACAAAATGTCACTTAAAAAAAACCCAACAGGCGACAGTTCCTGCAGTCAAACCACATTGAGTTTTTAAATTGAAATGGAAAGTCTACATCTGATGTGATAAGATCTAATCCCAAATATCTGCAACACATCCATTTTTCTGTATCTTATGCTCTTTCCTACAGCGCTCAGTTTTATGAGATCATAAATGGACACAGGTCACTACAACTTCCTGATTGAGGCTCTGTGTTGGGTCAGTGCCCAGCAACACCAAGTAAACTACCCTCACTGTGTCTCTCTGTCTCAGGTTGATGCCTGAACATGAGGTGAGTTTGTGTCTGTGTATGCCAGGTCCATACTCTTGTTCTTTTATCCTTTTTAGAATGATGACATCTGTGCAGAGGAAGGCCAGTTTGATTTAACCCAAGTTTATGAAGGTTCTACACAAGCAATAAAGAACCTGCACACCTATAGTAATGCTGCACATGTGATTGCACTTATTCTGGATGATTAGACCTCTTCTTAGGTCTGTGTGGGAGTGTGTGAACTTGATTGACATGTACCCCACTGTTTTATAAGCTTCGTTGCACCTGTAAGGGTAGAAAAAATACACCTTTATGGAGTTTTTGACCACTAGTAGTGCTATGAGGCAAACTCTTAACTTTAGTTTGTGTCACTTTGATGTGCACACAGATGATGTGTGACATTGGCTTCATGCTATTCAGATGATTGATGATTGGTGGTGGTAACATGCTAACAAAAACATCAATGTGCCAACATAGGCAGTGCAAAAGACGACTAGAAGCAAACATGAGGTAAATCATGCACAGTAGATGATGTCATCAGGGCAGGGTGGGAACTAGAGGAGAGCCATTGGGAACAAGGCTCCTCTAAATAGCACGAGCACCCCTGAAAACATGATTTGTGGAATTTTTGGGGGCCTCGAAATCCTTGTGCAATCATGTGAGCTAGTTAATGCGAAGTCACTGTGTGGCACCTTTTTGTCCCCATCTTGGCCAATTAGCTGTATTACTACTTCAAGTGCACAGATACTCTTGTGAGCCACAAAGAAACATTTTGTAACTTTTCAAACGAGATTCTGACATACAGTCCACCTCAGAAACAATCAGTGAAAGTGTAGCTATCCATGCTATAACTGCTGCTGACTTAACAGCTACAGGCAAGAATAAATGAGAAAAGACCTTAAAATCTTCACATAATTATCTCTAGTCCAACTCAGTTTTATTCAATGTATGTGGTAGAGGGTCCCTGCTCTGTCTCTTTTTCAGCAAAGGGGTCCTTGATGATGACTTTATGATGAAGATTTCATACCTAATTTTTATAATTTTTGATTTACCAAATAGTCTAAGCCAATTGCAAGCCAAGCCCCCTGAAAAAAAAGTAAAAGTTGAGCTCCCCCTTAATTCATAATATAGTTTTCACACTGCATCAGGGTTATCTCAGTTGGATACTGAGATAGTTGAAAACTAAAAATATATGATAGAAAGACTGTGTCACAAACCTGGGGTTTGAAAGATGCTAGCATTTACCAGGCAGGGAGGCTCAAATAAAATGATGGTATTTGATGGATTATGGGAAATATAGGATGCAGTGTCTTTGGAGCTTTACAGATACTTGGGACTAAAAGTCAGGATGTCTTTACCTTTTTTGCTTTCTACCTTTTTTTATGCCTCCATGCTGGCGATAGCTGTGACTGGAGGCATAATGTTTTCGGGTTGTCCATCCATCCGTACATTTGTCCATACATACGTACGATTCTCATGAGCATGGTATCTCAAGGATGCCTTGAGGGAATGTCTTCAGATTTGGACTCAAGGTTATAATGATTAGTTTGGGGGTCAAAGGTCAAGGTCGTTGTGACCTCATCTGTCTCATTCTTGTGAATGCAGTATCTCAAGAACACCTTGAGGGATTTTTTTTCAAAATGTGGCAAAAACTTTCTTCCAGATTCAAGGATGAACTGATTAGATTTTGGTGGTCAAAAGTCACCTCGACCATGCATCTGTTTCATTTCATAAACACGATATCTCGAGAAGACCTTGAGGGAATTACCTCAAATTTGACGTCCACTTGGGGAGGTGTGTGTGAAGCATCCATGTTTTCACAGATAGGGATGTAAAGTGTAACTGCAAGTTGACGGGTTTGCAGGGGCATACAACCACAAAGCAGTACTTATAGTTTATATTGTTTGATGTCAGTCTTTTGAGTCCTCCAACTTTATGGAAATGCAATATTAAATTGCTGGTGTAGCTCTCTAAAATAACCTTCTTTTTAAGTATGGCCTCTTCCTTGTCATTCCTGCAGTATTGCAACATGGACAGTATTCAGTGTCCAATAGGCAACACACACAGTCATGGACACATCTATAGATGCACACAAATCCCCCCACATATGCCTTGGCTAGCACAGACATCTCACCTGTCAGCCAAATATAGCTTTGGACAAGCTGTCCTCACCCGCAGCATGAGATGCAGCCATGCAAAGGTGATTGAGTACAGGTGTTGAGTGTGCATGTGCTACTTCTGTGTGTGTTTGTGTGAGAGAGAGCATCTGCCTCCATCTGACCACGTGGCAACTCTGAATAGCCTCCATCTCGGCTTCACTACAATTAGAGTAAAAGTGACGTGTTGCTCCAAGGCGCCGCAATTAGGCTGAGTCACGTCAGCGCTGGACAGCTCTGATGAAGGGCTATTAGAGAGCCAGGGATGATGGAGGCACTCATCACCCCCCCACCTTTACCACCATCACCGTCATCACCATTCGTCACCACAACCCCCACCACATGCAACCCCCCCCACCCTTCTCCTCCACATCCATCACCATTACCACCAAACTTTCCCAGGCAACTACTCTGAGCAAGAGTCATTCTAACCTGGCAGCTCTCTCCCTGCCATTTTTCCCTCCTCTCTTTTCTGCATCCGTCTCATTTCCTGCCACAGATTCATATATATTTCGGGATAAGTGCTCTCCATGAATCTTACACCTGCTCTCTCTCTCTCTCTCTGTCCCTCTCTATCTCTCTCGCTGCCTTTTCCAACTTTGCATCCTTCATCCACTCTCTTTCCTTCTGTTCATCTGCACGTCTATTCATCTTTCTCTCTCTACCCTCTATGAGTGCTTCACTCTCCCTCTTCCTTCCGTTTTTTTTTCCTCAGAGTCATGCACCTCTTTTAATAGCTCAATTTCTCTTATTCTCCCCTTATCTTCTCCAATTTGATGCATTTCACCTGGCTTGAATCATTTTGCCGGTATCAATCCATCTCCTCCTCCCTCATTTTTTTTGCTCCCGCACCCATTTTAATACCGTACTCCAAAGCCTCTATTTGTTTCTGAAAATGAATATCTTGTGTGCTTTCTAGGAACTCCGACTTCCAAAAGTATTATGTGAAATCGAGAATTGGAGATACCGCATAGTGTGGTAGATTGATGTTTTCACAGAACTGTGTTAGCTCTGCAGAAAAAAATTATATATAACAATCTTTTTGGTTATTTACTTTAGTTGCTCTAACAAATTAAATTCATCTTGTGACATTTAGTGTAACTAAACAATTTAACACTTCATGGATTAAATTATTGTTTTGACTTTAAATAAATGTAGCTTTAGCTCAAAGAAGGTTATGGTGAATGCAAATACTGTACTTTAGTATTAATAATTACCATATATTTTTAGGTGGGTCAGCTGTTAAGATAAGATAGAGCTTTATTGTCACTGTTCAAGACAATGAATTTACAGAACCCTCGTAGTGAACAGCACAATTAAACAAAGTGGCAGAGAAACATCAATTAAAGACAGTAATAAATACAAACAATTAGAGCAACGTGATCAATCCTACAACATTCTAATAAAATATGCATTGTGCAAAACATAGATAAATAAAAACCTATATAAAAGTGCTGGGCTTGGGCTCTAGCTCCACTTATGAGGTGTGATGTGCACACATCCTGTAGAGGAGTCATCATAATGGAGTTATCATAATCATCAGTCTCGCTTCTACACTTGAGGTTGTATCATTAATCAGATCAGGTAAACACTTCCTTGAGGAATGGTTTGTTTGCACTGACATACTGTATCCAACAATATGGATCATCTTAAGCTGTGCAAAGTGTCACACACCTGTTCTGTGAAAATGCCCGGTGCCAGGAGGATAGTGTTCAAATTACTTACTTCAACTTGCAATTTCTTTGTCACTATAGCAGCCTGCCTCCTGAACTCATGTCAGAGATGCATTACGTATACATATAGTGTGTAAAGTTCTTGCAAAGTTCTTAGTAACTACTAGTTAGTTTGAAAAGTTGCAGTTGAAGAAATCAGGGCGCACCAGAAGTTAGTTAAACCTTTAAAAAGTACAAATTAATTACCAAGAAACATTTAAGCTGACTACAATCATAAAACAAAATTCACTGCAGCATCAAAACAATTCCAGAAATAACAGTGTCAGGAGGGCAAACAATAAAATTATGTCTCAGAAGTATTTGTGCAGTTTAGTGTTGGATTTAAATACTACCTAAAGATAGCTGTCCAATTAACCTCTTCTGTTCACTCTAAGCTGGCCAAACTGTGTAATTTTTTCATAGTGAGGTCAATTTGTGTGATTCTCACCAGCAGTTATACAGCAGTTACACCTTGTTTGTAGGTGTAACTGCTGTATAAAAGAACTGGTGAGAATCACACAAATTGACCTCACTATGAAAATAATACACTGTTTGTATGATTCTCACCAGTTCTTTTATACAGCAGTTACACCTGATAGTTTGTAGGTGTTAATAATTAGCAACAACATAGCTTTTTCCATTTCTACAGTTAATTCAGTAATGTGTAAATTTTATTTTAATAAGCACTCATGGTAGGCCAAGTATAAACAGCTGGTGCAACAAGCTGCTTGGTTACACAATGAAAATGATTATAGCGATCTGTTTCTCTCTGTATCTCTTTGTCTCTCCCTTTGTGTGTCCACCGCTGCCCAGCACACCTCTAATAACATCCAGGCCATGGTGGAGAGCCAAATAGAAAAGAGAATCAAAGGCGTGTTTTTTTATTGCCAGCAGGCAGGAAACACCTGCTGTGCTTCCTGGATGACCTGGACATACCTGCACCTGACCACTTTGGCTCTTGGCCACCCCTGGACTACAGCGTCTGGTGTAACCACAATAAACAGACCCTTTATTTTGTCATGGGAAGAAAGAGCATTTTGGTTTGGGGGCCAGTGAGGTCTGTGTGTAGGTGTGTGTGTGAGATTACTGTTAAACAGGGGTGTAATGTTACACAAAAGTCAAGGATCAGTGTGAGCTCGCAACAACTTCATTAACTTTGAATAGACAGTACTGCAGTTGCCTACTGGCAACTTTGGTAAACTATTTTCATGATAAAATAATAAACATTTGAAACACTTCTGTATTACACTGTACGAACATTGCACAAACAGTTTTCTAAGAGGCAACAGGTCACAGCAGGCTATAAAACTGAAAAGCATCTCTTATGCTAAAACTAAAAATACAAAATAATTAGCATAATAAAAACGACCCTTAACATTTATCATATGGCTGATCTGCGCATCTATATGATGCTATGGAATGTGCATTAGCATCTTGGATGTTTTTCCATTCTCTGACCCTGCTGTTATGGAGCAACACCAACACACCATCCTCGTTTTTACAGTTGACCGAGAATCTGTAGGCAGGTCTTCCAGCTCTGGCGTTTAATTTGACTCGCCATAATCTGACTGACTCACGCCAGTCTGCTTGCTGTGCTAACCTCAGCACAGGTTGCTAATGGCGTACTGCTAAAAGTTTCAAGGCAGAACTTGCGCTTGTGAAGTTTGGTTCCACATTATGTGCATCAATCTACATGCTGTGTACATGGCCGTTCGGCACCATTACATGAACAATTACAACCCTAATGGAAGATAGTGTCCTTATAATGTTTTCCCCATAGTTACCTCTAAATGCTCTTTTTTTCAGTGTGTAGAACTAATTGTTTAAAAGAACCTTGGATAATGATTTTTTTTTCATAGATATGCGTTACTGATATTTAAATTATACTTAAAATTTAGATTTCTGTATCTTTACATATGCATAAACTTGGTTTTACCTGATAGAATCCTGCTTTTTCTAGTGTGTGCCCCCTGATGGAGGGAGGACTCCCATCCTCCCTTGTGTAGTGTAAGTCCTCTCCTCTCAGTGCTATTGTAGCTCAGTCCTTTTCTTCACTTATATTTACCTTTGCCGTATTTAGCCATTATTATTTTACTGTAGCCATAATTTTAGAATGTAAGAAGTATTACACTATATGATACATATAAAGTCAACACCTTGAAATTTCTACAGTACTGTTTGATAAAGAATTGTATTTTGTTTGCACATTTTTTGTTATGGAGCAGTCTGTCATACAAATATAATATTAAAAGGGTTGTTTCAACAGGGTCATTGAATTGAAAGGGAGTCAGACCTCTTTCCTTGCTGTAGCCTGCCAAACATCCTTATTATGTTTTTCATTCATTACGCCGCCATCGCATTGTGGTGCACTGAAAACTAACATTATTGTTATCAACACAGGCTTTGCAAACCCAGTAATTGTGACTGATTTAATTAGAAGAGCCTCAATCTGTCTATTTTCTACACTTTCCGTCCTTCGTACACTCTCTTCCCCCAACTGTACCCCCATCTCTGTGCATTTCACCATGGTTACACCCAGTAATGTCCTTGTTCCTCCTATCTGACATTTTATCCTCCTCCATCACCCTATGCCATCCGCCTTTCCATCTCCCCACACTGGAATTACCCTGATTATGATTATAGCTGTGATGATAATGATAACCACTGCAAAATTGCACTCTCTCTCTCATATCCAACACCCAGGAGATTATGATTGACTGAAAGGGCTGCCTGCAAATGTTTCCCCTGTCTCATTTTTTTCAGATTCCCTCAATTTCTCTTTGTTTCTTTCTTTTTTTTGGTTTCATTTGGCTTTTTTATACTTCCCTCGCTCTCTCCACTCATCGCTCGCTCCCTCTCCAGCTCACCTCTTGTCTCTTTTCAGTCTTTTTCAATTTTCTGGCAGTCTTTCATCTCTGTTGTTGTGCTCCTTTCAACCTTCCCTGGTCCGTCTTACCTCTGCCACTTGTCCTCGGCTCTCTCCTTTCTCAGCCCCTTATTTGTTCTCTTCTTTCTCCCTGCACTCTTCTCATCTCGTGCCTGCTTTTTCTTCTGCCACAAAGAAACAAGATACATTTGCTTTTTAGCCATACTGGATTCAGAAAATAATTATAGAGCTGCCTTGCCTCTTGAATATGTGGAGTGGACAACATGAAATGGCTTTGTTACTCGCCTTCATCTTTCATTGATGTATGCCCTTCCTTATGCATTTCATGTTTTTCCTCTCTTTTCCTTTACTAGTACAATATTGAAATCCATCTAATTTGCAACATGAACAAAATAGACCTGTCTTCTCCCCAGGAGTCCCGGATCAGGCGGATCTGCAGTACCAAAAGCATCAGTGGATTAAGGAGGAGGTGAAACCCACTGAAGAGATTCTGACTCAGGCCACCTTAGAACTGTATTATGCCGTTAAAGCTTGTTTTCTTCCCACACAAGATACATTTTTGCTCATTTTTTGTTCTAGACTCCAAGTTTGAACTTGTATTCCAACTGTTCAATGCTGCCATAGACTGGGGAGGCAATTGGGACTTTGCCTCATTAAACTAAAAGTTACAAGAAATCTATCTGCTTCAAGCCTTTCATATGCCATTATTATGTGCTCGTATTCATCGTGTAGTTTGATTTAGTATAATCATCTATATTTTACAGTATTTTTTACATTATGACCTTTACTTGTTTTCAAAGCTATTTCTCTCACTAAATCATGGGGCAAAGGGGTGAGCAAATCTTCACTCTGTAGTGGCTGTGTATGGTTTGGGTACTCCAAACCTGAACTGAGAACTGTCAGACAAATATGACAAGAAGTGGAAATTAACAATTTTTCCTGTGTTACATTCTATATTTTAACTATTGTTAAACCTTTGCATTGAGAGATATCTATTTTAGTTTGTATTGCCTGTAACAAATGTACACATACAAAAAAGGAACTAATCCATTTCAATTTGCTATCTGGCTTAATATTCACAATGATGATATTACATTTCTATGAGCATGAACTATGTGCCTGTCTTTAATCTCTCTGAGCCTCCCCATGAACTTCCTCTAGGTGTGTCAGGGTCTGCTGAAAGCTCACCTAGATTTCCATCCATCCATCCATCCATCCATCCATCCATCCATCTTCTAACCGCTTCATTCTCTTGAGGGTCGTGGGGGGGCTGGAGCCTATCCCAGCTGACATTGGGCGAGAGGCAGGGTACACCCTGGACAGGTCGCCAGACTATCGCAGGGCTGACACATAGAGACAGACAACCATTCAGGCTCACACCTATGGACAGTTTAGAGTTATCAATTAACCTAATCCCCAATCTGTATATCTTTGGACTGTGGGAGGAAGCCGGAGTGCCCGGAGAGAACCCACGCTGACACGGGGAGAACATGCAAACTCCGTACACACCCAGGATCGATCCAGGAACCCTCTTGCTGTGAGGCGACAGTGCTAACCACCACACCACTGTGCCACCCACCTAGATTTCACTAATACCAAAAACACCATCCACAGACTGGATCCATCAGTGCTTCAGGTAACCAGCATCTCTGTCTCTTGTTTTTTTTCCCCCTTGTCTTCCTCACTCAATCAAGTTGTCTTACTGCTCCTTCCAGGATTGTCCGTCCAGACTTGTGATATTATCAGGCGGATATTTGAATATCAATGATGTGTGAGCAGTGCAGTCTCATCTATCTTTGTGTGTAATCTCCTCAGTATTATGCACTCTACAGTATGAGCATAGATTACACATATCTTCTATTACAGTAAGACATGGCTAAATCTTGATATGTGCATGGTATTCATGAGAAGGTTTCTGCTCATAATGGCATTACTGATCAATATGTGGAGAATGCATCAGGGCAGGGTTGACACTTTTATGGAAAATCTGTTGACTAAATCTAATGGCTCAATTGAAATCCATTGCAAAGTTATTACATTTTTCACATAATTATAGCTTACGTTTGACGGTCAAATCAATGGTAATAAAAAGGCAGATAATGTTTTTTTTTTAAACTTATTTCAAGGTCTATCATTTAGATTTTAGGATGCTTTTTGTCATCCTTGTAACCTGTCTTTAGCTCATACTCGTCCTATCCCAGCGTCCAGTTGGAGAGATGTATGGTCATTTGAAAGCACTGAACGCAAGCTACAGTCTTAATTGTGTTGCATCAAAATATTATTAGTGCAATAAAATACAGCATTGAACGTTATTCTCACAGAGACAATAATGTGTGCGTCGCTTCTTGTTATCAACTAGAGAGATGAGTACCATTTCTTGTAAATGTCAGATTGTTTTTCAAGTGGGAATATAACTGTTTCCCCTGTTCTAGTGTGCTATTCTGTTTTATTAAGATCTCAAACTATCAAACAGTCTAATTAAAGCATTTGCCTAGCTGTTCTGAAACCAGACATATTGCAGCTAAAGCTTAAACTAGTATGAACTCTTTTTGCTTTTTGAGGATATGCAAGTAATTATCACTTTTTAGTTGTTTTATGGATACTGTTGATATACTCTTGTTTTTTAATTGCCATGTGGTTTTGGTTGTCTGCGATAGTAGTAATATAGTTTTTCATTTTGATTTGTTGTTGTTTGTCTTGAGGTGAGAAGTTGATATAAGCCTCTTTGGCATTTTTATCTCAGCGGCATATTATTGATTGCATCTGCTTTCTCCCTTGTTTTTTTACTGTCATGTTTTTTTATCATTCCAATTAAGTGTTAATATGTTTTGCAAATAAACTTGCTGCTCTAGGCGAGATCATAATGCAAAATAAATCCACTTTATCAGCCTAACTCAGAAAAAGGGATGCAACAGAGAGGAACATCTCATTCTCTAATTGAAATGGTCTGTATTCACCCAGATTGCCCAAGTAAAATCCTATTTTATCAAGATGAAGTATTCATGCACGTGTTGCTCCCATTTTCAACAAGCAACATGCAAAGTTGCTATAGGTACCTCCTCGAATGTAAGATGGTACATTTCAAGGGGTTTATTCTGATTCTGTTTTCAGGTTGTCTGTTCATCCATTCCATTTAATGAACACAATATCTCTAGAACACTTGCAGGGAATTTCTTCAAATTTGGCACAAACGTCCACTGAGACTCATTGGTGATCTGATTAGAATTTGTTGGTCAAAGCTCACTTTGACCTTGCGTCTGTCTCATTCTCCTGAATGCGGTATCTCAAGAAGGCCTTCAAAGAATTTCTTCAAATTTTGCACAAATGTCCACTTGGACTCAAGAATGAACTGATTAGCATTTGGTGGGCAAAGGTCAAGGTCACTGTGACCTCAAAAATTATGTTTTTGGTCACAACTCAAGACTTAATGTGCTAATTATGACAAAAATACAAAAAAATGTCAAATGGGCTGAAATAATGAAGTGATGACATTTTATATCCCAAAGGTCAAAGGTCAACTTCACTGTGACATCATGATGTCACAATAAAGTTGAGACATTTGGTCAGATACTGAGTTGGTAACAATAATCTTGGGTGCCCACCTTGAACCTGTGCTGATTGGGAACTGCCCATTGGTCCGACATCCCATTGTTCCGACCATATTAAACCCATTGTTCCGAAGTCCCGTTGTTCCAAAATCATCATGATGCCCTGTGGTTAAGGTCTGGTTAGGTTTAGGCACAAAAACCACTTGGTTAGGGTTAGGAAAAGATCATGGTGTGGGTTAAAATGAAAAAGAAAGTGGCAAACACATAAGCCGTGAGCCTGCTTCGCCTCAAGCCTTTCCCAGCTGACCCAGAGCCGGTCGCAGCGCACCATCAAGGTAGAAATACGCCCGCCGGGAACCGTTCAGCACCGCGGACCGTCAGACTAATGGGATGTCGGACCAATGGGCTGTCGGACCGATGACATGGACCCGTACTGATTGTATAGATAGGTCTGTGCTGCCGGGAGGAAGGTGTGTGTGAAGCATCCATGTTTCACACACATGGATGTAAACTAAGCCTATTTAGCTGGTGGTCCGTGGGCGTGAGTGAGGTCAGAGAACAGTAAAGAGGCCACAGTGCAGATGAAGATAACTAAAATATTACTCTAGCTGACGATAGCTATGCTTGTTATTGTAAGTAAGTGCAATAAAACAAATGCCTGTTAAAAGCCAATACTTTTAAATACATATGCTCATCATTAGAAAGCAATATTTCAGTCTGCTCTGTCCACAGTCTGTCATCAAGTGCCATTATGTTTATGCAAGCACAGAGCCTAGGGGGGCTAATAGCAAATTGTTAAACACAAACTTAAACAAAAGCTGTCAGTATGTAGTCTGTTAAGATTAGTTTGTCACATATCTTAACATTTATCAGCGGTAGCCTACCTGCAGACAGTGAATCAGATCAGCAGAACCCACTTATTTTCCTTAACATTTGTGTGTGTGTGTGTGTGTGTGTGTGTGTGTGTGTCAGCTGATTTCCTGGGTGTATGAGGACTTATTGAACATGAAGAGTCTCACGAAGTCCATGGAGACCCAGCTGGAGGACTACAACCTGAAACTTGGCGTAGTGCCAATGAGCCTGGTGCTCTTCCTTGATGCCATTGATCATGGCATCACACACACCATCATACATGTTTAAAAGGACACGCACTGCAGAAAATTCCCCTGATGTTTCAACCCACAGCGTCAATTCCACCCATCACACCCTGTCCTGTCAATCCAGCACATTACCACAATCAATACAAGAGGTCCTTGTCAGCTGTACTCTGATGTGTCTTTGCTGTGTTCACTGTTTGCCAGTTTTATGATTCAGGCCCAGTTTGAGGCTCCTTTGAAAAACACAGCATGAGGCACAGCTAAAAGCTACCCTGTAGCTGAGAGAGAGAGAAGGCCTCTCAGCACCAGGCACTGCTCGCTACACACTGCTGTCAATCTGCCACTTTACCACACGCCACTGCAGATCAATAGCACTACATTACTGTAGAAACATCGTGGATCAACACTCCACTTATGGCTTTTGTGTACAGTACATTTCTGTTGTCGTGCATTTAGTTTGAATATGTGGCTTTTGTGGGTTTGTGTGGGTGTTAATGGAAATCCATTACTAACACTGACGACACTCTTACAAATAGTAAGAAATCTGTACTGTTTTTGGGGACAAAGGGTAAAGGCTGGAGACAATGGCAATCAGATGCGTCACCGATTAAGGAAAAAATGAAAAATGGCAGTTATTCAAAATGGTGATTGATTGCAGTCTAGCCGATGTTATCTCATGCAAAATAATCTAGTGTCTATAATGTCAGTAGGACTCCTCTGAAAGTTGTGAACGCCGCCTTTCTAAAGTACCCATTCTGTTTATTATGCTGTCCACACACAAGGACTCAAAATACGTTCCAGTAGTGTTTTCTGCTCTTTAAGTAGTCCGTCTCCGATCACAGCATGAAAGGCACTTGCTGATATGCCTCTCGAAAAATATCCCAGAGCATGAGCATGAATCAGCGTGCAAGTGTTAAGAGTTGTTTTTTTTTTTGTTTTTTTTCATGTTACCAACAGCATGCTGCTTGCTGTATCTGTGTGTGTAAGTGTGTATTTATCCATGTGTTTGTGTGTGTGTTTTCCCTCAGTCGGGCGGACAGAGCCTGTCAGAAAAAAATCCAGCTCTGTTGGAGCACTAGGTATTCCATGTGGAAGACACCAAGCAGTACGGCACATGGCAGTTCAGACAAGGTGAGGCATACGCACACACACACACACACACACACACACAGACACACAGATACTTCATGAGTGTCACACGTTCACTGGTCTTTGGGAAAGAACATGACTATATCTGATGCCTTCTACTGAGGAAATCACCCTAACCTCTGAGAAATTAAAACAAGGAAAACTGGAACCAAAGACGGAAATGAAACAAGATTAGATCGAACCATGGGCTCATATAGCTTCCATCAGTCTTCTTTTACAGACCATAACTCCACTCGCACATCCCTCATGCTGTTGCTTCCCCGCTACATATTGAACTGCAACAGTTCTCTGAAAAGATTGAAATAATCAAAATCACAATAAAGCAGAGAGACAGAGATTGTTGTGCTTCAGACTGAGCAAGAGAAGTTCATTTGCGCATAATTGCAGTGAATTATACTGCTGTGACTGTCTGAACATTAAATATTAATTGTCTCAGACTGCTGCCCTTATGTTGCTGATCTCCACTAAATGGAACACTTTACACAGATGCCATTTGTCACAGTTATTTGCTGTCATCTCATATTTGGTCCCCTGCTAAAAGTAGCTCCCTTCTAACTGCATCTTTGTTCAAGACTCCAATATCAACAAAGTGACATTTTGAATGTGACGGCAGAGGTAATTTGTATTCATTCATCTCTTTGAGATAATCAAGCTTTCTGTTTTCCTTCAAATTGCATTTATCCAAGAAAAGTTGACAGAGCACACTCCTGCTGCACGGTATCGCATGGCTACACTTTGAAACTCTTCATATTCGCAACAGAGAATTTCTACTGGAGGTGACGAGCTCCCGCTAGAGCAGTCGGAGGCTGAGTTCCTTCCTCAAAGACAGTACAGTAGTGTATAATCAGCAGGAGAGAATACTACTCAGATTTTTCCCAGCTGGTTCAAGGTGCAGACTGTCTCGTCCAAAGCCCACAAATAGAATTTTTTTTTTTTTCTCCAATTTGAAAGATTCATGAAAGACCCGCTCCATAGACAGTGGACACTATTTGTAGTTAATGACTTCCTCAATTATTCGGTGAAAAACAGGATAAAGAAGTTTAGCTCCTGACTTAATGACCTTAATTACCATTTTGATGAATTACCTCTGCCTTTGTACAGTTAGTTCCTCTCATCCGCTTCAGTCAGCTGCATTACAGAAGGTGATTTTTCTGTCCTTGCCTCCCGACATCAAGGAGCAGTTTTGTCTTAACTCTTATTTACCTACTTGCAGAAACAAATGTTTCATTTTTCTGTGGAATCAAAAATTAAAACAGAGTTGGATTGCTGTTAAGTGACTAAAATCAGTTGCAGAGGCGATAGTGGTTGCAGGGAACTTCTTGTGACACAATATTTGATTTGATATTGACTTGTTCAGAACACCGAGATAGTAATTCTGTAACAGTGGGCCTTTTAGCTGTAAGGCTGAATTGATGTGGCTATATAGGTTATATTGATTGGGACTGACAGATTACTTTACAAGTACTTTCCACTTGAATAGTACTGAATTCTCACAGTTGTTAAGTCTAACAATGGGGTTGTCTCTTGGCAGCAGCAACATCACTATTGTGTAAATTTCAATATTAATACTGCGTGTTATGGAAGCCAGAGAATACAAATACATATTTGAATTGAATTGTTATCAGTTGAGATACTTCCTTTTCATGTGTCAGCCTCTCCAGTGGGATCGATTCATTTGATACAGCCTTTATTTAACTGTTGGATCAACTGCATTAACAGGTCAGCCATATTAATAATGATGACATGTCTTAATTAAAAACGACAATCACACTGATTCGACAAGATCTGCCACACTGCAATAGTAGACTGTGCTATAAAGAAAACCACAGTTAATGGTTTTGTATTGATTATAAATTATGAGCAAAAAAGATTTAATTTGATAAAATGCTATAGAGGCAGACAACAGGTCATCAAGGAAACAGACTTAACCTAACAAATCATGCAAAATACAGTTACAGTTTTATGTACAAGTTTGTAAAAGGGAAAAAAGTATTAATTTTATGTGAGACTTCTGTGTTTCCAGAAGGCCTTAAATCAAAATCAGTGAGCAGTTCTTACTAAAACAGCAAAATGTTTTACAGCTCAGTTTTATACACAGCTGGTGCAACATTTTTCTACCATTAGGTCCATCAGCGGTTCAGTTTCACTTAGTGGTTTACTAAATATTGTGACAAGTTCATCTTTGAGGTTATCATTTAGCACAGCATATTAATACTAATTTGTAAAGCATGTTTCTTTTGTCTTTCTACCTCTAGATGTGCATGATCTGTCAGAGTCTGCTAGGAAAGACAACGCAGTGGAGACACTCGGTTCCTTGTTCAGCTACCTGAGTCAGGAACAACCAGCACATAGTGCTCAGTATGAGCCCAGTGGGAGAGCCCTTCAGGTAGATTCTGACATTGTGTCTTGCCGCACATTGTGTCCTATATCAGCTGATAGCGGGCCTTTCGCCAAGGATGTGCTTTGGGGTGCAATGCCCGTGGTGACATATCGCATGCCCCAACCCCAAATTAATTTTTAAGTAAAAAGAAAAAATGAGACTGATTAACAATTGCTGCATCCACTGTAGATTCCCCACAGACATGTCACCCTCAGACACAGCCACAGGAAGGGGAGGTGCTGAGGGTGCTGCTGGGACACTAGCCTTGGGTGAATAAGGTGTATTTTGTCCTGGTCCCTGTCACCCACAATTTTTTTTTTTTGATTATTAATTACAACCAGTGTTAGCTTTCCAGATGGTTTCATATTATATTTTGTATCGTGTTCCTGTAGCCATTTGTCTGCAGACCTATTGATCTGTTATGGCAGGTTGGTTTGGACCAGATTCAGACAGCCTCTCCAGAATGAACAAAATACAGCTCTTTTCAACCAACAGCAGCACTTAAAAAATGTGGTTTAGTCATAAGTGACGACTCCATGACGACAGCGTAGTTATACTGATGACTAAAGTAGCCTACATTTCATATTGTTTCGCTGCCTAAATGTCACACAGAGCCATAAAGATGTGATTTACAGTGTTGCAGGGGCATTATGAAAGTCTTTTGCACAAAAGGGTAATTAAGCCTAACTGTAATACCGTGGGGGGGTTTTGGGGCTAAATTGCAAATGCATTACATACATAAATCACATCTCTTCTTAAAAAAAAAAAAAAAAAAAAAAAATCTTGATGCAACAGCCTTTCACAAAATTAAATTGATTTCATCAATTCCTCCTTGAATTGGGTCCAGTAATATACAGTATACAAAATGAAATCTGTGAAATAAAATGTAAATATCAATGACATTTTCGTTATTTCCCATTATCATTTTTATTGATTAATAAACACTTAAAATAACATTTTAAATAAATAAAACAGGATGGTACATGTTTTCCTGCCTCCCCTTTAGTCTCTTCATTTCTCATCTTTCTGAGAATCCTGTTCTCTCTTGTTCCACACTGTTCTGACCTGTAGTCCTCAATGAGTACATTAACACAGATGAATAGCCCTGCCTGCACAACCATAATTAGAGCAGAAAATTTCATCCACTAATGTGTTTGGCTAGGTACTCACCGTGCACACACACACACCAACTTCCAAGCCACCTTTATGAAAAGGAGCACAGTATGAATCACATTTCGGTGCTTCTAGGCTGAAGAGCTTCTGCACCTAATGGCACTTGAGCTCCCCTCCAGCAGCTGTATGTGAATTGTTGCCTTAACAACAAGGGGTTACATGCAGGTATTGTATATTTCTGATGCAATGTTGGGCACTTTTATAATCTTGTAAAACTCACAAGTGAACAACTCTGCTGCACCAGTTCATAAGGGTCAGCATGCACTCAAATGCTTCTTAGCTTCTCTGTTTAGTTGCAAGGAGGTTGAATGATAAGTCACGCTGCCATGCTGTGATGGAGTAGGTGCCATTGACTGGTTTGGGGTGAAAAAAACAGGCTTTGCAAATCCAAGTTTCGTCAAAAGTTGGCAGTATAGGCTACACTTTACATGTGGCTGTAATCCATCACCAAACAGAGAGAACGACCCAAACCGAACCAGAAACCTGGTTTGTTAATGGCCTATCCCCTCACCAATGGGCTTTCCTGACCCTAACCATTCGAGATCATTGCCAAACCCCAACCTTCTTTGCACATTTGTAGAACAAAGTGGGCTTCAGGTCCACTTTGGGCAGCAGTGGCAAACTGGAAACACAAATGGACGCCTAGGCCATCCAACCGATCTTCACGAGAAAATGGAGAGCGGACTTCAGGAATCTGAGTTAAATGTTTGCTAAAGCAGAACTTATTCAACAAAGGCGTCTCCATATCCCATGAAGTGCATCAACTCTATTTCAACAAAGGCAAAAGCCAACTTAATGAATCAACTTAACCAGTCAGTTGAGGTGGTTTGGGCATCTGATCAGGATGCCTCATGGGCGCCTCCCGCTGGAGGTGTTTCGGGCACGGAGGCCCCGGGGCAGACCCAGAACATGCTAGAGGGATTACCTATCTCATTTGGCGTGGGAACGCCTTTGGGTCCCCCAGAAGGAGCTGGAAAGTGTTACTGGAGAGAGGGATGTCTGGGGTGCTTTGCTCGACTTGCTGCCCCCGCGATCTGGCTTCAGATAAGTGGATGAAAATGGAAATTTAAAACTTGACTGAAGTTGTAAAGGGGTTGGCTTTTGTTGTTTTTAATGCTAATGATGGGCAATTTTTTGTCTGTACTATTTCTGTATAGAGATAGGCATCTGAAATTGAGAGGAGAAAGCTGTCGTGTAAAGCAGTACATAATGAACACTGCAATGCGCACGAGAACAGTTGCGCAGAGCATAGCAACAGTTTGTGGGTGGAAACATTGGTTCATTGAACCCTCTGTGGCCTGCTACATTTCGACTTTTTCCTTAAGTACATGTTTTGGTATTTGCAGCATTTCAGTATTTAAAGCCAGTTCCTTGATAATTATGATTTTGCTCCCGTGTGGATTTTTTTTCATCAGGTCCACTGTGATGATAATAATACCCCTTTAATGATGTAAAAAAGATTCAACTGAAATACACTAGTGGTCGTACATCCCTCAGATACATGTAATTATGCCCCCACAGTTCCTCTCAGCAGATCCTCAATATTACATTGAGGACAGTGGGTCGTGTCTCACCACGAATCAGTGTGTTAATGGCTGATTGACGCTTGGTGTTGAGCAAATGAGGTCTAGTTAAGCTGGGTGATGCTGTAGCAAAGACCTGAGGCTCGCTGTAATTGGAAATGACAGGGTGGATGCTGTGGCAGAGAGGGTCAGCTGTCTGCACACACATACACACACATTTTACATTCTTCATAGTCTCCCTTTCTCACGTCACACTCACACACATGCGTTCTTTCTCGCCAGAACACCTCTTTCCCTCTGTTTTTTTCTGATTCACGCACACATACTCACGGCCCGGTTGTAATTAGTGGCATAGGGTACTGGTCACACATAATGCTGCTAATTGGGCTGGCAGGCACCATTACCCAGAGCTAATCACCATTCTCTGGGTGACGAGGCGTCCTGGCCCTCTGACCACTAGCTGCTAGCAGGATCCATATCACACTGCCAGAGCTCAGGGAGTCTTGCTGCACCAATTAACCAGCTAAACTCAGTGACTCACATACTGTGCTCCACTGTATTTGTTGGTAGCGCTTTTGAATTGAGCGTCTAAGTGTCCTTGAGTAAGTAGCTCACCTCATCCTTACCTGAATCACCTAACAGACTCCGTGTTCACAGGTCTCTAACAGGCATCTTTATTCCCATTTATATTCATGTGTTTGCTAACAGGAACCACCTCCTTCTGTACCCAGCGCTAGTCAGCTGCACCAGACTGCTTCTGTGAGTCAGCTGCATCACAGAAGTGATACTGTATCCTTCTGGTGTCCCAAGGTTTTAAGGGCTACTGCCTCTGTTTTTTTCCTGACCTCAGTATGACTAGAGTCTCATCATCCTTCCTCTGACGTGATGAGCCATTTAAGAGCCCTATGAAATGCATCTGGTCCATCAGAACCTCGAGGCTAGCCAACCTGTGAGTGCAGCAGGCTTTGAATGGGGAGAGGGGAGAGGATTGCTGTCTGGAATGAAGGCAGTAACCTGAACATGGCTGAACAGGAACAGTGAAGTTGTTTTTTTCAGCTTTCCACATCAGGGGGCTTTCATTTTCGTGCCCATTAAACGTGAACTGACTTTAATTGCATTTGCAAGCCTCTCCACCAGACCTTATTTCAAATTAGGGTTTTGTAGCCCTTTTCCACAATGTTTAGCTTGGGCTGTCATGTAATGTCAGAGAGCAGTAGGCTTTTATTTTTACTGTTCTTGTAATGGTTTATCATAATATAATAAGCTCCTGCAAAAAGTCAAATTATAGAGACATGTTCATTGACTAAGGACGGGCTGTGTTGCTTTTAGTGTCAGTTGTGGGTCTTTCTGTGTGTTATTGTTACCCACGTGTGCACCTGCTTGACCTCAGGTAGGAAGTTAGCTCCCTGGGCAGTGTTTCCCAACAAGAGTTTATCTTTGAACATGCTTACATTTTTACGCCATTCTTTCAAAGCAACATTAAAGGGCAGCTTTAATTTACCACACAGACATAAGAGTTATATTAATCTTGAAACTCTCAGCAAGAAAAAAGTGATTAAGTGTATTTCCCAAAACTTCCATTTTAATGTCCGTAGGTTTAAGGGTTATTTTTGATAAACTTTATTTGCAATAGCAAAGACACAGGGGTGACATACAGATAGGAAGGTCGGGGTGGGTTGCTAACATACAAAAATTGAAACAGAGATTAACTGTAGATATGCATGGAGAAAATGTATATATTATAGGGTGCAGATATGGAGTTAGTTTTAACCAAAACGTTTTTGAGTTATTAATGATATTTGTGGCTGTAGTAATAGTACAAATAAACTAAAGAACGGTTAGTAGTACAAGGTAAGAGGGAAAAAACAAAAATTGAAAATGAATAAATAAGGAGGTGTGTCTGTGCCTGTGTGAGTGTGTTTCCACTTGTTTGTCTGCCTCTAATTCATGTATATGATAGCAATATATGTCTGTGTGTGGTCCTATTTGTGTTTGTGTATATATGTAAATGTACATGACTGGCAACTCAAGAGATTTAAGAAGTTGTGACTACTTTTCTTTGAATTGTTCAAATTGTTGTTTTTTTCAGCTGAGTGTAGTTCCAGTGTTACCCGTTGTGTTAAAAGATTTAACCACTGTGAGATGGTGAGTTGTTTTTTTGTTTTTCCAATTCAGTAGAATAGCTTTCTTGGCGTTAGTTAGAGCTATCAGTAGGGGTGTTGTGATTTGTTTTTGTGATGTGTCAAGTATGCTCCAGTCTCCTAGAACACATAGTGACTAGAATAGAGGGACGTTGGAACCAAAGAACAGTTACAGTTTAGTGGTTATTTCTCTCCACAGGTGTTGTACTGGTGGGCAGTGCCAAAGTGCGTGGAAGTAGTGGTCAGTTGTGTCCCTTAAGGTGCATCTTATGTTGAATAATATGTATTCTGTGAATGACTTTGTATTGAATTAGTCCAGTGTTAGTGTTTCTGGACATGTTGAAGATATATATCTATATGTATATGTTTGCCTTGATTGCATGCTTTAGTAGAGTATATTGTAAATATTGCCCCTCCCCAATACCATTTTTCACAATTTGCATTTGCATCAATAATACTTATGAACTGTTTCAGTAGTATTTTGATATTTTAAAGAAGAGCACATTGTCACCAACATGCTCCATTTGTGTTGGGCTTGTAATAGTCATACGTGACCAGCAAGGACAGGAAGAATGATTACAGCAGCCAATAACATACATATGGGCATGTAAGTATTGTATTCAGACTCGAAAAATAACAGAAAATCTTGTTTTTCCCTCTGGCCCTTTGCAGTTTGACTTCTCTCTTCAGTCACTTTACAGTTGACAGCTGTCTGACTTTCACTAATCTTCCTCTGTGGATAAATGTCTCGGTCTGTCTTGAATTCACTAAACATCTGCCTCTTTAATAATCACTATGTCACTCTGATTTTGTATGTGTGTGTGTATGTGTGTGTGTGTGTGTGTGTGTGAGAGAGAGAGAGAAACTGTCCATCCAGGCTGCTGACAGAAAAACGCACTGAGCTGGGAGTGCAGGGAAGCAGCTGAGCAAGCTGTGTAATGGCCTTTTTAAGATCAGTGACACATGGGAGAAGGTGGAGGCCATGTCTTCAGAGCCGGAGAGCCGTAGAGCCAGGAGCAGGTGGCACAGTTCCAGAGACAGTGTGACGAGTACCTGTCTGTCACTGTGGAGCAGCAGCCATGGTAGCTCTAACATGAAATCATCTAGGTGTCACAACTAAAATACATACCTTGTGACCTTTGTGGCAAACTGACAAAAATAGTAATGCTTTTTTTCACTATGTGACAAGGCTTTACAGGGTTTTGATTTACAAGCCCAGTTCCATAAAAGTTGGGACGCTGTGTGAAACTATGACAAAAACTGAATGCAATGATTCACAAATTCTTTTTGACCTGTTTTCAATTGAATACAATACAAAGATAAGACATTAATGTTCAAACTCATAAACTTAATGTTTTTATAAATATATACTCCTTCTGATTTTGATGGGGTTTTTTTTCTTTTTTAACAACACTCAGTAAGTGTTTTGGAAATGAGGACACTCGTTGTAGTTTTGAAAGTAAAATTCTTTCTCATTCTCTCATTCCTGCTTGATATACGAATTTTTCAGCTCAGCAGTCCATGGTCTCCTTTGCTGCATTTTTGCTTCATACAGCACCACACATTTTTAATAAGAGACATGTCTGGACTCTAGGCAGGCCAGTACAATACCAACACTTTTATATTGTGAAGCCAGGCTGTTGTAACATGCAGAATGTGTCTCATTGTCTTGCTGGAATAAGCAGGGATGTCCCTGAAAAATATGTTGTCCGGATGCCTGTATGTACCTTTCAGCATGAACAGAGCCTTCACAGATGAGCACATTAGCCATGCCATGGGCACTAACACTCCCCCATACCATCACAGATGCTGGCATTGAACTTTGTGCTGGTAACAAATCATGGCATTCTGTTTTAATTTACATTTAACACAGTATTCCAACTTTTATGGAATTGGGGTTGTAATTGCAAAGCATTGCATTGGTTACTGTGAAGAACTTTTCATGTGCTGCTCATAAAAAATTATCACACAAAAGAACTTTGTAAATATGTGTCTGTGAGGTTGACATTTGCAGTTTTGAATGAAATGTCTCAACGATGTCAAGTTTCTTTATTGATATTATATACAAATGACACAGCGAAGAGCTCAACGCTGCTTCAGTGTGCGCACATGCCATGCATCTTTTGCATGGATACATAGACATTAATTTCCCCACAGGATAAATTGTGATAAGTTTGACTTTGACTTTGTGTTCCCTTAATCTTTCAATTAGCTTGTCTTTGTGTTTTCTGTGGCAAGGCCAAATCTGTAAGTCTTTGTCTCATCTTAAAGGACAATTGTTTTAGCATTCAGAAGGATAAATCTTACAGATACAATCATGAATGCCAAGAGAATTTCCCTACAATTGACAAGTGGATGTACTCTCAACAGGTGGTCAAAAACCTAAAATGTAAAGAGTTTCCCAGCAGAATTTGTTAATCTCTAAGTATGTGACCTTCTTTTTACCAGAAATAAGTTTGGAAATTAGAATCTAACTCAACTAGAAGGATACCCTGTGGTCATCCATTCCCCCTATTTTCTGTCCTTTCTCATTTCCTAAGGAGTCTCTGAATAAAAAGAACATGACAAAGATCAAGTCCCATGGCTGTCCCCCAGCACTGTTGGAGACAGTGATGCAGGCCATCATGATCCTCCAGGGCAAAGAGCCCACCTGGGTGGAGGCCAAGAGCCAGCTGGGAGAGAGACAGCAGCAGGATGAAGGGATGAATAAGGGAAGGAAATTAAAGGAGAGATGCAGGGAGACAGAGCCATTTGGCCTCGGCAGAGAGGAGATTGGGAGTGTGGCATAGAAACACAGAGAAAATGGGAGCACTAAAGTGCCCTAAAAATGAGCGTCGTAAAACCTGACAAGTACAGATTGTGTACAGTCACACCATGCATCGAGAGAAACTGAGATGAAACTGAAAGTGCTCTATTTTTTAATCTTTGCACCTACAGGATCATTTGTATTTTCAACCTGCGGTTTATTTTTTGCCATCTTCATTTGCATGTCATGGCTAAATTGTTTAATTGAGGCCATTATCTCTGTAGGAGTAGAAGTGAAAATGTCAGATGAATGATTGGCTAAGATTAGGATTGCATTCATTGAACTCCTCTTCACCCAACTAATTTGTCGACACGTGGAAAGGTTCAAGAGTTGAGAGTGTGAGTTAAGCTTTGGAATATTGGCGCAATTGTATAAGCTGTAACACGCACCATTTTTATATAAATCTGAGCTGTCAGTTTATAAAAGACACACACACACAAAAAAAAAACAGACTAAAAACGCATTTTGGTGCCAATGAATTTTTAATGGGTCGCCCTCCAGTTACCCTTAATGCCTTAACTTTCTCTGTACACACCTCCCATACGTCTGACATATTTGTCTTGTTTTGTTTGTGTTTGACACTTAATGCTTTTGAATCTTTAAAGTGCTTCTTTCCTTCCCTGTGCCTCTTGAGTGAAGCCACACTTATTTTCATATGGCAATATATATTTATTTTTGTGCTTTGGGCTTTTCAAAGATGATTACAGCAGGTGAAAGTTTGGTGAATGAAGGTGAAAGAAGTCAAGATTCAAAGTCACGCGCTCACAATAATACCACCTCAAGTTAGTTTGTTAATTAGATGCTGCTTACAAAAGAAGACATTTGATTTGTGGAAAATAATCTCCTCAAGTGCTGTAAAGTATAATGAAGTTTGCCAGGGTGAAATGTCTCCCCTCTGACTCACTGAGCTTTTTCATTTTGATGATCACAGGCTTGTAACGGTAGAGCCCCTGGAAAAAAAACAACAGATAAAAACACATAAAACACAAAGCAGTACGGTGATTTGGGGAGATCACAAGGAAGGTCACAAAACAAGGAAACATTTCTCAGATGAGGAAATTAATCAAACTTATAGTTATAAAAGAAAGTAACAGAGAAAAAAATATTTCCACTTTTCCTTGGCCTGTGTGCCCTTGAAATTTATTACAAGTGAGGCAAACTTCATCAAAATGTTAGTAAACTTTGACAGTGACATTATGTTGGACCTTGTGTTAAAGATGACCAGCCAGAACTGTTTGTTTTCATTGGACAGCCAGTGAGATCCTAGTGTAGATAACACACACATGCATTCACTTAACTGCCCCTTGCTCTCTCACTGCTCTCTCCTCAGGTACTTTAAGACAAAGACCCCATGCTTGCCAAGTTTCAGTGTCCTGTCAAAGGCCACAGCAGTGGTAGCCTGGAGCATTCAGGGCCTGCCGTCTAACACATTCTCGACTGAGTCACCGGTCAGTACATTAAAGTTATCATTAAAGGTCTATTGACTGAGATTACCTGTAGTCCAGTGTGCTCAAAGCAAAGACACTTTGAAATTAAGCAAACAGAGCGTCCACCGTTGTGCTCTGGGTGACTCTGGCCTTCCTGCATTTGTTGTTAACATTATGACTTAACTGTCAAACAGTTTTCAGCCAAACAAACAGAGGAACAGCTTCACGGCTGTAGGCGTCAAAGTCCTCGAAATACGCTTCTATATTCCGTCCTTTTGAGTGACAGCAAGTAGGAGGAATGAACAGAGGAGAGAAAGAGAACAAAACATTTTAAGCTTTTATTATGAAGCAAGTTTGATTTGAAAAGTAGTTTCAGTAAAGACTCTCAGTCTCAGTGACTGTGTTTGCTTTGCTCTGTGCAGTGTGTATTTTTGTGCTATGATTGAGCTACATTTGGCTTTGTTTCATTTACTGCTATTGTATATTCTGTTACACAAGTTGCCTTGATCAAGTTATGTAGCTTTCCTCTTCTAAGATGTCAGCCGATGGTGGACCTTCAACGCCGAGCTCTGAAGTGAAGATGAAACAGTAAGTCTTGGCACAGACAGTCTGCCAATTAGCTAATCTAGACATTACATTTGTCTCATCAAAACTGTTGCAAAGTTACATTCCCAGAGCAAAATCATGAGCATAAGTGCCGCATAGGAAATGCAGGGAATTAGTTAATTCATTTTCCGCACTCAGGGCACTTAACATTGTGTGCATGGGACTATCTACACTGTTGTTTCTCCAGCCAAATGCTATTAAAACACCATTTTGAAGTTATTATATCAGAATTATTTTTTAATTCTAAATTACTCAGCACCACTAAAACCTCCCTTTTTTGTCATCAGTTGGCGCTTTACCTCAGATGACCCGTCTACTTGCCAGTGATGATCATTATCATCCAGTTTTGTACATTTAGCGGCCATTTTTGCTATTTTAGATAAGGCGTACACGAAGGCAACTGGGCAATGACTTAAAATTTCACCAGGAAGTTAGTTAAGATTGGACAGACTGAGGGATGAATTAATTAATTAATAGACAAGTGGTGACAAACCAACAGCATGACAGCGTTGTTGTTTAAGAACAATGTCATCCTGGGCTTGTGTGTGTGTCTGCGACTTTCAGCAAAGTACCTCAGCTAATTATCATCTAAAGTTCTTTTAGTCATAAAAATATCTATGCTTTTGATCAGTGTCTTAGCCCCATGTATATATCACATTTTGCTGCCCCATTGCATCCCTGTGTGCAGTGTACAGACAGCTAGCATAGTGTCAGCTAACTTAGCTAAATAACACAGTACCACAGCCAGAAGCAAACCGTATGATTGGTTGGCGCTTCAAAGTGTCATTAAAGCACTAAAAAGAGTTGAAGCCAACACAACTTTGATTTGTAGCTCATCATGCCCGTCCAAAGTAAGTGTCGGGCATCAGTGTGTAGCTTCATGTTACTGGCTTATGTTGAAAATGACTTGTAGCCTGTCACTGAACACATCTTTATAGCAGTGATGAGCTGTAATCGGCACACTTGCGTATGTCAGCAGTGTGGTTCAGAAGCTGGTTTTTGGAAATCAGAGCTCAGTGTTTTGTCTTGATATCACTATACCCCATAAGCCTGCATTAACATATAATGCAAAGTCAAATTTGTCTCCCAATTGTTGCTGCTGGTTGTCTTTGAGCAAACACTATGTGTGTGTTGAATGAGCACACAGAAGTTGAAAAGCCTTTATTGTTGTACCCCCTTGATTACGAATGTTTGAGGAATCCATTCCCTGCCTTGTGGACTGCTTTATGTTACATCGCAGTCAGACCCAAGCAGCAACTTTGGTCTTGTTTTACATGACATGTTCAACTCAGTTTGCGTCCCCTGTATGGCAATTCTATGTCTGTTTGCCTCTGTATATTTCCATGACTGTCAATGCATTTCTTGGCACCTTTAAATGTTGCTTTGGGTTGTGTGGTGCTACTGAAGGACATTTACTGCATTTGTTATTTAGCAACCCAGAGCAGGTTTTTCCCCCAGTGTGAGCCAGTGGGGAGCAGCAAATAGAAAACAAATAGAAAGCAGTTGAGGGTTTTTGCAGAATGCTTTGTGCAGTGAGGGCAAAACTCCTGCAGCTTCAATCCGTTGACATAATCAGAGGGGCACCACCATACCTCCGTTTGCCACTCTAGGCAATCACCAATATTGCCTCTGCCACTGGTTACCTCCCATGTTCTTTCACCACACTTTCTCTCAGTAAATCAGTTTAAAGCCTCAAACATTAACAGGTTGAGGAAAGTAATCAATGGATTGTAAACATGTTGCCTAACACGAGAACACAAGCCTGTATACAGGCATTCAAAATGGAAACCAGATTGTCTGGATCTGTTATCAACTGAGGCATTGCAGTGAAGTGCATTATGGCCATATTTGACTATGGCTTCTGATATTTGAAGGGATTTACTTTGACTGGATATCAGATAAGCCACCAGTAGTGAAAAGCCAGAGAAAGCTACAAACAAAGTTTACAGGAGCTAATTTATTCTTCCTGTTTTCTGAAAGTACTGTGACTTCTGTTTTCCCTTTCTCTCTTAACTCTTTCTGAACTGAACTCTTTTCATTTGTCCCTGTATATGGTCTGTGTGGCATGTGGGGTCCTCTTCTCTAGTCTCTAGCTGCCACCACAGTACATGGATCAGGTTATTTTTTATCCTCCCTTTATCCTCCAACACTTAAGACTTAAGTGGGTAAATTAAGGTGAAAATTATATTGTCAAAAAAAATAAGGACTCTTAAAAGAATTATTATGCCTTTGTGCCTGTAATAGCTGTGGCCAGTGGCATTCTATTTTTGGGTTGTCCGTCCCATTCTCATAAATGTTATATCTCAGAACATCTTGAGCGAATTTCTTCAACTTTGGCACCAACATCCACTTGGACTCAGCAATGAACTGATTATATTTTGTTGGTAATAGGTCAAAGGTCAAGGTCACTGTGACCTCGTCCGTCTCATTCTGTGATATGTCAAGAACGCCTTGAGGGGATTTCTTTAAACTTGACACAAATATTCACTTGGACTCAACAATGAACTGATTAGATTTTGTGGGTCAAAGGTCACTGTGACCTTGCATCTGTCTCAGTTTCCTCAAATTTGGCACAAATGTCCACTTAAACTCAAGAATGAACTGATGATGACTTCAGACCCGTGGCACTCACACCTGACGCCATGAAGTGTCTGGAGAAGCTGGTCCTACAGCACATTAACTCTGTGGTTCCAAACACAACGGACCCTCTTCAGTTTGCCTACTGCTCAAACAGATAAGTAGAGGACGCAGTGGCCCTGGCACTTCACAACATCCTACAACATCTGGAAGGTGCCAACACATATACACGGCTTCTATTCCTGGATTACAGCTCCGCCTTCAACACGATCAGGCCGATGAAGCTCACTGTGAAGCTAGCAGACCTTGGAATACCAACACCCACCTGCAACTGGATCCTGGACTTCCTCACAGACAGACCACAGGTGGTGAGGATAGGAAACAAGGTCTCTGCAGCACTCACAGTGAGTACCGGAACCCCACAGGGCTGCTGCCTCAGCCCTAAACTCTTTGCACTTTACACACATGATTGCACTTCCACCCAGGACAATAACACTATTATTAAGTATGCAGACGACACAACCATCCTTGGCCTCATCAGACGGGGGGATGAGTCATCATACAGAGACCTGGTTCACAAGATCACTGTCTACGGGGAGGACAACGATCTTGTACTCAACATCGACAAAACAAAAGAACTCATCATAGACTTCAGGAGACGAGCCCACCCTCTACAGCCACTCACCATCAAGGGGACCGTGGTGGAGCGAACTGACAGCTACAAGTTCTTAGGCCTGCACATCACAGAAAGCCTCAGCTGGGCCAAACACACTGTAACCACAGTGAAAAAAGCTCAGCAGAGGCTGCACTTCATCAGGGTGCTAAAGAAAGCTGGACTTGGACGCCAACCCCTCACCCAAGCATACAGAGGACTTGTGGAGAGCATCCTCACCTCTGTCATCACAGTGTGGTATGGCAACACCACCCTGGCTGAGAGGAAGTCCATGCAACGGGTCATCAGAGCTGCAGAGGGGATTATTGGCTCCGGTCTCAGCTTCTATGGAGACAATATACACACAGCGGTGCCGGAGGAAAACGCAGAGCATCATGAGGGACAGACACCATCCAGCACCTGCCCTGTTCCAGTGGGTGGAACCTGAGACACCGCAGGCCAGGGAGCATCAGTGCTCACACAGCTCGCTTTCACAAGAGCTTCTTCCCAGCCACTACCAGACTAGTGACACAGGACATTAGGGAGGGGAGAAGTTATCTTACGCCATAACCTCATAACTCACACACACTATACACACTATACACACTACATAAGGACAATGTGCAATAACTCTTTTTCACACAATATACATCACATCAGGACATTGTGCAATAACCCCTTACAACAATAATGTGCAATATTCATAATGTGCCTTTTATTTATTCACTGTATTATTACTATTATTTATTTGCTTTTGGTACTTATTTGTTATGTGATTTAGTGTGTTTTCTTTATTGACCTTTGTGTCTTTTGTTTTTAACTGGTGCACGGAGAAATGCACAAGAATTCCAATGTACCTGTACAGTGATGTACTTGTGCAAATGGCATTAAAACTCCATTCTATTCTATTCTATTCTATTCTATTCTTTTTGGCCATAACTCAAGACTTCATTTGTTCATTATGAAAAAAATATATATACAGACGACTATTAAAATGATTACAATTTATATCCAAAAGGTTAAAGGTAGACTTCACTGTGACATTGTAACACTTTTCTGACCATTATTCATTATTCATTATTCATCGCGTCTCAGGAACAGAGGCCTGAATTGATGACACTCTTGGGTGCTCATCTTGAAACTGTGCTTATTGTATAGATCTTCATTTCCACACTTTTGTGGAAAAGCCATGTAGTGTAATTTCATTTCGGAAGAAGAAAGTATTTGTGTAGCTGTCTTTGTTACATTGTGTCAAAGATGTGATTCCAATGTCCTGTGTATTCCTGTCGTCTGAGAGAGCGGTGACTGCAAAGATTTATGTACTATCAAAGAGAGAGAGTGAGAGGGCAAGAGGAGAGAGTGAGTAAGTCACCTCACTATTTTTCCATCCCAATCTTGAGGTCATCATTGTTCTCATCGTCCTCCCTCTTTTCAAAAATGTCCTCCATCTCCACAGAACCTCGCCTCTCTCTACTTTCTTTTCTCTGGCCAATTTCTTCCCAGTGTGTGCCATTCAGACAGTTTCTTCCTCTTTGGTCTTTTTGACCTTTCATTCTCTCTCTCTCTCCCTCTCTAGGTCTTTGCTCTGCTTCATTGCTCCCACTTCATTCAGCCGCCAGTTCACAATGTAGCCACAGCATGACATTTAGGGACAATTGAGTTGTGGCAGTTATAGATTGCGACTGCAGCGTTTTCAGAGTGACGTATTTGTCTAATAGCCGAGCCGTCTGTTCCCTCCGACTTGACAGTAATCAATAACCCTTTCTGTCTTTTTGTTCATCCACAAACCTGTCTATTGCAGTAAGAGTAATAGTGAGAGAACTTTCATAAAATACCACAAAGTTTCTTTAAAATACATGTTTACCCAAAATATTAAAAAACTGCTTTTATTTTTTTTTTTACCAATGGGAAAAGTCCAAGCCAACTCATGTGATTATGAAAATGAACACACTCCACAGAGGCAAACCCTGCTGTGCTTCACATCAGCCGGTCTCATTGTGGATTATCCCTCATTTCAGCTCTCTCTGGTAAACTCAATATACTTTCCTTTATCAGTACTTAAGCTAAAGTAAACACAGTAGCAAATAGCATTTTTTGAATTAGTCTTTTGCTACCACTGTAAATTCAACATTTAACATGTGTATGGCTTTGTAGAAAGCCTGTAGTTTGGTATTTTGAAACTTAAATGTCTGGTGTTTGTTAATCATGCTGAAACCACCATGGTCAAGATCAACTTGCTGCCAGAGAGGTGAGGTGTATGGACGAAGGTATGGAGGACAGATGATAAGTAAGGGATGAGGAAGAGGCAGGAGGAGTTTGGAAAAAGTTACAGAGTAAACCAGAAGAGTGCAGATTGACTGATTGTATTGTATTGTGACAGTATTGGAAAGAGGAGCAGTAGAAGTAGAAATGGGGGGTATTTTCTCCCTGCAGTGCTTGTTTCAAAAATGTTACATGTTATATTTAAAATAGATACGTGGCAGCTCTGAAGTGTGTTGATTCTGAGAACGGGTAATTGATGGTGATGACTTCTTTTGATTGGAGTATGATTGTTCTTAAAGGGATACTCTGCCAATTTTCAACCAGCTCTGTGTCATAACAATGTGGGAGGTATGTGAAAATTAACTGTTTTTCCATTTTAGCAGTGGCCATCTCTCTGCTCATTTACCGTCTCAAATCTGCATTGTTTATTGGTCCACTGCAGCACTGTGCATTCTGGTAGTTGTAGGGTTTCTACTTCTTTAGCAAAAGCGAATGCCACAGCCTTTTATGTTTTCTCTGGTCATGTAGCGCTAACTTAAAAAGTCTTTCTACTGCATAGGCAGCCTAGTTTTGAGAAAAGACCATGTTTCCACCAGTGAAATACTTTGTTTGTATTTATCTATGTTTTCTTTTTTGTTTTCTGTGGGTCTGAATTGTATTGGATTGATGCTAGGAGAGTGTGGGAGTACAGGAAGATGAGGATCTTAGTAGGAGGACAGGAAAAGATGAAGGGGGAAGAGGGGCAAGCATGTAAGGAGTAGAGAAAAGAAGAGAAATACAGTAAAGGAGAAAGAAGACAAGTGAAGGAGGGACATAGGGCGAGGGATGGCAAGGAGCCATAGCAGGAGGACATATGGAGAAGGAAAAGGGATGAGAGAAAAGAAACGGTGGGTAAAAGGAGACTGATTGAAGATGAAAAGGAGTGCTGAGGTCAGTAGAAAAATAGTTTAAAAAGCGAAGGACAAACACAGAGGAAGGGGAGAGCTGAGGGAGGATAAGTAAACTTTGATAATAAATTTGCAAGGCATAAATGTACATCTTGAGAGAAATGAAGACTCACGTGGCACTCTGTTACAGAGTGGTACATTCTACTCTTTTTTATAGACCATTTAACATGGACACATTTCCCGAACTCACACTATAAAAAACAATGTTATAACAGTAACTCACTTGTGAGTTGTTACACAGACTACGCTCGACAAAAGGCATAAAACCAGTAGGAAATATTGACACAAAATATAAAAAGACATGCAAAGTCTGCAAACCAAGAATACAGAAGAAAGATTCAGGAGAGAATAACTATTCAACACAACTGGGTATTGTAGAAGTGCACTGTGGAGGTGGAAAGTAGACTAGAGCAAAGACTAATTTCCACTGCAGCAATGCTGACGGATGGACTAAAGGAACCTTATTTTACCTTATAAATTTTTTATTCCTAGATCCTCTAAACTATTAGCTGCTTCCCCTTTGTTCCCTTTCTCTGCCTCTCCACCTTTCTTTCTTTTCCTTCATTCAACCTCTCCTAAGCTCTCTGCTGGGATCAGACTTTTAGCTCTGACTTTGTTCTAAGTCAGCGTGTTCTTAAAATTACAGAAAAAGCTTTGGCACTGCCAGTATGCTTGCACCCACAAAGAGCACTATGACTAGACCCTAGGCAGTACTAATAACCAATCTGCATGTACGCTGCATGTACTTCTGTTGAAGCACTACACACCCCATTTATCTTCGTGTCTGGGGGCGATTACAGTATCAGGCCTAAAACACAGTCATATTGTACGTGACGAGACTGTATTATGTTTTCCTGGATTTGGTTTGTGTTAGTTTATTTTGGAGCTATTGAGCTATAGTCTGTCTTTTTTTGGATGATTTGTATGGCACTGAGTTGTGTTGCTGGGTTCGGTTTGGTTGATTTCGGCTTGATGAGATAATAAATTAAAAACAACCAAATATTTGTTACTATAAACTATAAATGTTTATTATTTATAATTGCTTAAAATGTAATCTAACAAACAGCAGCCTCATGTATTCTTCGTGTAGTAGCATGAAAAGTTTGTGTCCTTGTTGAGGAAGTTTTACATGAAGTATGACTTATCCCTGTATAAAGAGGAGTCATATGAAATTAAGTTTAGATATGACCTTGGAAGTGTGGGGCTTAGCTTTTGTCCTTTGATCTCAGAAACACAGTATAATGTGTCTCCACAGTTACAGGACAGTCAGAGTGTGTTTGGAGCTATGATAACCTGAAGAAAATATTGCTTTGGAAGAGACATATTTTATTCCAGACATTGTTTCCTGACCTTTTTGGCTTGTGACACCTTATAATGTAGAAATGTGTACTTGGGACTCTTCATTGCTGGTTGCATATGTCAATAAGTTGTGACCAGTTCAACGAAACAGTGATTTTTACTAGCTGTGCAATGTTGCAGTGGCTAGTATGTGTGTGTCATCATGGCAAAATGTGTAAACCTATTGTAGTGGATACCACCTCAGAAGGAGTTTTGAGGAACTTGCCAGGCAAATATATGTCTATATGTGGGCAAATATATGTCTATATGTGGACAAATTATGTCGCAGAGATCATGTCACAACTGTGCAAGACACTGTCACAAAAATTTACAGGTGTGTAGTTTAGATAAAAAATAAAGGCCAGGTTAAAAGGTTTCATGCAAGGGGAACCCCAAATAATAATAATAATGGTATATTACTCAGATCATCTGACCAGGGCTCTTGAACATCCCACAGTCAGGGTTTAAAACAAAGAGGGACCGTATCATTTACTATTATAGATACAACACTATGGAATCACCTCCCCTTCACTGTCAGGTCAGCTGAGTCTGTGCAACATTTAAAAAAAAAAAAAAAAAAACTGTTAAAAACCCACTTATAAAGTCTGACATTTTTAGTTTGTTGCCTGTATTTTGCTTTGGTTCAATTTCTCTTTCACTTCAGTTTGTTTCTTATATTGCTTGTATTGTCAGTATCTTTTCATTTTCAAAATTGTATTTTACCTGCTGTTCTCATGCTGTGTACTATAATGCCCATTTATTAACTGTGAAGCACTTTGTAACTGCTGTTTTGAAAAGCGCTTTATAAAGGAAATTTACTTACGTAGTATATTAGTATCATTTCTTAACCATTTAGATTCCTGTTGTGACCCCTTGTGAGAGTCCTGACCTCCAGGTGGGGAACACTGTCCCAGGAGACATGTCGTGATTATTTGGCGTTATTGTAAGCCATACTGTGTGTGTTTTTATCGTCCGCAGGTACACCTGCCACAGTCTGAGGTCCACAAGCTGCTCTTCAACTTCCAGATGTGTGCCAACTCAGCAGGGATGAGTACAGCTTCTTCCTCTGAGGAGGAATCAGAAGAAAACACAGAACACACACAAACATCTTGTTTTCATCTTATTTGATTTGAAATAATCCAACAGGGCAAACTTTTATTTTCAAAGGCTTGGAACACAGTTAATGCCCCAAAAGGAATTCCACTGTATATTCAAATGGAGAACTAGGTAGAAGTTGTGCTTCCCCTCAAAGGCAGCCCCTTCTGTCGCAATGTGTTTTCCAGAGTCTGAGCTATAACCATTAGAAGCTAACTTCTCCATACCTTCCTTTATTGCTAGTATATTTTTCAATATTCCTTGGACAAGAAGACGTAAGCTGTTTGACTGATGTGTTTGTTTGGTTCACTCATTGATAAAGTAAACTGGGCAGGATAACTGGGTTTGCTTGATGCTTGATAAAGCAGTTCAGATGGACAACGAGCTGGTGACATCATAGAGCTGGGGAAGCTGCCAAACTTTCCATCCACTTTCCTCGAACAGTGCCCTTGAGAACCTCTTCTTTACCACCAGGTTTGTATGCACTGTTGGAGGGTTATATTGTTTTACTGCTGCATCGAGGATATTCTTCCCACCAGCAACAATAAAGTTGAAGTCAGGTGTGAGAGCAGGTGTATAAGTATTTGAGAAAGGCAGCTTGTGTGTGTTGGTGTCTTCATCATGTGTTTCCCGCTGTGTACTGAAAAGTTTCAAGGCTTTACTTGACAATCGAGAACAGCTGTATGCTTTCTGTATTTGATTAAGAAAACAGCCCCCTGCCAGTGTGTATATATTATACCCTGGTGATGATGAATACATGTATTCTCCTCCGCTTTTTCTGACAACTGAGGATCTATTCATGGCTGCTTGACTGAAGGGAGAAGAGAGCAAGAGAGTGTGTGGGTTTGTGGATATCTGTCACTCACTTCCGTCGCTTTATTCCATCAGTGGGAATTAGATTTGACAAAGTTGAGCTCAATATTAATGTGATCACAGGAGGATTTTGCTTCTGCCAAGATTTCTTCTCCCCTCAGCTTAGAGTAGAGTCTGGTGTTTATCTAGCCCAGTTAATGATGTAGGGTCATGATTCATGACTCGTATTAACTCAGCGAGTTTGATGAAAGTTTCACTGTGCATATTCTTAATGAATACATACAATAAGCCATACTTTCTCACCCAATTCTCTCTCTCCATACCTTCCTTATATTGTTTGTTCTCTGTTCTGCACTTGGTTTCTCCTCTGTAATGTCTCACCTGCCCTCTTTTGCTTTACATCACCTTATCCAGCTTTTTTCCCTTTTGTGTCCCAACTGCCCTCTGTCGCCCCTCGATTCCCTGCCTTTACCCTCCTTGTCTGTTTCTCCTCCTTCTAGCTAACTGGGAGAATAGCTGTAATGAACTGCACAAGATGCCGTAAGCTCTCTGCGTCAGACCCACATCTCCCTCTGCGTCACGGCTGTTATTGTTTATTGTTACAACTTAGTGGAGCTGCCCACTTTCTACTGATCCACAAGCTGTGAGTGTCAGCTGTTATTCCATCCATCCCTGTCACTTCTTCTGTCTTGTTCTTCTTCTCTATCCATGTTGCTGGCTCTCTGTTTGTTTCTGACTGTCTAACTGAGCCCACCCACATTCTCCTATAAGCCCTGATTGGATGGCTAAAACGGCCACCAGAGACTGAGGCAATGGAGCTGTAAGTCTCAGCTGTTGAGTTTAAGTTGAGAACTGTATCAACTTTAAAATACTCACACGTTGTCAGTCGGTGTTGTCTTATTCTGTTAGCTTGTAATTTACTTGAGAACTCTTTCACAAAGTCCATCACATTGTTTCTATTTGGTGTGAAACAAGTAACATCCTGTTTGCTCATCCATCTCACTTACTTTGTCCTTTTTTACTGAGTCTGCCCCCTCTGCCCTATCCCCAGGTTGTGGAGGATTTCACCAGCAAGTCTCCTCTGATCTTTTCTCTGTCTCCTGGGGTGGACTCCACAGGAGCCCTGCAGCAGGTTGTTGAGGCCCCTGGTATGAGCAAGCACTTTCAGGGAGGGCTGCAAAAACCATTATTGGTTTGTCGTCCGCCCTGCTCTTCTGTCTCTGATTTGTTCTGTTGCTTAGCAGTGTTTTTTTTTTCTCCCACAAGTGTTTCTTTTAGGCCCCAGTGTCATTTGCGCTTGACAAAGTGCACAAAATACTTGATGAATATTTGATTGATTTGGTTTATTCAGATGAATCTTTCAGTCACCGTATCGACCCACTGTTTCCCTGCTCTCTCATGCTCATCAGCATGATTTGCAGCTATTTATTATACCAGTGGAGGCCTGACTGTCAGTTTCTATGGTTTGTTGCTTTTCAGACACGCCTCTCTGCAACTAGGGAAATGTCACTGTTATACATCAAGCAATTTGTTTGTTTGGGGAAGTCAATTTTCATTGTCTTTTCTTTGAGTTATTTTCACCCTTCCATGTCCTCCGTGTTCTTTGGCTTAGATGCATAGCAGTCATAACGGCCTGGGAACAAGTGGCGCACAACTAACTGCCAACGTCATAGCTTCTACCATATATAAATAAGCCATCCCCTACTGTTACCTCACTGTTTTGTAACAGAGCAATGGGGCTTCATGCAGGAACACAGACTGTATGAAATGATGGACTTAGCCACTGTGATGCCTCCCATGGTTTCTGGGCTCATATTTTAAAGCCTCAAGTTTAACATTTCATTGGCATCTTTGCCTTCTTTAAGCCAGAAGTGACCATATTTCGACGAGAGGGTGGAACTGTGGAGAATGGAGTCAGCCACGCCCTTAAATATGGATAACTAAGTCTTGGTAAAATGTAAACAAGGGAGTTGTATAAAAATTCGACCCCGCACAGTTGTTATGAATGGGAAATTAGCTACAGAGACTAAAACCATTTTTTGTACCAAGCTGTAAACATGTTTACTTCTGCTGTAAAGTTAGGCATTTTACCATGGGGCGTCTATGGGGATTAGTCTGAGTGGGCGGAAGTTCGCTGCATAGATCAGCCTCTCATTGGGCGGAATGAGCCACCCGCTGAAGTCCCGCCCTACCTCTGGTTGTGTAGCAGTTTTCAACCGTTTTCAACACGTCCTTTACTAACTTTTGCGGTGTTTGATCTTGCGGGGATGTAGCCATTTTTCTGCCATGGTTCACATCCTGTAGGTGATATTTTTGTGGGTGTGTTACACCAAAACCTGTTTCCCCCTAGCAATATATATTTTTTTCATTATTATTTTTGCAAGTGCACCGTTGCTGTGGCACCGCCCAGAACGATTGTGATTGGTTGAAAGAAGTACAAGCAGCCGGGACGTTTTTTTCTCCAATCTCAAAGTGAGAGTCGGCCCAGCCAGACCTTTCTTTTCTTGAGAAAGGTCTGGTGAGCGAAACTAATGGGGATTGACTCGATTCTGGAGTAATATGCAACCAAACTTCCTTAATTTTGTTCTCATCCATGATTTGTTCTTATTTAATAATACCCACTGATTTCTGGGATTCACCAGTGTTTTCTCATGTTACTGTTTTTCTACAGTCAAGGGCACTCTTACCAAGATGTTTTAATTTTGAAAAATTAGTTTTAATTTGAAAAAAAAAAAAAAAGCAATTTGAAGAAAAAAAAGCATGAATATCATATAATCAAAATTAGATTATCATCTCTTAAAAAGTAATTACAATTATTGGATTATTAAATTTGTGGGCTAAAGAAATATTGTTGATCCACAGATTCCATAAGACTATAAAAACCCTTGGATGATTTTGCACGCGCCCCTCTGTTGACACAGCATTTAGAGCATCGCAGGCATTGCTGGGTTTTTGATTTCCTGCAATGCCAGAACTCATCTTTTAACTTTGTTGAAGTTTAGTCAACAGTGTGTGGGTTTTACTACTGTAGTAGTTATTATTCTTTCTGCCTTTCTGGTGGCATCTCTTATATTCTTGGGTGTTTGCAATAGTACTTGCACACGGCACAACACCTGCCCTTATATAGTGTTTAGGGGGCATTACTCTGCTAATAATAAACAATATACTAAAAAGATATGCTACACGTCCTTACTCTTTCTCACTGTTTCTCTCATGTCTGGCCCATTTGAGAACAAGTTCCTCTCGGTTGCTTTGCTTGAAAGAAAATGGCTAGAGTTTAAAAATGAGTGGTGGCATGTGCATGGACCTACTTAGACCTCTACACTAATATATGATACATTATGCACTTGATTGATTCATTAGGTCTCTTATTAAGCTTGAATACAGTCAAAGCCAGCACTTAAGACAGAGAATGTCATGTTATTCAAAAATGTGCAAGAAAATAGGCAGGTGTCCTGGTTGCCTAGTGGTTCAGACACATACTTTATCAAAGCAACAGTCCTGCTTTGATCCTGGTTAGGAACCTTTGTTGCATGTCGTACCTCTCTCTTGCTCCCCGTCTTCCCTGTCTGTATTTTTAATCTGTTCTTCTTCTGGTATGTATGCATTAGATGTCATTTCAGCACCAGGAGCTGTCCATACTGAAACCAGTCACTTCTCTCTCTTTCCTGGATCCTGGAGCTGGACAAGCTGGTGGATCAGCTAGAGGTGCACAAGCCCCACTCAAACTTCAAATTTCAGCTCCTCGCAAAGGTACATTAAGTGTCCAAAAACCATTAGAGCTACATATGTTTTCACTGTTTCAAAATAAAAACTTATATCAACATAAAAACATAAATTGAAACGTGCATTTATGGAAGACAGAAAAGCAATCCCAAACATAGCTCTCCCCATAGTATTAACACTGCCCCCATCACCATCAGGGTGTAAAAGCCATGACTGCTGACGTGTTGGAAAGGAAGACGTTTCTGCAGCTGGGGTGGAACATTGTCTAGAGCTTCAGCGATTCTGACTTTGCGGTCAGAGCCTCATCTGATACTGAAGGAAGCATTTAGCAGTGACAGTTATTGGCAAATCTGCCATCATGGACTAGATGGACTGCCATCAGAGCAGTGAAGATGTTGGTGGAACTGCTCATTGATTGAGTGGCTATGACTATGATGAGGTTGTGGTTATGGTGGTGATGACTGATTGGAATTCATGCGTGGCCGATGCTTTCTTTGTCAGTAATCTGCTCTAAAACACCATATAGGCTTATCTCAAGCAGAAAGGCCATTTTATACCCTGTCAGAGTGATGGCCATTTAGATTAATAGATAATGACAATCTAGTTCAAATGTAGGAGACTAAATCCTACTAATGGCCTTTGTGAAAATGTCTTCTGCCCCGATCTGTCTTTGCTGTTGGTGTCTACTTTTTGCAGCAGATAATTATTATTTGCTGTACTTCCTGGTCTGTATTTTGCATTTCAAAGTCTGTTAAGGTCATCGCCTTGCTGTCCCCTAACAAAAGGTGAGTGACAGTCTCCTGAGTCTGTATCTGGATTTGTATGAGGAGATTCCCTGGGATGCACTGAAGTACCTCATTGCTTGGGTCAGCTATGGAGGTCATGTAACAGATGACTGGGACAGACGTCTTCTAACCACATACATCAATGACTGCTTCAGTGATGCTGCTGTAAACCAGCACTTCTTTAAGTAAGACACAGTATCACACACACAGAGACTCATACTTTTCTCCTGAAGTTTAAAGTATATATCTGTAATGTAATTTGTATACTTATGTGATACTACACCCCTTTACAAATCAGAAGATATGGGCACACATGTAGATAGAAGAAATTATGAACTGCTCCTTTAAACTCAAACTATGCTAAAATATAAATAACCAAACGTGCTATATTTAAAATGCACATTGCTTTAATTTAAATAAATTAAAGTATGTTTTTTTGTCTAAATGCATACAGTCCGCTGATGATAAAACGTTTTTTTTCTGAGGAAGCGCACTGCGGCTGCACAACAGCTGACAGAGGCCACTTCAGCTCCCAGCTGAAGCTCCTTGTGGTCACAGAGTGCCAGCACCACCAAGTGGGCTATCAGATTCTTACAGCCTGAGAAATGTAGACACAGTACCACCCTGATAAACACTGACAGGGACACTTAGTCATTGCTTTTTTTCATTTAATCACTTACACGAATGCACACAGGCACCCGTGTCCCCTCACTTCATTTCTAACCAACCACTTTCAAAAGATTTAAGGCCGGGACAAGCTGGTGGTAAAGCCGATAAAGTGTAGTTTTTTAATCTACGAAAAGCCAGGTGAAATGAGGTCTTCAGGATTTTTTGTTGTCACTTGATCTAGCTGTCATGACATGATTGAGGTGTGAAGCTATCTGAATAACTTTGTATAATGAACACCATAATGTTTAAATGGAGCTATGGTCACCAGTCATTCATTTGACCCACTTATAATTATTTTTGAATATTTGATTCTACTGTATTGTGTGTGTATTTTTACAAAAACTAAACTAATAGAAATGTAAAATGAGAAGATTATCAGTCATCCAGGTCAAAGGATATCTAGATAAAAAACAATGCATCATTGTCATCCACAAATTATTCATGTTATTATTATGGTATTATTATACTGTTGGCCAAGGGTGATAACCATATACCTCCGCTTGTAGACAAGGAGTTGCCACTGGCTTTTTACCTTTTCTTTTTGTCTTCAAAAAGTGTGTGTTTGCATGTGCATGGATGTCTGTGTTCCAGTAGGGATTATTATTTCTTGCCTTCATGTGTTAAAGCTGAGGCTTTTTTTTTTCTTTTTTTTAATATTTTATGAATGGATAATGAAGAGGCCGTGTAAGGTTCAAGTAAGGTAAGAATTGTGAAGACTAATGGAATAAAACACATCAATAATCCAAGAAATGTGGAATAATGTAGGAAATGTGAATGTGTCTCTGAGATTTGCCAATAGTTCCCAGAGTGGCATAGACCATATGCCTCGTTTCTGCTTAAGCTTTTTCCTTTGTAACAAAAACCTTAATGAATCACTGTGCATTTTCAGTACATTTAGATCAGACAGGGGGGTTACCAAATTTCCACTACAAATGAAGTTTAAAGGAACACTTTACCCTCAAAATGATCATTTGTCTATCAGTTATTCACCCTGTGTAACACTGAATTCATGAATAATACTTTCTTGCATGTCTGCATGTTAAACAAAGAATCCAACAAAGATGAATTAAAGTACATGGGGGCTACGTTTAACACAAGCAAAACTATATCAAGATGTCTGTTTACACAACTCAGGGAGTATAATCCAAGTCTCATGTATCCAGTCGTGTGCTCAGTACTTGTCAACCACATGCATTTTCGCTCAATAGATAAATGCATGTGTTTGGAGTACTGAGCGTACGACTGGATGAATGAGACTTGAATTATACTGCACGAGTTGTGTATGAGTTTGCAAATGAATGTTTTGATATAGTTCTGCGTCTCCCATTTACTTAAAATCATCAAGAATCTTATCAGTTTTTGATTCTTTTTTTCACCGTGATGCAAGAAAAACTTTCTTTCTTTTTTGCCATGAAATTGACGTAACACGGGGTGAGTAATAAGTATGCAAATGGTCATTTTGTGGGTGAAGTATTCCTTTGAAATGACAGATTGACAGCAGAAACTGTGTATTTATGTGTGTTAGTTTGTCCCTGGTAGAGCTGGAAATGTGATCAAAGGCTTACTGGTGATGTCATCCACTTGAGACCTTTCACTGCATCTATGATGCTCGTGAATCAACACTGTGGGAGAAGGTGCCATATTTTCACTACAAACACACACACACACACACACACACACACATACGCAGAGCATAGACACTACAGACACTACATTACTTCTTTACTTGCTGCCTTGTCTTTTTTTTCTCTCACTTCATAAAGTGGGCAGACACAGACTACAATAAAGAAGTGCTTGGATCAATAATATTGAGACAGCTGCTCTTTGGAGAATGAGTGGTCTTGAATAAAACGGGACAAAAAATGAGCTAATGCTGAGTCACAGTAAAAGTATAATGAAACAATGCTCTTAAAGCAGTAGCCAAACACAAGAAGTTACAGCTTAACTTGCATTTACACCCTTCTCTTTTCTTGTGGTTTTTTTTTTTTCATTTTCAACACACCTGACTATTTTTTAATGTTTTTTGTAGTATTCCGCCATTTAACATTCATGTATACACTATGATTTTCTTAAAGGTATACTATGCAGAATTGTTGGTTACTGTTTGCACACATACTTGTCAGTGAAAGTGAAAGTAAAAGCCAACACCATATTCTCTCTATATATATTTGCATTTGTTCACTGCTGTGTCTCTTGGATGCCTGCTGCTTACGATCTGGCCCCTGGTCGCTTCCTTTGTATAAAGCCCCAACCTCTCACCTGAACGCTGTGGGGGTACACACCCATAATCGCCCGAACATGGAGAGGCAGAAGGAAATAAGAAAATACAGGTAGAGTGCAGAGTGTCTGCAGAAAAATACACCACCACACACCTCTAGTGGGTTATAAGTATTGATTGTGAGGGATTACGTCTGTATGAGCCTGTACATTATTTTTAAGGAAAATCCTGCATAGTATATCTTGAAATATTCGGGATTGATCTTTGTGATTGTGATCTGATCAACACTAATCTATTCTGCACCCTTCAGCCAGTCAAACAGCTGCAGGCCTGTCTCTGTACTGATTCACTGGTCTGTTATTAAAGGTGTATTTATCCATCACTCTGCCTGGCTGCACAGACACACACTTATTGTTCTCCTCTGTCCAACTGCACGCACACACACACACACACACACACACACACACACACACACACACACACACACACACATTGATGGGGCTCTGGCAGCATTCCAGCTGTAATTCTGTCCGAACACTCCATTCTGGCTTCATTATCACTGGACCTCTCTTTATAGTGGAGAGAGAACACAGGGTGCTGTCAGCCTGGGTCAAGGGGCTAGAAAAGATTCTAGCTACAAATGTGTGTATATCTTTGAGTGTGTGTGTGTGTGTGTGTGTGTGTGTGTGTGGTTATGACTCAGTGGAATGTGTGTGTGTCCACTGAGCAGGGGTCATTCAGGTCAGTTTGTGTTTATATTCAAGTGTCTGATTCTGTCCTCATTATGGGCTGTGCTTGAAAGCATGTATGCAGATACATGTGTATGCTCGTGTGTGTTTGTGGGCATGTGTGTATTTGTGAGTGGCTGTTCATCAGGTGGAGCATACCGTGGCCCTTGCTGGCTGAACAAAGCCACCGTCTGTGGACTAATCATAGTGTAATAAGCAAAATAAACCTTCCAAGGCCTGCTCCACTTTCCTAAAAAGACCCTGAGCTCATTGTGCTCTAGCCAAGGGCTTATTACTGCTGGATGCACTGTATGTGCATTGGTGTGTGTGTGTGAGTGTGTATCTATTTCCCTTTACAGCAATATTGGATAGCTATTAGGGCTGCTGCCTCCAGCTAAGCTTCTCTGTTCTACTCTTCTGACCACTTCTAAACTAGACAACTCTCCGTTTCTCCGTCTCTTTTTAAAATTTCTTTCTATTTGTGGCTCTCATCGTCTCCCTCATCTTTTCTCATTTTACTAAGTGATGCTGTATATCTTCAGACTCATCTGGTCTACACAGCAACAATAGCCCCTCATGGACTCTCTGCCCTCATTCATCCCTTCATCCCTTCATCCCTCTCTTCTCCGCCCCTCCTTGGCATAGCAGCCTGTCATTAGTTCTGTGCACACAGACTCATGGCTTTAATTTTGGCCTGACTGTCTCTCTGTCTCCAGCCATTTTGTATCTGGTCTCTTCACAAGGCTTTGCTGTATGAGTGTGTATGTTAGTGCAGTGGTTATATGACATAAACACCAGAGATGGCTGTATTACATACAAAGGTGCTTTCATCCCTCTTGTTTATACATGTAAGCATGTGTTGACATCTAATATCATTGTGGATCTTCAGGATCTCAGTCCAGGCTGTGTGGCAATTACATTTACCAGAAAAATAGTATTCTTGCTTGGCAGGCCATTCCCTGACATCACTTGATGCCAACAGGAGTAGTTATGTTACTGGTAATTTTAAATATTTGAACCACAGAGAAATATTTTCACTTTGCTGAAAATTACTTCTATCCTTGATTTGGCACACCCAGATACACAGAAATGCACACACAGTAACAACATACACACACATGCAAACAATGCAGTGAATCAAGGTGAGGTAAAGGATATTTTTATGCTAATATGCATTTCCCCCAAGCTGAAAAAGAGGACAGAGGGAGAGAGCGACCGAAGGAGAAATGAACCTATTCAAACAAATGAATTCTAATGAAGCTTCACACACAAGACGTTTGGAGTCGCTCAGCGTTGTGTGAGAGAAGGCCCGGACTTCGCCACTGGAAAGGACTCAGCCCAAACTCCTGAAAGGGAGGGAAAGGAAAAACAAGAGAAGGAGCCTGGAGAAAGTGAGCCGGGAGGAAGAATGGTCCAGTAATGAGAGAGGGGAACCAGAGAGAGGGGGGCCTGAGTTCAAGGTTGTATTCAGACCTAAGGATTGTCCCCCTGAAAGACCAAACACGAACTTCCTCAGGGTTTAAGAGCCTCTTTATCAGACCCAAGTCTGTGTGTGTGTGTGTCTATGTGTGTGTGTACACTGGTGGTCTCTGGTTGGGTTGGAGATGGAGGGGGCACTCATAGCAACATGTTGAATTCAAATTCAAATTGGCTTATTCTCAGGCCTGGTTGTAACAAAAATATCAGACTTGGGCATTTTTTAATGGGTAAAAACTTCAGCTGAAATGAACTTGAATGTAAATGTAGTGTGGAAACATTTGAGATGCATTATTTATAATGGGGTGATTATCAAATATACTGAATGAATAAGAATTGTGTTTACCAGTATGAGAATGTCCAGCCTGTTTATGTCTCATTTTCCCTTTCCCATACATGGAAATAGGAGTTTGAAAATTTCCTAGTTTTTAAAAGTGTGGGAACATTTAGTAGGTGTAAGTGATTTGGTCATAGTCTGTAAGTTATAGTTGACATAGGTACGATTAACTCTTTCCTATTACAGACCTCTTAAAACCAGATCTGTAGACCCCTGTTTGCAAATGTAAACAATTCTGTCACTAATATGTCACTTCAATGGAAAATAGAGCAATCACCCAAATGAAAAAATTTGTGTCTCCTACTGAGTGCTTCATTGCTGAAGTTAAATCTGCAGCTCCCCTGTCATTACCCTCAGACACCCCATAGGAGCCAAATGAACCAACTTTGCCCAACAAGTTCTTGCTCCAGTTATCAGTTTCTAGAAGAATGACAGGGACATGATGACATGTCTAGACACCTTCAAAGAACAGCTTTTGACCCCTCAAGTGACTCTTGGCTCATAGTTATTACTTTCTTTACTGTTGAGCGCAATGGATAAAAGCTGGAGCCCAGTTGTTCTCCGTTAAAGTACAATTAGTAATGGAATTTAGGGTAAGGGTAAGCACAGTACCTCCACAGCAGATTTTGGATTGCACATAAAAGGTAAAATAAACTCGCAGTCTTAAAGGAAGTGCAAGTTTCTTATATGGAAGTTACCACAAGATCCCTTAATATAGAAGCCCACTTATAAATTAGGTAAGTATTACATATTTAACTTTAAATAGGGCATTTAATATGTAACTGCATATAAAATAATAGTTTGGTTGTGCAAGAAGAATATTGCACATCCTTCTTGAAATGACCAGTAAGGGCAAAGTTTAATTTTTTCTCTCTCCACACTTCTGTCCCCCTTGTGTTCCTGCAGCACTTCTGTCATTCTGCCACTGGATGGCGACCCAGGACAGCTATTTAATAAAGTTTGGATAGGAAGACTTGACAGCGCAATGCTCTGCAGGTGAGATGATAACTTAAAATTCAATGGATACAAATCAAGATTAAATTTTTTACGAATGTACATTGTGCATATGTATGCCCTGACTACTGTTGAAAACATTTTTAAGGTGTTAATGTTGTGCTTTTATTTCTTCCAATAACTTGTAGGCCTATTGTTAAGCAAATGTTCTCTTTCTTTTATGTTTGCTGTATTTTACATGTGATTTTGGATTGTATGGAATGATCAAATTATCTTTGAATCCATCTCAATATCAACAATGACCAATGATCAAATTGAAATGATTAAATCAGGAACTTGCACTACTTTTTGCTTAGCCGCAGCAATGCTTTAAATCTGTTGTATCATCTGGTAATTGTTATTTCAAATTACAAACACATTTCATTACTGTTGTGACATGCAAATGTACTGCCGCATCGTATTAAACACAGACTCCCTCAGCACTCCACACCATGTCTGTGGACCTTATGCTCCAGGAAACCATGGCCTTTGCTGTGTTATAGGCATGGAAATAAAATGGAATTTCTACGTTACTAATAGGAGTGGTTCAGGTCTGGATCCAGGCCTGGGGAAGGTCAACAGCACATGGGAGAATCTTATGCCTTACTTTTTACATATTCCTTCACAATATCCTTCAGTGACATACTTCTCAATCTTAAAAGGCAGAAAATAATGAACTATCCCTTTAAGTCTTGGTGTGCTGTGAGAACCGACCACAGGAATTTCTGTTGTCACCTGACGACCTGCATGTTGTTGGGTGCAACACCACATACAGTTCCCGGTCTCATGCCGCAAACTAACAAAGCAGTATTCTACCAAAAATGCCCCTTCTAACTATCCCCTAAAATCAGGATGCATAGACTTAAACAAAATAACTCAACCACTGTTCAAAACGCTTTAAAAAAAACTCCACATACCACTCCTGAACGCGCTCTTGAGCCCAACCCACTCTGGGGTTACCTAGGCAACCAAACGTTACTATGGAGACATGCACACTCAAGCCACAGGTTTGACTGAGGGGACGATAACTTTACAGGAACAGTTATAAAAGTAGTAACGTAGCTATCACGAAGGATGACTTTTGATACGATATTTTACAGTTACAGTTGTTGTAGAGTACATAGTTGAACTTTGGCGATTGCTGTGTATTTTAGTTTGTGACAACGTAACGGCTGCCGGAGAGGTCAGTAAATTAACCTGGCGTAAGTTGCCAAACGTTTGCTAGCTAGCTAGCTGGCTAATGGTAGATTGTTTTGAGCTAACGGTAGTCTCCAGCCAAGAGCTACTATATACGTGTCCTCTAACGTTACTTTACAAAAAATACAGAGAAAAGGAAAAGAAGGAAAAACAAACGCAATAAAGTTAAGTATTTTTAACAGCAAAGAACAGGACTGTGAGGTTTAAATGTTAAAGTTTAAATCAGGAATTATTGTCTAAGTATGCCACTGCATTTCAGTCCATCTTGTGTGTTTGTCTCTGTGTGCACATAAGCTGCTGCATTAACCACAGAGTAAGAAGGAAGCTTTGAAAGACATGGATGAAGAATACTCCAAGACCATTCGACAGGTAAAGCTGGGTCATTGATTTCAAGTTGTGATATTTTTCCTTCTGTCTCTGTGGGTTGTGCATATACATTATCCCACTAAATAACCACCTTTCACTTTTTGACTTCCCCCTTTTTCTCCTTCATTGTCATGGAAGCGGTTTACTCGCTGTCTTGTTCCCTGTGGTATAACCGAGGAAATGTGGACAGAGGAGGATGAGAGGGCTGTGGATCAATTTATTATGGACACATCTATCAGCACCATGGCAGTCTATGTGGACACCCATGCCAAGCTGCAGGTGGACCACTCCATGCCCTCACGGGTAAGGCGCACTGTCCTCCCCACTTTCAGTTCTTTGTACATTTGAATTAGATAGTATAATATACAGGCACTTGCACAGTCCTGTCAGAGAGAGATGTTTGAATGCCTTTGTTCACATTCCTAAAGAGCATTAACTTTGTCTGAAAAGGTTGGAGCGCTCGCTTCTCCATCTTTACAGTATGTTTCATTTCTTAAATTCAACTCCCTCCCTGTATTTTTCATTTCTTATCACCACCAAGCTGACAACATTTTTTTTTTCTAATGGGAACAGGTGGTAGAGCAGCTGTTCTATTTTTGCCGCATGCCAGGAGCCATAATCACTGTAGAGACGTTTGAGGAGGTCATACAGTTTGGCACAATGCGGAGCGACCCCGCCAAGACACTGCTTTATGAAATGACCTGTTTGTATGCTCCCCGACTCGCCATCAGCACCTTCAAGGATAGGAGCATCAAGGACACCCATACCTACAACATGCACTGCTATCTTGCCAGCCTTACAGGTGGGTATCTCAGACGGAAAGAGCGAGAGACAGTTTAATGTTAAACAGCAACACACAAGGCAGTACTTATAAAAATCGCCTTGACTCCTGTAAAGGCATTATCTTTGCCCCATCACTATGGTATAACATTGAAACTCTTTAAGGGTCTCCTCCATACAATATGTCATTAAAGAGCAATCTACACTGGCAGTGTTTGTGAAGCACCTCTGAAGCATGTTTAATATCCCTCATGTAGAACAAAAATGGTTCTTTTTATACAAATTGTTACTTGATGCCAGGGGTTGTGCCAGTATCGAGAGGTTTGGATAGATCTTCAGTAATCTAGCTTTGCTAAAATGGATCCTGTGAAGAATTTCGAACTGAATGAGGCTAAGCCTCACACAAGGGGAGGATAAATTTATTGCTTTCACTGCATCATCCCACCATTCATCTGACAATGTGATACCTAATTCGGCCTCCCAGCCTGATTTATTCTTATACAGAGCAGGGGGAGTCACTGTTGATAAAAGGTTGTATATGAACGAAATGTGGCCTCTTGACAGTTCAGTACCTGCAAATAAATGGTCAATACCAGAGGCCACTGGAGCTTGTTGGAATGCTAAGGTGTTGAGTTTAGCAAGTTTAGTTTTAGCAAGTTCAGCCAAAGTACTACCTAATTTGTAGCCAGATTTTCAAAGTGGTAGTAACTATGGGGTTAGGGGATAGCTGTCCAGGTTTAAATGCAAGGCTGCTACAGATGGGGGCTTTTAAGGATGAAGAATGACAGCATGTTTGTTTCTGCTGTTAAGTTGGACATTTGAACATGGGGGTCTATGGGGATTGACTGGCTTCTGGAGTCAGTCTCAAGTGGCCATTCAAAGAACTGCAGTTTTTGGCAATTCCATGTTGGCTTCATTTTTCAGCCCCCAGAGGTTGCTGATTGATTTTTCCCCTGGTCATCCACACCCCACCCGCAGTGGCCCTATGTCTCCCCAGGGGGGCCTGCCCCACAGTTTTAGAATCACTGCTCTATGCCAATCCAAAGGAAGGTTTGTGTTTCAATACACGCACCCCTTCGTTTGTAAATACTGACTCTTCACACCATTGAAGAGCATTTCTTTAAGAGCTATTGTCGCACAAATCTCCTGCTTTCTATATTTTGTGAACTTGATCTACAATGGTTGGTGGAGGCCCAGAGTTTCACTCTCTGAGCTTTCTGGTTTGACGATAAGCATATATAGCTATGCTTCAGTGGGCTGCAGAAATAAATGAGTCAGAGAATATAAACAACCTCAAAACAAAGTATAGTTGCAACTAGACTACTTTTGTCAATTGAACAGAGCAATAGATTTGGTATTTTCAGATTCCAATTCATAGTGTTCCCTGGTTTCTGTTGACAGGTACCGAACAAAAAACTGTACATCCACAGAAGGGAAACTAGGTGTTTCCCAGATGATAAGATAAAAGATAAGATATTCTGGATAGAAATCCTGTTTTTTTTTTTGTAATTCAACAGCTCAGTTATTAGCCATTTAATCAAAAGCAATCTAAAGATTGTTCATTCTGAACATGGCATATTTCTGATGTAGCTCAACAATTTTGTTCACCAAGAGTGAAGCTCCTCTGTGACCGTAAATAGTAGGTTGACATCCTATGTATATAAATGGAGGGCAAAGGTATTTTTTATAGGCCCTGGTATACAGGTTGCCCTCTATGTCAGGATGGCGCAGTAGAGGTCATGAAAAGTAGACACATGTCAAATTTGAGTCAGTTGATGCATTTTGCATAGGATTGCCAATATTACCATACCACATGCACAAGTTCTGTTGTTCAATATTATAGTTATATGTTAATATAATTTTTATTTTTGAACAGAGCATGTGTATAAGAAGGAGGGCAAAACAGTTCTATACATTCCAATAGAAGGCTCACAGTGCAACCCTAAGGAGGCCAGCAAGGACAAGAAGCTGGTACAGAGAATGGAAAGTAAGTCCCGGGAGCTCTGTATATGTGGATGTATGGATGGGTGGGATGCCATTCTCTTTCCATCCATCTCTGTGCGGTCTGTGTGTAAGAGGTCACAGAGTTTTGGTCTGTGAGTTTCTCTTCTAAAACAGCTTTGAAACTTGAGCATTGGCTCTCTATCTCAGACTCTTTTGAGAATTTGAGAGCTTGAGAGTTTTTTGTATTCTACTCTTAGTCCAGCCATCTTCTTTTTTTCTGCCCTAACTCCATTCTCTCCTCAAATCCATGCTTTTATTCAAACATTTTCTTCATACGAAGTTGTTTTCACATCATTCCAACCTCTGCTTTTACAAGTATGTGCTTCCTCCTTTCTTCTGTTTTTTTCTCATTCTGACTCTTTGTCTTTTCTTCTTCAAAGATATTTTTTGGGCATTTTAGCCTTTAATTGACAGGACAGACAAGTGTGAGGGGGGGAGAGAGAGGGGGAGTGACATGCAGGAAATGGTCACAGGCTGGAGTTGAACCCGGGCCCCTGCGGCAACAGCCTTGTACATGGGGTGCCTGCTCTATCCACTAAGCCACCGACGCCCCGACTCTTTGTCCTTTCTTTACATCTTTATTTCTCCCTACCTCTATCTCCCTTGTCTTCCGCTCACTTGTTCTTCCTATGTTTAGGTGTTATGATCTTCTGGACGGATCAGATTAAAGAGCTACTGAATGACCAAGAAATGAAGACTGGGGACAACTGTGGCCCACTGGTGGAGATAGCCTTCTGGCAGACTCGCTCTGACAAGCTGCTGAACATCAGCAAGCAGCTGCAAAAGCCAGGGGTCAGGAACACCCAGAAAATCCTGGAGCTCTCTAAGTCTCGCTACTTACAGCGCTTCTGCAAACTGGCTGAAGAAATACAGGTACTACAAGTCTCGAGTCTATAATCATCTCTTGATCAGTTCCTTTTTACTTATGGACTGGAATGCTGCTCACCATGACTGAAGGATAATAATAATCATCATCATCATCTTCGTTCTTATTATCATCTTTTTTGTGTATGTTTGTTGCCCAGTATTGCTCTCTGCAGGCTCAGTCAAACCTGACCTTCCTGTCCATACTGAAGGAGCCTTGTGAAGAGCTTGCCAGGCTCAAGCCTAGCCAAGTAGCTCCGAAGCTAGAACACATTGTCAGTCTCATTCGCATCATCTGGAACAACTCCCCCCACTACAACACCAGTGACAGGATTACTGGTCTCTTCCGCAAGGTACCTGCATTTAACTGCATCTGAGTAATCAGGAGTAGCGCACTAACACCAGGTTTCTTTTATCAACCTTCTTGCTCTGTTCCTCTGTCATCACTCTCACTCATATGCACCATTTGAACATACTGCACACAAACAGACACATGCTCAATTCACCCTTCATATTTCTAACAGTTATTTTGTAGGCAATTAATAGATGTGAGGTTCTTTACACAAGCAATCATATTCCACAGACTATTCAGTGAGCAACATTAAAAGATAACCTTCTGCTGTCAAAATGCCCTTTCAGTTGTAGATCAGAATACGTTTTTTGTCAATAGTATTAAAGGCAGTCTGATATCTGCCTCCTCCACATCAAAATACAAACGTAAATTGTCTGGTTGTTTCCAAGAAAGAGGTAAGACAAGACATGAAGTTAGGAAAGAAGGGTTTTTAGCAGACATGTTTTTTGCAGGCAACTCAATCAATCCATTGTTTATTCAGGGGAAATTGACTGAGCATTAAGCTCTTTTACTTTTTACGCCCTGAGTTCACGTTCAGTGGGCTGGAAAGATACAAATATATTATAGCAACTGACTCTTTCAATCTGGGGTTTGAGCTTGTGAATGTAATTAGCCAGCCTGGTAAAGATGTATTTGCTGGCTGCTAAAAAGACATTAGTAAACTCACAATAAATATAATAAATGTGGATATGAGGGTCTGAACCTCGGTCTCACCAGACTTTTTGTGTCAAGTATTTGTTTTCTGCTGTGTTGCAGATGAGTAATGAGATTGTCCGCCTGTGCTACCAAAGCATCTCCCTGGACACGATCTTTAAGGGTTACGTGATCTCTAGCAAGCAGAACCTCACTGACTGTATCCAGTGCTGCCTGGCCTGGAAGGAGATTTACCAGGACATCTCACAGATTCACCTTAGGTAGGAGAAATCTCATTTGTGTGGGGACTCGAGCACACTGTCAACTGGTTACCCGTGGGGACTTTAGAAATCTTAATTCTTAAATGATCAAAAGTAAATGTGTTTGATTTCAAATATTGTAAATCACTATGTTATATGGGTTTAGGATGAAACTGAATTGACATTTAGTTAAGGCAAAGTTGTGAAGTAGGGCAAAATGTCATTGTTGTGTCAATGCAGAAATAAATAGGCTCTTAAGGAGCATTGTCAAACAGAAAGGCTTTGATTTGAGTTTAGGGCAGAGATCATGGCCTTTTTTGGAAGTTTGTTTTAGACACATGGTGCTTATATTTATAGGCAGATTTAAATGCTTCATCTTAGAGCAAGCAAACCTAGACAACCAACAACAGATAGATTTGGAGAGTTTTTTAATACTTTACAATGAGTGACTTGTAGACCCATTTCCAAAATACTGAGGTACTCATCTGACTCCTCATTTCTGTTTCCTACTCTCTGACCCCTCCCTTCTTTCTGTTTCCCCTTTTTCTCTCTGTTCTTCCCCCTCCTTTTTTACATCAGATATTCTTCAAAAGGCTGGGTCCTGGACCAAACCAAAATTTTTGCGGTGGTTGATGTTTTCATTCAGAAGTTCAGAGAGCTCCTTGAGGTGAATTTTTCTACACTCACACATGCAGAGACATTAGCACATGTAATTCTCATGCTGTTGAAATGCTGTAGACAGAACAATACTAAAAGAATGGCACAGAGGTGATTAGAGTGAGGCTGCATCGCCACGTGTATCACATTAGAACCACAAAGCCAAATTATATGTGATATGTGTTGTTCTCGTTGTGATTTAAACAAATCTGAGTCAAATACAGAATAGAGTTTTGCCTTTGGTAACTTTCCTTTTATTTGTCATTTTGTCTCCACTATGTATTCATGTATTTTATATCTTCCTTCTATCCCAGCTAATACTGAACAAGCCTGGTTGTGGATAAGTCTGTGATAAATCAATGGGATATGAACTCCTTTATACTTAGTCTTCAAACTGTACAATAATTTCCCAAAGTATTTTTTTAAATGTCTTGATACAGTGTGTTCTGTTTGGAATATTATTTTTTCTTGCTTTCTCTCAGGTATGTGACTGCCAGCATCAGTTTGCCCGTTGGGAGGATGGTCAACAGAGTGCCCTGCCAATCTTCAGCGGTTGCCAGGGACCAGAGTTCACCCGCTCCCTTCTGAAGATAGAGGACAGCTTCCACTATGGCCTTCAGAACCTGCACTCTGTTAGCGAGGGCATCTTTGATGTTGAGAGCACCACATGGTGCAATGAATTCAACAAGTAGGTCTACTTATTTTGAACACATTCAAACTAAGACTAAATGTAATAGTGTGGAGTACAAGCTGCATACGCAAGCAAAATTTCTGAGCGCAAATACAAATAAGCATGACCAGCATATGTTTGTGTAAAAACAGGTGCAGCCAGGCAAAGATGGGTGCAAGGTGGAATAGAGGCTGAATACATTAATAATAGAAGGACCACAGAATCAGCAGGTGGACTAGCTTCCTTAATGACCAGTCACGTGAGCTCCTTTTATCCCCTTTAGAAGCAGCAGCAGGTGAAACAGAGGCTGAGATCTCTAAGAGAGAGAAAAAAAGCTCTGCTTTATAAACCACCTGACCTTTACTTACAAAATCCCAGATGCTAATGTACATCATCCCAAATTTGCTGTCAGTGGTAGAAGGAGCAGGTGGCTAAAGTATTGTTGCTCCAGCTGCTGAGGGATCTGCCAGTTGTAGTTGTGCAAACAATTGATAAAGGCTGATTACTACATTCAAACTGCAGTTCTTCTATTCCTCTGCATAGCTGAAAAAAAACCCTTTTCTGTCATTTGTGTCCAGTGAATGTTAGCAAGTGTACTTGCAAAAAATCAGTCTAGCAAAATACATATTTCCCAAGTCCTTATGTCTTTAAACAAATAAATACAAATTAGGGATTGGTAAATGTGCTAGTTTTTAGAAAAAAATGCTCAGAGGAGTCATTATTAAATCCCAGAGTCTCATCACAAGGTTTGAATAATTAATAAATGTCTCCACGCTGTGCCATTTGTATGTAAAGTATGTCAGATTTTGAGGAAGTGTGAGTGTGATCCTCTGTCAACAAGTTGGTCCTGAGCAGAAAGAAACAAAACAATACTGTGCAATAATGTGAATGAGTCTTTCTTAGCCATGTTAAGGAATTGTAAATGGACACAAATTTTTTGCCAAAATGAGCACCAAAATGTCACTGTGCCGAATAATCAGCCTCAGCTGTGCCTCTCCTCCCACCTCCACACAGACATGTTATGTTTACCAAACTAATAATATAATGTGCTTTTGTTGTATTTATCAGCTGGTCATCATGTCATCATGCCTTTGTGTTTTAATGTGTAGTTATGTTCTTTTGTGTGTGTGTGCGTGTGTGTGTGTGTGTGTGTGTGTGTGTGTGTGTGTGTGTGTATGCAGGTTTCAAGCTTTGATAAAGGACCTGGAAATGATGATGCAGAATCTGATCAGATCAGTGTTTAAGACCGTGAGGACAGTGCAGGAAGGATTTCGGCTTTTGCATATTTTTATGCCAATGTCTACCCGTGAGGTGTCTCTCTCACAAACACACACACACACACACACACACACACACACACTTAAGTCCTGAGTAAGTTTTTACACCATTTATTAGACATGCATTTCTGAATTAAAGAATTCCCTCAATCTTCTGTGTATTAAACCGTCACATTTCTTGTAGGTTCATTTTTGGATGCCTGTAGTCTCTGCAGTTTGTTATGGCTAACCCACACCACAGTAAATTGTCCTTTGCTGAGGTCATAGAGAACTGCCCCTTCTATAACTTTAATTCACTCAGAGCAAAAGACTTCCAAATACGAGGCTTGGTTTATAGTATATCTTTTTTTATGTTGTGTTTAGAGCTCTTTGATAAACCATTCTCAAACACAATTTGTGTACTCATTCACTTTCATCCAATCTTGTCCATCCCAGGCCATTAGGCGCACCACAGACGAGAAGGCGGAAGACGTATACAACATCTTTAACAAGGAGCTCAAAATGGTCAACAAGGAGCTGAACCAGAGGACATGGTCTTATCCTGACCAAATGCCCCGGTTAGCAGGCCATGCCCACTGGGCAAGGGCCCTCAGAGATAGTATAAAGAGTCCCATGGAGGTGAGTCCATTAGACTACATAGTAATCTATTCCTTTTAGTCCTTGTACACACCAGTTACTTCATACCATCACATGAGCAGCATGCTAAGTTAAGTGTAGTTTGAATTCTGGTCCTGTTTTGGTTGAATTTTAATCATATGTTGACTGTAAGCAGTACTCATGATCTTAACTGAACCCTTGATTTGTCCTGTTTCCTTCCCCTCCAGTTGCTTCAGAAGGCCTACTTCATGTCCGAGTCATACAGCCGCAAGCAGGTCTTTCTCACCTATGACCAGACAGTTCAGGCTTTGGACGAGATGGTGAGGAGGAACTATAGCGAGTGGACCCAGAGCCTGGAGGGACAGTACCACAAGAGACTGGAGCAGCCACTCATGGTGCGCTGCAAGGACAAGACTGGCAAGCTTTACATCAACTTTGACAAGTGGGTGACAAAAACAGGACTTACACACAAGAGTCTCAATACTTTGTGTGTTAACTCTCACCATCAGCTCCACACAAATGTAGACACAAATGCATGGGTACACATACATGACATGTACATGCTCTCATTATTTGTTTATGTGTATGTGTTTTCTTTTCCAGCAACCTGTTGAATCTGTTCTCTGAGATCTACTACTGGGATCAACTAAAGTTTGAGATCCCACAGAGTGTGTGTGACATTTACCAGGACAGGGAGGACCTCAGAGTCCTGAGAGAGAGAGTACGGCAGCTGATCAGGGACTATAACAGGTTTGACATGTACAAAGGGAAGATGAGAACAAACATGCATTTAATATCACACATTCTCAACAGTGTTCTAGCTGTTAGACGATTTGCTCACCGCAATAGTACTCAACCAGTAAACAAAACATAATTGTTTACTTACCTCTCATCTGTGTGTGTGTGTATGTTTATCAGAGTCATTGGAATGCTATCTCCTGAGGAGTTTGGTCTGTTTCGGGAGCAAATTCGAATCATAGACAAGAAGATTGAGCCAGGGCTTACCAAGCTCCTGTGGTCTTCGAAAGAACCTTCTACTGTCTTCGTCTGTGACTGTCTCCTGCATGTTGAAAAGGTTGTAACACACAGTTCACTCCTTACTTGTATGGGCACGTGCAGTATTATTGTTATTCTATTCACTTTTTTTCTCTGTCTTTTGAGTGTCAGACTGGCAGCAGTGGTGACCTATAGGTTAGAAAAGTGGGTGAATAGACAGTTGTGTGGATACGGTCTCTTGACTGGCATAAAATATTTGTTTGGCAAAAGTTGTTTCCAGTTTACTTGGGAGCATGGACACATTTGTGACAGATCTTATTTCATCAAGCAGCTTGTTCCAGAGAAAAAGACAAAAGTAACTAAAAGTAACTTCAACAGACCTGGGGTCTCATTTATAACCACTGCATAAACAAACGAGGCCTGAAAGCAGGGTATGCCACTTCCCATGCAAAAGATTGACTGAGTATTTGGAAACCTGTAGGGAAACTCTGAATAATGCATATGAACATTTCAGAGACGGGAAATTGGTGACGCAGATGGTGAGGTGGTGAATTGAAGCCAAATTGTAAAAATTAAATGTGAGAGGAATCATCATTTCACCTCATATTACACGTTAATAAGAGCCTCTTTATCATAAATATTTAATCCAGAAGTTTAATTTGTGCTAGCGAGCCATGGCTTCTCCATAAATGCCTATAAAAGGTAACAATTATAAGTTAACTCAAATCCCACACATACTAACCGTGGTAAGCCTTGGCTGTTGCCATGATTCACTGTAATGAACCATTGATCAGCAGGCTCATCAACACTCTTCTCTTCTTTTCTCTTCTCTTCTCTTCACGTCTCATCTCTCGTCTCGTCTGGTCTCGTCTGGTCTCGTCTGGTCTCGTCTCTTCATTACGCTCCAGGTCCAGTCAATAGTTGATGGATACAAAGTTGCCAATCAATCCATCTCCAACCTCTGTTCCCAAATCAGTCAAACATTGCTGGTTAGGCTGGATGGAAAGACTATGTACAGGTAACAACAGAAATGTGATTACTACCTCATTGCATGGGATGCCCAATACACTAAATACACAAAATAGATGATAGTGTGCAGATATTATTGGCTATGTTTTAAGTCTCTTCTTATTGTAGGTGTGTATTTGAAAGTCATATTCATTGAGTACAGTAAACAGTGACTAAAATAGTTTTTTGATTTATTTAACTTGATTCATTTCACTGTATAATGCTTATTTATTTGTTCATTCATTTATTCTTGATAATTGTCTAGAAAACCAACTGATATTTTAACAGACCAGTGTTACCACGCACTGACAGCTCACTGAGGAAGCATCTCCACTTTTTGACACTGTTTCAAGCAATTCACATAAGTTTCCGTTGTTAGTTGCATCTTGAGTGTTTCTCCTGTTGTAATTTTTCAGAAATCTGGAGTTTGAGAATGACCAGAAGGCTCACCTGCAGAGCCATCTCAAAATACTGCGCTCAGCACACAAGGAAATTGCTGATATCATGACCCGCACCCACAACACCTTCTCTCATGATGGATCTGAGGTATGTGCTTTGTTTTTCATTCAATATTGATAGCATTTTGTCAGAAATAATCCTGCACTTTTGCACGTTTATTAGTTTATTATTTTCTGTTTTCTTCATGTAGTATACTTAAAGTATGCTAGGTTTAGGCAGAAGCGTAGAGGTTAGAAAAGTAAGATTTTTCACTTGCAGCTGTTATGTGGTCAGTAGTTTTGCTCTTTTTCTGAAAATGAATTTTAAAGCAGTACTGCCATGTCATGTATGTACTTTTTACCATGGTGTTTAAGGTCCAGGAGCACTGGGTGACCTACACAGAAAAGGTGGACCACATTGTAGAGAAAGCTCTTAGGATCAACATCAAGAGCTCCATGGAGAAGCTATCCAGGGCAATCAACGGAGACAGCAAAACATCGCCCAATCCTTTGTTCAAAGTCCTGGTAACTCTGCGCCAAGCAACTCCCCAAACCACACCAAAGGTACCATCAAACCCTCTTAATCCCACTGGGCCATGTGATAATGAGTATAGAGAATGGCCACATATGTTAAGACATGCCCCCATATGTTGACCTGCATGGAAGGCAAACTTGTATGGTATGTTCTCACTGGTGTGCAGTAGGAAATATAAAATAGTCTTAATCTTACTCAGACATACACACACAATTGTCCATACTCTCACTGTGCTGCTAGTTTAAGTACTGCGCCCACTCCTTAGTCAAACTGAGATTCCCATGCAGACAGGACAACACCCATACTGTAAGACCTGCAGTGTAGCATCACTTGAACAGCATGGTGGGGACCCGGCCTCGCCCTCCTCTGGTCTGCCACCCAGTCATGCAATTAGGGCTCACAGCTCAGGGTCGGTTTCAGTTTATTTGGATTAACATACACAGGCAGAAAGGATTAAACCAAAGGGATGTGGATTATTATTCATTATTCATCACCGTCTTAACAAAAGACAGTGATGCCAGCATGCCAGCTTTCTTGCATTTGTGTGTCCTTCCTCCTCCTCTTTCTTTCTTTCTTTCTTTCTTTCTTTCCTTCCTTCTTTTCTTTTTGGGGCACATTTGCTTTAACACTCACTCATACACAGGTATGTAAATTGCTCTGACAGCAGTTCAGTGGAATTCATCATTTATTAGCTGGCAATTTCATATCTTGGGTAAAAGTGACTTACTGTGTGTGTGTGTGTCTGTGTGTCTGTGTCTGTGTGTCTGTGTGTCTGTCTCTGTTTTGACAGCTGGAATTCTCCCCGACACTCAGAAAGCTCGCTCAGATCGTGAACATTCTGCCTCAGCTCATCAACACCATCTCAGAATTTAAACGACTACCTGAAGTTCTCTCCTGCAAACAGTCCCAGGGGAATCCCATACACATCAACATAGGTTGGAAATATATTTTAAAAAATGTTCGTGCAAGTTTTTTTTCTATCAGGGAATCTACATTTTCCAAGAAAAAGTACCAGTGTGTAGATCTTATCTGGGGTTTTTTTTCTGTGTGTTGAGCAAATGTAGACCTGATGTATAAATTAAATCCTCGCAACTTATGGTAGCACTGACAGTGATTACAGGCAGTTGTATATTCTACTCTTGTCCCAACTGTCACTTTGGTCCCTTTGATCTCTCAGAGCAAGATGAGGAGATAAGAAAAATTCAGGCTGCAGTGGCCACAGGGATGACAGCCAATGCCAACCAACTGCTGGCCTATCTGAAGACGTGGGACAAATACAGGGATATCTGGGAGAACAACCAAGACTCTTTTATACAACGTTACCAGAGACTAAACCCACCAGTCACTACTTTTGATGCAGATATACACAGGTACTGTGCAACTTGGCAGTCTCTATGAACCTTTGGTACTGCTTGGAGCAGTGGAGTACAGTGTGAGTGGCATAAATTAAAGGGTATCTTTGGTATTTTTCTATCAGACTCCACTTATATCATTATAAAATACACTTCATTCAAAGTTGACAGAAACAAAATAAAACTCAAATTAACCATCTTAGTTCATCTTTCCACTGTTTCAACAATCACGAGCTCTGTCTTGGACAAACTAACAACTTTTAAAAGTCAATTTGCAGAGCAGATTGTCATCTTGTAGTTCCTGATTTCCCAAGAAAACATTTGATTCATTTTGTCATTTGTCATTCTTTAGAAGTTGTTGTTAAACATACTGAAGCGTGCCTTTCTTCTACATTTCTGTTTCATATCTATTCTCTGGTTCACCCACAGGTACACAGAAAAGGCCTACAGTGTTCAACAGGAAGAGACTGTGGTGAACATCTGGTTTGTCTCACTGGACTGTTCACCACTCAAGTTTTCCTTGACGCAGCTCTGCAGTGAGTGGCAAACCAAATTCACTCAGCTGCTCAGCCACATGGCTAGCACCCGCCTAAAAGACCTTCTTGCCTCCATGCATGACAATGCCAACAGGTGGGGAGTCAAGTGAAAGGACTTGATTTTGTGGGGCATTTAATGTGTTTATAATAGATGATTGACATAGAGGGAGAGAGAGCTAACAAAGGTCCTTGGCCAGAGTGAGAGTATACGACAATGGATGTGTCTGTGCGCAGTGTATTTATGTTGTTTTGGGCAACCTACTGTATTTAGTTTATAGCTTTTGTAAAAATATTACTAAAAAAAATTAGGTGTTTACTGTTTAGGACAATTTTTCCACACAGTGTACACAATAGTTAGAGCACCTGTTTTTTTCCCCTGAGATGAATTGAGGTGAAAAACACTGAGTATTGAGTTAACCTATCCTTATCATTTTAGTCATTGAGGGTAGATGAAGATGAAGGGAAAAATTGATGTGAGAATAAAGGGAGCAGATTTTGATTCAGTAAATATAAAAAATATGCAGTGTGCTAAAGGTGGTGTGACTTTAAGTTGTGTTTGTTTGCATGTGTGTGTTTAGGCTTAGACAACCTCCCCAAACACTGGCAGAGCTTGGTGAGAGCCTGAAGCTTTTGAAGACTCTCCAGGGCGATTTGGCCAAGACAGAAGCTCAGATTCCTCTCATTCATGAACAGTTTGCTATCCTGGGCAAATATGAAGTCTCAGTAGAACAGGCCGTAAGCACCTCACTCATTAATAAACAAATATATACACAGATATGGTGAACTTGATGCAGGACTTGAAAGATAAAAACACACATAATGTGACTTTAACATTTTAATTGCACCCCTGCAATGCCTCTTAAGTTTTCTCTCCCAGATATTCAGTTTGTAAGAGATGGTGCCTGCTATTTCTGGTGTAACGTATTCATGGAAACCAAGCAAAATACCTGTCATATCTTGTGTTATAGGGTTTCCTCCCATCATTTTTTTAATTATACCATTTGGTTTACCCACAGGTGCAAGATATGCATGAGGTGCTGAATGGGGAGTGGGTGTCCTTCCAGCAGGTGTTAATTGACAGTGACATGATGCTGCAGAAGCATAAGGAGAAGTTTAAGAACAGCCTCATCCTCTCCTCTGAGGAGTTCAAGAAGAAGATCCAGACCACTCTAAATGAGTTCAACAGCACAGGTAATGCACATACTCTCTGTTTTTCTCTGTCTTTCACACACTCATGTACATTATTACCTTGTACACTCACATACACCTTCCTGTTTGCTTCTGTCCATGAGTCATGGAGCAGCTGCTCCCTTTCACAGAAAAATTGATCTCCCTGAGTAGAAGACACGTCATGACTAATATCCTGCCCCATTATTATCATCCCTCGCTCCCCTTCGCCTCCTCTCTGCCTTTCCCACTGCTTTTGGCTCCTCTTGTTTCCCTTTTGTTTTTACTACCATCTCTCCTTCCCCTCTCTCCCTTGCTTCCCCTGCCTCTCATTAGTGTGTTACAGGGTGGCTGATATGGATTAAACCTATTACTTGACATGTTATTTTACATAATAATTTACTTTATATTGTGACATTTATTGAAAATTGAGTCTACAGTAATGGTTTATACAATCAAAAAAGAGATATCAATTTACTTTTAATACAGTGAATTGAATACCAGATATATTCATCATTTTTTATATTTGCTTTGTATTTTTCCTTTACTGATTATAGGACAGAGTTGTCTGTAGGCCATGCATGGTCTGGATGATGATCATCTCGCCACAAATTAGTTGTTGCTCTTTGCTTTTGTGTTTGAACGTGTGTATGTCTATCTAATTGTATGCTTTTTCATGTGTTTTGTATCTCCCTACTTTTTTGCATGTGAATATCCAGGTCCATTTGACAGTGCACTGAGTACTGAGTTGGCCTTGAACCAAATAGTAGAGCATCGGAGCCAACTGGAGGCTCTGAAGCAGGAAGAGAAGACGATCATTAGCAGGCTGGGCTTCTTCAAAATAGAACAGCCCCCCTCCAAAAGCATCTGGACGCTGGAGAAGGTCTGATGCAGCACTAGGCTCATACTGTTGTCTTGCCATAAGCCTGTATAGACTCCAACATACTGAGCACTTAGCATTGGAATCATGGTTGATAAACTGTCTCAACATGTGTAAATAAAGCAGTATTTAAGCACTCTGGAGGCAGTTTTACAAATATTTGATACAGTGTGGTATAAGGCATTTGACAGGCATGACAGAGAGGGGTTGACATTAAACAAATGTGCATTAAACCCAGGTTTTGAGCTTTTGTTTGTGTCTGTATGTTTTGTATAGGACATAGACCACCTGCAGCAGGTGTGGGAGATCACACAGGAGTGGAATGCCAACTGGAACATCTGGAAGGTTGGTCAGTTTGCTACGCTGCGGACAGAGAGCATGGAGAGCACAGCACAGGACGTGTTCAAAAAACTCCACAAACTCCAGAGAGAACTAAAGGTCAGTTCTGTCAGAGTTCATTAAATAGCAGATTTTGTTGTCCTGCTAGAGTGTGACGTGTCACAGTTTAGCTATAATATATTACCTGTGTCAGTTTAGATCTTGTTTCATACATATAAGTTGTACATAAATGCCAGCAATCCATTTACTTGGTGCTGTACAATCTAGAAGCTATATGTTGTTCATGGTTTCAGTAAGAAATGAAAGAATGAAAGAAAGAATGCAGAAGGATACTGTGCTCATAATGGATACAAAAGTGGCAGACTCTTAGGGGACATAGTTAGGTATTTTTAGCTTCACACCCACAGTCTGCCGAAAATGCATTTTACAGTGACAGCTGGATATATGGCCTACTGGCAGGATGCAGAAAATTTGGTGCTAATATCACAAAATGCACAGCTCCCTTAAAATAAACCCCTCAGCTGCTCTCACAATTACACAGTAGTGAGGACCTGATCATCTGGTTGCAGGATAAGGAGTGGGACATAGTAGATTTCTCCAAGAACAAGATTGACCAGTTCAAGCGTATCATCCCTCTCATCGCTGATCTGAGGAACCCAGCCATGAGAGACAGGTATTGACTGAAACCAAAGATTCTACATGTATTTCCTTGTCATATAACACCTGTCATTTCAGCATATCTTTTATCTTTTTTTATTACAATGTGCAAGACATGGCAAATACAAGATTTCCTATCAAATAGTTTGACAGTAGTTAGTGCTTAAAGTCCTTATTTAGAAGACTGCTACCAGGTAGAATGAATAACCTGCACGCTTACTTTGTTTCACAGGGGAGTACTTTACAATTTTTACTAAAAGGATGGGTATTAAACATGGTGCTAAACCCTGTAGAACAAGTTTATTACTGTGGTTAGTTCAGTCAGCTCTCTCTGAAGTTTGTTCTAATGTCTTATATCCAAGGTCCTTCTCTCAGTCTTGTTTTCCCTCATCAATGTCAGTAGCTCCATTCCCAGAGGAGAGAGAAACCTTTGCTGCATTCTGTCCACCATCTGTGAAAGTGGTGCCACATTTGAATGCATACGCACTGCCTGAAAACTCTCTTTTGCAGAACCAGCATCCCATCTTGTGTTGGTGCCTTGTACCATCAAAGAACTAAATGAAAACCAAAAGGAAAAAAAGCAAAACACATTCTGTGTTCAACAAACTGGCTGTTGTGGTAGTTGGTGAGGGTGTTGGAAAGAAACATATTGAGAGAGATGGCAAGGTTTAAAAGGGGTGTATTCACTTTGTGGTTAATATCAAGTATAACTGTGTTGCCTCCATTGAATGAAAGCACTGTTGCTGTGATTGGAAAGGAAGACAACAGCTAGAGGGTGATAGTTGGCACAGATTCTGCTCCACCTCCTCCCTGTCTATTTCACCCTCCATTCCGCTCCTCTTATTGCCAGCTGTTGGTTATGTCAGTCAGTATGCTAATGATGCTCCTATACGAAGAGCTCAGAGTGGAGTGATACATCTGTCATGCCCAGATATCACTCTATTTATATGTAAGCATTCCACAAATATCCCACTTATACTTTTTTGGCATGATAAGCACAAACTAGACATTTGCTTGAGCACATTACTGATGCCAATGACATTTATATCCTTCAGTTAGCAGTAAGAAGGTTGGTTCTGCATTCCTGGATGCTGTCAAACCCGTACAAACAATGCATGAGGTTATAATGTGCATTAGCAGTGTCTAATACATTTATAAAATAACTGTAAAAAATCAAGTGTTACTACTATAAAAATTAAGCTTTAACTTTAGCAGCATATACTGTACCAGATGATAAATGTTGGAGTATTAGCATTTAGTGTGCATATGTTTTTATAATGGTTTATCACGTCTGTGTGCTAATGACTAATGGTCTAAAGTGAGGAGGTATCACATATTGTACAAATTCTAAAGCCGTTTAGGTTATATAAATTAAGTAGACTTGACTTGATCTAGGTATTAATCACCTCGACGTTGTTAGCCTTCACCTTTACTTTTTTTTTCCCTTCAGCTGACCTACTCAGCAATTTGAGACTAAGACAAATCATACCTTTAATGCCACCTTTCTTGCAGGCACTGGAAGCAGATCTGCGAAGAGTTGCAGTGCACTTTTGACCAAACCAGCAGTGAATTCACCCTGGAGAGGATCATATCTCTGGGCCTTGACAAGTACACTGATAAGATTTGTGAGATCTCTGGAGCCGCCAGCAAGGAACTCTCCATAGAACAGGTCCAGTCTCTTCCTCGAGTCTGCACTGACACTCTGTGGCTCCGTCCACCCTGCCTTAAGGCCTGTTGTTCTTGGGTAGCACCGCCAGCTCTTGGAGCAGAAGTGCCTGCCTCTTAACATTTGTCAACATCAATCTGCCCCAGCCCCTCTCCACATCCTCACCATGCACCTCAGCACTCACAGAGGTTACATCAGTGCAGTTTATGGGCCAGATTTATGCACATAGAAGCACAGTGCACATTTGTTCTGTGCCCTTCATTCAGTTTGCACTTGCAATCTGCATGTCATTAGCAGCTGATTTACTAAAACAGCAGGCAGCTGTGCAATTACAAACTAGCACTGCATTCTAGGCACATTCTGCGAGTGAAGGAGAGCCTGTGATGGGATTTATTTTAGATTAGCTAGCTCTGAAAAGTAATCAACCTGTCAGATTCTCAAATTAAGATACTCAATAAAGTTTCTGAAAAATGTTTTCTTCTTAGGGGTGTAAGTATAGTAGTATATTGCTGTATTAGCCCATATCCAAGGGGGAAATATACATAATTTATATAATAACATGAAAAGAAAAGCAAGAGTACAAAAGAGTGCTTATAAAAACTGAATGACAAAAAGAGATGCTGTCACTATGCCAATTCCTAAAATGTTCTGCGATGAATGCAAGCAGTAGCACTCAAAGCTAAGATACAGTACAGGCCAAAAGTTTGGACACACCTTCTCATTCAATGCGTTTTCTTTATTTTCATGACTATTTACATTGTAGATTCTCACTGAAGGCATCAAAACTATGAATGAACACGTGGAGTTATGTACTTAACAAAAAAGGTGAAATAACTGAAAACATGTTTTATATTCTAGTTTCTTCAAAATAGCCACCCTTTGCTCTGATTACTGCTTTGCACACTCTTGGCATTCTCTCCATGAGCTTCAAGAGGTAGTCACCTGAAATGGTTTCCACTTCACAGGTGTGCCTTATTAATTAGTATAATTAGTGGAATTTCTTGCTTTATCAATGGGGTTGGGACCATCAGTTGTGTTGTGCAGAAGTCAGGTTAATACACAGCCGACAGCCCTATTGGACAACTGTTAAAATTCATATTATGGCAAGAACCAATCAGCTAACTAAAGAAAAACGAGTGGCCATCATTACTTTAAGAAATGAAGGTCAGTCAGTCCGGAAAATTGCAAAAACTTTAAATGTGTCCCCAAGTGGAGTCGCAAAAACCATCAAGCGCTACAACGAAACTGGCACACATGAGGACCGACCCAGGAAAGGAAGACCAAGAGTCACCTCTGCTTCTGAGGATAAGTTCATCCGAGTCACCAGCCTCAGAAATCGCAAGTTAACAGCAGCTCAGATCAGAGACCAGATGAATGCCACACAGAGTTCTAGCAGCAGACCCATCTCTAGAACAACTGTTAAGAGGAGACTGCGCCAATCAGGCCTTCATGGTCAAATAGCTGCTAGGAAACCACTGCTAAGGAGAGGCAACAAGCAGAAGAGATTTGTTTGGGCCAAGAAACACAAGGAATGGACATTAGACCAGTGGAAATCTGTGCTTTGGTCTGATGAGTCCAAATTTGAGATCTTTGGTTCCAACCGCCGTGTCTTTGTGAGACGCAGAAAAGGTGAACGGATGGATTCCACATGCCTGGTTCCCACTGTGAAGCATGGAGGAGGAGGTGTGATGGTGTGGGGGTGTTTTGCTGGTGACACTGTTGGGGATTTATTCAAAATTGAAGGCACACTGAACCAGCATGGCTACCACAGCATCCTGCAGCGACATGCCATCCCATCCGGTTTGCGTTTAGTTGGACGATCATTTATTTTTCAACAGGACAATGACCCCAAACACACCTCCAGGCTGTGTAAGGGCTATTTGACCAAGAAGGAGAGTGATGGAGTGCTGCGGCAGATGACCTGGCCTCCACAGTCACCGGACCTGAACCCAATCGAGATGGTTTGGGTTGAGCTGGACCGCAGAGTGAAGGCAAAGGGGCCAACAAGTGCTAAACACCTCTGGGAACTCCTTCAAGACTGTTGGAAAACCATTTCAGGTGACTACCTCTTGAAGCTCATGGAGAGAATGCCAAGAGTGTGCAAAGCAGTAATCAGAGCAAAGGGTGGCTATTTTGAAGAAACTAGAATATAAAACATGTTTTCAGTTATTTCACCTTTTTTTATTAAGTACATAACTCCACATGTGTTCATTCATAGTTTTGATGCCTTCAGTGAGAATCTACAATGTAAATAGTCATGAAAATAAAGAAAACACATTGAATGAGAAGGTGTGTCCAAACTTTTGGCCTGTACTGTATATAGTTTCCTATCATCAAATATCTAACCATGACAATGTATCATTATGCTTGTAGAAATGATGCAATGTCATTTTGCCACCCCTGAGTGGTGTGTGCTATCTGTATTACTCTGTGTGTCTGTTATTTAAGGGTCTGGAGGAGATTACCAGGACATGGGAGGAAATGTCACTGGACATAGCACCTTACAAAGATGAAGGCCACCACAGGCTGAGGTGAGGAAGCAACCTTTGAAGGCAGGGTAGGGTGGAGGATTTAAGAAGTTTGTAGCAGTCCCTCATTATTTAGTACTTGCTGTCATTTCCTTTTTTATCTTTCATTTTAGCATAATGTCTCAAGTCCCCTGAGTTGATTGGAGGGTAATTAAGATCATCTGTTGCACAGGGTTTGGTTACTAATTCCTAAATAAGTGTTGATAGCAACTTGGTGCATTTCCCCTATGGGCCAATCAGGGTGTGACAACTACCTTTCTTAGGGCTTAAGAGAGGTAAAGAAATGCACACCCAGGGCATTCTGATCCTTCCTCAACCCAATGCAGGCTTCATTTTAACAAACATTGTCAACCAGAAGCTCTGGATTCTAGGCCCTTTTAAGAATTCAATTAAAGTCTTTTGCTCTGCTGTTTGAGGGGGTATTGTACATTTTAAAACTTAATTGGAGTATCAGTTGGGAATATTAACAAACCCCTAACACCAGGTCACCTGCATCTTGGCTGCTATTAGTGTTTTCATGCAAGAGTTTTGCTTGCCTGAACAATCACCTAACACCCACGGGATTTACAGTATGTACAGGTGACCCAATATAACCCCTACCTCCATATATAAACACATTTGGTCATTAAAAACATTTGTTTATGATTGAAGAGGCATTATTTATCATTGAAGAGACATTTTTTGTTATCGAAGGAGCATTTGTTAATCATTTAAGAGGATTTTGTTCATTATTGAAGAGTCATTTGTTTATTATCCAAGAGACGTTTTGTATTGATGAGGCGTTTGTTACTATTATTTATGAGGCTCTCCTTAAATTTGTTTCTACAAGTTAATATGTTTTTTTCATTATGTGGTTTGGGAACTAGTTCTCAGGCTTCTCTCCAACCAGCTGAAATCTGGGGAATTAGTAACAAGTTATAACTGTAACCCAAGGTGAGACTCACTTCAACTTATAGTCATAGACTCGTGTCTTCATTATGTCTTATCTACCTGCTCCACTTGGTCCCACAGGTCAATCTACCTTTGTTTGTGTACAGCTGAATGTAATGCCTCTACAGCATATATAGTGGAGAGCATATGTGATGCTGATGTTAGAATGATTTGTCTGCTCACAGCCTTGTTGGAGAAGTCACACAAAAGGAGTGAGTGTGTTTGTTTGTTGCCAGAAAGAAGTGAGCAGAACAGAGTTAAGGGAGTGACAGCCTGACTGGTGAAAGCAGGAATGCCCAGGCCATCTGCTGTGTATGAAAATGAATAGAGTCAGACCTCAGGCCCAGTCTAATTAGCAGCCCAAGCCGTTGCCATTGATTGGACAGAGAGGGGACACAGTCAGCCACTGGTCCAGAGTAAACATTATGTACAGAGGCAGGGAGGGAGAGAGGCACAGTGAGATTGTAATGCAAGGGAGAGGATTGTAAGGATGAGTGAAATACAAATTTGGATTAACTTATTTTAAGAAATTAACCACAAATGAAAAAGAGCTCAACACTTAACAGAAATGTCAGAGAAATAAATATACAAGTAAATAACTGCTGGCATATATGCAGATCACATTTGACTAATGACTTGGGATGTCTGCCAAATTTTCAACAAAAATAGGAAACCGACAAAGCTGAAATAACCCAGCAAAGCATCTTATACACCTTCAGAGTATTAATTGCAAATACAAATGGAAAATTGTTGAGTTCGAATCATCTGTGCAACTTTTTTCTTTAATTCATTATTTGACTTCAAATAAATTTGAATGATGCTCATGCATATTAACAGGGGCTTTTTTAAGTTGCACACACAGCCTGTAAGTAATACTTTTCCTCTGTGAAAATGTCTCATCCTTGGAATCCATTTTTAAAGCAGTCATCAGTATTTCAAGTCTTCCTCCCTGTCTCTCCCAGGGGCACAGAGGAGGTTCTGCAAGCCCTGGAGGACAACATGGTTATTCTGTCCACAATGAAAGCTTCTCGGTTTGTCAAAGCCTTTGAGCAGGAGGTGGACAGCTGGGAACGGCAGCTGTCCCAGGTGCTGGAAGTCATCGAGATGATCCTCACTGTGCAACGTCAGTGGATTTATCTGGAGGTACAAGAAACACACTAACAAATACTGTCAGTGTGTTTCAGCATTGTTGCCAGTCTGCATTCCAAGGAAGACCTGAGGAGTCAATGCATTGATTAAAATGTCCCTCCCTGGTTTTAGTTTTCTCACCATTGTTTTCTTACTGTCATCAATTCAGTAAACCATCACCTTTTTTCCACTCTAATATTATAATATATCATTTACATTACCGTACTGCAATCTTTCGATGTCACTTTCCATTTTTTTCATTTCTATCATCCCTCTAGAACATTTTCCAAGGAAAGGACATCAGGGAGCAGCTGCCTCAAGAGTGCAAAGACTTTGAAGACGTCAGTTGTAGTTGGAAGACCATCCTGGGCCGACTCCACAAGGATAACAACGCCTTGAGGGGAACACACCACCCCGGTATGACAACATGCTTCATGTTTCTTGTAAGATCATTCTGATATCAAAACCATTCATAAAGTCAAACCATCGGATTTTCCCGTGTCCTCATGGCTTAGAAATAAATAAAAAAAAACGGCTTTCAAATTTCATGAATTCAGGGGCAACTTATACATAAGTTGTAAATTTGTGTTGCATTCAAGAACATATGATTAAAAATAGTTGGGAAGGTTTTTAATGTGTTAAGAAACAAACCTGGGATGATGATGACGCTGGAGACTTCTTCATAAATAAAACATGAAAAAATAAATAACATGAATAAAAAAAAATGTTTACAATTTCACAAAGTCCTCAAATAACCTCTCTTCTCTGTCTCTCAGGATTGCCTCAGAAGCTGACAGAAATGAGTGCCAAGCTGGAGGAGATCCAGAAGGCCCTGGACATGTATCTGGAGACCAAGAGGCAGATCTTCCCAAGATTTTACTTTCTGTCAAATGATGATGTGCTGGAGATCCTTGGCCAGTCGCAGAACCCGGAAGCCATGCAGCCCCACCTGAAAAAGTGTTTTGACAACATCAAGAACCTGCGAATCGACAAGGCAGGGAACACAAAAATAATCATGGAATTAATCAAAAGCTCTCATACCACAGGGGCCAGTTGCTGCAGTCCTGCATAGGTTAGGTGTACGTAGGGGTGTTTCAAGATATTGAGGACCTCTGTCAGGTGGTCTGGGGATCCTCTCTTGGCACTTTTTTGATAAACAAGCTCTATTTTGATGCATTTTTTATGCATTTTGGCACTATATTTATATTAAATTTATATTACTGTTTTCATAGTATACAGAATCAGACCAGTACATTCAGAAAGCTGCCACTGTGTGTGTATGTTTTCTACAGATCACTGAATCACATGCCACCGGGATGTTCTCTGCCGATGGGGAGTTTATCGAGTTCAAGAGAGTGCCATTAAACAGACCTGTGGAGGTACAGCAGTGATGATTCTGATCATGTTATGTTGATAGATGTGTAGTAGTAATAGCATTGATGCTAATGAATACAATATGGAGAGTTGTGGTGGAGAATGTGAGCACCATTTTGTTTTGTAGGTTTGGCTGTGTGACGTCGAGAAGACCATGCGTATCACACTGAAGGACTGTCTAAGAAGCTGCCTCGAAGCTCTGAAGAAGATGAAAGGACAAAGAGATAAATGGGTCAAAGATTGGCCAGGACAGGTACATTTAGCTTCCTCCTTTTCCTCTCTCACTCTTTCCTCAATTAACTCCTCTCCATTCCCATAGGTTGTACTTAGTCCATGTCATTGGGAAAACATAGAATAAAGCTAAAGGTAAAAAAAAAAAAAAAAAGAGTTACTTGTTTACTCTTCCTGTTTTAGATGCTGATCACCGCCAGTCAGATCCAGTGGACCACTGATGTCACTAAATCTCTCATTACCTGCAAGGAGAGAGGTGATAAGTCCTCCCTGAAGTCCATGAAGAAGGGACAGGTTTGATTTTTTTTTTTTGTTGCTCAACTAATCATTTTCAGTCCCATGAATAGCCAACATAATGATGTCAAGAATTAAATGGCTTCCAATAAACTCTTTGGTATGACTGCCTTTGTTTCTCAGGTCTCCATGCTTGAATGCTATTCAGAGATTATCCGTGGCAACCTGTCCAAAGTCCTACGTCTGAAGATTGTAGCGCTGGTCACAGTGGAGGTTCATGCTCGGGATGTCATTGATAAGCTGGCCAAGGCAGGCTGCACTGATGTCAGTGCCTTTGAGTGGCTCAGCCAACTGCGACTATACTGGGAGAAGGTATGCTTTGACCAATGCGAGGAAGAACAGACAGGAGATCACGTGGAGAACAGGGGGGAGGTGGAATAGAAAAAAAGAAGAGCACATTAGATACATTTTCCATAATTTCAGTAACATGTTTTAGTGATGGTCCTTTGCAGCTTTTGCATATGGTCTCTTTGATAACTTTAATCCCTGCAGAGGACATACACCTTGACACATCTTGTTCTCTCCACTCATTTTGCTGAGCTGTCCAATGGCAGCAGTTTTGCTGAGCTGAGATGGGTTAGAAGGAGTCAAGAAAACATCCACTACACTCACTTCCTGGTTTGTTTGTTCTCCCAATAGGCTGATTGCATAATCCGACAGACCAACACACACTTCAAGTATGGCTACGAGTACCTGGGGAACTCTGGACGTCTCGTCATCACTCCACTCACTGACAGGTAGCAATCAATCATTTAGTCAGAGAATTTGTGCACCGATAAACAAATGCATCAACACATCAGTCAATCTGTCATATCAGTGAATTAATTAATAAGCAATTAATCAACGTATTTTACATTTTCTATCTTATTTCTTGCTATTCATATTGAGTATGTGACAACTGATTTACTTTTACCCCTTTCTGGAGGACAGATTTGCACTGTGATCAGTATCCTGTGTAATTAAATGCCAAGTGAAATAGATAAGAGAAGACAGAAGCTACTATTAGCATTTTTACAGTAGTGTAATCACTAGATCACACCTTCAATCAGTGTGCATTCACAGATGAAAGGCAGCGTTTCCCACATCATTAGAATCTGTGTTTCTGTCCTGTATTCCTTCTCTGAATTCGGAGGTTTTGGCAGGTCCATGAATGCAGCGCAGAAGGAACTCTTCATGAGTTTTATTTTTTTCCTCAACAGCAGTTTGCTGAGTTTTAGTCACAGTGTGGAAAAGTGACCAGTCAATCAGTTTGATGTCAGATTAATCAGAGCTGATGAAATCAGATTGGTGGATTAGAGGAGCAGCTGCTGCAGAGGCAACCAAACTTTTAGACAGAGTGCTGGACTGCTGGGTGTGCGGTTTCCATGGGAACACAGCCGGTTTTATCTAAAGAAGGTTAAAAAAATGATGGCCTGGTGTTTGACTGCTCTGTCTGTGCCCAGAGTACGCTCTGTCCTCCGAAAGTGTGGTACTCTGCATAACTGAATGGTATACATATTGCAGCAGCGCTCCTGATGAACGGTCCAGCTCCAAAAATACTGCTGATATCGTGGTGGGCCGCCACACATAAATTAAAGTGTGGGAAACCCTTAGAGGATTAGTGCCAATTAATATGTTAGTGATTGTCATAATGGGCAGATTAATGTCGGATATATTAATTCACATTGGAGACCATCTTGCATATTTCATTTTAAGGTTAAGTATGGAAATATAACAAACAGCTTAGACCTTGTTGTTACATCCAAGCCATACAATCATTGTCTTTTTTTCAAAATTTCAAAATATGTTAATTTAATTTATTTAATATTGTTTAATAACGAAAATATCCTGTTTATATTTGCGTATAATAAATATTTTTTCTGCATTGAATCTCTGTAGAGTAAATGTCTGTAAATATTTGACTCCATCCAGGTGTTACATGACCCTGACCACAGCACTCCATCTCCATCGGGGGGGCTCTCCTAAAGGCCCAGCTGGTACAGGGAAGACAGAGACAGTGAAGGACTTAGGCAAAGCTCTAGGCATGTACGTCATTGTAGTCAACTGCTCTGAAGGACTAGACTACAAATCCATGGGACGCATGTACTCTGGCCTGGCACAGGTAGGGAAAAGCTACAAGATAAGGGATGATTATGATGATGACTGTAGTTGAAATCGTTATAATGATGATGATGATGTCAACCTAAAACAGTAGAACATGCTGTTCATTAAATCTTCTGGTCTAAATTTTTTTTTGTTTTGATTTTTAATTAGTAGATTTGCTTTTCGAGGCATGATTTGTATGTATGCCATTGTGTCCACCCTGAATAGACAGGAGCATGGGGGTGCTTCGATGAATTCAACCGAATCAACATTGAGGTGTTGTCAGTAGTGGCTCAGCAGATCCTCTCCATCCTGTCCGCCCTCGCAGCTGGACAATCCAAGTTCTACTTTGAGGGGCAGCACATACGTCTGGTCTGGTCATGTGGCATCTTTATCACCATGAATCCCGGTAGGTCAACACAAATGTGAAAATATACTCACTGCATTTCATGTGGATGATGCTGTGAAGTACTTTGAGATATCTTCAGAGGATCTCTATATATATATGCCATAGAAATGTGTCATGGATGGCTCTTAGAGTGTCAAAACACATTTATATATTTTTTCTATTTGTATTTTTTTCCCAGGTTACGCTGGTCGTACTGAGCTTCCAGACAACCTGAAGTCCATGTTCAGACCTATCTCCATGGTGGTGCCAGACTCTACTCTAATCGCAGAGATTATACTATTTGGAGAGGGCTTCAACAACTGCAAGGTACTCACTCAAGGAAATGTTTTACTGGCGATGTGCTGGAAAAGAATAGTCATAGTAACAGATAAAACAAGAGAATAGTGTAAGTAAGGTTAGTCCTAGTTTGAGGATGAAAGTCCTAGGTGTGATCTTAGTTGAAGACCTTAAACATTTTCTGCTACAGAAGAATTGTTGATTAAGGGACAGGTATGTTTATTGCTTGCTGCTGTATAACAGACTGGTATTTGCACTTAAAATTCATCACATGTATGTTCTAAAGAGGTAAAATGTATTCAGGAACATGAATGTATTGTAACTCCAAGGAAACCTCTCTTCAGCTCTCACTTCCCAGTAACAAGGCCTTGTCTTTATAGTGGATGTATCTGTTTAATGAATTTGGTCTGGGTGCTATTTTTACCCTGTACACAGTTCTGAATACTCACTGATTTCTAAAGTATATCTTGTTGAATTATCACAACCATAATGAAACATTCCTCCGTCTTTTATGTGAAGAGCTCAGGCAATCAGCAGATGAGATTGAGTTCTTCTGCACTGATAGAGATGCAATATCATCAAATCAATCTGATGGATTCTGTTAGAGATGCACTGCTTGCCTTGACTCAAAGAGGGTTTATTTATTTATATATTTGTCAAGGTTTTTAACACACTATTCTTGTAATTGCACTATACGTGCCAAGTAAAGTGATGTTTGGAAAATGTAAGTAGCTGGAGCCTCTGCTGAACATAGATCAGCGGTTGGTGTTGATTCATCTATTTTATTACATCACTGGTTTGAAGTAAGTAAGTACTGGTCTGGGATCAGTGTCTGACTGGGATTTGGTGCAGGGCCAAGGTTGTAAGAACCTTTGTGTGTGTGTGTGTGTGTGTGTGTGTGTGTGTGTGTACAAAATTGATAATTACCACAGACACTTGATTTCCCAAGGCCGGGGCTGAAGCTGAATTACTGCTGAGTCACCAGGGAGCTCTTATAGCTTACTCCACTATCTGTGTGTGTTTATTGTGAGGGAGATGACAGAGTTTGTGTGCATTAGTGTACATACTGTACATGCTTGCCATTGAGTGATGAGAAAGGGCGATGTAGTGTGTAAGCTTCCTAATCTTTGTGTGTTTAAGGAGATCCTAATTATCTCTTGCTCGTGAACATGAAGGTATATGTTGCTCCTTGGAGATTTCAACAAAATCCAACACTGCTGCTCACACAGACAGACAAATGCACATCCTAGGCTGAATGATTTTCTTGTCATGCTCTCTTTTGCTGCAATGCAAGCTGGCTGTATGGTTCTACAGATGTAAGATGTGTTTTTGATGACCACTGAAGCAGGGAATGGAAAGTGATGGAGTTGTGTTCATTGACATGCATTACTGGTACACTGCCCTGCGAAGTCATCTCTGGTTTATACTGCAAATTTTAACACTATTTAAGGTGACATTCACACTTCTTTTTCTGTCCGTCCTCATGTCTTAATTTACTGTCTCTGTCTTTATGTCACTCAATGTCACTCTACCTCTCATCTTTGTCCTCATAGCTCCTGGCTAAGAAAGTGTTCACCCTGTACTCCCTGGCAGTGCAGCAGCTGTCTAAACAAGACCACTATGACTTTGGCCTGCGTGCTCTCACCTCCTTGCTTCGCTATGCTGGAAGGAAGCGGCGTTCTTGCCCCAGTGTTCCTGATGAAGGAGTAGGTCTCTCTCATGTAAAACAAACCAATATACTGGTATCCATACTCAAAATTAAGCTCACAATTTCAGTCAGGTGTCCATATGAACATTTCAAAAAGGATTTGCTCACTGTAATCATTCCTGTTCATACTGGCCATTAAAATATCCATTCAGCAATCTGAGTTAGTCAAATCAAGTGGATGTCTCCCATAGTTTAAGTTTCTGCGCCTCCACTGCAGATCAGCAAGGAAACACTGACTGATGAAACAGAAAGAGGGAATTTCATACTGAACAGACTAACATCCATATGAATAGCAGGCAGTTGTGATGACTGATGATGAGGTGAATGTGAACCCAAGCTGAGCTGTCATCGCTCTATAAGCATTCTGTCTTACTGCAATGTCAAATCATAGGAGAACCAGCATGTGTACATTTAACTTCTGTCTTTCCCTCTTAGATGAACTGAATCTTTCCATAGGGAATGTGATCATGACTGAATCTGCCTTTTTTCTCCATCCTCAGATCCTGCTAATGGCTATGAAGGATATGAATATTGCTAAGCTGACTTCCACTGATGTGCCGCTGTTTAATGGGATCATCCAAGACTTGTTCCCTGCTGTGGAAACCCCCATTATAGACTATGGCAAGGTAAGTCAGCAGTCAAGATCAGCATTACTGCAAAGGAGTAGTGTTTTGTCTTGTTTGGTCTCACTGTATGACAATCTCCCTTGTTCTCTAATCCCAAAATATAAAAAAAAATAATGAACTATAGTTAATTTGCCCCAGATATTGTCCAAATAGCTGTCAGCTCCTCTTAATATTCATTGTAGCATCAATATATACATAAGCAGCTCTTACTAATACTCACACTGTCACGCTCAGCAATAAGACAACATTTACATGTAGATGCCACTGTTGTCACTTCATCTGCTGTCTAACTTTGTCTGTCTGCCTTCGTATATGGCTGTCTCTTTAATTTTGGTGGGCAGGATAAATTGATTATACAGACATGAATCATCACATCATTGCAACCACACACTGAGCACACAAATGCAGGCTGATTATTTGATGCAACTTTGATGTTGCATTTTTCCTTGATGCTGTGTTCCTTGTCTGTCTCAACTGTAAAAAGCAGATTGCAATTTTTGAGATTACAGACATTTGGAAAAAGAAGAGAAAAAGAGCTAGATACATGGATGGGATAGTGTCTTGGTCCACACATCTTTTTTAGTGTGCCCTTCCCCAGTGCCCATGTGTATATGTTTTATTTATATGATTGTGTAATATGTTGGAGAACATACAGGTGATTTTCTGTGTGTTCATGTCTGAATGCATTTTTCCGCTGTTGTTTATATGTGGATGAGTCTATCGTGGCGTATATTTGCCATGTGTTTGTGTATGTGTTTGTTTTTCTGTTCAGGTGTCATGAATGATGTAGCCTGTGGGTTAGATTGGCAGCTAAAATGACATGGAAATGCTAGTGGCAATGTGGCAAGGAAATCTTAGGCTGTGTGTTTGTTTTTTTCTGTGTATGCAAGAGAAAACTAAATGTAGTGTGCACCTTTCTGTGGGAAGATCACCTCAGTACTATGAAATGTTTGATGAGCCATTATTTTGTAATCTTGTGCTGTGAGAGTATACGAGAACATACAATCTGTAAAAATTGATCTATGAATTTGGTGCTATATGTGCACAGCCACATATAGATAAAACCCCAAAATTGACAAACTTAATTCAACTTGGCTTAATGTCACAGTCAATATATGATAATGTTCTGTATCTTTTTATTTTGCTGCAGCTGAAGGAGGCTATTGAGGTGGCGCTTCGTCAGAGTGGTTTGCAGGTGACTCCTTTTACCTTGACCAAAGTCATTCAGCTGTATGAGACGAAAAACTCTCGACACTCCTCCGTGCTGGTGGGCAAGACGGGCAGCGCCAAGAGTGTCACCTGGAGGACTCTGCAGATTGCCCTCAATTCTCTGCACCACAAGGGAGTGCCTGGTTTCCAGCTGGCCCAGGTGGGTGTGGATGGAACAGAGAACACTGTAATTTAATGGTTGATAATGCTGCTTTAATCAAAAGGAACATTACCGGGGCTCACTTTGAGTAAGTCAAGAATGTTCCTTTCCAAATTTGCACAGATCTGCCTCTAAAATGAGGTATTTATTCAAATGATTGAATTGAGTGGTTTCCTTGACCTGTTTACTGTCAATCAGAATCACAGTTATCTTCTCTTCTTACTACTCTCTCTACCCTAACTTAGTACCAGGCCCAAACGAAATCTTGTTCTCTTTTTTTCCCCACAGTGCTCTTTGCATATCTATTTCTGGTGTCTCATGTCAGCCTCACCTCTCCCTGGTTCTCAATTTCTATCTCTCTGTTCCTCACTCCCTTATTATGTATTATTATTATACCTGCTTGTGATCCCATAACCAAAGCGACAGTACACACTCTATGCCTCAGTTAAGCTTCCCGCACGTGAGCCGAGGTGTCATTGCGATAAGGAAATGTTTGGATCTTTTATACTCGGGTTTGCAAGTTTCTGCTTGCAGCAAACAGATATTTTCCCAAATTCTAGGGGGCAGTGTATTGAAAACTCACAGCCTGATTTCTCCATTTCCTTTTCCCTTTCGCATAGTTAGAAAATGTTTGATGTGCACAGACAGGACAAAATCTGCTGCATGTGACCCCTGTGAAGGGCCATGTCTTATAAGGTGTGATGTCACACTGGCCGTGTGGACACTCGTGACCCTTGCAGATGCATCAAGCATAAATCAAGCTATAGCCTAAAAGATTTAATAAACTAGTTTGACAGTGATCACCTCACTTATGCATATGTTCCATTGTGTTTATTATAAGTACATAAAAAGTGAAAATCCAGTTGTTCAAATGGTATTAAAATGTATGTATGCGCTTTTAACTCACTTGCTACAATAAGATCAGAGGCCAAAATTTTTTTTTACTTTTGGCAAAATGATGCTCTTGTTGCTTCATAATTGCTGTCGTCTGTAATTATGATCTTCCATTTGTAAATCACTTTTTGTTTTTCATCTTCTCTCACATGTCACTGCCTCTGTGGCACAACAGGATTATCCTCTGAACCCCAAGGCAATGAGTCTGGGTGAGCTGTATGGAGAAAATGACCTGTCCACCAATGAGTGGACTGACGGAGTGCTGTCTTCCCTCATGAGATCAGCCTGCGCAGGTGCTGACACCAAAAACACACAATGCTGTTCATACTACTTCTGGTATAATTGAATACACACTAGGGAATTCTTACTCTGGCCATATCCCATTCTTATTTCTAAACTCCAGCTCAATATAAACCACATTTTACATTATCTAATAGAGTATGTATACATGCACAAGTCTTATTTACCCTCAGGCTGAATTAAATTCTGACTAAACAGGCATAGGGTCCAGAGAGGAAAGTAGGATGGCAGGTAGCTTTCTTTTCCTTGCCAGACTTTTGGCTGCTGTAATGAAGCGTGAAAATGATTCATATAGTATTACTTTGCCATGCAGTACACAAACTGGTACGCAATAACCCCTTTTTGTGGTCTTCCTGTGGTCTATACGTAACTACTCTTCAAACCACAATGCCACGATTAAAAGTAATTTTTTTAAATGAAAATGTGAACTGGAAAGCATTACATGGACATATTGATCTAGGCATTACATATGTTACAGTACATTTACATGTCCCTTCTTCTTTTCTATCACGCACTTCATCTCTCCATCCTTTAGATGAGAAACCAGACGAGAAGTGGATTGTGTTTGACGGGCCTGTTGACACACTGTGGATAGAAAGTATGAACTCTGTTATGGATGACAACAAGGTGCTCACGCTCATTAATGGAGAAAGAATCTCCATGCCTGAACAGGTGAGAACGGAACTGGAAACTGGACTTGTGGGCATTTTTTCATGGTTTACATTTTGACTTTTAATAGTAGGAAAAGCACAGGTGTTACCTACATTAATGATGGCTCTGTTCTATTGAAGTGCCCCAGCATGACATGACAGTGAGACAGCATGCATAAAACCAGGACCCTGGAATTAAAGCAGCTAGAATTAAATAAATTTATTAATTTATTTGTTCTGGGCAGCAGCTAAGAATTCAAATTCAAAGAAAACAAACTGGGCTGTTTTGGTCTCTGTTTAGTACATTTCACAAGATAAAAGCTCAAAGACAGGCTAAGATTAATAGCTTCAAACTAAGAAGGAGCCAGAACATTCAAGTGGCTTGATCCATTTAGCTGACAGTCTGGCTCATGTAAGAAATGGAACAAAGTGACAGCCAACAAATTGCCACCATGTCTGTGTGTTTTACATGGTGAAGAGAGAAAGGAAGCTTTCAGTGAAATTTATTTTACAAACTGAAGAGTTGAAAAACACAATTGTCTTTAGACAAGTATGTCTGACATGCTGACAATAAGCATTAATGTGCATGATCAAAAAGCCATTGTTTTTGGGTAATTAACGTCACTACTTTGAAACTGATGTCAGTATTCTGTCTCTTGAGAAGAGAGCCTAATAACATTAAAATGTAACTGATACAGTAACAGTAGCTTGGTATAATAAATCAGAATAACACATTATTTTACTGTGCAAACTTATTTACATTGTATGTTTTATAAATACTCTGAGACACACATAATGCACACTCTGTGGACACAAATCTTTCATTTGAGGAGAACATTTCTATCTATCTATTACTGTATCATAGTCAGCCATGCACAGTAAGACAATCACAGCAGAGAAACTATTTGTATATTCTTCTGTCACAGGTGTCATTGCTGTTTGAAGTGGAGAACCTGGCAATGGCCTCTCCAGCTACAGTGTCTCGCTGTGGGATGGTCTACAATGACTATAGTGATCTGGGATGGAAACCTTTTGTTCAGTCCTGGCTGGACAAGCGACACAAGGTACAGTGCATTCACTCTTGATAACTTGTGGTCTTAGTCTTTTTTAGGATTACATTTATCAGAAGAGCATAAGAACATTTTTATGAATGACACCCATTTTATTTCCTTATTTTTTGGAACCCTTTCTGTTTCATCTCCATCTATTGATCCCTCAATTGCTCCATTACTCCCCAGGCTGAAGTGGACCATTTAAAGCACTTGTTTGAGAAATACATAGAGAACACACTGAACTTTAAGAAGAGCAACTGTAAGGAGCTGATTCCCATCACCGAGCTTAATGGAGTAACCTCTCTCTGCCGCCTCTATGACTCCCTGGCCACATCCAGCAATGGGGTATGACAACTAGAGTGCAATTTGTAACCTCCACTGCACATTATGAGCCCTCCCATGGACAATCATTTTCTAGCACACCTTAAATGTTTATTATTATGGCTGGTGACTGAAATTAAGCCGTAAATTTTAAAAACACGTAATGTTCTTCCTTTCTGTAGGTGAACACTTCGGACACAGAAAACTTCGGTAGAATAGTGGAGCTTTGGTTCATCTTCAGCCTTATCTGGTCTATCTGTGCCTCTGTTGATGAGGATGGACGTAAGAGGATGGACAGCTTCCTACGGGAGATGGAGGGCAACTTCCCCATCAAGGTCTTCTGTAGAGCTTGATATTTGTTTACACATTAATGATTTACAAAGTCACTAAAATGGCACATTCTCTCCTCTCTAGTTTGCTTGCTTGACCAGTGAAGTGTACTGCAGAATGCATCTGCTTTGGCTAAAAAGAAAACGAATAGAGCTACCAGAATATATATGTTTGAATGGCTTTTGCAGGCTAGGGGTCTGGTACCAACATTCTCTAAACCTTTAATGCAAACTTTTTCAGGACACAGTTTATGAGTACTATGTGGACACCAAGAAAAAAACCTGGGCTTCTTTTCAGGATAAGCTGCCAAAGGGCTGGCGTTACAATGCCAAGTAAGTAATCAGCTGGTCTTATATTTCTGACATCAGCTGTTGTATGTATATATGTGTGAGTGTGAGGATGTTTTATTCATTACATTCTGCAAATCCAGTTACTTTTACTTTTGAAACTGAATGCATATTAGATGGTAACACCACTAACATGTAAAATACATCTATATCTCTCCTTCCTGCAGTGCACCATTTTATAAGATTATGGTTCCTACTGTGGACACAGTTCGCTACAACTTCCTGGTTAAGGCTCTGGTGTTGGGTCAGTACCCAGTGCTGCTCACTGGGCCAGTGGGCACCGGTAAAACCTCAGTGGCCCAGAGCATCCTGCAGGGCCTGGATAACAAATGGACTGCACTGACTGTCAACATGTCTTCACAGGTTGGGGCCTTTGCATGGTCTGTGTGTCTGTGTATGCCATGTTCTTGTTCTTCTATCTTTGGGGGGAAAAAATTTAATTGCATGTGTTTGCCGCCTTGTTTCCCTGTGCCAGACATTTCTAGCCCTATGCTTGGTCTCCTGACAGAAAAAGATGGAATATAAGTACCACAATATGGATTTATATTTTTAATATCCTGTTTATCCACCAGGTGGCAACATACATGCTGTCATAGACTTTAATTTATAGAAGCCACACATGCACAAAATTCAATCACATATGCACATCTTTGCACACACATCTTATCTGTCAGCTAAATATAACTTTGGGCAAGCCACCTTCACTCGCAGCATGAGACTGCCTCCATCCTACCCCATCATGACTTTGAATAGCCTCCATCTCGGCTTCACTACAATTAGAGTAAAAGTGCAGCGTGCAGCTCTAAGGTGGACGTCAGTGCTGAATAGCAGTGATCAAGGGATAATAGAGAGCCAAGGATGATAGAGGCATTCATCAACCCCGCACTTTTACCACTATCACCGTCATCACCATCACCAACCTGGCAGCTCTCTCCCCCTACCATTTTTCCCTCCTCTCTCTTTTACATCTGTGTCATTTCCTGCCATTTGAATCGATTCATAAATATTTTGGGATAAGTGGCTCCGTATTAATCTTTTTTCTCTCTGCCTTTCCCCAATTCTCTTTCCTTCATACACTCTGCTGCCTTTAGTTCATTTGCACATCTGCAATGTTCAACTCTTGCCTGTAAGTGGTTGACTACTTGCCATCTTTCAATCTGTTACGCAGTAATACTTCTTCTTTCCTTATGTTCCTCAGTGTTGTCATTCATCAGCAAGCACTGATGTAAACTACTCATGTTTGGATGTCAGTAAATGCTGTATTTTACATGCAGCATTCAGTGGTCAGTTTATTTCTGCATTGATAACATTACATTGCTGTATCAATATCTCACAAACTGTAACAAAATTTTCTTCTCCATAGCAGGATTTACAATCTCATAGGATGAATACAATTGGTAAGCAATGAAACATATCATTTCGTATCTTCTGTATCTTTGTCTCTCTCTCTCTGTACCTGTCACTCTCCAGACCACCTCCAACAACATCCAGGCCATTGTGGAGAGCCGCATTGAGAAGAGAATCAAAGGCGTGTTTGTGCCAGCAGGTGGGAAGCGTCTGCTGTGGTTTCTGGACGACCTCAACATGCCAGCTCACGACCTGTTTGGCTCCCAGCCACCGCTGGAACTGCTGCGCCTCTGGATAGACTATGGCTTCTGGTATGACCGCCAAAAACAGACTGTAAAGTTTGTCAAGGTGAGGAATGGCCCTTTTTATGAGGGCTGGAGTGACATCTGTATTTAGGTGCCTCCTTCATAATTACCTCTCAATTACCACTCTTTCTCAGCATGTGGTACAAGCTTTACATGTGTGATATGTTCTTGTCATAGATGTGTGTTACTTAAAGGCTATTTAACTCTGCTGTCTTTTGTGTGTGTGTGTGTATGTATCTGCTTTGTTAGGACATGTTCTTGTTGGCGTCCATGGGGCCTCCTGGTGGAGGGAGGACTCACATCTCTGGCCGCTTACAGAGACGATTCAATCTCATCAATATGACCTTTCCTCATGTAAGTCCTGCTGAATATTTAGCCCATCTGTCCTCTCTTTTACCACTAAAGACTTAGGCTGACAAAATTATTGTAATTAATTTTTCTAATACTTCTGTTGCTCTCCCCACATATTGCTCACTCCCTCTTCAGCTCACCTCTTTTCTCATTTCAGTCTTTTTCAGCTATTTGGTCGTTTTTCATCTCTGTGTTGTGTTCCTCTCAACCTTTACCGGGCCATCTTTTTTTCAGCACTTAGATGTGCCTCTCTTGACTCCTCTCCTCACCCTGCTTGAGTATTGCCACAAGTGAACATACATTTGCTTTGGAAAATGAATGGAGCCATACTGCATTCGGAATGTGAGCACCTGTAAACACTCGAGTTACCTTGACTCATGAATGTGTGAAGTGGACAACATGAAATGGAATTAGTACACCCCTTAGAAAATTCCTATTCTGTTATTCTTTCTCTTGAAAAACACAGCTTTGAAATCTGTGTGTTTAATTGACATGGCTGTGTTGATTACAAGATGTACCAGACTTGAACAGACCTGTCTTTTCTGCATGCAGGAGTCCCAGATCAGGCGAATCTACAGTACCATGATCAACCAAAAGCTACAAGGCTTTAAAGAGGAGGTGACGCCCATTGGAGAAATTCTGACTCAGGCCACTTTAGAACTGTATCAAGCTGTTACAGCTCGTTTTCTTCCCACTCCGGCCAAGATCCACTACCTCTTCAACCTCAGAGATATCTCCAAGGTATGAAATCATACATAAAGATGGGTTAGATCGTACCCACAGCACACACATACATACAGTACCTAGAATATGTTTCCAAGACGATGCAGGTGGAGCCTCTTTCAAAAAGGGAGTTTAATTGTACTGACCCTCACATTGGTATCATTGGCCATGGTAACATTTTATCTTGAAATTTACTATTTAACTTAACCTGTTTAATTTTATAATTTAGATTAAAATACTTAATCTGCATGATAAAATGTGAGATGATACATCTATCTTTTTTATCTATGTCTAGGTGTTTCAAGGTCTGCTAAGAGCTCACCCAGACTACCATGATACCAAAAACAACATCACCAGACTGTGGATCCATGAGTGCTTCAGGTAACCAAAAATCTTTGACCTTTTCACAGTCATATAGCCTATTTACTACACCTCTAGCCTCATTATGAGAGAGTCATCATCACACCAAAACAATGGTGCTTTTGTTGTGTATCAATTGAATAATATTTGATGGTGACTTTCTGTTGTTGATTTCAGGGTTTTCTCAGACCGACTTGTAGATCACAGTGACATGGAGGCCTTTGTTGCATTGCTGGGAGAGAAACTGGGCACACTCTTTGACCTCACATTCCACAGCATCTGCCACAACAAACAGCCGCCAATATTTGGTACATTTATTACTGGATGCTCACACACACACACACACACTGCAATGTCACTGTCACACCAATGAATGTAAAAATACTCTAACATCTCAGATTTTAAATTGGTATTATGAAACTGTAAGACTAATGACTGAGAAGATACAAATGTGTTTGTGTTTATTTCTGTGTGTGCGTGTGTGTGTCAGGTGATTTCCTAAGTGAGTCTCGTGTGTATGAGGACCTACTGGACATGAAGGATCTCAAGAAGTTCATGGAGACCCAGCTGGAGGACTACAACCTGACACCTGGTGTAGTGCCAATGAGTCTGGTGCTCTTCCAAGATGCCATTGAACACAGTGCGTCTGAGAACACAACACACACATTAAAATTGACACACAGTGCAGAAAATTCCCCTGATGTTTCAACCCACAGCGTCAGTTCCGCCTATCACACTCTGTCCTGTCAATCCAGCACATTACCACAATCAATTCAAGAAGTCCTCGTCAACTGTACTCTGATGTGTCTTTGCTGTGTTCACTGTTTGCCAGTTTTATGATTCAGGCCCAGTTTGAGGCTCCTTTGAAAATCACAGCATGAGGCACAGCTAAAAGCTACCCTGTAGCTGAGAGAGAGAAGGCCTCTCAGAAGGCTCTCTACACACTGCTGTCAATCTGCCACTTTAATACACGCCACCACAAATCAGTAACACTACATGACTGTAGAAACATCATGGGTCAACACTAGTTGTATGTGTTGATGGTGTGTATGTGTGCAGGGACTTCCAGGCATATTGAAGCTCTTTGAAGCTCTATGTCAACATGAGAACAGATTGCAAACTATTACAGGATTCTTGCAGATCCTAAAAAATCTTCAATGGCATTGAATTAATTAATCTAAATGTACGGCGTTGAGCAGTATTACAGTTTCTTAAATCAATCTGTCAAGTCTTATAAAAGCAAGAACATGGGAAGTAGGACTTTTTATATTTTTTTATTGTGTGTTATTTTTTTCTTTTTTCAGCTTTTCAGTTTTGGTTCTCATAGAATTGGTGTTAAATTTCATTCTGAGTGGCATTTAAAAAGTCTTAAGTCTAAATCTAGCTTGCCTTCAAATGTAGAAACTCACTCATGTCACATGCAAATATGAATAATAATAACATGCTGATATGAGGACAAAGCATCTGAATATTTGTAAGAAATTCTTGCTGGTTGTACAGGCCACACACAGGACAGTTAGAAGAATGCTGTCAATAAAGGATTTCAGATGAAGTTTATGATATAGATAATATTTGTGTTGTCCTTCCACAGTAACCCGTGTAGTACGTGTGATCAGTCAGCTCAGGGGCAACATGCTGCTGGTTGGCATCGGGGGCTCTGGTAGACAGAGCCTGTCTAAGATGGCCGCCTTCATTTGTGAATACCAAGTGTTTCAAGTGGAAGTCACCAAGCAGTACCGGAAACAGGAGTTTAGAGAAGGTGAGATCAAACACACTACTCTTACATTCACTGATGTTTGAGTAAAGGAAAGCATGGCTGTATCTAATGCATTCTGCTCTGGAGGTAATCCCTGTTGTCTGGAAATTAAACAAGGAAAACTCAAACCAAAGACGGAATTTAAACAAGATTAGAATGACCATGGACTCACATAATATTCAGTGTAAAGCGTGACAAATTTTAGCTCCTGGCTGATTAACCTGAATTTGATTTGTGATAAATTACTCTGCCTTTGCACACAGTTCCTCTCATCCCATCTTCAGTCAGCTACATTATATATAAGTAGTGTTCTGTTCTGTCCTTTTTTTTCCCAGACATCAAGAAGCTGTATCGGTTGACTGGTGTGGACAACAAACCCACAGTCTTCCTGTTCAGCGACACCCAAATCGTTGACGAATCCTTCGTAGAGGACATCAATAATATTCTGAGTTCTGGAGAGGTGCCTAACCTCTACAAGCAGGACGAGTTTGTTGAGGTCTGTATTTTGTAGTGGACCTGACTGTAGTGGCTGACTTACAATCTGCTCTCCAAATCTGCCATAAATAACACAGCCTCCAGTATGTATTTAATTTGACCACTGTGGGATCATGTGCATCTATGAATCATTAAAATTTATATGTAAAACTGGAAGTGAAAACCTAATTTCAAGTCTCATAATTGTTGTCATTCTATCTCTAGGTGTGCAATGCTTTGTCAGAGTCTGCCAAGAAAGACAACGTGGTGGCGACTCCTGCCTCCTTGTTCAGCTACCTGATAGAGCGAGTCAGGAACAACCTGCACATAGTGCTCTGTTTGAGCCCAGTGGGAGAGCCCTTCAGGTAGATTCTGGCATTGTTTCTTGCAGCACATTGTGTCCTATAATATATATCCTCATCCACAATATGTTCCTCCCTCTTCATTTTTTTCCTCTCTTTGAGAATCCAGTTGGCTCTTGTTGTCTACACACATGTTTATGGAAATAAACACAATACGAATCACAGTGTAGTCTTTATAAGCTGAAAAGCCCCAGCACTGCAGCAGCATCTCTCCAGCAGCTGTGCATGCATTGTTGCCTGAACAACAAGGGATTACATGACACAACATTTCATTTATTGTCATTTTATTTTACACACAATTAAATACTGGCATTCACAGTAGTGTCCAAATAGGGTCCAGTTGTCTGTTTTGCAGTTATCTTGTATTAACTGAACGAAGGAAGAATTTTACCCAGATAATGCTGTTGCTGCACTTTTGATCCGTGCAAGCTGACACACTTGTGCCCGTAAATGAAGGAATTTAAATACACTGGTGGTCATCTACAGGGTTATTATTCCCTGCAGTACCCCTCAGCAGCTCCTCAAAATTACACTGGGAACAGTGAGTCGTGCCTCACCATCAGACAGCGTGTTAATGGCTGATTGTCGCTTAGTCTAGTGAAAATGAGGTCTTGTAACTTGGCTGATTGTGTAGCAAGGACCTGAGGCTTGCTCTATTTACAAACAGTGTGGCTGACGTGGAAGAGAGGGCTAGCTGTCTGTGCACAGACACATACACACACATAGAAGTTGTATTCACCTGGATGTACACACATTTTCTGTATTTCATTCCCTCTGTCCCTTGTCACACACACATTTGTTCTCACAAAAACACCTCTTCCCCCTCAAGCATTGATGGCCTGGTTGCAATTAGCGGCACAGGGTACTGGTCACACATAATGCTGCTAATTGGGCTGGCAGGCAACATTACCCAGAGCTAATCACCATTCTCTGTGTGACGAGGCGTTCTGGCCCTCTGACCACAAGCTGCTAGAAGGATCCATATCACACTGCCAGAGCTCAGAGAGTTCTGCTACACTAATTAACCTGGTAACTTACTGACTCACACTGTAGGTCTTCAGCACACTTTGCTATACCTTACTGTAGGAGGTTCTTTCAAAATAAGTCTGTTAAGAGCTACTGCCTAAAACCTGCCCATGTATTTATACATCTGTTTTAATGTGCCGGTCCTAAAATACAGCCTTTTGCAGGAAAACAGCATTAGTTCAAATTACTTTGAAGCATATTCAGGGTGCATGATGGTTTCATTATTGTCTTCAAATGACTTTTCCAAATCAACTGCCAAATGTATCTGCACTAGTCCCCAGGGCTATAATGGGGAGCATTATATCAACATACCTGTATAAAATTTATAAATGTCTGTTTGCCAACAGGAACCGCATTCTCCAGTACCCAGCGCTTGTCAACTGCACCACTATTGACTGGTTCTGTGAGTGGCCCAAAGATGCACTGCTGGAGGTAGCTGAGAGGTACCTGGATGGACTGGAGCTGGGCTCCTTAGAGGGGGTGAGGCATGCGCAGACACAGACATAAAGATATTTTTGTGTCAGATCAACATGTTTACATATGCTGTTGCATGATGTCATAGATCCAGACAAAGGTTGCCAGTACCTTTGTGACCACACATCAGTCAGTTACACAGGTGTCCCAGAGGATGAAGTTGGAGCTGAAGAGACACAATTATGTGACACCCACCAACTACCTGGAGCTGGTGTCTGGTTTCAAGAAGTAAGCACAACTTTCTCTTTCACTGATTCTTGCTTCTCTTTTCTTCTCTTTCACATTATCTGCAAATGCTTTGTGTGTGTCTTGAAGGCCACATAGGTCTGATTTTGTGTGTGTGTGTGTGTGTGTGTGTGTTTGTGTCCATCCAGGCTGTTGGCAGAGAAACGCAGTGAATTGGGGGAGCAGGTGAGCAAACTGCGTAATGGCCTCTTCAAGATCAGTGACACACGGGAGAAGGTGGAGGCCATGTCTATAGAGCTCGAGGAGGCCAAGAAGCAGGTGGCCGAGTTCCAGAAACAGTGCGACGAGTACCTGTCTGTCATCGTACAGCAGACGAGAGAGGCTGACAAGCAGCAGAAGGTCAGCACCACAAACATGTTTACATGCACACACAACCACTACATTGATTAAAGTGATAATTTGATAAGGCATTTATGTGGTTCAAACATACCTGGCTTAACTAGTCATTGTAATGATTTAGAAATAGGTTACATTAGTGGTTTATGTTTGGAAGGGTGTGTGGTAGTTGGCAAATAGCAAAAATAGTCAGTAACACATTGGTGTGTGTTTGTGTTGAGGTGGTGAGCTCTGAAAGTGAGAAAATCGCAGCAGAGGAGTTGGAGTGTAAAGCCATGGCTGAGAATGCACAGAGAGATCTGGATGAGGCCCTGCCTGCGCTGGAAGAGGCCATGAAGGTAAAGTTCTTTCCTCTTGAATGTTTTAACCCTGCCAGTCCCAGACCTGCCAACCCTGGACATTGTTTTTTTGAGTACCACTTCGGCAACCTAAAATTAAATGCAGATCACTGCTCTTCCCACAATGATAGATTGTACATACTTTGCGTATATATGCTTTAAGAAAGGGGGCAGTGTGCATTAATCACATTTTAACAACTGTAAATGCACCTGAATTAGCTGAAAGGCTAGGTTTAGGGAGTTAGGTATACACTGATATGAAAAAATTTGATACCAATAACAGATTGTTTAAGAAGGAACCAGCCAGCTGGAGCAACGAGGAGGCACTAGAGGGATAAAATCGCTGTTGTGTTGCTATCTGATTGCAATCTCAGAAGATGGCATTACGCATATGTCAATTAGATATTTGGGTGAAGGCAAGGGTATTTAATCAGACACTAATTGCTGCTGCCTCTTGCTGTGACTTGAGTAGTCTACTGTGCACAGTTGATCTTAGAGGGGGCACCAGCTTTTTGCGTAGTATAGAGTAACAAATTGTTCCAGCTTACTTTGATGTCAAAATGCGTACCTGCTATGCAAATTACATACAGATTGGCAGGTCTGTAGTCCCTCTGTGTGTTGGTCATTCTGTCTTTACTGCACCTTCTCACTTGAGTGTGTACTCTCTGTCTGTCTGATTTTTAATTAAACATGACTCGGCAAAAACTGTGCCTTCTTGCATCCACGTATTTCTTTTCCTTTCTCTTTTTGCACGTAGGCTCTGGAGTCTCTGAATAAGAAGGACATGACAGAGATCAAGTCATACGGCCGTCCCCCAGCACTGGTGGAGACAGTGATGCATGCTGTCATGACCCTTCTGGGCAAAGAGCCTACCTGGGCAGAGGCCAAGAGACAGCTGGGTGAGAGACAACAACAGTGCAGAGTTTAGGGATGGATGAAGGGAGGATTTGGCACAGAAACAAAGTAATTGGGCAAACTGAAGTGCTCCAAAAAATGAATAGAGTGAAACCAGACAAGTACAGATTGTGAACAGTTTCACTAAAGAAAGGAAAGATGTAACTGGAGAGAGGGGAATTGAAAATACTATATTAGATTTCCCCTCAGTAATGTCATTTGTAATATTCACTACTCTCCTCTGTTTTCATTTTACAAAGAGGATTTCAGCAGGAGAAAGTAGGGAAATAAGGAAATGAATTAAGAATTACTGAGAGCCACATTTAATGTATATAACATTTTTTGATTGTTATGATTTTCTGATGTATTTGACGTTGACATTTTTCTGGCAGGTGAGTCCAACTTCATTAAAACATTAGTTAACTTTGACAAGGACAATATATCGGACCGTGTGTTGAAGAAGATCGGCCACTACTGCAGACAGGCAGACTTCCAGCCAGAGATCATCGGCAAAGTATCACTGGCTGCAAAGTCCCTCTGTATGTGGGTCAGGGCCATGGAGGTAGTAGCAGCACACAATCACACACACGCACACACTTTTACATGCTTACCGATATGAATAGTCACCATCAACCCACAAGTGCACATAATAGTTTGTAATAAATAATATGTAATTGATTGAGCTGTATGCACTCTGTTCATTACTGCATTGCAGCAGAAGAAAGCAGCTGCCAAAATAAGCACAGCAATCACAAAACAATGAGACCTATGTGTTAAATGAATATACTATGACCAAGAAGATAGAAAGCAAAACTAAACCCATGGATGTGTGCATTGTTCCTCCAGGTGTATGGGCGTATCTACAGGGTGGTGGAACCAAAGCGGGCTCAACTGAATGCTGCCACAGCCCAGTTAGCAGAAAAACAGGCTGCTCTGGCTGCAGCCCAGAGCAAACTGCGAGAGGTATGGAGCTCAGTGCATCCTAATAGACATTTAGACACTACCTCAAGTCAAGTTTATATATGAGTGCACCAGTAGTATTATACATCAACAGGGGGACAGACTTTAACACAACACCTGCCTGAAACCCCCAGTGCAGAGCGGATTTGTCAGTACAGAGAGAAACATTAGCATTAGCATAGTAAAGGTTTTGACAGCAAACATGGTAGATTGTGCAGTTTTTGGATGTACACTGGACTCCGGAGCTCTCTTCCACTGTCAATCAAAACCCCATCATAGCAGATATTACTGCATGTTTCACAACCATTAACACTGTGTCAGCCACTGCCAGTTAGGCTACAAGGTAACAATCAACATAAACAAGTAAAAAAACTGCACCTACCACTTTGATAAATTTGTTAGTTGCAGAATTTGGTGTACAACAGATTCCTTATCTGAGTCTGGGTCTGAGTGAGGCCGAAACATGTATGGCTAGATCTCTCCAATAATTCCTCTCACACTAACATAAGCCATCTTGATGCACACTGCTCTTTCACCAGTCAACTGGTTCAGCCCAAGTAGTTCTCTGCCAGCACCACAGAAGGCAGAGAGCAAAACCTAAACATACAAACAGTGATAGTGGGCAGGATGGAGGCCTGATCCAGAATTTCTCAATTCCTGCCCCTTTTCAAAGGTTTTTTAAATTTGCTATGTGGGGAAATATTATTAAACAAAATATTAATCATAGCAGAGTATTTTTTACATGCTTTCAAACGTGTCTGTTGGTGGACCTAATAAAATTTTTATGTGCGGACAGGTGGGGGAGAAGCTAGAGCAGCTGAAACAGCAGCACGGTGAGAAGCTGGCAATGAAGGAGAAGTTGAAGAAGAAATCAGCTGAGATGGAGATGAAACTGGACCGAGCTGACAAACTGGTGACCGGACTCGCTGGAGAGAGGGTTCGCTGGGAGGAGAGAGTTGCTGTAGGCCATACACATGTGCACACACAACAAACATTTGAAAAATACATAAATAAAAAATCACACAAGCATTGCTGTGTAATCAGGGTTTGTGTGTGTGCTACAGGGTCTTGAGGAAAACATGGGATACCTGGTTGGAGACTGTTTGTTAGCAGCTTCTTTTCTGTCCTACATGGGACCCTTCCTCTCCAACTATAGAGATGGGTTGCTTGCTATCTGGATGAAGGAGGTGAGGCACAGAAACACTCAGACACACACCTCATAAAAACATATATCCTAATGTGCAGTGAAACAAAACCCCACTCTTTCTTTCTCCTTCCTTTCTTTCTTTCCCTCTCGCCCTCTGTTTGTCCTTTCTTCAGGTACTGGACTTAGCGATCCCATGCACACCAGGGTTCAGTTTTGCGACTTTTATGTCCAAGCCTACAGCAGTGAGGGACTGGAACATTCAGGGCCTGCCCTCTGACGCATTCTCTACTGAGAATGGAATTATCGTCACCCGCGGTAACCGGTCAGTACATCTCGACACAGTTCGTTATGTAAGGCTTTATTAGCTCAGATTAGCTGTAGTCTAGTAAGTATACTAAATTTAAAATGCTTTGGGATTTGTTTTTCTTGGATTTGGATTTGGTTGTCTTCACTGTACAAAACATGCATTTCATACGTAAAATAAAAGTTGACTTTTAATTCTTTCAAGATGGCCACTGATGGTGGACCCTCAAGGCCAATCTCTGAAGTGGATCAAGAATATGGAGATGAAGAGAGTAAGTCTTGACTCAGCCGATCTTATTCAGATTCGTATTCCATGTTGTTGTGTCTTTACTGTTGGAGAGTGACATCTCTGGAACGAGCATGGATATTTGAGTGTCTACATAGGAAACATTATTTTGCTTAAGATTATCCAGAGAGGACAGGAAATGCAGTCAAATTTTACAACCGTTAAGTGTGTTTACAGCTAGAATGCTTATGTACGCAGTAGATCACATTTCAGATACTCTAACTGTGTTTATGTAACACACAGAATCACGTTCAAATTTAAAAACTGCAGTTCGTCAGACCCAATTTCTGAACTGACTAACTTAATACCCCATGAGTAAATACTGAAACTGGGAAGACTGCCTTCCAGCACTTTGCACATTATAAATGGTTTTAACCTCAAATGACACTAAAAATCTTGTTCCATTGGATAAATTAAATTTTGAAATTTAAGCATTTTTAGGGATTTGTGTGACCATTTCTGATGCTGTTGGTATGTGCTGGTGTGTGACAGGCTGTTTTGTTGTGTGCCTTATCTCTGTTCTGTTGCTCCACCTGTACTCAGGCCTCACTTGCAAAAGACACTTTCATCTGAATGAGACTACCTGATTAAATAAAGGTTATACATAATTAATTTCTCTTTCTGCCCCCCTGTGTGTATGTGTGTCCACATGTGCAGGGCCTGAAAGTAATAGACTTTCAAATGCCAGATTACCTGCGGGTGCTGGAGAATGCCATCCAGTTTGGGAATCCTGTTCTGCTGCAGAATGTCCAGGAGGAGTTGGACCCCTCTCTCAATCCAGTTCTTAACAAATCCCTGACTCGGATAGGTCAGACAAACACACACACACACACACACACACACACACACACACACATCTATAAATTTACAAACGAAAATACCAGCTGTTAAAGTTTTTGAACTAAGTCTTATGCTAAATATAAGGGCATGCCTGAATCCTTGTGAGTATGGGTGTACATTTGTGTGTACTCTCTCCAGGTGGCAGGCTGATGCTGAAGCTAGGTGATAAAGAGGTGGAGTACAGCCCAGAGTTTCGTTTCTACATCACCACCAAACTGTCTAACCCCCACTACACGCCAGAGATTTCTACAAAGACCACCATAGTCAACTTTGCTGTCAAAGAGCAGGTGTGTGTGTGTGTGTGTGTGTGTGTGTGTGTGTGTGTGTGTGTGTTGTGGCTATGGTTCACTCTGGTGCATTTTAAGATTATAAGCTTAAATTCTGTTTGTGTATGTGGGATTGTGTGTGTGTGTGTGTGTGTGTGTGTGTGTGTGTGTGTGCAGGGTCTGGAGGCCCAACTACTGGGAATTGTGGTGCGTAAGGAGCGTCCAGAGCTAGAAGAACAGAAGGACTCTTTGGTGATCAGCATTGCCTCTGGCAAGAAAAGCCTGCAGGAGCTGGAGGATGAGATCCTCAGGTGGGCTTGTAACAGTAATAATAAATTCATTTGTTGTCACCCTGGTAAATGTTAAGCAAGTTTTGAATAACAGTAGAGATGGCAGCAAGACCAACCTCCCTCAGAGTCAGTGATTTAAAGTATTTAAATCAAGATTTATTGGAGGCCCAAAAGAGTAGTAAATTCCTTTACTTATCTAAATAACCTTACCTCTGCTGTTGCTACAGGTTTTAGAAATTAGCAACCAGATAGCTAGCTCTACCTTATGAACTATTGTTAGTCATTTATTAGTACCTTAGCAACAAGCACCTTCCAGAGGAGCAGTTGATTAACACTCAACACCCACCATTAAATCTCATTTAGCAACTTGATAGCAAAGTGACCTGATTCTGTCACATAAAGACGAAACATGGTTGGGTCTCAAGGTTTTCTTTTAATTCCAAATGTTAATGTCACCGTGGAAAGACAGTCAAACACTTCTGACAAAATGTTTGAGTACAGGCTTCCAAAATTATTAAAAAAATTTCAATAGAAAATAGATAAAACATGTTGTATGTGTGCATCTACCAGGTTGCTAAATGAGGCTACCGGTTCACTGCTGGATGATGTGCAGCTGGTGAACGTCCTGCAGACATCCAAAGTGACAGCCACTGAGGTATCAGAGCAGCTGGAGAGCAGTGAACAGACCGAGATCAAGATCGACTCTGCTAGAGAGGTCAGGTGCTGGTGCCAGTGATGAAAGGATTGGGGCAGAGGGGGTTTTTGGGCTGTAGGATAAATTGAAAACCTTTATGGTGTTGGACCATTGGTAAGACAAAGTTTAACACAGGTTCTGGAAAGTTGTCATTTGTTATTAGATATGGAGCACATATTTATGTCATATAGTAACTGATAATAAAAATGGTTTGTTTGCATGTCATTTTGTGCATATAGTACTGTATGTGTACATAACTTCAAGTGCTCTTTCCTAACAGGCCTATCGCCCATGTGCCCAGCGAGCCTCCATTCTTTTCTTCATCTTAAATGACATGGGCCGCATCGACCCGATGTACCAGTTCTCACTGGATGCCTACATTAACCTGTTTAACTTTAGCATTGAAAAAAGCAAGCACAGCCACAAGCTGGAGGAAAGGATTACCAACCTCAATGACTACCACACATATGCAGTGTACAGGTAAGCAAGGATGCATCAAGAGAGGCCCTTCTCATAAATTATTTACCATGCAATTATTTGTGGGTTTATTGAATTCCAGTCAGAAGATGGTTTGTATGCACAAAAAAAGACCATGGGGTTTTTACAATGTACAAATAAGCTGTTTAACTGTGCTGACAAACAGACAAAGCACTTAATATTCATCCATTCACATACTCCCATGCTGATAAAGATGTTTGTGTCATAAGTTATCAGTTCACTTATTGCAATTTTAAGTGTCTGATATGATTAATTACAAATATAGACAATGTCCGTAAGCTGACTTAAGTTAACCCACTACGTCATCCTCTGCAGGTACACGTGTCGTGGTCTGTTTGAGGTCCACAAGCTGCTCTTCAGCTTCCAGATGTGTGCCAAAATCCTGGAGGTGGCTGGCAAACTCAACATGGATGAGTACAACTTCTTCCTCCGTGGAGGGATCGTAAGAAAACAGAACAGATACAAACACTTTATTTTCATTGTATTTGATTAAAGATATCCAACAGGACAAACTTTTTATTTTCAAAGGCCTATAACACACTTGATGCCCCAGAAGACAGTCCATTGTGTATTTAAATGTTGAGGCATGGACATGTTTTACTTCCCCTCAAAGACAACGCTGTCATACTCAATATGTTTTCCCAAGATTCTCATAGCCATAAGGATATGTTTCCTTTTTTTTTTTTCTAGGTACTTGATAGGGAGGATCAGATGGACAACCCTTGCACCAGCTGGCTGGCAGACTCCAGCTGGGACAACATCACAGAGCTGGACAAGCTGCCCAACTTCCATGGCATCATGGCCTCTTTTGAACAGTACCCTCGAGACTGGAACCTGTGGTTCACCAGTGCTGAGCCAGAGCAAGCCACACTACCAGGTCTGTATGTGTTGTGGAGGTTTTTCTTTTTTCTTGATACTTAATTAATGAGAAAAAAATATTTTTACTAGGAACAATGAAGTTGAACCCTGTGAGAAAGGCAGTTTGTTAATGTTGCTATACATTGATAGGTTTCAGTATGAAAATGTCCCCACTCAGGGCTCATGAAGTATGCACATAATGTTAATCATACATATTCCATTCTTATTTCCAAACTGCCCTCCTTCACCTCTGAATTCCTGTTTTACCTTTCATCTGTTTTTCTTGTCTTCTAGGTGACTGGGAGAACAACTGTAATGAGCTCCAGAAGATGCTGATAGTGCGCTCCCTGCGTCAGGACCGCGTCTCCTTGTGCGTCATCTCCTTCATCGTTAACAACCTCGGCTCTCGCTTTGTGGAGCCACCTGTTCTCGATATGAAGGCTGTGAGTGTCTGCTGTTATTTATTTAATCCCCATTGCTTCTTCCATCTTGAGAATTAGATTTGAAGCTTTGAATTTGAATGACACAAATGTTTTAAGTCATCTCATTTGCATAATTGTATTTGATTGTAGCGTACTTGAAAACTTTCTGTTTGGTGTCAGTTGAGTTACACCTTCTTGGCTCATTTATTTTTGCTTTCTTTGTCCTTTTTTACTGACTCTACTTTGTCCTATCCCCAGGTTGTAGAGCAATCTACCAGCAGTACGCCTCTGATCTTTGTTCTGTCTCCTGGGGTGGACCCCACAGGAGCATTACTACAGTTGGCTGAGGCATCTGGTATGAGCAAGCACTTCCATGCTCTCTCTCTGGGCCAGGGACAGGCCCCCATCGCTAAAAACTTGATAGAGGAGGGCATCAAGAAAGGTACGACACCAATTACTTTGTGTTTCTTTTAAAAGTGTTATTTTTCTTCCACAACAGTTTCATTTAGTTTCAAATGTGACTCGTGCTCAACAAAGTGTACGAACTACTTGGATTATGCATTTTCTTTCTGTTATGGTCATCACAGTATTACCCAAACACACAAAACAACCAGACATGACATAAAAATCTGAACAGGTTATATCAGTTTATCTCAAGCCCTCTTTTCCTGTGCCCAGGTCACTGGGTGTTCCTTGCCAACTGTCACCTCTCTCTCTCCTGGATGCCTGAGCTCGACAAGCTGGTGGAGCAGCTACAGGTGCAGAAGCCCCACTCAAACTTCAGACTCTGGCTCAGCTCTTCGCCACACCCCGAATTTCCCATTACCATCCTGCAGGCTGGCATCAAGATGACCACGGAACCACCAAAGGTGCATGTGCTCACACGTGCATTTTCAGACTTGAGATATCCACAGTACAGCCACATATTTGCAATATGTCAACAAATCTACACAGAAGTTCTTTGTATGTTGAGTTTTATTTGCCTACACATATTTACAGTAAGATCTACATTACATCCCACATGTAACATCCTCCCTAATGTTAACACAGCCCCTCTGTTGTTTTCAGGGTGTGAAAGCCAACATGACACGTCTGTACCAGCTGGTGACGGAGGCTCAGTTCAACCGCTGCTCAAAACCTGTATTCTACAGGAAGATGCTCTTCTCCCTCTGCTTTTTTCACAGCATCCTGCTGGAAAGGAAGAAGTTTCTACAGCTGGGCTGGAACATTATCTATGGATTCAACGATTCTGATTTTGAGGTCAGAGCCTCTTCCGATACTAAAGGAAACAGTGACAGTTGAAAGCCATTTTGCACCCTGTCAGACTGAGGGCCAGACAGACTAATGAACAATGACAATCAGTTCAAATGTATGAAATTGAGTTGCATTTATTGTGTTTGCATGTCACATTTCTTCCTCTCCAGTCCATGTTTACTGTTACTACTTTTTGTGGCAGAGAATTTTTTGTTGCTTTACTTATTAGTCTGTGTCTTGCATTGTAAAGTCACTCTGTTAAGGCCATCCCAATAGGTGAGTGAGAGTCTGCTGAGCCTGTACCTGAATGAGTATGAGGAGATTCCCTGGGATGCACTGAAGTACCTCATTGCTGGTGTCAACTACGGAGGTCATGTAACAGATGACTGGGACAGACGTCTTCTAACCACATACATCAGTGACTACTTCTGTGATGCTACTGTAAACCAGCCCTTCTTCAAGTAAGACACTGTAACACATGCATTTATTCTGCCACATCTTGTGTACCAGCACCAGTGTAAGCAGTGTAGATTCAATTGCAAACTGCCAAATGTATTAACTTTCAATAAACAAAAGTGTGTATTACAGATACACACATGCCTAGACATTTAGATGTGTTTTAGACTTAAAATGCATGTAGTCCATTTTTCCCCGGTAAAAGCAAATTGCAGTTACATGAAAGTAGCAGAGGCCACTTCCACTGCCAGCTGAAGCTCCTTGCAGGTTGCAGAGTGCCAGCACCACCAAGTGCATGATCAGATTATTACAATTTAAGAAATGCAGACACACTGTTGCACTTTATCAAACCCTTGGTCCTCAGTCTCAGTCCTTTTGTGCTGTGAACACACGTGATGGTAATGAAACAAATAAAGGCGCAATATCTTTGTTGACAGTATCACAGGTTACAGCATAGCACTAGCTGAGGATATTATCAGGTATACAGACAAGAGACTGTGCAGTATGTCCAGAAATAAAACGTGCTCATGTGTACTGTTAACTATTGACATTGTTACATTTACATATGCAGATAAAGTAAGTCCAGAGCATGCAGATGATAATTTTGTACTGTATTACCGCACTTCTGTTGTATTTTTGTACACTACATTATATATCACTGACTTTGTATTCTGTCATCGTCCTTTATCTAACAGGTTGTCCTCCTTGAACTCCTACTACATCCCCCGTGACGGTCCCCAGTCCTCATACAAGGAATATATCAGAATGCTGCCCTCAACAGAGCACCCCGAGGTGTTTGGCCAGCACTCTAATGCCAACATTGCCAGCCAGATCGCTGAGACCAGGACGCTGTTTGACACCCTGCTCTCCCTGCAGCCCCAGGTCACCAGTCCCACTGCTGCAGGGTCCAGGCCCAGTAGAGAAGATAAGGTGAGGGGGAGGCAAAGTGGGAGGAGGGAAGGGCAAGGATGACTTGTTGAGTGGAAATACACTAAATTTAATAGACTGCCCTAAAATGAGATCAACAGTTTTTATGTCTACACCATAGTTGAGCAGTATACTGGGCCTACAGTTAAGTATCATCTCTGTTGTAGAGTATGTGGATTATAAAGATTAGGTTGAGCATTTCCATGTAGTTACAACATAGGAAATTCTAACCTCCTGTCCTCTTTAAATCTAATAGCATCATTGCCCTTCGCAGCATTTAAATTGAGGTCACAGCCAGTACCATATTGAGAGCATATGCTCAGTAACTGTAGACAATCAACACTGCATGGAGAGAATATAACTAAATCTACTGCATACAAATCCATATGATTATGAGATTATCAGCACCTGTTTTACAAGTATTTAACTGTCTAAGATGTGCATATAACCTGAACATGGAAAATTAAAAAAAAAAATAGGATCGATGTCATGATACTGAAGCAATAGCTACATTTATATAGATGCTATGAGAAGATCTCCAAAGGTTGATGGTGTGTGCCATCATATCATCCCCCACTATTCTGGATCATACTGTATATTTCTGCAACATAATTACACTCAGCTGCAACTTGACATTAGCCAAATGTTGTTTCATGTTTAAGCATGTACCCTGTCAGCCAAGCTTGTCTTTGAGATATACACAGACTGCAATCTGTCATCACTGAGGTCAGGGAAAAGCTAGTGGCAAACCCACTGAGCATCTTGTTCTTAACCGCAGGTGTATTTCTCACATCCCAGGCCAGTGCCAAGCGGTGTGGTTTTCCTCCTCCTTGTTTGGATGGGAGTTGTGTGGGTCAAACATTTACTCGCACAGCAGCTTGATCACATGCTGACCTTTCTTTTCAGCCACGGCATATAACGTGCCACGAAGCATCTGTGATTGAGATATATTCGGCATGACCGTAGTGCCATTTTTAGCCCAGTTGTTTTTGAAGCAGACTAGTCAATACTTAACAATCAATAGCTAGAACTTGAAAAGGCTTTCCTCATGAAGCCAATGTCCATATTTGACAGATTTTTCCCAGCAATGCTGAGACATCCATATGGTTACACAACACTGGCACACGGCCATCAGTGTAATAAGATACAGATCTAGGAATCTGTGCTTCTTTATGGAGAACACTGCGCTGTTTAGTTTTAGCACAGGGCTTTTGTCATTATTACATTTCATCCTGACTTATTATCTTAAATTCAAGTATGTTTTCTGTTCGTAAAAGAAAAAGGTCAAAAGCTATCAACACACCATAAAACTCAGATCTTTTCCAGTAGAATTCCTACATGCTGATCCCACTTAGGTGCCATTTTAACATGTTATTAATCACCTGTTTTGCATTGAGGCTGAGATCTGTCTCTGAATTTATAGCGACTGAGGTTGAACCAGACTGTTTGTTTTTAAAAATGATCCCTTAGGACCTCTGAAACCATCTGCCAAATCTGTGTTCTCCATTAACAGACACTGGGTGTTGTATAACAAATGCAGTAGGTTCTCTGCGTGGAACAGTGCAAATACAATAAAAATCCAGCTGATACCAACTTTCAGTGCTCTAATCTCATCATCCAGCTCCTTTTTCATAGTCCTTGTGGTCGTTGGAGTGTTACTGTTGTAGGAGTATGTAGTATGTGTGTGTTTTGGAAAGAATTATCAAAAGCCTTAGCCTGAACTATCATAAGTCCTCCAGTTTTATGCAGGTCCATGGTCTGACTCTGCAGTTTCTTCACTGCAGATTCTTGTGTACAGTGCCTTTGTAAGTTAACCTGTCTTACCTGCTTTTGTACAATGTTTGCGACATGCTTCTAGGTATTAGAGCTGTTGGCAGACGTGCGTGGAAAGATCCCAACAGTGATTGACTATGAGGGCATCAGGTTCCTCCTCCAGGAAAACCCATCACCTCTGAATGTGGTCCTGCTGCAAGAGAGCCAGAGATACAACTCCCTGCTGGACACCATCATGTATGTACTCCATGTTTTTGTGCTTAGTCAAGTTTGGGCTCACGAACGCAAGTGTTTTTATATTGTTACTATTGAAGCAGTAGGTAATGTGCCAGTTTTAATAGAGATAATAGAGATATTAAAATGGCAGGAATCAAATGAAAGTCAGTTTTTGGATGTTTAATTTTGATCTTCCAGGATGAACTGTGCATTCATACCATATAGATGCACAAATACCATTCCAGTTTATCAGTACTATGTTGGGGCGACTTAAAGTGAGACTAAATTATAGTGACTTTGGAAGGCATTAGCCTGTTTACCAGACAAATGATTTGCAGGTTTATTGAGCATTAGGTTGAGGAATTCATGAGGTCTCACCCTTTTGAGATGATTTACCAACATGTTGCCCTAATGGGACAGTCAAATTGCTGCGGTTAATCCAATCACAAGGGCAATGCAATGCACGGAAATAATCAAAACTAGTAATTTACAAGGGAAGCCTGCCACACAAATAGACACTAGCATCAAAGATGCAAATTGGCAACAATTGCCCAATCACCTAGCCTGTTTATTTGTTCACCTATGTCTGAGTGCACTGTATTTGCAGTAGACCCAGATTAGGAAGCGATGACTGCTAAACACCTACAACAAAAGGGTGTAAAAACGACAGACGTGTTGCTGTAACTGTGTATATTTGTGTGTCAGGTCATCCCTGGCAGAGCTGGAGAAAGGGATCAAAGGCTCAGTGGTGATGTCATCCAGCTTGGAAGAGACTTTCCATTATATGTATGATGCCCGTGTACCACCACTGTGGGAGAAGGTACCATACAAACACACACAGAGCACCCACACAATCTTCCTAAGTCCTCCTCCAAAACAAGTTCTCTTCAGGCTACAGAAAATAGATTAAAACAAAGATGCTTTACTGCCTGACTTTATTCTTTGCATGCTCTGGTTATCTTTCCTTTACCGCTTGAGGCACGATTCTCAAATTCTCTCTTATAATGTATAGATAATGCACATAGGCATAGTGCATGTGTGCTGCACATGCTGTATGAGAGGTGAGACCCCCTTAAGTGAGGGGGGAGACTGCACCTGCTACCTTCCTTTTATCTTACTTCATAAAGTGGGCAGACAGACTACAATGCAAAAGTGCAGCTAGGATCAATAATATTAAGACAGCTGCTCTTTGGAGAATTGAGTGGACTTGAATAACACAAGACACAAAGGACTACAGTATGCTGAGTGAGGATTAAAATTAAGAAAATAACGCTTTCAAAAAAGGTAGCAAAGCATGAAAACATCCAAGGTAAACAGTGAAACAAATGCAGCCTTTATTGGTTTGGCTGTACTGTACTGTATAATCAAGTATGGACCCAGTATTTCTTTGTGAGGGTCATAGATAATGTTTCAATACAGACAGACAGCTATGTTTATTTTTCCATGACTTATTCTGACTTCATCTGCAGCTAAGCCTTTCTCTCCACAGCAAACACAGCATATTTCTATGGTGTGCTGCCATTTAACAGAGAGCATTCAGATTTTCATTTGGGACTTTTTGTGTATTGATCTTTGTGATTGTGATCTGATCAACACTAATCTATTCTGCACCCTTCAGCCAGTCAAACAGCTGCAGGCCTGTCTCTGTACTGATTCACTGGTCTGTTATTAAAGGTGTATTTATCCATCACTCTGCCTGGCTGCACAGACACACACTTATTGTTCTCCTCTGTCCAACTGCACACACACACACACACACACACACACACACACACACACACATTGATGGGGCTCTGGCAGCATTCCAGCTGTAATTCTGTCCGAACACTCCATTCTGGCTTCATTATCACTGGACCTCTCTTTATAGTGGAGAGAGAACACAGGGTGCTGTCAGCCTGGGTCAAGGGGCTAGAAGAGATTCTAGCTACAAATGTGTGTATATCTTTGAGTGTGTGTGTGTGTGTGTGTCCACTGAGCAGGGGTCATTCAGGTCAGTTTGTGTTTTTCTTCAAGTGTCTGATTCTGTCCTCATTATGGGCTGTGCTTGAAAGCATGAATGCAGATGTGTATGTTTGTGTGTGTGTGTCTTTGCGCATGTGTGTATTTGTGAGTGGCTGTTCATCAGGTAGAGCATACCTTGGCCCTCGCTGGCTGAACAAAGCCACCGTCTGTCGACCGATCATAGTGCAATAAGCAAAGTAAACCTTCCAAGGCCTGCTCCACTTTCCTAAAAAGACCCTGAGCTCATTGTGCTCCAGCCAAGGGCTTATTACTGCTGGATGCACTGTATGTGCATTGGTGTGTGTGTGTGTGTGTGTGTGTGTGTGTGTGTGTCCTTTTATAGCCACATTGGACAGCTATTAGGGCTGTTGCTTCTACTCTACTGATCACTTCATCAATTTCTCTTTTTGCCTACTTGGGTTTACTCACTGTCTACTTTCTTTCCCTCTATATCTCATTCTTTTTTTTCTTCCGTATTGTGTTCCCTCCATTCTGCTCTCCTCTTTCTCTCAATCTCTTCATGCCTCATCTGGTCTACGCAGCAACAACAGCCCCCTCATAGACTCTCTGCCCTTATTCATCCCTTCATCCCTCTCTTCTCCGCCCCTCCTTGGCATGGCAGCCTGTCATTAGTTCTGAGCTCACAGACTCATGGCTTTAATTTTGGCCTGCCTGCCTCTCTGTCTCCGGCCATTTTGTATCTGGTTTCTTCACAGGGCTTTGCTGTATGTATGTGTATGTTTGTGTTTAGGGGCTGTAAAGCATATGTGCATGTCTAAAATTTGGAGGAGATGTGCATAACCATAATGTGAATGTATAGTGGTAATGACATGTCACTGATGCCATGGTCACTCCCTCCTGGGTGGCAAATATGTAAAAATGCTTTCATCCCCCTATTACAATAAGTATATATGTATGTGTGTGTGTGAATCTTTGTGTGAACAGGCCATGAAGAGTTAGTGTGTTTTGCATATTAGTCAAACAAAATACATGAAAGGAAATCAATTGTATGTAGTAAAGGTCAGTCCAATATGTTGGTCGCACTCCAGACCCTCCTAGCTTGTGTTTGCATGTGAGCGTCAGGCGCATTATGGAAACCAACAACTGCAAAGTACAACAAATGTACAGATAAACAGATTTACATGAAACAAAGGACATGATGACAACCTTCCAACAAAATGTGAAAAGTAATTCAAAACAGGACACTCAGCCTGCCAGATCTGCACAGGCATGCATTCCAGGGACCTGAGGCGCAGCGGCAAAGGTCCACTCACTTTAGCCTTCAGCCTAGAAGACTCGTGACATGCTTTGGACCAGCTCACACACAGTCAAACATTTAGACAGCTAGATACCAGGCAGTAAAGGGCTGAAGAAAGTTATTGATAAGAGGGACAGATGCCAGTGCAAAGAGGCTTCAAGTCAGCCCTAGAGATTACAAAAAAATTAATTTGTTCTGATACTTATATTTTACTACATAATACATTAGATATCATTGGTACCATTGGTTGTCCACCAGAATCTTTTATCATGGTGGTTCTCTACAAATCATGTCGATATCAAATCAACCAAAGGAGGTAAAACTTGTTATATTCAAATTTAAACATCACTATGTTCACACCTCACTTGAGAATTTTCACACAATTCTCCCACACCACTCCTGCATTATGACTGGCTGCCAACAGCTGGAAGCATGAAATGACTGTAGATTTGCCATGACTCTCTCACTGTCTTTCTCTCACTCTCTCTCTGTGTCACTCTCTCTCTGTCCACCAGGCGTACCCCTCGCTGAAGCCCCTGGCAGCGTGGACCAGGGATCTTTGCCAGCGAGTCAATCAGTTTGCACGCTGGGCAGAGTTGGCCCAGCCCCCCAACTTGTTCTGGCTCTCTGGCTTCACCTTTCCCAACGGTTTCCTCACGGCTGTGCTGCAGTCCTGTGCTCGACAGCGCTGTGTAAGAGTTCACACAATCACATCCACATAGGCAGAAAGACAGTTATCTAGTTGTAACATACCACGTTAGGAAATACTGCTTGTATTGTCTTCTGATTGATGGCCATATATTTTGAAAGGGTTTCATAAACCAAACCCAGTTAACTGTGATTCTACAACTGAAGACTGTGAAAAATGAACAAAATCCAAACAAGATGTTTGGATGACAACAGCTACAATTCAGTTTTCACAGCTTTAAATCAGTTGCGTACCATTTATTTTCAAAGCACACATAATACTCACAGAAAAAAACCTTGGGAAACAGACTGGTTTTCAGATATACTCTACAGTCAACCCCCCTTTGCTGGTTTGGCAAACTCAACTTGCTGAACACTCTTTTCTCTCGCACTGTTGAGTCCATACATTAATCTTGGCCTCTTAGCAGCTCTTAGCCAACAACCACTGCACTTAAGGTTGTACATTGAAGAGAAAGTTTAAATTTTTTGAAGTGGGGTTGTATGATGTACTTATCGATAGTCAATGTATTACTTACAGTAGATGGCATTCAGTGTGCCCCCAGTTTGGCGAAGAAGGGAGGAGAACCACCATGACAGCTAAGCAATGTTCTGCTGTGGACAGGGGCAGCAGCAAAACACATACCAGTGTAAGCTATATTTAGAATATTTTTACCGCTTTACCTTGCCACCAGACAGCATTCTCCAACAGTGAACTAAAGTCATTACCTATTCTCTCCTTAAAACCACCAGACTTTGTTGACAAAACAGTAATGTAACCTCATTGAACACAGGAGTCGCTGGTCTTCTTTTGCCTCAGTTAGTTAGTTGTTTGAGTTATTGTTTGACTTTGGTGTCTGAAAGGGTTACTTTGGATTCATCAAAGTCTCACAATAACACAAACAAACTGATAGAAGCAGGGGTACACCAGCAGCTCCCATGTTTGGCGAGGTAAAATTACTGTTTTTGTCAGCAGTGTCTGGTGGCTTTTAAGAGAGCATAGATGGACATAACAGCTTTCCAACAGTACCCTGTTGGACAGAACTGTCTGATGGCAAGGTAAAGTGGTGGGTCCTCTTCCACGTAGTCCACCATGTTGTTCTACAGTAGCCCAGAACGGACAAATCAAACACCAGCTCTAGATATGGCCGTTCCTGCTTTCACGTCTGCCACTGTAGTTCTACTACACACTTGGCACAAGGGTGAAGTTTCAGTTTTGCAACCTCACCACTAGATGCCACCAAATCCTAAACACTGGACCTTTAAGACAATTGAGCAAGTTTTCTACCAGATGTGCATCTATACCTGTCACTTACACTGTTTATTTAAAAAAAAAAAAAAAATTAATAATAATATATATATATATATATATATATATATATATATATATATATGTATATATATATATATATATATATATATATATATATATGTATATATATATATATATATATATATATATATATATATATATATATATATATGTATGGCTCCACTGCAATGAATGAAAATGTTCTTGTTGACATTTGGACCAGTAACAGTTGTTCATACCAAATTTTAACATTGTGTTGACCTGTTCTTGCAGATATCAGTGGACACATTGTCCTGGGAGTTTATAGTGTCCACTGTCGATGACAGCAACCTCCTTTACCCGCCCAAGGTGACTTCTTATACACACATTTCTATTTCCATACAGATTTCCATAAACTTACCATCAGACCACTCTTTCTGAGCCATTAGTTTTCAGGTGGCATCGGCACTTTCCATCACATTTTTCATTTCTACTCAAACATTCTCTGTGTGTTTTTTCCCGAAAAACCTATTTTAATTCAAAGCACCACGCCACTTTGCATCTCTCTCTTCCCATTCCACAAATCTGCTCTTGCATTTTAATTTTTTTCTGAAGCAGTTTTACAATTCAAATTTTGATACTGGTGGAAAGTGTTTAAATTTGTCTTGTTGCTCCCACTTCAGGATGTCTGTCATTGTAACTCACTCACTCCATCTTATTTCTCTCTCCTCTCAGCATCAACTCCTCTGTGCCTCCCCTCACTTCTCTCTCCTTTTCCTCCACTTTGCCTCCCTACGCTACTCCAAAACTAATGCACACTTCCAGCTCTTCCTGTCTTTTGCGCTGCTTCCCTCTTGCTTCTTTTTAGCTCTCCGACTCTACTTCCTTCTGCCCTCTCTTCCTTCCTCTCTGCTGCTCTCCTCCCCTCCCTCGTTCTCCTTATGTCTTGTCTCTCCTCCCTCCTCCAACCCCTCTTCTCCCCACCGTCTTTCCCCTTGGCAGCTTCTCTTCACTTACTCTCTCCCTAATGACCTACTGCTTCCCATTCTTCTCTCCTTTCTGTGCCACTCTCGTTTTTCCTCTCCCCTTGCCTTCCTTCTAACCTATCTCTTCCATCTTTCTCTGTGCCTCCTCCATCTCTCCTCCCTCCTTCTTTTTCCCTGCAGCCCTCCCCTTTCCCTTAACTCACCCCTCCCACTTTGTGTCTGTCTCAGTTTCATTAACTAATTGGCATGGCTATTTGTCATAAACATTTTTTTCAAAGCCGTATGCAAAATGTCACCTCCAAACAAGTGTTTTTATCTCTCGACTTACCCCTTCCCTGATTGCTCCCTCGCTTTTCTCCCTTGTTTCCTTGCTCATTACCTCTCCTCCCTGCCTCTCCCCCCTACAGGAAGGAGTATATGTCCGAGGTTTGTACCTGGAGGGGGCTGGTTGGGACAAGAAGAACTCCTGTCTGGTGGAAGCTGAACCCATGCAGATGGTCTGTCCCATCCCCACCATCCACTTCAAACCTGTGGAAAACCGCAAGAAGGCAGCCAAGGGTGAGTTGTCTGGGACTTTTTTGTCAGGGATTTCCGTATTTCGTACCACCAACTGTCTTTCCTCCTCTGTTTTATTTTATTTAGAATGATTCAGCATTGGTTTCTTGTTTTCGCCATCTGTTTGTATATAGTTCATGTTGTCAGGCACTGTGGTTTTGCCATCTCAGCTCTGTGTGTGTGTGTGTGTGTGTGTGTGTGTGTGCGCGTGTGTGTAGGTACGTACTTGTGTCCGTGTTACTACTTCCCGGTACGTTCAGGTGGCGCAGGCCGGCCATCTTTTGTGGTTGGTGTGGAACTCAAATCCGGAGCAGTGACCCCAGACCACTGGATCAAGAGAGGGACTGCTCTTCTCATGAGCCTGGACAGCTAAAGGCCTGAAAGTAAATGACTTGCTAAAGCAAATAATAAATATCATCAGGACAGTATCCGAGTCAATGTGTGAGTGTGTTATGTGCTTTTTACAAAATTTTTAAAATGAATTTTTACATTTAAACACTGTTACTTCTCAAATGTGTTGCATTCTGTTGAGCAGGCTCTCGCACCTGGGCTTTAACAAGAAATAGACTGAGTCATTCTGTGAAACTTTGAAGTCGGTCTGACACAATTGTGGTAAGGTCTCTTTCTCTTGCTTTTTTGTCTCCTTTCTCGACCATAAGCCTCTTCACAGACCTGCATCAGTCTTTCCATGCTGACCCCTTTTTACCCTGCTCAGCAACAGACACGTACACAAGGACACCTACACACACTTACACAGGGAATAGTCTCCTACTGCGAAGTGTTGTGTTTTACTGGAAACTGGCTTCCTTGCAACATCTGGATCAAGTGACTGTCTGGTCATGTTAAGTGTCTGCTGTGCTCATTGAATTCCTTGGTAATCTGATGAACTGTTACGCATTGCGTGAAGACAGTCCTGGGCTATAAAAATGTGTGCTAAATGACATCATTGGAAATGAGTGCTTCAGTTTTGGAATACACTAATTTCCCAGTGTTTTTGTAAAGCCCATAATATATTACTTTCTGGCTTTGCAAACATGTTGACGAGACAGTCCTGGAAATACGAATCAGTTCCATTTTTTTTTATCTTTATAAAAGTGTGTAATGTGTAGTTTTACATCCTTAAACCAAAGAATAATATTTTCATTTTGTGGAAATTAGATTCGTCCTTGGTTTGGCACACTCAGATACACAGAAACTTTCACACAGTAACAAGACACACACACACGCAAACAATGCAGTGAATCAAGGTGAGGTAAAGGATATTTTTATGCTAATGTGCATTTCCCCCAAGCTGAAAAAGAGGACAGAGGGAGGGAGCGACCAAAGGAGAAATGAACCTATTCAAACAAATGAATTCTAATGAAGCTTCACACACAAGACGTTTGGAGTCGCTCAGCGTTGTGTGAGAGAAGGCCCGGACTTCGCCACTGGAAAGGACTCAGCCCAAACTCCTGAAAGGGAGGGAGAGGAAAAACAAGAGAAGGAGCCTGGAGAAAGTGAGCCGGGAGGAAGAATGGTCCAGTAATGAGAGAGGGGAACCAGAGAGAGGGGGGCCTGAGTTCAAGGTTGTATTCAGACGTAAGGATTGTCCCCCTGAAAGACCGAACACGAACTTCCTCAGGGTTTAAGAGCCTCTTTATCAGACCCAAGTCTGTGTGTGTGTGTGTGTGTGTGTGTGTGTGTCTATGTGTGTGTACACTGGTGGTCTCTGGTTGGGTTGGAGATGGAGGGGGCACTCATAGCAACATGTTGAATTCAAATTCAAATTGGCTTATTCTCAGGCCTGGTTGTAACAAAAATATCAGACTTGGGAGGGTTTTTCTTTAATATGGATTAATGAAGCAGCTGAAATTAACTTGAATGTAAAGTAGGTGTGGAAAGATTTTAGATGTATTTGTCACGCACTGGTAATCACCCTTCCTTTCTAACGTGAATTGAATTTGAGTGTTCCAGGACAGGAATACAGTATCCAAAGTTTTGTGGCTTTTGTGCTTTAAAACATTGCAAAAGTACATTCTTGTATTTATCATTTTGTACGAGCTGGCATCTCTGTGTTCAAACACTGTATGTCTTATTTTAAAGTCAGGGTTTTCACATGCTTCCAGTCCACAGAAATATTCATATCTTGAGGGCATTGGAAGCCAGCTTCTCCCATCTGCTTATCCACTCAGAAACAGTAAAACAGCAGCTTCTTAAATTCCTACGTTTTGAATAAGTGTTGACATTTATTGAATATCTGCGATGAGAAAATCCAAACTTCTTTTATGTAATAAGGAACTATGAGGACTGTTCCTTACAAAGCTGAACACCCCGGTTTGAAAATGCCATCTGTCACATCAGAGGATGAACATGGGAAAATGTCTAATCAGATTACAGTGTCTGCTATTGAATGTATTACCAGTGAAATTAAATCAATCTGCAGTTTGTTTGGGACCTCTTGACAAGCACCCTGGGGAGCCAGCTGAACCTCTGTGTGGGAGCTACTGGCTTGATGGCTTTGCCTTGTGCTTTAATTTGATTTCCCAACATGCTCTTGCCCTAGTTTTCAGTTTGTTGGGAAATGAAGGGAACCTGACAAGATTACCAGACATCTCCAAAACTACAACTTTTGATTCCTCAAGTGGCTCTTGGCCCCCTTTAGTAAGCACCTCCAACTGTGAGTTTGACTCTTGAACCAAATAGTAACAAGGGGGAAAACCTGGGGTCCAGTTGTTCTCCACTGAATAGTAGTTAATAATGGAATTTGGGCAAGTTGTACAGTGTGTTTGCCAGTGACTATGGAGGCGGGGCAGTTAATGTCCAAGACTCTTCCACCGAAAATAAACCTGCATGAGGGAAGAGAGAGAAGGAGAGAGAAAAGGAGAGGAGGGAGGAGGAGGAAGGGAAAGAGCCTTTCAACGGGGACAGAAGGGAAAGAGTCTCCGTTTCAATGGAATAAAAACTGCGCAATTTCTTTAAGGACTGCCTGCTCTGATCGCGGTGGACCAGTCCTCTCTAGGAAATGGATATCAGTTGTGTTTTTGGATGATTAGGGAATCCGTGCCCATTGCAACCCCCGCTGCCTCGGAGGTTACAGGAGCTGACGATTTTTTACCAGATGGTCTTCAGAGGAGGAAACGAGCCGTGCAATCATTTTAGAAAGGCGATATGACTGTGCAGAGATGCAAGATCAGTGATGAGTCTATCCGTCATGCCTTGCCCATGGGCGAACGCATCAACATTTTCTCAGCCTGGACTGTGATCTATCTGCGTGTACAGTGCTCCCCGTGTCGACGTTTGCACCTAAACGCGTTATGGATGTTGAATGGGGTTTCATGTTTTTTTGGGAGAGGGCTTTTAGGGGGCTGCGTCATCCGTGGCTGGGAAAGGAGATGGACTGCTTTGCAGATTTTCCACTATTCCACTGTTTTAACAGCGAGAGTCAGCACAGTTACCTCCCCAGAAGATTTTGGATTGCACATAGAAGGTAAGCATAACGCGTATGACTCTATCAGGCATACATACTGACATGTGAGGCTGTACAGGCTGTGTTACCTAATTGTAACTGGGGAAGCAATGAGACTCCATTGAAAACAACCTGAACTACAGTATCCTCATCCTGTACTAAGGGACGCGATTAACATTACAGCAAAAATACAAGGCACCATAAGAAAAGGTGTATCAATGTAGGAGACAATTTCAAGTCCAGTAAAGAAGATTTTGCAGAGGAACACATCTTGTGGAAAACAGGAGGCTTTATCAATGTGGTGATTTTTAAGGGGATGATTTGATGGTAGTTATGTAATTCATAATAATAGAATGGGCACACTGCTCTTAACTTTACACGGATAAGTTTTAATACTGCAGCAGTTTCATATTGCTGTGTCTCTGACAGCTCCTTTATCTGTTTTCCCCACATTCATATCGAAACCGATGCTGGTGATGTCACGTTTTTACGGTAAGGAAGGGATAGTTTACGGGAATGTAGGTCTGGAGTTGGTGATGTCGCAATCGCTTTGTGTTGATCTCGGTTACACGTTTCTAAATGCACAAAAAGGCGACGGATCGTGTCCGTGGGTGTGATATATAACGCGTGGCTGAGGTATTCAGCTGGTTGGGGGTTGAATAGATGCTGATTATTGAATGAAATGCGGGCTCGCTGGTGTTGGAGGAAGGAGTGTCGCATTTTCTTTCTGAAATGTCATGTGGTGAAGTTGTGGCGGGTTCTCTACTATTTCCAGGAAGAGCGTTTGAATTTTCTTCCCTTGGATTTTTTTTTCTGTCTCCACCCCTCTCTCCTCGCTGTTCCTGTAGCACTTCGGCCATGTCGCCACTGGATGGAGACACAGGACAAATAATTGTTCAGACTTCATACTTCTAGATTTGTAGTGACAATAGGTGTTTTGCTCATGAGCACCTCAGCAGTGTGGCTGTTTGCCTGCGGTGAAGATTCAACTAATGTCATCCAGTAAATAACCAGCCTCTGCAGCTCTCATAAGTCACACTTTGATTTTAGGTGATAGAATAATAATTATAAATTTTACTTAATAACCTCTTTATCGCGGCCTATGCGCAGATAGGTAGAAACAAGGTAAAAATGTGGGGAGTTTATTTTGTGATGCAAATGATGGTGCATGTTTTTTAAACATACAATCAAATAAGTCATTAATACAACATGAGAGCCAGGGGGAATATTTTAATATTTAAATAAAAGCATTAAACAGGGACAACAAATAAAAGGTCTCTGCACCTTACTTATTTTTTGAGTTAAAAGTGCTCTTAATGAACTGTGGTTTTAATTCTCAAACAAAAAAACAGGTTTAAAATGGCTAAATTTGGATTTGTGAATATGATACATTGCTAAAATGATCATAAAATTAATTATTTATTTATTTTATTTTTTTTTAATTAGGCCATATGCCATAGACTGTATAAATACGGTTCGTGAATTTTTGGTAGCTTCTGACACCATCTTTTAAAATATATAGCCTATTTTCTGTTCCCATCTGCTGCTGATGTCCCACAATGCAGTGCGAGAAGGAGCTACTCACAGGTGCAAAACGGTTAAACTAATTAGCAGTTCAGCGGCGGGACAGCTCCGGGAAGACGAAACCAAACAAAAAATATTTAAATTTCGGGTAATTAACGCTACTTAGCTTGATAGTACCGCTTCTTGCACTAAATGCAATAACTTCAAGCTAATGGGGACGATAAACATGCAGTGCCTCCGCCCAGGTACGTTAACTCTGATCTGAATACACTAAAGCCCTCCATGTTTGCTAATTGCTTGAATTCACGTTAGGGCGTAATTGAAAGTCTGGTGCCTCCATGTTTCCGGGCGTAGCTAATGCCTGACGCCTCTTTTTTTTACGGGAAAGATGAAAACGAATATCTGGTTGGTGTTGCAGGTTGAGTTAAACTTGGTTTTACTTGAATAATTAGTGTTAAGGTTACACTGGCTGCATTTAAATGCGACCAAACAGGTGTAACATCAAAGTCTGTCCCCTCGTCACGTAGTGTGTAATTCCTGTCGATGAGTAGCGCCTCCTCGGTGGTTACAGTTTTCCTCACAACACCTGTCCTTACACAATAGATGCAAAACTTACAGTTCCCCATAATTTCATAGCCCCAGTAGGGTAGCTGTGACTTTTTCCTGTTTCCTGTCACACCGTGTAGCCAACACAGTTATAGCATGCATACTGCCAATGGCACTTCCTGTACAGTATTTTCTCTTGTCAGGTAAATAACACTTAACTGTTTGTCATATGAAAATAGAGCCCGTAGATTTTCAACATCTGCTGTAGAAGTTTAACTCTAAATCACAGACACGCATGTGCACACATACACATGCTTTTTACACATACACATTTAAGATGTTTTTTTTTTTTAAATGTGAACACTGATAAAGTGGGGGGGGGGGGGAAATCATCCCATAGAGTTTCTTAAGGACACCAAGCGCCACACCAGTATACACACATTGATGACTGACTGGTTTGCAGGCATTCTGTGAGCCATTTTCTGATTTCTTGTGTATTTTCATGCAGACATACAAATATGTAAACTGCATGTACAGTTTGTGTATTTCCAAATTTATGCCCAGTGATTATTTATGCCCCCTTTTTGCCATCCACACCAAGGAAAATATGAAAGATGCAAGGGTCATGACGACAGTAACAGCCTTCAAGGATCCAGACTTGGGTGTCAGTTCTATTAGAGTCAATGGGGCGGACACTGCAAATCACATTATAACCCATCATAACTTTGTTGTTTTAACTTTGACTGAAAAATCCTATCACCAGATTAAATAATAGACATTACATGATGTTAACTGAAGTTTTTTTTAATCAAAACATGCATGTTTGTTTTCCTTGTTATTGGCCTCCAATCCGATCATGGCTCAGTCCAACAGAGGCTGAGATGCAGCTGTCGGACAGAGCCATGATCTGTTTGGAGATCAGTTACAGGGAAAACAAACATACATATTTGGATTTAAAAAAACAACAACAAAAAAACGTCAGTAAGCATCATGTAATTTGTGTTTTGTAATCTAGTGGAAAGATTTTTCAAAGTTTAAACAACAAAGTTATGATGGGTTAAATGTGATTTGCAGTGCCTGCCTGCCCCATTGACTCTAATAGAACTGACGCCAAAGTCTAGCTCCTTGAACACTGTCACTGTAGTTGTGACTGTTACTTCTTTTTTTATTTTTCTCGGCCCACACCACAGTTGTTAAATGGCTTTAAACACCATCTCTTTCTTGCCCACTGCTCTTTATCTAGGCTATATCTCCTGTTGTGATAGACATTTATTTTAGGGAAATCAATATTATAGTAAAGTTTTTATCCAAATTAACATCATTTACTGTATGTGTTTCATAATATGAGTAAATACATGCCAGCTTTGAAAGCAGTGTGTCAAGTACTTCTCTGATTTTCTCCACTACCCTACATGCATGCAGTAGTGTACAAAACTGTACTGACTCAGTAGTGCAGTGGCGCACATTCTCCCCTAGATGGCGACACATTCATAGTCCAGCCCTGATCTGTGTGTGACCTCTGTGAACAGCTGCTGATTTCTCACAGTGCAGGGTGGAGAGCAGAATGTGGTCTCTAAATATATGTTGTTTTTCCATTGTCTGAATTTGACCAGTAGATAAATCCAGCAAGTCCAATGCAGTTGTGGTCCAAGTTTTGTTACCAGAATGCCCATGGCAATGTATGTGACCAATGTACTCTCTGTGTACTTTTCCATATTAATTAGTGTTATCAGATCTTTATCCTCTACTTGATTACTGCTTCTGTTTTTTTAAAATCCCTAATTAGAAAGGTTTTCTATATCTTTCTTATCACAGAGGAATGAGGATCATGGCTAAGTATTGTGCTATGTTTGAAGAACCACCAGCACCTGACTGAGGCTGCAAGTGAAATGTCTGACCCACCACAGGCAAGAATGGGCTAACATTATATTCCCAGCCTGTCAAGATGGACTGCAGCTTAGGAATGGAAAACACCCAAGCTATTCCATAGTGATGGTAAGATTTAGATTGCTGCATATGAGCTATTTGCATCATATAAACTTCCTGTCACAATAAATATCAGACAGATTGTTTACACACTGTGTTTTTCTGCAGGGGAGCCATCTGCAATTGCTGCAAGCCCCCACCTGCCCAGGTAAGACTTTTGACCTTCTACCCAGACACATGGGATGTGCATGCCTTCACTGTTTAGTCATGTTTGGATGTCTGTCATTCCTGTTTTGTCTATTTAGTGGATATGTTTGTCTGAGCTCCTGTCAGAACAATGAAATGTTTATAGCGCAAATGTATTAAAATATCCAGCAAATGGATACAGTATGTTCATGTGCAACCTCCGATATAGTCTAAAGGTATTTCACTGAGAGAAATATGAATCCCTGCTTATTGTAGAAGCTTTTCATCTCTGCTATTTCCATCTCAGCTTCCCTTGCTGTTTCAGCAAAGAAAACATTTAGGGGCTTTTGTCTCCTTTTATCCTAAAAGGGCGCAAATCCACCTCAGCTGCAACTATTAGAAAGGAAATTCCAATGATTTTGCACTGTATTGGGTTATTGTTTTGACCCATGCTATCTGTAGCACAGGCTGGTAGTTTTGTGGCCCAAGGTGTGTTTGGGGTGTCTTATCGAGGCTGCCTCTGGTTTTAAATGGAGTCTTTGTGACTGATGATTTGTTTTGAGGCCTGAAAGAAACTGTTAGTTTAATTTACTAAAAGCCGCTCTTAACGCTTTCGTATGTTTTCTGTTTGTGCTGGCCTGCTGTTTGCCTCCTTGAACATTATAGGCCATAAACCAGTTTAATTTGTTAAATTTCTTCTTTTTGTGATGTGATGGGTGTTGAGCTGCCATTCTGCTTTGGCGTAACCTGTTGTTTTAGTACCACCCCTCCTATAAACGCTTTGTGGTGTTGGATTAATTTTCTGACTTATTGACTGTTGACATTTTAAATGTTTAAAATGTACCTCCGTTTTTTTTTTTTGTTTGTTTTTTTTTGTAGATTTGAGTCTTTGTTTCGCTAGAGTTGCCATGTCCACCACAGCTACTAAATTGACTGGGACTCCAGCCAGAAACAAGCAAGCACACGTGCGTGCGCACGCACACACACACACACACACACACACACACGCACGCAATTCAGCTGAGCTGTACACATTCAGCACCCTACTTAGGCATATACACACCTGACCTAACACCCGCTCTGTTTCATTTTCACACACACAGCCCTCAAACACTCTCTGACACACATCTCAAACACCCCTACACCTTTCTCACTCACTGTTTTGATCTCCCTCTAAGGGACAAAGACAGACAGACAGACACACACACACACTCTAATGCTGCTGTCTCCCAGGACCCTGCCAAGCCTCGCACACCTGGGGTTTTCCATCACTTAGCCTGCTCAGCTTTATTGCATACATTTACAACTGGCCATGAATCAGATCCATTACACACATAAATGCACATGCACATATACACACAATCCTGCTTAAGACCAAGTAGACACCCTCCATTATGCTTGTAGACAGACAGACACACACACACACAGACGCACATATGTACATACATATAAAGCACAGTCTGTATGCAGGCTTTTCTGTAAGAAAGGATGTTAGTGAGCAGGAAGGAGGACTGAGAGAAGAGGGATTGTTGAAAAAGATGTGCAGTAAAAATAAAAGTTGCATTTCTCATAACATTATACTTACTGTTACAGTCTTTACTTCTCTACATTTTGTCAAATACTATTCTTAGCTTTGAAATGCACACAGTTTAAGCATAATAAATTAAATAGCCCTGGATTGTGTTTCTTCTATGAGGACATAAAAAGTAAGAGTGATTTGTGAAACTGTACTGTCTTATCAAACCATTGGCCCCTTGTTACCAAGTCTGACTCACTGGATGTGAATTGAAACTATTAGGCCCCGTTGATCACACGAGAGCATTGGAGCTTGAGGAGTTCAGAGCGCTGGAGCAAAAACGTCAGATGTCTAGACTGCAGAAACGCGAGGCGTGTAGCAACACAAAAACAGCAAGCAGAAAGCTTAATTATCATTAAAAAACAATTACAAAAAGAAACCTCCAGCTGCTGAAACGCTTTCTGTGTGATCGGGGCCTAAGCCTGCCATTGGACAACTGATCAAGGCCGGCATTCTCTCTGCATTCAGCTATCTGTGTGTTACTGTTTCCACATCCCCTTTGCTATGGGAAACAACCTCTGAACTAACAGCTTACCTGCTGAAAATGGCGGGTTTTGAATAAGATTTGGATCATGCATGTACTGCTCCGTTCTGCTTCACACGAGCTTCTGTGATATAGCATCATAATGTTCTGCTAAAGTCACATGCAGCCAGCAAATTATCTGTGGTTTTAATGGGTGCAGTGAGTTCCTCCAGAGTTAAAGATAGTCAGGCTTCACCTCTCGGGCACCATTTATCAAATTATATTTGTCTTTTTTTCACTAAAAGATGAATCACACACTGACGACTATTATGGATTTTTGTGGAGCTGTTTTAATGGCAGTGCTCCCCTCCACGTACAAATTGTTTCACCAAATCAAGTTCTCCCCTGACACTACTACTACTGGGCACTGTCCAAGACATTTGTGATTGGTTCAAAGAAACAAAAACAAGCCAGGGCATTTTCCCCTATAGCAGAAAGATAGTGTTTCCAGACCTTCCTCAAGTGCTGACACTGCGCTGTGGAGATAGGTCTGGCTTTGTCCGACTACTTGTCTCTGATACAAACAGCTTGTGGTCATGTGCTTGGTGGACATATCTGTTACACTGTCTATCATGTTGAATGACTAAGTATGTTAATATATTTTTGAGACTGTCACTGTACATCTTCTGGTAAAATTATAACTGTGAGCGCTGGCTTCAATCAGCATGGCAATGCCATCAGTTGGCTTGCATCTGTCTCTAAACCAGTGGTTCTTAACCGGTGGGTTGCGGATTCATTCTGAATGGACCGCAAGTTACTCGTAAGTGTTTCAAGTTTGTAAAAAAAAAACACACTTTGTTTTTGCACATGGCTTTATTTTTAAGTACCATGCCCTGCTGTAGAGTGAACTACTAACAGATGGCGACTTGACAGAGACGGTAAAACTATTAAACTAATTAAACTGTGTGGACCTAGAACTAATGTCTAAGGAGAAATTTGGACTCTGTGGCTGGACTATTTAGGGAACCACTGCTCTGAAACCTGCAGGTGTGCATGCTGGCCACCATTTAGACACAGTGCCTTGGGTCCACAGATAATGTGCCACGAGGCCTGCAATGTGTGCTGGTGGGTGTGTGTAAGATATGTTGCTCGTTATGGACCTTAAATATTGTGGGTTTGAGTCCGATTAACAGCCTTTTTGTGTGGCATTCCCTCTAGTGTTGTTACGACTCCAGAAAATCGACTTTAATACCAACAATAAATCTGGAGGCATGATGATGTCACCATACTTGACTTGCAGAGCTTGGCAGCACCCTTTACACCAGGGTTTTGATGTTGGCTGGTTGTAAGTGAAATAATTCCATATGCTACACCTGGGATCAGTTTTGTCAGATGGTTTATTTGGACAGGGATCTAGTTTGAGACGTGGTAGATGAGTGACATATGTTCAGCTGCAAGATTTTGTTTTGCAAAGCTGTGGGAGTCCATAGACAACAGTAAGTATACTGTGCTACAGTTGCTGATTTAGAGAGTAACCAACAGATTTAGTAGGGAGCATTAATATATGAAAAATAAATTATGATTTTCAAAATATTAATAAACATATTCCAGTTAACTAAGCCTTGAAATAGGACTCACTCTTAACTGGCCCGAAATGCCAGTGCCATGGGTAACATTAGACGTAACCCACTGTCCAGTTTGCATTACACCCGCTTTTATACAAGCAGGTGACAGTGTGTTCAGTGCAGGGTGTACAACAGGACATTAGGATTTGGCATCTGTTTTTCCCATTTGCTTTGTCTCCATCCTCCTCCTCCTTTTCTTTCTTCTAAATGCTCCAATCCATGTGCCATCCACATGTGCCACACACCCTGTGGAGGCAGTGTAGAAAAGGATGTATGCTTTCAGAGCATTCAGTGGTGTTTAAAGTTTTAGAAAAACGCTTCTAAATTATTTTAGCAATTATCTTTCATTCTTGACTCTGTTGTTCCTGTCTTCCCTTTATCCGCTGCTGTTGCCTGATGTTGAATAAAACCAAATTTCTACAGAAGTGTGAAATCGTCTCAGACCCTGAGAATGAAGGGCATGAGATAAAAAGAAAGAACCGTGCTTTTGGTTCAAATGAGAACAGATTTGAAGGAGGATATTGAGAGAGATTCAGGAAGAGAGGTGGTGAGAGCTGACTCAGGATGCCCGGGGGGGGAGGACGGCAGGAAGCAGTGGGTGAGGAGGAGGACAGGAAAGAGAAGGAGGGGGAGAGACTCCTCTTCATCGTCCTCCTCCTCTTTTGTCATCATCAGCAGTGTCATCAAGGGAGGAGTGGCGTAGGGAGGAAGAAGGAGAGGTGGAGCTGACATCATCCACCTCCTGGAGGTCTGTGAGGGCGTGTTACCACATTCTCCCTATTAAAGCTTTTAACAGTCCCGTTTATGCCATCAAAGGGCTTTTAATGAATTTAAACAACAGCTGGCAGAGAAAAAAAAATCATTTAAGAAATGCTGAGTCCGTGTAAAGAAAACTGGCGCTGAATAAGAGGATAGAAAGTCACGGATGAAAGAATAGATAGAGTTCAATATATAATAGGAATGGAAAGATGTGGTGACAGAAAGAGGTGTGCAGAAAGAGCGCTCCTCTGCCTATCTGGTTACATAACTTTCCTGCAAAAGAGGGCATTGGGTTTGTGTGTGTGCGTGCTTGTTCTCATGCAAGCTCCTTTGTAGGCTGTGTGTGTTTGTGTTCGTGTGAGTGTAGAGGTGACAGAGTTTGCGAAGACGAAGATGCCCAACATGCCTCTTCTCTGCTGAGCTTGTTGTTCGGCCTGTGTTACCCAACTGTCACAGGCCTCTGTTGGTATGCTTTGCATTTGTGTGTATGTGTATTTAAGGTGTGAGTGTGTTGGCACATCCACCAGTGTTTGCGCTTAACTATGTGTTTAATAGCGTCGCTATATATATGTACACGGGCACCTTTTACTTTGAGGTGATTCAGTGTTGATGTGTGCACCTGTGTCGTAAGGCCCCAGAGTGGTTTCAGAGGCAGTTAGGGAGGTTAGATGGCGCAAGATTAGTACGAGTTTGTGGTAATTGAAGCAAGTGGAGGGAATGAGGTGTGTGGGGGGATGTGAAAAGGGTGCATTGGTATCAAAACCTATAGAGGATAGGCTGTAGCCCTATTTATACAGAGATCAAGTTATAGGGCCGCTACAAAGTCCCTTCTTTATGCTGCCTTTGTATTTTTACACAGAAGGGCATGACGGTAATGACATGGAAGACAGCAGCATTGGCCTCTACTGTGAAATATGGTATACGTGTCAGTATGCTGAGCACTTCATTGTTTTCCCAATTTGTGGACATTTTGGGCCACTGTACTACTTCTTCTTTGAGTTAGCTGCTAACGGCTATAAGCTACTTTTTAATTCTCCTATGGTTGGTCACACACAAAACTGGCAAAATGTCACACCTATGCTACCCATGATCCCATTCTGCCGTCTGTCCCTTCCTCTGATGCCGGCTTAAGGGCAAGACAACTCTGTCCCCTCATTCTGCAATTGTACTTTTTTTTGAAAACAGCAAGGTGGTATAATGGTGTGAAATTTCCACCTTGAAGAGACAGCATTAAAGGGGCTAGTTACGTTGCTTTTTAATGTGATACAACAGCCATCACCTCCAAACAATCCCAGACAAATTTAGAAATGGGGAGAGCTTTGATATCAGAAGGAAGACAAGTTATTCAGTTATTCTGTTGCGAACAGTCAGTGTTCTGTAATTGTAGAAATGCATCCAACAGTAACTTTCCTGATACATATATTAATCATACCCTATCTCTACACTGGAGAAGTAGTATTGCACAAAACCTGAAGTCATATGAGGACACTGATGTATAAAGCCAAACAATCTGCTATGTGATGCCTTTGGGCAGTGTGTGACTGAACGTCACTTGACTGTTTTGTGCGTGTGTCCCTAGTTGACTCCAGTAGTTGTGCCGCATTTCCCTGCCATGGTACAGCACAGCTCAACTCGACATGCTCTCTTTTGTTTTTCCAATAGCAAAAATTGTTGATAGTACGTGGTACCCTGTATACTACGCCATACAATTGAGGAAGCGTAAACTTTCCTCTGTTTGGTTGGTAATGAGAGGATTCTGAGAGTATGGCAATGAAGACGATGTCAGGTCTGTTTCATCGCTATGGTGATTGTCTGAAAATCCATACACTGAGGGGTTACTGTCCGCCGTGGAAACTGAAATAGAGAGAAGGACCTGGTCCCAAAAGTGAGTCAAGATTGAGCCATATCATGCAGTGGAAATCAGGCATTAGTATTTTCTTCCACAAATGAAAGACCAAGAAAAATAAACGTTCATAGCACTGAGTGTATAGAAAAACTGTTTTATCAGATTCATAGTAGCACAAAAATGTTTTGCTAGTTTGTATTCCAAAGAACATTTCAGAGAATGAAGCAAGACAAATACAAGCTGCAGGTAAAACATCACAATACTAGAAAAGCAGTCAGAGAGTGCAGACCTCCGCCAAGTAGGTGATATTCCCTCCCCCTCTGCATCAGATTTTGCAGCCTGCATCACAATTAGGTTATTTGCATCACTATCATTATTATTACGTTATATATGCATTCACCATGGAGACCAACACAGAATATGTTTTTTTGTATTTTTCACTTTATTTTTTTCCAACACAGAACATTAATTTCAACTACAGAATTACAACAATATTTAGCAAGTAGAACAAGACGTACTTTCCGGCCACCAGATGGCGCTATTTTCACCGTCTTTAGAAATTGGAATTGCCGCTGAGGCTGTCAGATGATAGACTTTTTCATTATTTTATCCACTTTGCTTCACCCGATCACCACCAAAGTTTTATCATCTGTTCCTTGTCCCAATATCCACCTTTCCCGAAAATTTCATCAAAATCCGTTCATAACTTTTTGAGTTATTTTGCAGACAAACAGACCATTGTCGGCGAAAACATAACCTTTTTGGTGGAGGTAATAAATCACAATAAAGGCTACGTTTTCTTGCTAACCTGGTGGAGTAGTTCACAAAGTGGCACCCACAAAGCGATCATCTTTAACTGGGCTCAAATATCACTTGGATCAGTTGGATTGAAATTCAGTGGCTTTTGTGGAGATTTACCTTGTCAACATTTGTCTATCTGGACATTGAAAGCATATTGCCACCTTCAGCCTAAATGTTGTGTCATGGGAAGAGAATGTCAGTGCAGGTGTTGCTGCTGTGAAGGTGTGTTCACACCGGACCTGTTTGTTTTTTTTTCGCTGTCGCTCGGTTCGCCTCTTTGATATCGCTTCATCGCTCAGTTGCAATCGCTCGTCAATGTGGCAGAAATCAACAGACTCACTTTTTTTGCTTAGATGATGTCATTGAAGCAATCAGGGTATTGGGGGGGGGGTGCTTGACTGTCATGACATGTCAGCTTCATTAAAAGTATATTAAAATTAAAAGCAACAATAGATGTAAAAACACACACAGAGACAATACATCTGTCTGAGCATTTATACCTCTGACCGCGGCAGCGGCTGAAAATTATACATTTTGATACATACAGGTGGCTATACATATTGCAAAACTCTGTAAAAGTACACCAAAGCATACATTTTCGTTTCCAAATATTTATTTGAAAACGAAACCATTCATTTGGTCACTAAAAAAATGTTTTGTTAATAATAAAAAACTAATGTTATCTCAACAGTGACCGCGCCATCCAGCGGGACTGCGGCTGAACTGCTTCCAAATTCATTCATTCATTCAGTCGTGTGTTCAGTGTTTTCATTAAAATGCGTAGTATTTTTCATTAAAATGCGTAATATAGCCAACAGTATTATAGACCAAAAGTTATCTAATTTATTATTGTAGAATGTATTTAGCAAATCGCCACTTTCAACTAGAGACACAGTGCAGCAGCAGCGCAGCAGCAAAAAAAAAAAGGCATTATAAAAAGCCAACAAATAGTGTTAATTAATTGACATGAGACATTGGAGAGGTTGTCAGTCCTATTCTATAGTCTGTAATATATATATATATATATATATATATATATATATATATATATATATCATAACTTCTCAGAAATTACTCACAAATGCATTCATTGTGTGCTTCTGAGCACACGGGCAGCATAAACAATGAAGTTACATATGATGGTCTGGCAGATCGTTGTGGTGCTTGGAGGCAGTTGACAGTGACAGTTTTGTCAGCAGCCATTTTTCTTCCTACCAATAACCTATGGTTGAGGCAGCTCCAGCTCCAACTCCGCTCACATGCTCTGACTCAGGCATCAGGGCCTCTGAGCCACAGCGATAGATGCATTGGCGCTGTCCGTGGTGCTTTACACTAGGACCGCCAGGATTACAGCGCCCCTCCAAGCACCGCAGTCCCGCTGGCTGGTGGGTCACTGTTGAGATTACATTCGTTTTTTATTATTAACAAAATGTTTTTTTATTGACCGTATGAATGGTTTCCTTTTCAAATAAATATTTGGAAACGAAAATGTATGCCTTGGTGTACTTTTACAGAGTTTTGCAATATATAGCCTACCTGTATGTATCAAAATGTATAATTTCGGTTGGAGGTATAAATGCTCAGAAGTCTAGTGTGTTTCATTTTTGTAACTTATAGGCTTCAGAAAACATACAAGACACATTTTGAGGAGAAGTCATAGCAAGAGAAGCTTGTAGGTGGCTCTAGGACAAGTGCACTTACATTGATCACTTCCATAAAATAAAATGAGAAATTGGAGAAGATTGAAAAAATTCTTAAAATTAAATTAGGGAACGGATCACAGATGCATTGTCTCTGTGTGTTTTTACATCTATCGTTGCTTTTAATTTGCAGCTATACTTTTAATGAAGCTGACATGTCATGACAGTCAAGAACCCCCCCGGGATTCCGGGATTACGACAGCCAATCAGCATTGAGCTGCAAGCGACAGGACCCAGCGAAATACCGCTCCAGATGAGATTTATCATCTCAAGCGATGAGCGAAAAATCGCTCTGTCGCTGTCGCTCGGAGCCCAAGCGATTTTTCTCCCGGGCAAATATACGCTCAATCACCCGTTTGCATTGACTTTGTATGTAAACTCGTCGCTAGCGAAAAAAAAAACTGGTCTGGTTTGAACACACCTTAAGTAAGCTGTGGCAAAGAGGGCACAAGACACTATCTTCCTAAAAGAGGAGATATGGCTAAAACGCTTACACAGGCTTTGGTAGATAGTAGATATGCATTTCCCGAGCTAAATCCCTTTCTTGAACAAATCCACTGCCAACCCCCCTTCAAAGTGGAAACAAAAAAAATCACTGCAGCTATAGGCTGTCTTGTGTTGTGTGTCTCACCCTCAGACCCTCCCTTCCCACCACTGCTCCCCTTCTTTCTACCCCAGCTCCTGTTCTGGCTTTCTGACTCTCAGGTTTCTCCCCACCGCCCCCCAGCCCTCTACACCCTCATGGCCCCCCTTTGACCCCCTGTTACCCCCCATCCACCCCCTTACCCTCCCTCTCCCCAGGGCAAGCCCACAGCTCCTAGCCCTTTGTGCCTTTCGCCCCCTCTCCTCCTCCACCTCTGCCTCCCCCTGCCTTTGTGTGTGAGAGGCCAGTAAAGGGAGAGAGGAGAGGGAGGCTGCAGAGAAGGAGAGAGTGAGAGACAGAAGCTAGAAGAGACCAGTCCCATAGATCAGATGGGAAACTAAAGCTTGAATCCTTTTATTTTTACATGCTCCTGAACAGTGATACACTAGGGACAGTGACATACTACAAAAATTAGTTTTGCCAGTTTTTCTTACTAGTTCCAAGGCTGAGCAATGTATCAATATTTTATCAGTATCTTGATATGAGACTAGATATCGTCTCAGGCTCATGATTGAAGAGATTACATCATGAGGGAAAAATGGAAATGCGTGACATGGTGTTGGGATGATTTTAGGATTTCAAGTTCACTCTATATTGAATTAACACAGCACAGTTCACACTGCACTGACATGTCATGTTTAACTTTATACTACATGCATTCACGTGGTATTTGACAAACATACAGCATAGACATTTAGACATGCCCTAAAAGGTTCTTAGTTTATCCTGTAGTTAAAAGAATATATATTCAGTATATTGATGTGTATATAGTGTGTCCAAGTAGGGCTCAATAGGGGGCAATATAGAGCAGTACAGATACAGTATAGTTGTACAATTGACCTGACTGTGTGAGAATAACTTGGCTCATAACCACATTTTTAAAATGCATTGTGGCAAAAGGTTTTTGTTATTTTTTGCTAAGTCAACTGTCATTGATGTCACCTTCAATCTCTCTGTAGCCTTGCATTATTATTGTTATTATTTAGATTTTTTTTGCTGGGCTGTAAAAACCTGAGATCATCAGACCTTGAGGTCAGACCTCAGGTATCATCTGTTCGAAGTTCTGAGAGATGTTTCTTAAATCATGTGGCATATACAGAACCAATAAACACAATTTCACACTGGCAGAGGTCATTGAGTTCGGACAGCAGAAATGGGTCATTAGTGGCTAAGAGAGCTTACATCTAGTGTAACCACACTTAACCACACAAGGCCAGACAGTGAAGGCGTCATTCACCCACTGACCTACCTAAATATCTCCCAGAGCTGCCAGCAGATAAACAACACATACAAATATACGGATGGAGTGACATGTAAGCACATGTAGGATGCATGAATGTGTGTATGAGTGTAACAGCAAGACACAGACGGAAGCTGCTGTGTGAATGTACAGATAAATGTGTCAATAAGCTTGTCTCAGTATGTGTACATGCATTTAGCATTCACTGTCCAGGGACCCACAGCACAGCACATGCATTTTTAAAACCCAGGAAACAGAAAGGTAGGTCACGCTGGGTGCATATGCGTGTGTATGTGCGTGCTTATCTGTGTACGTATGTGTGAAATCCACTTGCAGGGAGTGCATGCTCAGTAGGAAAGTATATTCCTGGAAAGCCAGCTGCCACTCCTGTTATCACAGCTAACTCGATTAGACGAGCTTCTGCCGCCAAGCCCTCTACTCTGAGAGCTGCAACATGCACACACATACACGACACCCATTGGCACACACATTAGAGGACCCCTACTCTAGATTTAATTGAATCAGCCAAAATAAAGTACATTGAATTTCCAACTAATGCAGCGTTGTAAACATTGCACTTAAAGCTTGTGCCAATAAAGCTTCATCAATCGCATGTATTGTTTAGATTATACCGATGATGTAAAAGCTGCCTGAGGCGTATACAAAACAAGGAAAGCTTACACAGTAACATTAAGTTAAAAAGAAATGATGGCTATAAAAATACATTGGTTTATTGTTTGTATTTGAGAAACATAAAGCTATGGAAAAATGTGACTTCAGGAATGTCTGGAATGTCGGTCTTAAAATTCATTGCCCCCAATGTGGCACCCTAATACGCACTTTTACAAAGCATTAATAGAAAACAGCACTTTGCTACTGTTGTACCAATTAACCGCAGTAAAGAAGAAATGTCAGTCAGGCAGCCAACCTCTCATGTGAGGTGCTGACCTTTCCCACTGATCATGCTAATCATTGATCACTTAGATAAACACAGGCTACCATAAGAGCCCATTATTGTCCCTCCCAAAGCCTTCCTATGGACGGCAGTTATAATTAGGCCCCGGGGTAATTGGCTGACTAATTGCTGTTGGTGGGATACATACATCGCCTATCGTCAAACCCAAGGGGAAGCTCTGCTATTACTTTTAATTACCTGCTGTTAAGTTCGACAACTGACCCCAAGTGCTGTTTTTGATGGTTGTGTTTCGTCTTGTGGGAGGGAAAAGGGGATACTGGATATCAACCTCTAGTTTGGTCACTGCCACAATGGCCCAGATGGATCGCTTCTGTAGTTACACACACATACTCCCAAACACACACATACAGGCAGTGGGGTGAACAGACATGCTGGCTTTTTAGGCAGCAGACCCATTCATCATGTGTCTGTCTATAGAGGAGCTGCAATTCATTGTCTCTCCTCCTGCTTATTCTTCAGGAGCCAGCCTGCCTCATACGTCTTTCTACCTCTCTCACTACTTCTCTCTTTGTCTTTCTGCCCCCCTCCATCTCTCTCCTCTTGTCTTTATATCTTTGATACTCATCCTCCCTCTCTCACACCCTTTATATCTCGACTCAGAGGGAGAACAAAGAGGACATAGCTAGTTACCTTGTCTGTGTCTGTCCAACCGTGTTGGTGTTTGAAATGTATTAAGCGTGATGTTAAAAGGACAGTTCACCCCAAAACCAAATATACATATTTTTCATGTTACTTGTATAACTTTTTATTAAAGGGGCAAAAAGCGAAATCGTTTCACCCCTAGGTTTGCTGTTGTGCACTGCCTGTAGACCAAAACAAAGTGTGTCATGAGCCACACCTCCCTCTACCTCTACTCTCCATCCCCCACCCCACTCGCCTCATCTGTGCAGTCGAGCACCGCAGCATCTCCACGGACTATTACATCCAGACGGTCCCGGTGTTTCTTCCACAGGCTCCACTTCACTCAGCTGCCCAATATACCCGCTGCTTCTTCCCACATTAACCTGAATAACAAACCAGGGCTCGGTGCTCCGGTTGGATCCAAACGGAGAGCTGGGGCTAACGTTAGCTGGGAAGCTAGCGGAGGCTAACTGCCTGTGCTGGCAGCTGAGTGAAGTGGAGCCTGAGGAGGAAGCACCGGTTAGCCCCGGTTTCACTACGGGCAGATTCACTCGCCACAGGGGCGAGGAAATAAAACCTAAACAGCCAACTTAGTTTGGCTTAGTTTAGCAGTTAGCAATGTCTTTCACTCACTCTCGGTCTGTGCTGTGTTTAACTATTTCCCTGCTTTCCTGTTAGCGTTAGCACTAGTCGGCTGCCACACTAACGTTCCTACTCTTCTCCGTGAGCCTGTGAGCCTGGCAGGCTCATGGCTCCAGCTCATGGAGAAGAGTAGGGACGTTAGCGTTAGCTCCTGGAGTTAGCACTAGAGCTACTACGGCTACTGGAATAACTTACAGCTATGGAGCGCTTCTACCAGCTCTTCTAGTCACTGAGCCTCACCTCCATCTCATCATCAATATCATTTATTACAGGTACCATCATCATTGAAGTAGGCAGGGGCATAGCTAAACACAGCCCAACACAACCGTAACGCCTGACCCATTGCTGGGACAGAGCCGCTAATAACTCAAGCTCCAGACATTAAGCCATGCTACAATTGTAACATTAAATTTAATTTAATAGACATAGCGACATGTGCCTAACGTTACTTTTAACACTAATTAAAACAGATATTTGACTTTATGTTGTTGTTCAGGAGAAGAAGAGTTAGCTCTGAGTCAAATTGTATCCGACAACTTCTTCGCCAACAACCGTTGTTTCTTAAGAGGTAATGTCGGATCCTGGTCGTTTTCAGGTAGACATTTTGTTCCGCTCTCCGCCATTTCACTTCAAAAATATGCTCACTGGCTGTAGCCTTTTATAGGGAGGAGGGGCCAAGGGCTCGCGGGGGGGTGGGGGTGGTTGGGGGCTGAAGATCAACACATAGAGAGGGTGTGTGAGGTCATGCTATACTCCAGATGAAATTACACCTCTAGTTCTTCACATGGCAATTTTTTAATTCCTTCAATCTAGAAATGATAAATTTTGCTTATTGGTCCTTTAATCTAGATTGTTTTGGTGTGAGTTCTTGGCTGTAGAGATTACTGCCTTTTCTCCAGTATAATGGAACTAGATGGCACTCAGCTTGTGGTGTTCAAAGCACCAGAAAAAAAAGACCCGGTTACTCAAGATAATACACAGACATTGGTGTGAGCAGTTTCATGTAGTAACTATTTTCTTTCTACTGAACTACAGCTGCCCATCGTATCACCGCACAGAATGAAGCATGCATCTACTCATGGACGAGCGGTTCGTGATCAAGACAGTGTAAGATGTAAACATTAAGTGTGTCGTCCTTGACTGAGTTGTAAAGTTAGCTAGCGGAGTGGTGCTAAGTGAGCTAGCAGTAGATGCACGCTTCCATCTGTGCAGTGATATGGTTGGAGGGTGTAGTTCGGTAGAACGAAAATAGTTCCTACATGAAACTGCTCACAACAAGGTCTGTGGATTATCTTTTAGTAAATGGGTCATGATTTCTGGAAAGAGACATTGCTGGGGGTTTTTTGTTGTTGTTTTTTTAATGTATGTTTGTGGTGCCCAGAGAACCACAAGCTGAGTGTCATCCAGTTTCATTATATGGGAGAGAAGGCAGACATCTTCAGTCTCTGCAACTCCGCAATACAGGTAAGAGGAAAGATATGTTTTTTGGATTTTGGGATGAACTGTCCTGTTAAGGACTCATCCCACAAATCCAGTTTCTCCAGTGATGCAGAAATTGCTTGAGCAGTTATTAGCTTTTTATGGATTACAGAGGGCTACAAAGCCTGAACAGACACCTGCTGTGTAGCCTGCTGTAGTCCTTCAGTTAATATCAGCTCCTATAATGGTAGCTCATACAGCATATAAGTTGGGGGTATGCAGTAGAGGTACATATACCTATACACAAAAAAGTACAAAGACTACTAGTTATACTGAATGTTTGAACATGAACAACTTGAATACACTGTACTTTCAATAAAGCAATCGTACTATCAAATTCACAAAAACAATGTCTGAATACATTGCTCTTCTTAATGGGTTCAGTTGACTATTTATTCTGCAAACTATGACCTGTATCCCAAACACACACCATGTGAAACTGTACGTGGGCAACTGTGCACTCAGTGGGTGTGGACTAGTGTATACTATTAAAGAAAAAGTTAAATCACTGGCAGGTTGGCCCATTACAAGGTTTGATAGTCCAGACTAGCCTAATTGAAGAGTTAAAATCAAAAACACAAAAAGTAAGGTTTTGTCCCAATCTCAAAAATGAGTGCTATTTAATATGCATTAATCAAAGGCGCCTGCCGCAACTGTATGTGTCTTTTTTGTAGCCATGCTGTTTAGAAATTGCGAAAGAATAGTAAATCTGTGCAAAGTAAAAACAAACTAAATAAATCAAGGATTACTTACGACAACTTTCAGATTTGAATCTTTATCTCTCATTTAATTAAGTCCAGTCCAGCAAAGGACAGGAAAAGTGAATACACTTGTCAGATAACCTTGTCATGAGGTAAGCTTGGGCATGCTCTATCCATGAATGCTGCTGCTGTAATTTTCCATGTCCATGTCATCCATTGTGCATGTGTGGAGAAAGAGTTATTGAAATGTCCCAAGGTGCTGAGAGGGCACCCCGACAGATCAACTTCACAGCAAAACTACTTGAGGTCCTTTTTAAACATGACACCTACCAGGGGCGAAAATCCCATTTCATAGTTGGGGGGGACAATAAACAGTACAATTTTAGAGAATACTTCCAGGGGGGGGGTCAAGGAAAAAAAGTTGTAGCCTGTCTTTTATACAGCATCTTTTACCGCAATTTGATGCTTTATTCTTCTCTCTATCTCTCCAGCAGGCAGAGTGAATGTCTATACTAACTAAACTAAAACTAAACATTTCCTGCAATTAAACTGATAAACTGGTTTATAAACAGTGTGCTGTGAGATCTGCTGCTGCGCACCTCACAACCGTGCGTAATAGTCGCGCGTAATGACTGCTCCTCGTCTGCACGTCTTTGATGTTTGTCTCACTGACAGGAGGAGAGCCTACAGACAGGTACCCATATGAGCCGCTCCGCCACAACCGTGCATAGTAGTCGCTCGTAATGACCGCTCCTTGTCAGTTAGATTGCACGTCTTTCATGTTTGTCTCACTGACAGGTGGAGAGCCTACAGACAGGTACCCATTGCTCCGCCACTGACTGCTCTTGTTATGTCCACTCCCTCTTCTTTCTCTCCCGTTCTCTCTATCACTAAACTCTGAGCTTAATCATTAGCTTTTAGCTTAGCAGCACTCGTAATTGAGTAGGCTTTTGAACAATGCAGGAGAAATCTTGCCAGACAGTTTATATTATCAGCCTGGGCCTGGGGCTTGGTGTAAACAGTAAATGGGATGTGTTGTAACTTGTGTAAGTTAAACTGTGTCTGTGTGAGTGAACATCTTACCCTGCGATGCGCGATGTGGGCAGTGGTTTCAGCCACACGCTGCTACTGCTGCCAAGCAGCCCTGTCCGTTGGAAAGAGTGTGGGATATACCACTACTAGGAATGGGAGGGGGGGACTAAATCTTTTAAGATTTAAATAGCACATTATTGCGCGATTATAATGAGCACTGCTTACATTGTGCTTTTAATAAATACTGCTGCACTGTTCAAAAATTATTAATTGTGTCTCAAATGATTCTAGGGGGGTACAGCTTTACTGAAGGGGGAGTCATGTCCCCCCTGTCCCCCCCGGGATTTCCGCCCCTGACACCTACATAATACTTGCCAGAGCACTTACAGAGTAACTGTACATGTGTGAAAGGAACTTCAGATTGACGCCTCCCCTTCCAACCTTGAGAGTGAATGTGAGGGAGGACTGTGAGCATGGTTTACTTTAACATGAGGGTGCAGGCCGACAGATGGAGAAATGCAGTGTGTGACAGTGTGTCTCTTCTCCTCATTATGAGTGTCAGTGGGTACTGATCAAAGCATTTCCTGGGTTTGTTTGTATGGGATGAACTCTTATTCTCGGTCTCCATTCTTCACTATGCAATTGCACACTCACAGGTGTGGAGACGCAGCAGAGTTGGCTGAGTTAGCTTGTCTGCCATGTGAGTCTTGTTTATAGCTCTGGTGCTTCCAGATTCTTTACTTTGGTCTGAACTCATCAAGGGTTGGTCAACTTTGTAGCCTACTGTATATACAGTATGGTGTGTGTGTGTGTGTGTGTGTGTGTGTGTGTGTGTGTGTGTGAGTGTGACACTGCACAGGCCACATCCCAGGGCCAAGAGCAGGGTTGTGTTGCCATGGTGAAAATGAAATCCAAAATGCAGAGTTGCAAGGAAACCCCTGATTGGCTGAGGAGCCATGCATGGGATTGTGATGCATGCTGTCAGCCGGCCAATGGGACGCAGGCTGAGCCAGGGCTGTTGCTAAGGGGAGTAGCTTGGAACAGAGTCAGCTGGGTTTTCTCTCTCCCTTCTCTCTCTCTCTCTGCATCTCCCAGTCAGTTTCTGGCTTGCTCGTCCGTTCTCTCCTGCTGCTCGCTCTGCCTTTGCCCTCATTGACTCCTTCTCCCCCTCCTTCCTGTCTCCCCATTGCTCTCCCCCTACATTTTTTTTTTCTTTGCACTTCTACACGTGCGAAAGGGGAAAGAGCACATGTTGAAAAATTCACTGAATATTTCATGCAGCTTGTTGTGCAGGGCTGGGGCCATATCCAAAGAAACCCTGCTCATAAAGTGGGGTGTATGTGTGTTTGCCTGCATGCATGGAAGTTTGCATGTTTGTGTCGGTTTGTTTATTTTATTGTGTGTGTTTATGCATCGGTCTGGGCTTTTGTTTATGTGGGATTGTCCTTGCCTGTATATGTTTCTGTTCATGCTTAGTTATTTCTCTGTACATTTCTTTGTGTGCTTGTGCTCTCATGCGCTTATACTGTCTTTTACCTCTTAGTGTGTGTATTTCTCTGGCCCTTTTGGAGTGTGAAGCGGTAGTATGTTTCTGTGTGTGTTTAATGTCTGTGGGTTCATGTCGGGGAGTTCTCCAGGGACTTGGGGCTCTCTAGCTGAAGTGGGGTGTATTTGAACGCGAGCCAGGTAGCATTGGGTACGCGCCTGGCGTCACGTAGAGCTGAATCCCCTCCACCCTCTCAGTACCCCATACCCAACTGCTGGGTCATTACCACTATTCATTGCACACCATATATCTGTACCCTGCTGAACGCAATTGCTGACACTGCTTACAAGTTATGTCAATGTCGTGAACAGTCTGCTGCAGCGGCAATTAGTAACAAGATGTAGTTATAAGATAAACTAATCAAATAGAATAAGAGTAAAGAATAAACACATTGTTAAATATTCTAACATAAAAAATATATTAAATAATGAGTCATGCAGTAAAATCCATATTTCTTAGCTCCCATATGAAAGTGTGGCCTCCAGGATGTGAAAGTTGATTTACACTACAACATGGCTAGTCTCAAGCAATCTGATGACATGGTAATGACATATTTCAACTCGTTGCTGATGATTGCCATAATGCATGGCTCTATGTGCTTGAGTGGTTGCCATGCCAACTCTTGTACAACCGAGGTGTAAGTTAATGGTCTTTTTGATTTCTCGGGTTTTTAGTGTAGCTTTGAATGTAACCTGGACAACAGCTTTACTGATACAGATACACAGCACATATTAAGCATAAGTTAGCCATGGCTATAAAGGGGTTTCTAGGTTTTTGTTATTGCTCATGATGGAGATTTTAAAGGATAAGAGAGTGATGTTTATTGTTCAGATTGTAAAGCTCTGAGACAATTTTGTGATATTTGGAAAATGACTTACCATGATGCCACTAAAAATGAGTCTCTCACTGTTTAATTTCCCACCTATTGAACATAAAAGCAAATTACAGTAGCCTGGGACGGATCTGTCTGACTTGATTAACGTCACGTTGTTTGCCTCCAGTGCCATTATGTGTTAATGACAGTCATTGTGCATAGGAGTAGGCTGAGGTATTGCGTCGTGCATCCACTCATGAGAATGTGGGTTAGCATCAGTCACATAGAGTCATCATCAATTATTTATTTATGACGGAGTCGCTGGATGAGTTGTCAGCTGTCCAGCTTTATTTGTGCATCATTTGATTTGTGCATGTCGATCTCCAGGCAGTGCAAGTGGAGTTTAATATCTTGATGAAGCTGGATGAATAAGGAGATCTGAGTGTTGTAGTGAGTCATGTTGTACACAGCGATAGTCAATCATCAAACTTTGCCAAGAGGCAGCAGCAACACAAAGAATGACCTTTTTGTTCGTTTTTAGAAAGGCAGGAATATTGTACGTCACCCCCACAAGTGGACAGAAGCAGAAACAAAGCATCTGCTCTTTCTACACATTTTTCTGTCTCTCCCCCTCCTGTTTCCTTCCTCCTCTCATTTCCTCCTTCCACACTTCCTGTTTCCTGGCTCTCATCCTCTCTTTGTTCAGCTTTCTCTCTCACGGGTACATTTTTTTTCTCCTTCCGCTGTCATTTCTCTCTTTTTTTCTACTCTGTGTGTGTGTGTGTGTGTGTGTGTGTGTGTGTGTGTGTGTGTAATGGATCTATTGTGCCGATGGCTGCCAGGGGAATCACTGAAGTGAGGTTTCCTACTTATGAATCAAACTCCGCTAATAGAGCATGGCTGCCTTTGAGATGACATAACACATACACACACACCGTGGCCGTCCCATAGCCCCCAATCATTCATTCATAATAATCCTCACAATCAGTTATTCAGAATGAGATATGGAGGGAGAAGAGGGATGAGTGAAAAATTGGGAGAGGGAGGGAGGGGGAGGCACTCACTCACTCCATGTGAAAACAAAGCAATTACAGGCATTATCGGTCGTGTTGGCTGTCTCTGTGTGTGTGTGCGTGCGTGTGTGTGTGTGTGTGTGTGTGTGTGTGTGTGTGTGCGTGTGCGTGTGCGTGTGTGTGTGTGTGTGTGTGTGTGCGTGTGTGTGCAAAGATGAGATCAAAAGCAGGAGTCCCAGCTGGCTTGTAGCTCTCCCACTGGTTTCATCTGGGTTATCACCATGGTCCTCTTATTGATACTGTGTGAGTGTGTGTTTCCTCGAGGCAAAAACTATTCACTTTGCATTAACAAAACAGGTCCAGCTTGAAATGGAAATACAAATATCAAAAATAAGCAGGAATGAGAGCATTAAGATGCTTTACTGAATGTAGGTGTGTTTTCAGGAACACGCTCTCACACGTGTGCACATGTTTTCCACCTCTGTAACAATGGAAAACATTATACACATGTGCATGGGCACACTCACTCAGAAAGTTTCCTAGTGTGCACTTCTGCAGTCAGTGGGACTTATTGGAAGAGAATCAAGCAGTCAGGCTCTTTGCAGTGGTTTAAAAATAGAAGAAACAGAAACACACACACACACACACACTCGGCTTGCAGCTCAGAAATAGAAGAAGCAAAAAGCATTAGTGTAGCCGAGCCCAGTCTTGTTCCCCTTTTTCTCTCTTTTCTCCTCTTTTTTTTCCTTCTCTCACTCGGCTCTCCGTTCACAGTGTCTGAGACAGAAAACAAAGTGAGACAGCTGAGAAGAAAGCAAAGAGGTAAGAGAAAGGACTGTGAGCAAGAAAGAGAGCGAAGTGTTAAGATGAAAGCGAGCATCCGTGGGAATCAGACTTGCCAAGTTTGCATCACCACAGTGCCACGTGCGTGTGTTTGGGTCATAGGCACATGCGATTGTGAGTGTTTGTTTGATTTTCTTCAGTGTGTTGCTGTGTGCGTTTAAGAAGCAAAATCTGCATATATTGAAATGTCTGCAGTAGATAGTGACAGTGAGACTTTGGATGATGGAATTTCAGTAATCCATCTCAATGCTTCACAGGCTAAGATTCAAATGGAGGCAGAAAAAAAAGAAAGGTTCAAAGGAAAGAAAAACCGAGAGTAAGAGACTGAGCGTGAGGGTAGAGCAGGTGTCATGGTGAATAACAGAACACACTGTGACTGCCAATATTTATCTGTTTACACAGAAAAGTTCCCTCCACCACTCTGCATGTCTTTCCATCTCCTCTGTTTGTGTGTGTGTGTGTTTTCCATACAGCACAGTGACAGTTTATCAGCCCTCTGAACACTCCATGCTGCCCCTTCACTGAGGGAGAAAGGTGGAGGAGTGATGAAGAAGTAGAAATGATGTGAGAAAGATGGAGGGAGGAGGGGGGAGGAGAGAGATGAAAGTGAAGAAGAGAGAGAGGAGGTGATTATGCAGTTTAAGATAATGCTGGCTTTGAAGAAAGGAGAGAGGGAGCTAGAGGGAGACAAAGAAAGAGGAAGACAACAAAGATGATTTTTCTGTCTTTTTTCCATCACCTCCACTCTTTTACGACTTCTTCCGTTTTGCTCTTTCATTAAATTGAACTGCACATGAATGAGACAACGAAAGACACAAAAATGACTGTGGAGGTGTTTCTATGACATCTTGAGTTGTTACGATGTTTGAGGGGGGCAGGAGGCATCAAGGACAACACCTCACCTTATTCACACAGCCGCCCACATTGCATTAAAGTGCATCCAGTTTGTCTTTTGTGAAAGACACAGGCATAATGCCGTAGTATAGAGATTAGCAAAGTTGGAGAAACTGTCATGTGAATCCAGATCAGAAATCAGAGAAACACTAAGATTCAAAGTTCATTCTTTATTAGGCAGTTGAGAAATTGCCTAACTAAAAGGTCAGTTAAGTAGCTGCTCTGGAGCTTTTGATCATATCGCATACAAAAAACATTTAAACATCAACAATTTCATTGCAACTCCAAAAAAGCTACCAAATGGGACTTGTAGTGAGATTATTTCCTCAGCTAAGCGTCAGTAGTTCTCAGGCCACAAAACATCATGTGAAGCAGTCATTAATTGCTGAAAGCACTTTCCTACTGCACTCTCAGATGCATGTGATGAAGGTCTGCTGAACCTGCGTTCATATGAGACAGTTGTCACAGGTAGCAGTTCCACACACTGGGATGCTGTGTTTACACGGCAACAGGCTACAAGTCATTATCAATGGAAGCCGGTGACATGAAGCTACAAACCAAATGCTTGTCACCATGGATGGGCATGACACGTTCCAAATCAAAGTGGAGTTGGCCCTTTACTTTTGTTTGGTTTGTTTCTAGCCGTGGTACTGTGTTATTTAGCTTAGTTAGCTGATGCTATGCTGGCTTTATGTGCATTCAGTACACCCAGGGATCCAATGGGGTGGCAAAATATGATGTTTTAAATGGGGCTCTGACATTTTTTTTTGACCAAATACAAACTTTAGATGACAACCAGTCTAGGTGCTTCGTGGCAAGTAGCAGACATGCACAAGGCCATGATGATGTAACTGCATTTACAAGTGCCTGAGCAGCACCTCACTGGCAACTCAACAGTAATGTAGCTGGTCACAGTGTTGCGTTGTTGTTTGTATTGCGAACACAGAATTAGAGATATGAAAAATTACAGTGCATAATTACCAAATTTAGTTATGTTTCAGTTTCACTTCTGCCTCTTTAAGCACTCAAATTCTCTCACACCTACATATGCACGCTTTGTTACTCTATCTCTCTCTCTGTCTCCCCAAGAGGTCGATTAAATGTCTTTTACCCCTGTTCTACCCTGGTTCAGTAAAGGGTTGTGAGGGAGAGCCCATGGTGTGATAAACTGCTCATTGTAGGTTCAACGAGTGTCAGTGTGTCAGTCTGTGGCTGAGTGTGAAATATTGCGTGTATGGCCATGGAACTGATGCAAAGTGTGCTTTTCTTAATTTCTTAAATGTTGGCATTTTGGAGATTCAAAGTGTGTTTTTCCCAGCAATAAACAGCAACTGTTGAGCCAAATATCTCTTAAAACACTGCTTGACATTAATTGCTCCATTGCTTGATGTTTTCAATTCAACCAAAAGATAACTTTTGTCTGCGTCTGTTCAGTTGTCATTTCCAAGCCAATACTTAGATGTGACCTTGAGCTATCTTAATGAATATCAAACCTCTTCAGTCTGAGAGGTTTGGTTGAGTATTTGAAGACAGCAGTGATCAGGCTCTCTGTAACACATCTGATGTCTCGTCCAGTGTTTATCTGTATGCGTGTATGCCATACATTATCAGTCACTGGAAGTCTGTTTTTGTGTGTGTGCTTATATGTGTGTTTTTTGTGAAAGACTGACAATGTTATTATTTCAGTGAGACAGACAATGAAACAGGAAGACATGACAATCTTCTCGTAAGTTTCCTTTGCTGTTTCTTGTAATCAGTCACTTGTCACACTGAACTACTGTGACATGTGCGAGGAGACAATGGATATATAGGCTGGACCGAAAGACCTGTTTTTTTTCTAACTTCCACACCCACATAAACAATACCAAATTCTAGTAAAAGGAAGTGGGCGTCAGTTTTGAACCTCTTAAAGTGGGGTTGAAGTGTGTGAAAAATACAGTAAGAAGCAGCAGGTGTTTGTCAGCATCAACGCTACTCTGTATTTGCAGTGATGTTAGTCAGTTCAGTGTCGTGGGTCCCTGACAAAATTTGTGCAGGGTCCGACGTTAAGGTTTTTTCCTACTTGCCCTGCTGGGCAAGTACTTCTCACATCTACTTGCCCCATCTAAATTCTTACTTGCCCTGCCTAAGAGGTTCTTTTTCTGGCTGTGTGGTGCATATTTTCGCTCATGACTTACATCAGCAGAGACGCTCAGCCAATGGAGGCAGCAGCACGTAAAAAAAGCAGCACACTGCAACTGGCCCCTCCAAGGACAGAAACAGGAGAGGAAATACACAATTACAGGCCTGGAATTAAGATATTTTTAGGGCAAGGCCACTTTGGTCTTTGATAAATACAAATTTATTGGGGCATCACGGCCAAAATGTGGGGCTCCAAGGCCAAAACCAATGGCGCAATAACAATATGTGCTAACTACATTGAATGAAGACAAAACAATATCTGTGTTGAAAAACAGTACTGAGTTTATTAAAACTGGGTGTGCATGACTGGGGATATATCTCGTTTCTTGTTGTTTTAATTGATGTCCCTTATTTTTTAAGTCTTTGAAATCTCTTTATTCTTTTGTTATCTCCTAGTTATTAAGAAATTATTATTATTATTATTAAGAAGATTCTTTATTGTCCTTTCTCAGCACATTACATACATTTGACCCCTCTGCATTTGACCCATCCTACTGTATACACTGGGAGCAGTGGGCAGCCGCAGTGCAGCGTCCAGGGACCAACTCCAGTTCTTTTGCCAATGCCAGTGGTCAGGGTCACTGACAGGAGTATTCACCTAACATAGCCTACATATCTTTAATTATATAATTATTTATATGTCTCTATGTATATTTTTACATAAATCCCCAATATTTAATTTGCCTTAAAAAAAATCCTCTTCCTTCATTTAATTTGACAATGTTTATTGTATTGTATTATATGTATTAATTCTCTACAGGATCTTGTATGATCTTTAATGTGTGTTCAATTTATTAAAACAAAAAAAACAAAAAAAAGGTTTCGGTGAACCCTGCAGCAAAGTGAACCATCTTCCTCAGAGAGGATCTTTGCCTCCCAGTTTGTTCCTGGTGGCAGAGCAGAGTGAACCGTCTTTCTTCTCAGAGGATCTTTGTCCCATGAGAGCAGGCAGCATGCTCTCCGTGTCCGCATTTAAAACAGCTTTCGCTGGCGAGTTGACAGTCACTAGAAGCACATTATGACCCTTTGTAAAAGTTTCTGTGTGGTACCTGTGTTGTACATGGGCTAACGTTAGCGGCTAAGGACTGAGAGGCTGTCTGGTATGTGTGTGTGTGTCCGAGTCGGTGCTGCTTGCCCGATCGGGCATGTCTGCGCAGGGTCTGCTGGCCAGCCGGCTATTTTTACTTGCCCCGGGCATTCGGGCAACCGTTAATGTTGGACCCTGTTGTGTTTTTGACAAATTGTAATTTGGTGTTTGATGTTACATGATCATAATGATGATTCTATTTATGTATGCTGGGAATTTAAACATATAATCACAATTCTGAAAACTTTTTTATTAAATGTTATACAAATGTCTAATCTTGAGTTCAAAGAGCACCAAAATCATCTACCCTCTATCAAGTCAATCAAATGTCATTTATTGCTGTGGTATGTGATTTTTTTTTTAATTTTTTTTTTCATTTTCCTTTCACTTATTGAAACTATGAACAAAACGGGATCTTGTGGCCAACCATAAGAAAATGGTAGTCGCCGGTGAAAACCTTTTTGCGACACAGCACTTCCCCTGGACGGTACAGCATTATTGGGTCATCATCGTCTTCGTCATCCTCCGCTTAGCCTGGTCCGGGTCGCGGGGGCAGCAGCCTCAGCAAAGAAGCCCAGACCGTCCTCTCCCCAGCCACTTTCATCAGCTCTTCCGAGGGAACCCCGAGACATTCCTAGGCCAGCCAGGCGATGTAGTCCCTCCAGCTTGTCCTGGGGCAGCCCCGAGGTCTCCTCCCAGTTGGACATGTCCGTAACACCTCCCAAGGGAGCCGTCCGGGAAGCATCCTTACCAGATGCCTGAACCACCTCAACCGGCTCCTCTCGATGTGGAGGAGCAGCGGCTCTATTCCGAGTCTCTCCTGGATATCCGAGCTCCTCACCCTATCTCTAAGGCTGAGCCCAGCCACCCTGCGGAGGAAACTCATTTTGGCCGCTTGTACTCGTGATCTCATTCTTTCGGTCACTACCCAGAGCTCGTGACCATAGGTGAGGGTTGGAACGTAGATCGACCGGTAAATTGAGAGCTTCGCTTTCTGGCTAAGTTCCCTCTTCACCACAACGGACCGGTTAAGCGCCCGCATCACTGCTGACGCCGCCCCAATCCGCCTGTCAATCTCCCGCTCCATCCTACCCTCACTCATGAACAAGATCCCGAGATACTTAAACTCCTCCACCTGAGGCAGGACCTCCCCCCGACCTGGAGTGGGCAAACCACCCTTTTCCGGCTGAGGACCATGGCCTCAGACTTAGAGGTGCTGATTCTCATCCCAGCCGCTTCACACTTGGCTGTGAACCGTCCCAGCGAGAGCTGGAGGTCACTGTTCGATGGAGCTAGGAGGACCACGTCATCCGCAAAGAGCAGAGACGAGATCCTATCTGCACCGAACCTGACACCCTCCACCACTCGGCTGCGCCTAGAAATTCTGTCCATGAAAGTTATGAACAGAACCGGTGACAAAGGGCAGCCCTGGCGGAGTCCAACCCTCACCGGGAACAGGTCCGACTTACTGCCAGCCACGCGAACCAGACTCGTGCTCCTTCGGTACAGGGACTGGATGGCCCAACCCCATACTCCCGGAGCACCCCCACAGGATGCCCCTGGGGACACGGTCATAAGCCTTCTCCAAATCCACAAAACACATGTGGACTGGTTGGGTGAACTCCCATGCCCCAACCAGCACCCTGGCGAGGGTAAAGGGCTGGTCCACGGTTCCACATCATCGGTGTGAGTCAATACAGTATCGATCAGTGTGGCACAATCACATTATCATAATGCAGCATTATCAAGAAAAAAAGTACAGTATCTGCTGCCACGGCAGACGTTGCAATATAAAATTGCAGGAATGTCTGTAGTAATAACCCTAATATTTGTGAATTTGGATAGCCTACGTTTTTATGAACCTAAAAATATAAGTTTATTGGCTACCAGCAGTTTTAGGGCCTGCCTCCATGCACTGGCACTGCCACAGTTGCCTAGCAATGACGGTGATGTCACATGGGGTATTGCATAGAGGTTCCGTGAGCAGGGGATGAGAGTGGGCCAGCATGCGAGAGTCAGATCTGTGCATTGTGCTGGAACAAAAACACAGACACATTACTAACAGTTTGATAATATCAAAAAACACGATTGATTTTCAGTGGTTTCTCTGACATGAAAAATACTTTCAAAATACTTACGTTCAAAAATGCAAAAATGGGGAAAACACACAGAGGTGTAGCCCCGCCTAGTGGAAAAGTCACGGCACTCTGTCACTGTTTTTATGATTTTTACATGGATTTGTTGTTCACAATGTAGCATTATCAGGGAGAATAATTGGATGCATCCCCTGGGGTGTCAATGGAGAGTTGACTGCGTCCTTTCAGATTTTAATGTGACAGAGATGCAGGACATGTACCTAGCAACATCACTGCATTTGCCAGACTTTCCATTTGTCTCAAAGGTTATTTTTACATGTTGGAAGTCAGTATATGCACTTCTGATGTTTATGTGAAATTACTTTGTGCAATTAGAAAGTGTTATGTGTAGTTCTTCACTTCATTTCTCCATCTCTCCCTCTGTCACTGGGATTTGACCTCTTGGCCGGTGACCTCATCAATAAGGGGCTTGTTTGGGGGAAGGGCAGGGTCATGGGTGTGTGTGTGTGTGTGTGTGTGTGTGTGTGTGTGTGTGTGTGTGTGTGTGTGACCCTGATGGGGCCCCTAGCATAGTTTGATTAAGAGGGGGGAGACAAGCAGGGAGGGGTCGTATGGGCCCCCCATCTTCCGCCATCTTAGGTTTCTGTCTATTGACCGCTGTGGCTACCCCAGATCTCATGTCTCCTTGTGTGTGTTTTTGTGTGCAGTGTCTGTATCTGCTGTCCTTTCTCCTCATGGCAGTCTCGCAGGTGGACAAGACAATCACTCATTCCCATCTCTCTTTCTCTCTCTGTATACATCTCTGCCTGACTGTGTGTCTACTCTCCCTCCTCCCTCCCTCCCTCCCATTTAATTTCTTCATCCTCCTCCTTCTCTCCCCCTTCCTGTCTCTGCTCCCTCATCCTTTTATTCCATCCCACTCTCCCTGCCTTCTTCCCTTCCTCCGGTCAGGTGAGAGGGAGGTGAGGAGGAGTATTAGCCTCACTGTCTGGAGCCAGTGGTAACCTTATATCTCAACAGTGAAAGACAGAGAGAGGAAGGGTTGGTGGTAACTTGAGCTTTAGTGATTGTGCATTCAATACAGAGGTAATTTTTGTAGACACTGGATATGACTGAACACACACACACACAAACACATGTACACACCCGCAGTCTCCGACCTGTGCTAAAATATATGTATACATCTAACAGGCACACATTTGAAAAGCATATCTCCTTCCCTTTATCAGTGATGTAATCCCAATGCAACGGCAGTCGTCCTCTCCCGTCCTTCTGAAACAGGCTCTGAGGATAGTGGCTGATTGGCTTGTCCAGGCAGCTGGAAAATGGAGTTTAGTCACCTCTGTGCCCTTGGGCCGTTCCATGCTCTAACACACACAAGTGTACATACAGTACATGTACTAAACACAGATAGATGAGCTGAAGGGTGAGAGACAGAGAAAAGAAAAAGGAGCGATTCATAATGAGGGGCAGAAACAAACAAAGCACAAAGGAAGAAACATGGATGTTTTCAGTTTTGGAAACATATGAACTCAGTTTTGTGGAGGATTATGCACTAAATGTTTTCAAACCAAATAATAAATCTCTTCAGCGTGGTTTGAGTGGAGGAAACTATTGTTTGTCAGTTTTAGGAAGGTTTGTACACAGGCCTGGCAATGTATGCTATAAGCAGTCATACCAGTAAAGTGACTTAATTTATTACTAACAGGGAAGGAAAAGAGATACCGAGGCAAAAACAGAGACACACAGGAATAGAAAAAGACAGAAAGCGTTGTGTAGCTTTGAGAAATCTAATGAGAGAGAGAGAGAGGGAGAGAGACTGATGTAAAGGAGGTTTTGATCAGTCATGGCAAGTGATGGTGAAACAGTGTTCATTTGTGAGCAGCTCTGAGCTCAATGCTGCAGTTGCTTTCCCATCTTCAAGTTACTCTCAACTGAAGGCTGATCTTTTGAGGCCTCTGCTGCAGCTACTGAACTGATGTCAGTCAGAATATTTTCTGGCTTTGGTTCAGAAACTTCTCCTTTTCACTTTTTCATTGATGTATGATGTGAAGTTTGGAAAACTTAACGCCTGTACTGATCCTATGACTGATATAATTCTTAAGGCACAGACACACCAAACTGACACCAAGTGAAGGCCAACTGTGTCACCTCACGTCACCTGTGCCTAGCCCTAAAAGTTGAACTGGACACACTGCAAAGACTACAGCCAACGACCAACTAGCATGTTCTGTCTACGCCTGTGTGAGAGGAAATAACTCTCCATAGCTGCAGGCAGTGGTAGTCTGTATTCATCATTAAAAAAGGTAAACTGAAAGACAGACAAGACGATTTCAAGAAGCTTGTGTAACACAACACCTTGTTAAACAAACAGATGATATTTAGTGTTCGCTAAAACAATTACTATCCATCTCTGCTAAGGAGCTTGACTGCTAAAACAAATTACCTAATATAACAGGTTTGTTTGGTTTTCACACCCTCTTAACTTAAGCTTTTTGTTTACTTTCCTCACTTCCATTTCTCTTTTTGTGTACTGAGCTAAACTGCCAATCAGAGTGATTTCAATAACTGACATGCATTTTAGCATGCTAAATCGGACAAAAAAGGCAGTCAAGCGCTGACAAAGGCCAACAATCGCTGACTAGTGCCAACGGTGCAGGACACACTGCAAAAACTAGGGTGACAGACGCCCACTGATGGCCCAACATTGACCAACGGCCGACCTTGGGCTTGGTGTTATCAAGGCCCTTAGACACAGGAGGCATTCAGAACTGGGTTGATTAGATCTCATTTGCTGAGTAAGCAGCACTAATATATGCAATTATTGCACACCTGTGATCACAGAACAGTTTATTTAGCGGTAATAAACTGGAATGTAACGACACACCTGCACACACACACACGCAGACCCTTCTCTCTTTTATATCAGTGTGACTTGAATATCCATAAAACAAGTAATCTGAAGATGTCACCTTGAGCTGTTTTTCACTGCTTTCTGAATTTTACAGACTAAACCATTAATTGGAAAAATAATCTGTAGTGTAAGTGATAATGGAAAGAAGTGCATGTTGCAGCCCTTCTACACTGTGGAGATTCTGACTACCGGTGGCACCATGAAGCAATGTTTGATAAGTGGGTCCCTGCTTTGTTTATGTATTGTGTCACCCGCACGGTAACATGCCAAGAAAAGTAGCAGTACAACAGTAATAGGTGGAACACTAACATAAACATGTGTTTGTTTACATGAAAACCCCAATGTTTGAATTTGACTTTTCTGAACGTTGCCTAACTTGCCACTAATCACCCATGATTCAAAGCTTTCAATTGTGATATTGTGCCGTAGAGCCAACAGCAAAAGCAAAGTTTATTTTAGTGCCAGTATTTACTCCTGTGTCTGTATAATCAGCTCCAGGCCTCCTTAGCTCAGGTCAGACCGCAGACAGGTTTGTAGCCCCACAGCCTCAGCACAGTGCCAAGGTGAATGAGTCCTCACCAGGCTGAGGGGACCAGATGTGTCAAGTGGTTGAGCTGGGGGCACAATGGGCCCCCCGGGGCCTGTTGAAGTGCCTTGGGGGGGCCCGGACTTTGGGTCTCTCCTCCTACCCCCCTCAACCCCCTGTCCCTCTCAGACCGGGGCTTTTCCTGGGCAGCGTGGCACAGTGTGTGGCCTGGCTCAGGGCCAGAGCAGCCAGCCTGCCTGCCTCTGCCAGCCTCCCTCCCCTGAGACCAAAGACAAAGCTGGGACACGGCCAGACACTCCACGCTCTCTGTTTATCTCTCCATCATTACCCTCCTTCTCTCTCCACACTCTTTCTTATTCATTTCAGTCATTAGGGGTCAGACTGTCCCTTTTTTCTTTGGGGTGTTTTTTTTCAATCCCACATTATCGCATCTCATACACATCCTTTCTTTCTTGTCTTTCCTTTTGTTCTAATCTACAAATCCAGGTTATGTCTTTCTTTCATCTCTTGTGCTTGTTTATTTTACCATCTCACTATCCGCACTGCTCCTAATCTTCCATCAATGCCTAGGGTTTCTCACAAATCATTTTGCACACACACACACACACGCACACGCACACACACACACACACACACACACACACACACAGTCATTGTTTCTTACATCTGCATGCATATACAGGCTCAGAGGCAAACTTTAACCTCCCTACACACTCAGAGGTTTACAGGTATCAGCCATCCAGCTATGCACACTCACCCACATAACTTCCAACCGACTTTACACTTACACACATTCAGTCTCTCTTCAAGCCCCCACACACAGATGTACTATCTCAGTTTTCCCATATAAACACACATATAGCTCAACTCAACACATCCCCTTCCCACACCCACACATGTACCCCCCCTTCTCTCTGTGGTGTATGTGTGTGTGTTACAGTGTGTCTGTCATCCTGTCGCTGTGTGTGGGCTCCACATCAAACCAGCTGCCTAACCAATAAAGGCTAGCTCTAGCCACCAGGCTCAGACCGGCTAGTATGCATCACTCACTACGGGTGTGTGAGTCTGTCTGTGTGTGTGTGCGCTCCATCCTCCACAACCACCCACGGTGCTGCTGCCAACAATTCTGGGTGACTGCGATACTTTATGGGGAGATGAGTGTTTCTTTCTCACTCTGCCTCTCTTTGTCTTTGTCACTCCCCCTTTATATCACGATCATATTCAACTTTCATTTATTTACTCTCTTATTTGCACTGTTTGATTCTGTCTCTCTCCCTCTTTCTCCAACACTGACCTTTTTTTCCATTTTCCATTCGCTTACTCTTTTGTTTTCATTCTCTTTTTCTCTATTTCCCTCTCTTTCTAATTACCACTCTGTCTGTCACTCTGCCCGTCTCGTTATGACTCTGAACCACAAACTTCACACCTCACATGAAAGAACAATATGCGCACACACAAGCCGGGAGCAAATCGTATCGTAGGTCTATATACAAGCATACACATACCCACAGTTATCTCACACAGCACACACCTAATTCTTCTCTACTTTTCAGTAATCTGAAGAATTAGATTTCATATATTTAAATACTTCTTCAGTCTCAGATTCTCTTGTTTTTTAAATGACCTTCTCTGCTCATCATAGGCTGCTGATATTTATAACAATTGCTGCTTTAACATTAGAAATTTGTTTTTTGCTTTAACCCTTTAACACCCACCTATCTGGCAACACTATAGCCCCTTTACACACCCACCTGTTCAAGGCGGGAATGTCTTTATTCCACATCCCTGTTCTGTTAAAAGGGTATGATCGCAGAATGGGGGCACAGAGTTGTCCTGCCTTTTAAGCCAGCAACTGAGGTGGGAGATTTAAAAAGCAGCTAGAAGCAGTTAGCAGCTAACTCATAGAAGCTCCTTACCCTCCGAGCGGAGGAGGGTAAGGAGCACAAGGTAAATGATTGCCATTGCCATGCTATGCCATTGTTATTGTTTAGAAAGCACTGCTGATTCGTATGTTATGTGTCACACTTCAGGTCGATGCTGTTGTGATACACGTTACGCCCGCCATGCCTCTTTTGCTTCTGGGATTCTAGGATGCTGGCATGCTATCTAAAATCACACACTGGGACAGCATGATGTCACTGTTGTTTGGTTCTGTGTAAAAATGCAAAAGCGACATAAAGAAGGGAATTTGTAGAGGGCCTTTGCACAATCTCTACATAAAAATGGCTACTGTTTTGGAGGTTTCATTTGTATACTCTGCATTGTACTTGATTATTTTTACAACAGAAGTTACTTTTGAAAATGTCCTAAAAGAGTGCAATCTGTTGACACGCATATTATGTTCATATTCACGTAACTCTTCATAGTATTTTCATAGTGCTTGGGAATGATGTACATAGTGGTAGCAACCCACAGACAAAGAAGCGCGTGTTAAAAGATAAAAACTCTTCAATTTTGGGAAGGGTTTAGTGTATGGTCAAACAGTGTCTGAAAACCCCTTCCACCAGACACTTCAGGCATTTAAGCCTAGTTCACATTACACGATTTTCACCGTGATTTTGACGTCGCAGAGGATCTTGAGAGCCACTTTGGGTCAGAGGTGAGTCGGCAGATAGTCTGCCACGACAAGTCCTCATGTGTGAACAAGCCTACAAGCAAGTCCCCCCCTCATCTGTGACTGGGACTGGATATCTAGCATGCTAGAAAACTGGAGGAGTCTGACACAACTGACAAAGAGCATCAGCCAATGAGAGGCGGGATACGTACCACGTCAGCACGCAGCAGGACAGAAGAAATATGAGGAGGACAAGCCGCAGGATTGCCACTTGCCAGGCCCGCGACTTTGGGCTTGTTTCTAAAGTGGAGTTGCTTATTTGGGCTTGCTCTCTAAACATCACCTTTCTCTATATATGTATATCCGTCTAATAAGTTAAATGCATGATAGTCGCTTCTTTTGGCCTTGTTTCCATAGCCCTGGTTGCTTGTTTCTCTCCCAAGATCTGGCAACACTGACAAGCCGGCAAGCAACAACAACAATGGCGGCGTCCACAGAATAATGGGGAGCGCATTGTGTTTGGACCCAGGCCCTGGAGTTAGATCTGATTCAACACTGGGAAGAATATCCATGCCTTTACGATGTGTCGTCTCCAAGTTAAGTGACGTCACAGCGTTATCTGGGGCTCTGTTGGCGAGGGCTCGGTGGAGAAATCTTGTAGTGTGCACATACAGGTCGTAACGCAGTTGGCGAGACTCCTGCTGACAGAAACACACGTCGCCAAGTATGAACACTTAGAAGATTACCATAGTCTCCACGACGCAAAATCTGGGTAAAAATTGTGTAATGTGAACTAGGCTTAAGTTGGGGTGAGAACTGCATCTGACAGTATTTAAACTTTCCGAAACCAACAATCCAACAAGCATGCCCACTTCATGCAGTGATTAGCCAAAACTTTCACTCACTATTTCCATCACTTTTTATATGTAGAAAGAAGTGCAACACCGTGGATGCTTTTGAGAAAAACTCTCTATGCTGTTATCTTTGTTTCAACAAAAGGCTTTTCATCCTGTCTTAGAGTGTGGTCATTATGAACATCTATTAAAGCCTTTGCCCTCAGACATGGTTGGACAACATGTCATATTAACTAGCTTATCTCAAGCATACCCCAACCTGGCTTTGATTTGTATGGAGTCTCTGCTCACTGAAACACCACTCTCCACATGTTGTTGAGCAAGGCTTTAAACTTGCAGTTCCTCCAGTATAGCTGCCAGTTGGAAACTGTGGGCACACTGGGCAGAAAGTAGGTTTCTTGAAAAGAGTGTGTGTGCACAGTCAACTTTCCTTGGGTAGGTGGAGGTGAAAACTTAAAGTGAAAACAGATGAAAAATGGAGGGATTATTCTTAGATGTAGGAAAACTTGTAGCTTTAACATTTAGCTAAGTCTGTCCCACATGTAACTTTAAGAGATTGAGTGTGTCCCACTAGATGCATGAGTAATACTTGGTCACTAATGGTCTATGTCAGTTACAAAACACAAATGGGAGCATCACAGCCGTTGCTAAGCCTGCAGTCCTTATTGTGAACTGATGTGTCCTTTAAAATATACCCCCCCCCCCCCTCCTGTGCGCCCATCACCCCCACCTCTCAACCTCCCTCACCCCTTCTGACCCTGACACTAGAGTTCTCAATTAACCCTGAAACTTGATTCTTTAACAGCCTTTTTTTTTAAAAGGAAAGTTGCAGCACAACTTAAGTGCTGCTTTCATGTTATCGGACATCTTTTTTTTTTATCTGGTACAGTTTTTCTCCTTGCCAAAGTACTAGTTTAAACTAGTTAACCACACTTTATATTGTATCAATTATTTTGACCCAACAGTGCTTGATCATGTGGTTCTACAACCTATAGCAGAATCACTATCAGTTGTTTGTTATGAAGGCACACTTTATCTCTTTTTCCTCAAAAACTGGCACAAAAGAGCTGTCTGAATTTTTCACATACTTGATTCAGTAAAAGATGAGGTGTTACCACATTAACAAAAGTGTTAAGTGTGATCTCACATAATTAACTGGTGTCAAAATAAAACATACTTGTGTGGACCTTTGAGCTCAGATTTTTTTTGTTACATATTACAAAATATGTTTTCCTGTAGAGGTTACATAGTAAAGCACTCTAAACACAAACCATACTAAACTCCTTTATGTCACTATATGCCTGCTGATCTGTACTTTATACATTAACACATAGACTCAAAGCGTCACGGTGCATTTCTGTAAAATTAGGTTATAGTTGCAATGAATTGATTTATATGGTTCTGTATTAAAGGCTTCAGTTGGATTCTGTTGAGGCTAATGTAGCACATCATGTTACATGATTCGGACATTGTCTCTCCTACAGCTCTTACTGACTTTCTTGGGATCACTTTGTGTCCCTTCAGATTAGTCTTTCTTTTAGGGCTGCCTCCTGAAAGTCGAAGGCTGAGCAGACCTTTTTTGTTTTGTTTTTAGTTTGTTTTGGAGGTTTTTTGTCAGCTGTCAGACGTTGTGGTCCCCAGATGTAGCTGCAGAGTGAGCACTCCTTGCTTCCACGCTGCTCTGCAGTATAGGCAGCTGTGGACCCAGATCCAGGGTGAGTCTGAGTGAGACTGAGGCAGCTGCTGGAGGAAGAGAGGCTTTGTCTGGTCAGGCCCTGAGATAATGTTATCTTCTACATTCTGTTTAGAGGTGGTGAATTTACAGCTCGCAGCAATTTTGTAAGACTTCACATTTCCGATCTGTCGTTAGTACACATTAGCTTGGAGGGCTAATTTGGCTTGTTTACTTTATAGCATGAGCTTCACTATCACCCTGAACGTCCTGACAAACCCCTTCAAACTCCCTAAATGGAAAAAAGGAATGAATAGTTGAATATTTGTACTGAACAGCCAAATCTAATTTGACTCATATAATTCATGCATGTTTACATATTCATGCTTGTTGAACACATGTATTGATAAAGTATTGGCTTTTTTTACTCGCTAAGGTTTTATTTCACTTACAGTAACAAGTGTAGGTGCCGTCAACTCGCGTAAGTTTCGAATTATCTTCACTTTGTTTCCATTGGGGCTGCTCGGCTGTTCACTGGTTACCGTGTCATGTAGACGTGGGTGGGTGGGTGGGTGGGTGTGGATGTGTGTGTTTGTGGAGGAGTTCAGCACTGGCACAGAGCGCAGAGGAGAGGCTGCAGAATGATAATGAATTAAACCAAGATGTGTAAAAGTACAGATAAAAGAGCCGATACCATTAGCGCTTATCAATACTATGGTCCTTGATAATTTAGCCCCGGGGCTAATTTAGTACTGAGTTTTGGTACCCATCTTTAATCAAAACACAAACGAAGTGAAGCCTGTAGAAATGAAATAAAGTTTGCAGCCACACTGGCTTGGAAGTGCGGAACGCTGCAAGTGTGTGTTCCACCAATCAGCGTTCTTCAGCAAACAGCCCCGCCCCTCAAAAATTCTGAGGAATCTGAAAATTCCTACCCCCCTACTAGGTACTTTTTTCAGGGAAAGTTTGGGGTTGAGAGAAAGTTTTTCCCTGGGTAATTTCGGTGGAAACGTGCTGAGGTTTATCAGAATCCCGGGTAAATCCTAAAAGTTCCTCCAGTGGAAAAGGGGCTAATGGTGGCCTTGGATCAGTTTTCAAGTTACCTTTTTAAAAGTTATGTTACTCTTTTTTCTTTCTTTTTTTTTTTTAACGTCTGATTGAAGGGCATGCTGACCTGTTGTGGACTGAGAGTTGCTGTATTTGTGTGTGCACGTGCGCTACTGGAGAAAGAAGTGTGTGTGTGTGTGTGTGTGTGTGTGTGCGTGTGTGTGTGTGTGTGCGTGCGTGTGTGTGTGCGTGTGAAGTTTTCCCTTGGTCGGCTCCAAACTTTAACATCAAACGCTCAGGTCACCCACCCTCCCTTCATCTCTGCGTCCTCCTCCACTCACCCCCCTCTTCCCCCTCTTTCTGTCTGTCCCTCTCTCTCTCTCTCTCTCTCTCTCTCTGTCTCTCGCTATGATCTGGTGAGACTAGCGCAGGAGTGTCCTGCTGATATAGTGGGGCCTAAAGATTAGACATACTGACGCCCCTACACACACACGACAGAGACAAGAGAAGGCACCGCCAAGGAAAAATGTTTGTGCAATGAGTTGAGACAATGACTTTATGGCGCTGCATGCATCCAAAACAATGTGTGTGAGCAGCTGGTAGAGCCAGTTGTTTCATCATCACTCTGTAACCATGTTTGACACACAGGGCTATTTTTACCCCACAGTCAGACCCGCAACCCGCAAGATGACTCACAAGTCACTACGAGCCAAGCACACACTCACACACTCACACAACCTGAGGATTTCCACTGAGATACACATGGAGGTGAAAAAAACGCACATACTTGTTCACTGCCCAAGCAACTAAGATATGTGTTTGCCTCTGTTGCTACGGTGTCCATTTTTATGTGTGGATTTTCATGTGTGTGTGCATGTCATGTGCCTTTCAGGCAGACGCTGAACAGCTGCATGTGGTTTGTGTTTGTGTATCTGACAGCGGCTGGCCCCTCTCTCTCGCTCGCTCGCTCGCCTGCTTGCTCACTCGCTCGCTCTCTCTCTCCTGTCTGGACTCATGGTGAGCCCTCCTCCTCATTTGCCAGCTATCAAAGCACTGACCAAATGACGAACACACACACACACACACGTGCGCGCACACACAATGCCACATTCACTACACATACTACTTCTTTTGTGTCCTGGTTTAAGAGGAGCCAGATGTGAAGTAGCACATACACATGCTTGTGTTCCCCAAACTGGTGTGTGTGTTTTTGTGTCTTTTTGCATTGTGTGTGTGTGTGTCTGTTCCTTGGTGTTTGGAAGTTTTCTTTGTTGCTGGGTGTTTCTGTAACTGTATGCACGTTTCTGGACTTGTGGGCATGCAGTATGTCAGCACACTGTACGTGCTCATAAGTAAAGTTTTATCTGTGTGTGTGTGTGTGTGTGTGTGTGTGTGCTGTATTGCGTGTCTCCTGGTTACGGGGCTCGTTGTTTTGTCTAAACCTAGAGTCTTTTCTCTTCTGCCCTGCTGACTCAGCTGATCTGGAGCATTTAATAGGGTGTGTGTTGCAGATCCGGCAGCGTTTAATAGGGTCTGTGTGCTTTCTGGGCTCAGATTCACGGCCCAGTCAGCCAACAAGTTACTAAACACATTGTGTGTGTGTGGCTTGTGTGTGTACTGTGATACCATTTTAACACAAGTCATTACAGTATATGTGTTGGCAGAGGTATCCTAGAATAGTATTTACTGTATATGTGCTCATTCTATAGGTGGACCGAAGTGTGTGTGTGTGTGTGTGTGTGTGTGTGTGCGCGCACGCGCATGTGTGTGTGTTTACGTGCATGTGCGCAATAATGTATTGACCTTGTCTCTCATTGCCAGTTCCCAGAAGGTTGATGAATAAATAAAGGCGTGACGCTTCCCCAGCGAGCCTGTGTCTGCTCCTAGCAAGACAGAATGACACCACACACACACACTTGTAATCTCACACACACCCACACACTCTCACACACAAAGCTATCTGCCACTCTGTTCACAGGGCTATATTTGCAGAGTGGAATAATGTTGGTTCCATGCAATACTCTGACCCAGAATTCTACCTTTTCAGTGCCTCTGCATTCATGTTCATATCTGTGTGTGTGTGTGTGTGTGTGTGTGTGTGTGTGTGTGTGTGGCAAACTAGGCAACTGCCCAGGTCCCTGCACTTCCTTTCCCTGGTGGCCCCTATGCTTGGAGCTTGTTTTGGTTTGGTTGTGTTTCTAAATTGCATCCAAAGCTCCCGGTGCAGATTTTTGTTCATAATTTGACACTGCAGCTCCACATGCATGCAGAGAAACTCCGTCATAACTCAAGTTACAGAAACACCCAGCAGGGCTGTACTTTTTTCCATCTTTGAGTCTTTCTGCATCCCTTTGCTCTCACCTGTAGTTATGCATGCTTCAACACATGGAATCACCCCAAAGATCTCTGTAGTTCAAATCTACTTGAATGTTTAAACTTGACTGTGCAGAATGATGAATGTGCAAAGTTTGACTCTAGAATACTGTTTTCACATTCATCTGCTGAAGGAAGAAAGTATCTCTATGCTCACTTCAGGCCCAGGCACACTAAGGTGACTTCCTAGAACTAGCAGCAACGAAAGCCAACTTTTGCGTCGCCTCATGCCGCCTATATCTTGGCCAAAAGTTGCACATGAATACACTACATAGACCACAGCTGAAGGCCAACCAGCACATACCTTCAGCACCTGTGTGAGAGGAAATAATTCTCCACACCTGTAGACGACAGTGGTCTGTATTTGTCATTCAAAAAGGGAAACCGGAAGACCATTTTAGTGCTAGTTAGCCAGTTTGCACATTAACAAGACAACCCAGTGTTTAAAGAACAAAGTATATTTACCTTGCACCACTGAACAGTCATACAATCCATCATGAAACACTTCTGTCAAGAGCTCAATGGATAGAGAAAAATATTGTTGTGACACAAGTTTGTTTTGGTCTCACTCCCTCTTGACTTTAGCTGTTTGTTTGCCATCCTCACTTCTCTTCTTGTGCAACAGTTGCTTGATGTCGGCCCACCTGTAATCATCTGTCACCCTAGTTTTTGCTGTTTGTATTGCTTCATTAGCACTAGTCAGCCCTTGTCAGCTTTTTTTAAAGTTGATTTAGCATGTTGAATTGGCGTCAGCGGAGCCCATCAGTGAGCTGAACTGATGCTCAGTGCACAAGAAGAGAAATGGAGGTGAGGAAAGTAAACAAATGACTATTTTTAATTGAAGAGTATGTGAGATCAAAATTAACTTGTTATATTAGGTAAAATTATTTTTTTTAGCTTTTGAGCTCTTTGAAAGAAGGGGTTCATAATTGTTTGTGGTACTGTCCACAAGGTTCATGGTAAAAAGCCATTATTCTTTCAACTTTGGGTTGTGTTGTGCTATCTGGCTAAGGAGCATTTTGAATCCATCATGTTGGACTTCCAGTTTCCCTTTTTGAATAACTTATACAGACTACCGAACGTACGTGCTAGTTGGCCCTTGGCTATCGTCATGTTGGTGTGTTCAAGTGCAACTTTTGTCTGAGACAGAAGTGCCATGACGCTACACAACAGTTTGTCTTCATTACCACTAGTTGTTTGATGTCGGTTTGGTGTGTCTGGGCCTTTAAATCTCAGTTTAAGATGTGTAGATACAAGCAGAATTTTGTGACATGCATAACTTAGTTTGCAGGCCAGTCATGGTCCAATATGCTGCTTTCACGAATGTGATGTGGAAACCTAAAGCCTTCAGCACACAAACAGAGAATGGACTTGTTAGTGAAATAGAAAATAAAGGGTGTTTAGCAGTTGAATTTTAAAAAATAAATACATTTCTTTATGTATGGATTCTGGACTTTTTAGTGAAGGAGGAGGGTAGTCATATACTATATATACATACTCACTTATAGTGTGTCTAAGAAGTGCTCACACTCTCTGTCATGGCACACACACACGCACACACACACACACACACACACACACACAGACATAAACAAACAGAGCACTGTGATGGGAGTGGTCAGTACGATTAAGTGCCAGACCACTGCTGAGGTCATGAGGGTTAGAGCTCTGTGGGGTTAAAGGTCAAGTCAGACAGTCAGGCCTCTACACGTGCTCAAAGCAGGTGTCCTAGCAACCAGGCCAGGCAGATGAAGGTGACGTTTACAAATGCACACTGGAACAAATAAATATAAGCAGTAAGAGTCAAGCACACACACAATGAGAACCATTATGCAACACATGCTCCAGCGCATTGAACACAGTTGTGGGATTTTCCTTCTCAGTCTGATTTAGTGCTTTTGCGTCATTTGGTCATCTCCACCCACCGATTTTCATTGCATTCCATCCTCTAATTAGTACAACAAAAACATGTCCTGCTGTATATTCACATAGTCAGATGATGCACGATGCACAAAGTGACAAAACTGACTATACAGCACATTTGGCTGCAACTTTCCCAGACATTTTCCCAGAACAAACATGACTTTATATTACTTCATGTTTGTTTCTTTTTAGAACCAAGTTTTGTATCACATCACCTGATTTACTAGTGTAGAGTTTCACATTCAGGCCTTATTAGGAAGCATAAATCACAAGGTGGTAGTTACTCTTGTCTGTAGTGTATTTATATCAGCTATTCATATCTTATATTTAAATTACATACATCCCTGCAAAGACATGTACTTTTTTAGGTCATGCTTCATCCAGTTTTGACATTTATCCACAGCTTTCTGTCGCATGGATTGCATGAAAATGAAATATTTTACAGTGACTTCCCTCCTCAGATGTCTCGTAATTACTCTTGACAGTTATAAGAAGTGTTTAAGTTGTTTATATATTCAGGTGATTTTGTTTATACAACTTTGCTTAAAGTGTGCATTTTATTTGTCGTTGCGGAGCTTACACATGGTTTTCATAAAGTTTTTTTTTTCTAATTTAAAGAGAAAGTTACCACGTGCAGCACATAGCAAGTGGATAACTTTGATGTGGGCTTACAGGTTTTAGGTCACCATGATTTAACTAAGCAATAAATTCCTTCATGCCCTGTTTATGTCCCTCTCAGACACACATACACACATATAATGACTTGTCCCGTTTGAGGTCAGGGTTGCAGACATCAAAGCAAACAGACAGCGAAGTCAGTAGCTACTTTCAGACATGCACTTTACAAGATGTGCTGGCAATTTTAGGTGTCCATGTCATGTTTGAGTCATTTTATGCAAAAGTCACCCAGGCACTCTAACTATAAACCTGATAGCATTTCTCTAACACTGTTACAGGGCTCAAGTCAGAGTGGAATGCAATTATAAAAAGGACACAACAAAAATTAGGTTATATACATACATGCACATGTTCCACCAAGACAACACTTTAAAGTCCAGGTAAAGTAAAATCAGTGATTTCTTTCTGAACACTTTATACATGTTAGAAAATACTTGCTGAAAAGACAGTAAACTGTGTAGTACTGCACTGGGGCGTTAGACCCACCATTTCTGTAGCCAGGATTATTTGGGCGGGACTAAAAGCCTTAACATAACCCCTCCCATGCTATAATAAATACTACGTCCTTCAATTGTTCACTCATAATAACGCATAATGTCAATGTCATTTTGTTTGCTCACTATGTGTGAGTAATCTCTGCCATCACTAACAGCTACCCAGCCACCATTGTGCTGTGCAACCATAGGCTGCGTGACTGCACTGACCAAAAACTGCTAAAGAGAGTCTGTAGGTGCACGGCAGCTTGTTCTTGGCTCTGGGGTATGTCTGCTTTGTGCTACTGGGATAACTCCTAACGAGAGTCCATGGCTTTGCAGTGGCCTTGCAGCAGCTCAGTTTTCAGTTCAGCTCCTTCAGCAGACAGGCCTCCAGCGTCTCGGAGCAGAGAGAGAACACTTAATTTTTTCACGATTTTTAAACCTAATTTTATATACTTGGGTTTTTTTAATAATCAAATTTGGCTGTGTGAATAATGACACATTTTTCTGTGGTGTGACAAACTCATTACACATTTATTTTTGCTTGACTTTTAAGACGTAATTATCATTTAATTTGTCTAAGATTTGGAATTTGCTTTTCCTTGTGTCATTTTCTTTTTTTTATAGATCTTTAATGAGCATTGTTGGAGGGAGGCTGAGGCCTAACATTTTCCATCGCCAATGACTGCTTCTCTGCAATTGTTGTAACACGTAATAAGAATAAAGAACCTGGACTTATGCACTGGGAGATGCAATTTGTTAAAGGTTCTGTTTATGACATTCAGAACATCAACATAGCAGCAAACCACTATTTGCTATGTAAAGATATAGTGGGGTAAAGGCATCCTGAACAGAGAATGAAATCATGCTCCCTCTGTATGTTGCAAATATAACTTCTCTGTTTGTTGTTGCAATAGAAAGTCCAGCCATGCGTGCATGTGTGTCGATGTGAGTGTGTCTCACTGGCTAACTAATTCCTGCTGCTCTGCGTTGCTTTCATATGGCGGTTACGGGCAGTTACTGCTGATAATAGTGACGGCAGCATCTTAAAAGCCTAAGGCCCACCCTCCAGGTTAACACCATTGGCTTTGTCAGCAATTTTGCCATGTTAGCACTGTCCGCACTGTTAGTACCATAGTACCAGTTCAGCCAGTATGTTGACACTGTTGCAGACAATCTCGCCTCAGACTCTGATTCATAAATATGCTCTGAATGTCGCATTCAGCTCCTTTAAAGTAACGATTAAATGTCACAAATTAGCCAGTTTAAGTTCTACAGGAGATGTTTTCTTGCTCTCCAGAAGAGACAGGCTTTGAAAATGGCTTCAAGTGATTTATATGACTGGAGCTAGGCTTGGGTGGTATCAAGGGATTACCGGGGTGTTTAGGAATCCTGAAAGTATGATTTTCGATATTGTCAAAAAGCAGTCGCTCCTCTTCCCATTAAACTCATATGGAGGATGAGGATGCATTGTATGTAGTGCACATCACACGCCGCCAGAGGTCAGTTTCTACTGGTGGAACAGTCAACTGAGCTTGGAAACATAGCGACTGCCAGTGGTGAGGATAACATTACGGGAGTTTAAACAGCCAGCCAGCAACAGCATAGAGAGACTGCAGGGGGAAAACAGCTTATTTTCACATTGTGTTTGCTGCATTACTCACTAATACCACCATATACCATATACTCCAGTGAAGGTATGAGAAAAACACCCTAATGGGAGCTTCGGCCAGCGTTTAATATCTTACTCTCTGTAAAGACTAGTGCTGTAATTGTTGAACTCACAAGAGAGATATTTTTAGCTTATTTGTCTTTCTTTTGGGATTCACTTGAAGCTAGACCTGTCGTCTGTCATGTCTAGTGGTCTCCCTCCCTCTCATGCATATACAAATTCACTTGCAAGCAGTATATTGTCTCCTCCATCTTTTTGTCATTGATTAGTTAAGCGGTAGAATGTGGGGAAAGGTCACACTTCCTCAATCCTGTTTGCAACACAGCCTCCATACTACACCTACACCAACAGACGTTTATATTTTACAAACAGGATCTAGTACAGTAATTCTAAATAAAAATTTAGAGGGAAAAGGTACAAAGAGCGAAGTTGGAGAACAAAACAAATCCAAGTTAGTAAGACATCATGATGACAGGGAAAAAATGGAGCAGATTGTAGAAGAGACAAAGAGAGAAAAGGTGACAGAGAGATGAGAGCATATGGATGGGGGAGGAAGAGCGAGAACTAATTAAAGAAAGTGGAGTTTTAGTTGGGTGTTGATTCCATGAGGAGTAATGGTCCCAGGTGTGTGAGATGAGGGGAAACGGAGGAGATGAGGGAAGGGGGAAGGAAACTAGGTCCCCATACACCATATGTTCTCTATCTTTCCCTCTTTCTTCTCACTCTTTCATTCCCTTTCATTTTAGGCTTTGCACTGGCTCACTGAGACAAGCTGAACTTGGATTGCTTTCCCTCTCTTTGTACATCTTCCTCGCCATTCTGTCAGCTCTTGCAGTATACTGCAGGTTAAGTAAGGTGACAGTGGATTGAGTGGGCGGTGGTTTGGAGACAGAGTGATTGTGTGGCTGTTTGCATATGCTTTTGTTTGCATTTCAGAAGGGCTCAATAGGCTCCATGATTTGTCCTCACAATCTTGTGTGTTTACTGGGGATTTGCTGTTCCCTCTGTAGATATGGATTTCAGTATTTGTCTTGCACATTCTGCTTTTTTTTATTGTTTGGCTTGTCCTGTGTTTACATTACTTATTGTATGAAAGTGGGTTTCTCTGTGTGCATTGGGTAAGACTGTAGCTTTGCCAAAGTGCAGCAGATTTGGTCGCTAAAAGTTTTATTAAAGTGCCACTTTGCGGGTTCAGTACTTTGTCCTAAAGGTTTAAGAGTACAGTGCAAGTCCACGTATCCCTGCTGGTGTTTCATTCCTTGACCACAGCACAGGAACAGACCATGAGTTTAAAATGACATGTCATCTAAAAATAGCGGCTAAACTCACTCACCCTTCCCTCAACGCAGCCTCACTCTGGCCGGATAGCCACCCCTCCTCATCACGGATCTCTCCACCCCATCATGAAATGCAAGCTGCTCCCACTGTACATTCCACTCAGAGGAATGAGCCAACTCCCCTGTAAATTAGAGAGCGGGGGGCTGGTTATTGTTTTCTGCCAAACAAAGGCAGTTAGCAAACAGGAGTGGAGCAGTTTCTAACTGGTGCTTAGTTAGGCTCAGTGGCTGGGGGCCTGGAGGAAAGCTGCTGCTGCTGTGTCACCAGGTTGGAGTGCCTCAAGGCTCCGTCCCGGGGCCCCTCTTTGGTCTCTTTTTTCCCATCTCTGTTGTGACTGTTTGCATGTGTGTCTGTATGTGTGCCCATGTGTGGGCCCTCAGGCTGTTGTCAGGCAGATCACGGGAGCTGTTGTGAGTTAGCCCGGCTGTCTGTGTCTACCTACATGCCTCTGTTCCCTAAAGAAGGAGCAAGAAAGCAGGAGAAGGAAAGGAGGGAGACAGGGGATGGGAAGAGGGGGGTTACAACAGAGAGATGGAGCAAGCGCATTCCTCAATGTGCACAAAACGTGTCCGCAGGGGGAACTGCAAGCCCAGCAAGATTCACAGACTTCCAACTTCTTAAAACAAGACTCCCCTCTTCTCCCCCTCCTCATTCTTGTCCTTCTCCCTCCCCTCCTCCTCTTCTCTGTGGCCCTGGAGTGGTTTAAGCGAAGGGATAATCTGTGGAGGAATTCCAAAAGGCAGGAATCCAGGGATTATCCAAAGAGGAAAATGGTAGATGATGGAATATTTAAGGATTTACCTGAAATGATTGCTTGGGTTTTCAGCTTTGAGGTTTGAATTTGTGACAGCATGACCAATTACAGATTGCAAACAAGCTGATAAAAATTAACTAAACAAGACCGCATCAGCCTAAACAGGATGTGTGGGCTCTTCTGTGAGACATTTACAGAAAATAAAGCTGGCCTGCTCTGTCCTGTTGCAGTGAACTTCTAGAATATACATTTTCTAAACTCAGACAAAAGAGCTTTATTTAAGTACCATGATTTTTTTCTTTCTCAGAGCAACCAAGAATCAAAATGTGCATCCTGATCACCAGTGGCACGAGCTCAGTATTTTATTGTGGGCATGTGTTGTTGACTAATTAGACCCTCAGGTGTAAACCTTTAAAAAGTAATTCTTACCTATTTTGAATCTTAACACTAACCTTTAGTCACATCTGAAAGTCAGTCTGTTAATATTGGTATTCAGTGTCAGATAAAGCAGTCTGGTATTCTGTTTCACCAATCAGAAGTGATTAAATGCTAACTTATTATAAGCAAATCAGACATCATGTGTGACCATGAGAGCCAATCCAGTCTTTTCTGGGTCAGTCCGAGATGATCATGCAACAGCTAGTCTGTTTATCGGTATCAAATTAAAACCGCACTGATTAGTTGATTTCAATGGTCAGAAAATTATTGGTCATAGTTTGAGAATTTATTAATTATGTTAGTCACTTACCAAACAATTGCTTGTTACAGTTTGTTAAATATGAATATTTGCTGCCTTTCTCTGTTTTATTTCACAATAATTCTGATATTTTTGGATTTTTGGCTATTAAATTGAGCAAGTTGAAGACGTCACATTGGGCTTTGGGAAATTGTAAAAAGACTTTTTTTTTTTTTGAATATTTGTGACTTTTTTCGACAATTGATAGAACAAGAACATAATGAAGGTTAATCAATAAATCTTTAGTCACAACCTTAATCAAACCAAAGTAAGACTAAAGGTCTCTTGCATTAAGCTCATGAATTTGAACTTTTTTACTATCATTTATTTAGGGATACACAGATTTATCGGCTGCACATTGGTACTGGCCAATATTCGCCTTGTTGACTGTCATCAGGTTAGCCAAATAAGATGACTTTCACCGATGGCAGTGGCTCATGATTTTCCGTTGTATCTCATCAGTTTTTCGCAGGCTAAAAAGCAAGGCTTAAAAATTAACAGCGTCCCATCATCTCCGGGACAACAGAAAACCTGTTTGGGATGAACTGAGATCTTCTCTGTATGCTGTTGAGATGAAAGGATGTAGTAATGTCACTATCAAAACATCAGGGGACGCACCCTATTGTTTATCTGATGTTGTTACATTGTGAACAACAAATCCGTGTTGATATCACCAGAAGGAGAGGCAGTTAACGTTAGTTGTTAGCTGTTAGCAGTTGGTGAGTGGAAATAACTGCTGACATTGGTGGTATGAGGTGAAGGTAAATTATAACGTTGTCAGGATGTGTTCAAATGTAATCTTATAAAATGTAGGGTTTTTTTTGTTTTATACTGTAGATTCCTTTGTTTCCCTGGTGCAAAAGGGGTAATAAATAACAACGAAAACAAAATAAACAACAAAAACATTGCTATCGGCTATCAGCCACATTGTTATTTTAAACATTGTATCGGCCCAGAATTTCACAATCTGCACATCCCTATAGTTAATTATTACTTTTTAAGAGTATGTTATATCTTCCTACATTCCCACAATCCTTCTGGACCTCACTTGACCCCCTTTATATGGCACAAAAACCTGGTGGTGTTCCGTAAGTGGCTACAGTTAACACAGACTGGCAGCAGCATGGTGTTAAATGCTCTTACCCTATCTGTGTGTGGCTGTTATTGTAAACAAGCTGCATCTTTGGGGCTTAGCTCCTCCTGTCCTACTTAACTGGTCGATAAACAGGCTTTAGCTTTAATTATAGTGATGTCTAATATTGCGCCTTCTTACATCATGCTGGTATCTTGTTTATGTGTTTTGTCTGGCCGTGTGTTGTTTGTGTGTGCATTTGTGCGTGTCCATCACAATTTTGTGTGCATGTGTGTTCTGGATGTCTAAGGATATAATGACAGTGGGTGTATGTCTGTCTGGTAGCTGTAATCATTACCACTCTTTGTGGTTGGTCAGTACATTGGGTTCTATTTTCACATGTTCAAGGAGGATTACATCAGATCTTGTATGTTTTTTAAATGCCTCTGCATAGTTTCTGCTGTCCTCTTGTCTTTGTAGCTGATGGATATTTTGATTCTGGTGTCTTAGTGTGTTTCCATGTGTGCTTGTTCAAGTACCATATGTGTCATTGAGATCACTCATTTAAAGAAAAGGGGCATCCTTTGGTCCACAAGTGCTCCCATTATTCTGAATTTGTATCTGAATTCTCAGTTTTTATCCAGTTTAGTTCTTAAATCAGATAAAGTTATTATTGTAGGCGATTTTAACATTCATGTCAACGTTGATAATGACTCCCTGGCTACCGCGTTTATCTCATTAATAGACTCCATTGGCTTCAGTCAGGGTGTACATGAACCCACTCACTGTTTTAACCATACCCTCGATCTAGTTCTGACGTATGGAATTGAAATTGATAACCTAAAAGTCTTTCCACAGAATCCCTTGCTATCAGATCATTATCTGATTACTTTTGATTTCTTTTTACTCGATTACACGCCACTCAGCAACAGTTACTATACTAGATGTTTATCAGATAGTGCTGTCACAAAATTTAAGGAAAAGATTACTTCGTCGTTAAATTCAATACCAATACCTTCAGTAACAGAGGTTTCCCGTGCCGACTTTAACCTCTCCCAAATTGATCATTTTGTTGATAGCGCCGTAGGCTCGCTGCGAACAACGCTCGACTCTGTAGCTCCTCTTAAAAAGAAGTTAACAAAGCAAAGAAAGTTTGCTCCTTGGTATAACTCTCAAACCCGTAGGTTAAAACAAATATCGCGAAAATTTGAAAGGAATTGGCGATTAACCAAACTGGAAGAATCTCGTTTAATCTGGACAGACAGTCTCAAAACTTATAAGAGGGGCCTCCGCAATGCCAGAGCAAACTATTACTCAGCATTAATAGAAGAAAACAAGAACAACCCCAGGTTTCTTTTCAGCACTGTAGCCAGGCTGACTGAGAGTCAAAGCTCTATTGAGCCTTGTATTCCTTTAGCCCTTAGCAGTAATGATTTTATGAGCTTTTTTAATGACAAATTTCTAACTATTAGAGGCAAAATTCATGACCTCCTGCCCTCAGATGGTAGGCCTACCTATCTAACCTCAAACACAGCTGTAGAATCTAATATATATTTAGATTGCTTCTCCCCAATTTCTCTTCAAGAATTGACCGTAGTGATTTCTTCATCTAAATCATCAACGTGTCTCTTAGACCCCATCCCAACTAGGCTACTTAAGGAGGTCTTTCCTTTAGTTAACACTCATATATTAGATATGATCAATATATCCCTATTAACAGGCTATGTACCACAGTCTTTTAAGGTAGCTGTAATTAAACCTCTCCTAAAAAAGCCCACCCTGGATCCAGAGGTGTTAGCCAACTATAGACCAATATCTAATCTTCCCTTTATGTCAAAGATCCTTGAGAAAGTAGTCGCAGACCAGCTGTGTGATTTTCTCCAGGATAATAATTTATTTGAGGAATTTCAGTCAGGATTAGGAAATCATAGCACTGAGACAGCTCTAGTTAAAATTACAAATGACCTTCTGATTGCTTCAGACAAAGGACTCGTCTCTGTTCTTGTTTTATTAGATCTTAGTGCGGCGTTTGACACAATTGACCATCAAATTCTACTGCAGAGACTGGATCACTTAATTGGCCTAAAAGGTTCAGCACTAAGCTGGTTTAAATCTTATTTATCTGATCGTTTTCAATTTGTTGACGTTCGTAATGAATCATCCTTACGTACCAAAGTTTGTTTTGGAGTTCCGCAAGGTTCTGTGCTCGGACCAATCCTATTTACTCTATATATGCTTCCTTTAGGTAACATCATTAGAAATCACTCTATAAATTTCCATTGTTATGCGGATGATACACAGTTGTATTTATCGATGAAGCCAGAAGAAAGTAATCAATTAACTAAACTCCATAACTGCCTTAAAGACATAAAAAATTGGATGAGCACCAATTTCCTGATGTTAAATTCAGACAAAACTGAAGTTATTGTTCTTGGCCCCAAACAACTCAGAGACTCTTTATCTGATGACATAGTTTCTCCAGATGGCATTGCTCTGGCCTCTAGCACTACCGTAAGAAACCTCGGAGTAATATTTGATCAAGATTTGTCTTTTAATTCTCATTTAAAACAAACCTCACGGACTGCATTTTTTCATCTGCGTAATATTGCGAAAATTAGGCCTATCCTGACCCGAAAAGATGCAGAAAAATTGGTCCACGCTTTTGTTACCTCAAGGCTGGATTACTGTAACTCTCTATTATCAGGTAGCTCTAGTAAGTCCTTAAAAACTCTCCAGCTAATTCAGAATGCAGCAGCTCGTGTACTAACAGGAACTAAGAAACGGGATCATATTTCTCCTGTTTTAGCTTCTCTGCACTGGCTCCCTGTAAAATCCAGAATTGAATTTAAAATCCTACTGTTAACTTATAAAGCTCTAAATGGTCAAGCTCCGTCATATCTTAGAGAGCTCATAGTGCCATATTATCCCACCAGAACACTGCGCTCTGAGAACGCAGGGTTACTCGTGGTCCCTAAAGTCTCCAAAAGCAGATCAGGAGCCAGAGCCTTCAGCTATCAGGCTCCTCTCCTGTGGAATCATCTTCCTGTTACGGTCCGGGAGGCAGACACCGTCTCCACATTTAAGACTAGACTTAAGACTTTCCTCTTTGATAAAGCTTATAGTTAGGGCTGGCTCAGGCTTGCCCTGTACCAGCCCCTAGTTAGGCTGACTTAGGCCTAGTCTGCCGGAGGACCCCCTATAATACACCGGGCTCTCTCTCTCTCTCTCTCTCTCTCTCTCTCTCTCTCTCTCTCTCTCTCTCTCTCTCTCTCTCTCTCTCTCTCTCTCCTCTCTCTCTCTCTCTCTCACTCTCATCCTATTACTGCATCTTGCTAACTCGGCCATTCTGGATGTCACTAACTCGGCTTCTTCTCCGGAGCCTTTGTGCTCCACTGTCTCTCAGAATAACTCATACCGCAGCGGTGCCTGGACAGTGTGACGTGTGTGGTTGTGCTGCTGCCGTGGTCCTGCCAGATGCCTCCTGCTGCTGCTGCCATCATTAGTCATTAGTCATACTTCTACTGTTATTATACACATATGACTATTGTCACACAAGTATACTGTCAGATATTAATACATACTTTCAACATATTGTACCACAGTAGCCAGAACTATAACTATAATATTATTACTTTCATTAATGTTGTTGTAAGCTACTGTCATTACCTGCATCTCTCTCTCTCTCTCTCTCTCTCTCTCTCTCTCTCTCTCTCTCTCTCTCTCTCTCTGTCTCATTGTGTCATATGGATTACTGTTAATTTATTATGCTGATCTGTTCTGTACGACATCTATTGCACGTCTGTCCGTCCTGGAAGAGGGATCCCTCCTCAGTTGCTCTTCCTGAGGTTTCTACCGTTTTTTTTTCCCCGTTAAAGGGGTTTTTTTTGGGGAGTTTTTCCTTATCCGCTGTGAGGGTCTTAAGGACAGAGGGATGTCGTATGCTGTAAAGCCCTGTGAGGCAAATTGTGATTTGTGATATTGGGCTTTATAAATAAAATTGAATTGAATTGAATTGAAATTGAATTGAATTATCGAGTTTTTCTTTTAATGTGTCACCGCAAACTTGTTGTATTAAGGGTGATTTGAATTTTGAGATACAATAAACATTGGCTTTACTTTTGATATTTGAATTATGATGCCTGAGCTGTTTTGCTTTGATATCAGTTATAGATGTGTCTTTGAGTTGTGTGACTGAAAAATGCATTAAAGGAATCACTGTAGAACTCTGATACGCTACATGGCCAAATGTCTGTTATTAGGGAATTTTTATGATCCTGTTAACAAACAAAAGTCGACAAAGAAATGGTTTACTGAGTTGGGTGTAAAAAAAAAAATGTCTGATCACAGAGCCCATCCAACACCTTTGGGTTTAACTGAACACCTGACTATGAGCCAAGCCTTGTGGCCGAAGGGCCCTGACACACCAAGCTGATGGTTGGCTGTTGGTCAATCTTACACTGTGAGTAAGCGCCTGTTTCCCTCGTTTTTGTAGTGCGTCCCGCCCCATTGGCCCTTGTCAGCTTTTTTTTTTTTTTTGCTGCTAGGAGCAGTGCTAGGAGTGTAAATCAAGGGTTTCAACACAATATTGATTCTTTGGATACGATATTTGCTGCCACAATACAGTTTCGATTTCATTTGACTCAGGGGCCTGTGTTCGATATCAGACGATATCATCTGCCCATTTAACACAGTCGATTACAAAAGAAGCTGCCACCCCTTTCTGTTTTTGCCTTTGGCCATAAAAGAAAAAAACAACACATAAATGATTTAAATAACTGTAACTGCTTAAGTGCAGTAAGATTTACTGTATACTGACTCCACTAACACACATAAACATCACACTGAATAACTTAACCTTCGGGGCTTTCTGCCAGAAAGCCCTTTATGGTAGAAATGTATTCATTTTCATCCAAACCATCATCATTGTCATGAAATGTCAGGATTATCTGGCTTAAAACCCCAAAGGCAAACTTCTCCCAACAGTTATAAGACAAGGAATAATAACCAGATAATTTAACAAAGGTATAAAACTCAGCTCAATAAAAACTGTCAACATTCATAGACATGACAATGTTTTTTTCCTTGTCACTCATTATTAATTCAAGCATGTTTACATTGCTTAAATCAGGCTCGTGGCCACTGGCCAGCGGACTTTCCTCCGCTTAAATTACATGTATTATTTATACATTTTCTTACTCACCCTTGGTTTAAGGTGCTGCATCACCCCACGGGGCAGCACGGTTGGATTTCACCTTGCATGCACATTTTTCAGCCGAACATTGTTGAAACAGAGCAGCTAATGTTGCTGTTGTGAGAAGTTAGCAGAGTGAGATGCCAGGTACATTGTGTTTTATCTTGTAACGGCATTGTTTACATATGGCATGCACTTTGTGTGTTGACCCCTTTTTTCTCCAAAATCCAAAAATATTCCACACTTCTGATTTCTTCCAGACTAATTAACGTTATCCTCATTGTCTTTTTCTTGGCTGCTTGCCATCTGCCTGCTGCTGTCTGATGGTGATACAAACTTTCAAAATAAAAGTGAACCCTAAAGATGATGATATGGATCAAAGTTTTCACTTTGCATCAGTAAGATTGGATTGTTGATCATTGATTGATATATTAATCCAGATTGATGGATTGTAGAAGAGAAAGGGAAGTGAGGAAAGTAAACAACTAAGTCAAGAGGGTGCGAGATCGAAGCAAACTTTTTATATGAGGTAATGAGGTCATTAAGCCCTTTAGCAGAAACAGCTCGTAATTGTGTTATTAGCTAGCGTACAGTAACTTTCATATGTTCGTTTAAAAGCGCCTTGAATTTATCCTGTTGATCCTCTGGTTTTACTTTTTGAATGACAATACAGACTACTGCCGGCTGCTAGTGTGGAGAGTTATTTCCTCTCATGCAGGCGCAGAACGTACGTGCTAGTTGGCTGTTGGCTATAGCCCTTGGGGTGTGTTCAAGTGCAACTTTTTGACCGAGACCCAGGCAACGTCAGACGACACAACAGTTGGCCATTGTTGCCACTAGTTTGTTGATATCAGTTTGGTGTATCTAGGCCTTGACACCGGTGCTGAACATCCCTAAAGCTCTCATGGTTGAATGGTAGTAAATCTCTGCAGCCACGTTCCAAAATCTTGTGGAAAGCCTTCACAGAAAACTGGAGGCTGCAGCAGAATCATGCACATGGTTTTGTAATGAGATTTTTAGCATTTTCCTATTGGTGTACTGTTCACTGCACTGAACGTGCAAGTCTGCACAATTGGATGTAATACAATAGATGTGGCTGGTTGTTTGAAGTGGCATTTTACCAAAGCATCGCACTACTCCCCACAAGACATATTAGCCAGTGCCACTGATAACCGTTGTGTGTATGTGTGTATCAGTTTTTATAGCTGTGGTTTGCTTGCTTTTCAGGTAAAGGCAATATCTGGCCCACCCTGTTACAGTCAGTACACACCCGGAGTGTGCTCAGCAGTGGCAGGTAAGAGGAACAAGCATGTCCATGTGTATGTGTGCGTGTGTGTATTTCTACCCTAATAGATTATCGATGCACTGCTGGGTTGGTTGGCTACAGCAGACAGTGGAAATGGGCCTGGACTCCCCTGAGGAAACAAGATATCTCCAATACACACACACAAACACACACGGCTAACACACACATACAGTAGATACAAACACAGGCACAATGTGACTTCATAGGGGAAAAAAGCTCTCATGTGCAGGACTTTAAAGCACATTTCGCACACTCACACACACACTTTCGTGCAATTAGACACACCACACACCTGCTGGGTCTTTAGAGGAAGCTGAGCTCCATTCTGCCTGTATCTGAAGATGAAAGGAGGAGAAGAGGAGTAGAGAGACAGGCAGGAGGGAGAGGAGGAGGGATTAGAGGAGAGGAGGAAGAGGAGGAGAGAAAGAGAGATGGGCAGAGACGTAGAGGACAAAGAAAGAGAGCAGATAAAGAGGAAGAGGAGGAGCAGGGATGAAGAGTGATAGCCAACTCTGCACGCTCCCACCTCTCCTCCCTTCTTCTCTCCCTCTGTCCTTTGTGAACAGATGGGTGGAGGTATCAGATTGTGATGAAAGCCAAAATGGGAAAAAAGGGGCCGACAGACATACATACAGTACATACGCACCGGCAGTCACACACAGTTTAACTCCACCAGACAGATGCAGTATTTCTCATCCCTTGTTGCTCTCTGTCTCCTCATTCTCCCCCACTATCATATTTACATATGACACGATCTCACTGTGTTTTGTGTATAGCAATCATGAACTAGTCAGGTCAGACAGGTTCTACAATCTCCCACAGTGAATGCACTGTACACAAACACACACACACACACACACACACACACACACACACACACACACACACACACAGCGCAAAAAAAAATATATCTGAATTGAGAGCCAGTGATGTTGATGTTTTTCCTGGACAGAAAGACGGGCGCAGAGAGAGAGAGAGGGAGGGAGGGAGGGAGGGAGGGAGAGGCTCCAAGCAGATGATGAATCAGAAGAACAGTGGGAAGACAGAGATAAGGCGGGATGAAGAAAAGGGAGGATGAGAGGGAGAGAGAAAAGAAGGCATCAAACTTGTGAGCCCTGTGGGTCTTTGCTTCCAGGGGGAGGAGGGCAAATGGAAGCATGGTGGAGAATTCAAATGTCTCGGTGTCAGTGGGTTCACTGGCAATCTGTGCTGCTGAATCCATCGCACATCACAACATACACTCCAGCTTGTGCTTGGAACTGATGAAATTTGTGTCAAGTGGTGTTACATTATTAAAGCTACACCAGGGACTTTTCTGTGTTGGCAAATTCAAATGACACAGAAAAGGTAACAGTTTGGCATTCGGGAACCTCACCACCTTGACTATTGTCATTGTAACTCACGTATCCCAAACTACACTTGATTGCTCTATTCTAGTAGCTAACGTAGGTGTCAGATAGATGTTGACAAAAGGCATGTTTTCCAATAAGGGAAATCAAAAATCCAAACAAATTGTTTTACCCAGTGGAAATATATGAATGCATGTTCATATGCATATAAATCACACAATGAGCAATATTGCTCTCAGAATAAAAATGTAGGTAATGGATTGGGGATAAAGATCTGGATTAGCTACAGGTTGGCTTTATTTGTATCATGGTTTTAAAAGCACTTATAATGTGGTATAAAAGGACATGTCCTCATAACCAAACAATCGAGGTCGTTTGCCAATGACTCCCAAAAGGACATATGTGACTGCTGGAGAATGCCAGCGATGGCTACACATACTCATAGTGTTGCAGTTTTAAACAAATAAGATCATGGTTTGGCTTAAAATAAGCACATTTGTTACATAACTTAAGTTACGTAGGTAAGTAAAGTTACACACGTGACATAAGTTAAGTATGTTAAGTTCGGTACACAAGTTAAAATTACTCAACAATTTCTTTTTGTTTCATATGGGACATAGATAACGTTCTCCTGGGTGAAAGTCCTGTGTGTTTGACTCATCAATCCACCCCTACCTCCTCCCCACTTTTTTTACTGCATCACCTAGCTTCCTCGTTTTGCTCATGTCATAATTACTACAACCACTAGAGGTTACCTCTGACAATAAACATAAATTTGGGTCATAAAAAGGTTCTGCCACAGACCTGTATGGTTGTTTTTGGGGGGGAGGACAGTCTGCAAGGGAACCTTTTCAAAGCAATGTTGCATTTAGACTGTTGCACTTTAGATATATTTTGTCAAACAAAATGCTCATTTCTGCTAGAGTGTAGCAAGAGTTAGGATAGAGGGTGAAATGTGCACCCCCTGACCTACTGCAGGTTGCAGGTGTGCTTGTGTGTGTATGTGTGTGCTTCTATGGTCACTGAATCTACACATTTTCAGCTTTCTGCTGATCATGGTGGTCAAATGTACTGCCAGGATGGACTCTGTGTTCCCAGTCCAACAACTTTAGTTTGATTTTAAGTTTTTTTCTGGCCAGGCTAGCCTCTCTCTCAAATACAGCTATGTTTACATCCAGCTGTCAACTGAATTTTATGCAAACTTTTAAAATATTGCCATGAAGAAAAATGCAAATGAGGTGTTTTCCATCAGTCAGTTTGAAGTGAATAAAAATAGGATCCCTGAATGTCAAAACATCCACTAGAAAGCCTCAAAGAATCTTTCAACTGATCAGTGTTGGGTTTTCTTGGACATGATGTCTTGCAGTCTTTTAGATCCTCCAACGCATCCCTTAACTTTACTACAATAACACTGTACCATTAATGCCAAAAACAATCCCTATTGAAGCAATAGTTTGACAATTTTGGGAAATAGACAAATTTGCTTTCTTGCCAAGGGTTACATTAGAAGATCAATACATTTCTCATACATAAATATAAGGCTATAACCAGCAGACAGTTAACTTAGCTGAGCATAAAGACTGGGAACAGGAGGAAACAGACATCCTGAAGTCTTGTCATCACTCTAACTTTGGATGGCAACCAGCGCAGATTTCAGGAAGTCAGGGAAAGAATGTAGCACGTAACCCCCTATAAAACCTTGCCTTGTCATTGTTACACATCTTCTCTTCTGACTTTTGGCAAGGAAGCACATAGGCATGTTTCCCAAAAATGTCAAACTTTTCCTTTAAGGCTCAAATTATTGTTGGTTATCTACATAGAAATTGTGTGTTTCTTCACAGAGATGTTATAGGTAACCTTAGACATTCCTTACAGATTTCAGCAATGCTGTGTAGCCCTGCAAGTTGGACAGCCTGATTGGCTCAGCCAACTTTCTGTCAGGAGGCAGGTTCAATTTGGGGAACCAAAAACTGACATTACTCTCAAAATCTGGATAGCAGTATAAAGACAACAGCCATGCTGACATTAGCGAGCAAAACCGCACACATTTACTCGCGTAGAAATTCAGACAAGCATGTTTTTTCAGACTTTTCAGACCCTCTTAGAGACTGAATTTCTAAAAAGCGACAAGCAACAAATTAAGCAACTTATTCAGACCATCACAGAAAAGGAGTGAAATATATTGTAATTCATTTCCTTGAATAATGCTCAGTATTTGCAGATCTTCGGCCATCGGTACAGCATCAGTCTCTACTTCTTTCTCCTTTTGCAGTACAGTAGGTGTGGGACAGGCAGGAGGAGAGGAGGTGCCACTTGCTATGGGAGTTCAGTTGTAATGAGTTTTTTATGGTTACGCTGACACTCTCGCTCTCTGGAATTCGAAGCACTATTTTATAAGCACCATAGTTCTCACGCCATCATTTTGTTGGGGATTTTTCTGTTGAATCCATTTCAGCAAAGTTTTAATCTTTCCCTTAATGCGCAATAGTGTCGCCAATATGCATTTCGGCATATTTCTGGCGACTTTTAGCAACTTTTGAACCTAGCTCTGGCTACTTTCATTGAAAGAGAGTTGGCAGCACTGGATCTGTTTGGTTTTTGCAGGAATGAATAAAGTATTACTATCTCCAGTCAGCTTCGTAATTTTAACAGATCAGCCTCTCTTTTTCTCTCATCTCTCTTGCTGTAGTGAGGAATCAACAGCAGAAGGGGGAAGGAGAGGGTATGATATTTGATGAAGGGAGAGAAAGAAGTGGAGGGTGGGGGGGTGTCGGGAGAGACGGAGCCTAAACCAGTGTTAATTGAACACAGCTGTACCTCGTTAAACATTAATTGGCAATTAATCAGCTCACACCCCCCAGTTGAATATAACTTGAATATGTCTTTTAAAAGAGAGAGAGAGTGGGGAATAAAGTAAATTATTCACAGTAGCACAAGGAAAGCCTGTTCTCACTCAGCCTCCCTCTCTACTTTTTCTCTCCTCCATCTTCTGTTTCTCTCCCTCTCTGTGCTCCATTCAGCCCATTAATCTAGTTTTCTGCCTTTATCTCCGCTTCCTTCCCCTCATCCGTCTGTAGTTCATCCAGAGATGGAGAGGGAGGGAGTGAAAGAAAGATGTCACAACAAGGAGGAAGTGCCAGAGGGTAAAAGGAGGGATGGAGGCGGAAGGAGAGGCCCTCATGCTCCTCTATGAAGGGGATCATGAAGAACAGTAATATCAGTGAACAGTGTGTGTGGCTGTTTCTACACAAAAGCTGGCTTATTTAGAAAAACCTGTTAACATGTGGGACTCAAGGTTTTCAGGTTGGTCTGTGGAAAACTATGCACACTTTTTTATCTTCCTTTCAAAGCATTGGTTTTGCACTCTTGTGACAGAAATAGTTGTGCAGGAAATGAGAAAATAGAGCTTAACTGCCTAACCAGTCGCTGTGAGAAATGTGCATGCTTGTCAAAGTGTCAGTATCAGAATGTTAGAAAACTGAGAGAAAAATCGTATTTTCAAATTTAGCCTACTAGTGTGGATGTACTTTCAGAGCAGCCTGTGAATGCTGCTGAAGTTTAAATTCAGCATATGTGGCCACAGGCATTTTCTGTTCTAGTGTTTGAAGACATACTGTGGAGTGTACTGTGTGTGCAGTAAACCCAGTCTGTCCTGCAGATCCAGTGCGTCGGGCTGCTCTGCCCAGTGCCGCTGGCTCTTATATAACAGTACTGATTACAGCAACAAGGGTGACCTGCAGTGCACTCACTGACACACATTCTTTCACTCCCGCCTTCCCTCGATCTGTCACTATCTCTTCATCCCCGTTCGCACTTGTTTCCTCTCCCCCAAATCTCTGCTATTTCCATCTCGTTCAATTAACCGCTCTCTTAAACGCTTTGTTTCCCTCTGTCTCTTCTCATTATCTGTCGCTGCTTCCTCTCGCTTCGCTCTCTTTATCGGTGTCACTTTGGCTGCATCCCAAAATTCCCAGCTATTACTCACTCTCTATGCTTCTACCTCTTTTCCCCTCTTTCTCACTGTCCTCTCTATCAGTCGCCATCTATCTGCCCTTACCATCTAAGTCTCTCTTCTCTCCCTCTCTCTCCGTCTGGGCTCCAGCTCAAATATTACAAATGCTATTGCATACTGGCTAGGGGCCAAATCAGCAAGGCGATAAATCAATACAGCGAGAGAATTATGTAACGTGCCACCATACTGACTGGCCTTCTCTCCTTCTGCCCCCCCCCCCCTTCCCTGGGTGGTTTCCTCCTCCGCTCCTTGCTCTCTGTCATCGACTCACCTCGTTTTACTTGCCCTCATTTAACCATATAAATTGTCAAAGTCTTATTTGCAGTCTTGGCCTCGGGGTTAGTTTTGGGGTGAAGGCATATCATATACACTGACGTGTAGGTTCACACGGAGTACAGCTGCTGTCACCAAGCAATTAGCACCTGTTGGAAGTGATAGGAGAGTAATTGCCAAAAAAAGGGAAGTGTAAATGGATAAAATATAAAAGATGTCCAACCCGACAGTAGTTTGGGTCATTTAAATGGACAAATTGAAAGCTGAGGTTTTATTCAACTTTCAGTAACACCTTAGTTTAGAAAGAAACAGTCTTGTTGTTTTTGTACATTTTTAGGTGGTCTGTTTGTACCCTGATCACTGGTTATTTTTCAGTGCTTAATTACAGTACACCCAGAGCTCCAAGCAGTACATGAGAAATGAAACCAGGAAAAACACAAACTATTGGCTGGTGTATACGCTCTGTTGGTGTAGTTGGTCTGTGTGGAGTACTTGGCAATCTGCAAGGCTCGGTTGGAAATTTAGGCCTAAGGATCAAAGATGTTGTTACCCAGTGGTGTGAATAGGTTTGAAACTTGGCTTTGACCTCTTTCTTTGCAGGTCTTCCTTGTGTTTGTTAGGGTCATTCTCTTTGACTGAAGCACTGGCGTCAGACTGGAGCTGGTCCCAGTAGGTGAAGAGCTCACCGCCTGCATACTGCTCCAGGGGGGTGCTAGAGAAAAGATAGGTTTAAATTCTGAGGATGAATGCTATGTTCATGTAAAAACAAGGTAAATGAGGAATTTCTGCTTCTATGTTGAAGCAGTAGTTTGCTGTGTTTAATTTAATACAGTGCTTCTGCCTCATCAAGTCTGCTTTCATGCACCAGTGTTGTGTGCAGGTTTCCACTCATTCAAATGATTTCATCTCCCTGATAATGTAAATTTTCTCTGTTCTCTATTGCTGCTGTACATTTTGGGACTTCTTAAAGTGAGCAAGTTGGCTCCTCTGTATATGTATGCAGATAAGGGCTTTTTAGCTCACAGAGTAATGTTTACATGTATCTTGGCAAAAGCCTGAAGTCAATACATAACTTAAACATTTTACATCCAGTAATTCTCTTTCTCCAAACAAGGTTCTTCTGCCATAGAATTTGGATGACAAGATGTCAATGCTGTTTCAGAGTTGCTTTTTCTCCAATCATGAATGCTTCCATCTCTGCTACCATGCATTTAAGCACACTTATATAGTGGTTAAAGGGTAGTCAGCTTATAATTATCATCCTCAGTTAATGAATAATATGATTAAACCACAAACAGCTAAAATTTGTGCGCAGTCTTTAGTTAATTTCGCTGGGTCAGGTGTCTTTGTTTTCAGAATGTTGATTGAACAGCATGAAGTGATGGAAAATGACAAAAAGCAATGAGCATCATTGATGATCATTGATTGATTCTTCATCTGACACCGTGTCCTAACAGCAAGTGAGCATCTGACTGTAGTGCTGCATCGTGTTGTATCTGACCCTTCTGCCCAGACTGGATCTGTTAATCTGGAACTCTGTCATGTGGTCTCTAGGCCCTGACACACCAAGCCGTCAGACAAAGTTGGGCCATTGGTGAGAGTCTGCCACCCTCGTCAATGGGATGTGTCCCACATTGTTGACCCTCAGCGGATCGACATTGGCACAACAGAGCCTGTCGGCGAATACAATCATTCTGATTGGCAGCTCAGCTCAGCGCACAAGAAGAGAAACAGAAGTGAGGAATGTAAACAAAGAGCTAAAGTCGAGAGGGAGTGCTGAGCTCTGCTGAGCATCTCACACAATACTTGCCAGAAAAGTTAAGCTCCCTGGTGATCTCCCTTCAGCCAGGTGCCAACTTATGTAGTTTTTTTTGTCATGAAATTAATCTTTTTGTCGTGTCATTTCAACCTTGTGAATCAGCCATTCCTCATGCATTCAACGCTTTCAATGTGAGTGACAGGAATAAAATACAAATGGGACGTTCAACAAAAGTGTTGCTCAAAATGTTGTGCTGCGTCACAGTTAGGACACTATGTAGATATACACCAGAGGGAAATTAATGACACTCAGCATTAGATATCCGCAGCTTCAACAACAGGTTCAAAAACTAATCTAATACAATTCTGTTCATTTAAACTGTGTGCAGAGTTCAAGGCTCCTCTCACTCAACTGTATGAGATAAATCTCATTAGAAGTGGTTATCAGCTGCGATAACTTTCCATTGCAGCTGTTCTCTGATGAAAGGCCTTTACTTCAAATAGGCAGCTTAGGAACATGCATGCTTGCTATACAGCAGGAGCTGAAATGATATTAACCTCTTTCTAAGGGCAGATACATTCAACAACTGGCACATACTCAGCTGCTGATTTTATGGAAACTTCTCAGTTTGCCTTCGGTGTTTCTGTCTCAGTACTTTCTGTTACCTTTCCATTCTAGTCATGCAGTCTGGAGCTGTGGCTCCTGGTGCCCTGGCTTCTTTATGGAGAGGGTGGAGGGGGGCCGTCTATAGGAGTCAGTGAGTGCAGTAATAGTTCCTATATTTCCTCCAGCCCATGCCCTGGTCAGAGAGTGCAGCAGCTCCATGCTGTATTTTCCATACCGTCACCCCCTACCGCCCTCTCTCTCTCCCGGCTTTCCAACTGTACTTTTTCTCTCCGCTCTGGAATTCCATCCTCCTGCACGTGGCCGGCACTTAAGAGGGCAGGCTGTGTATGTGTGTGTAAGTGCGTGTGTGTGTGTGTGTGTCTGAACGTGAGCTATAGGAAACATCTCCCGAAGCAGAAAAGGAAACATGAAGCATGCATTTTTGTGTGTGAGTGTACTTGTTCCTTTGTCCCAGCCTAAAAGCTCTCTAGAAGTCAAACATAGTTTCTGTGCTCTCTGTGAAAGCAGTAAATTTTGCACCAACACATTTAGTAAAGGGCAATCAAAAGGTTATTTGTTAGAAAACATTATATTAGAGTTTGCAAATGTCATTTTGAATAGTTTTGGTGGTTTGTTCATTTGTCAGACTTCTCAAGTTGTGCATTAAGTAATATTGATCTGGAAAGCTTTTCCTTTGTTCAGCAAATGTCAAATGATTTCCTCCAAGGAACCAAACAAGAAATCACCCACTGATAACACAGTGGAAGAAGGGAGAGAAATCCATAACACAGTGCAAAAATACTGATATTTAAATCTTTTAGAGGTTCTTTTTAACTAGCATCTTACTCCTTTAGTTCTGGATATTGCTCTCATTGGAAAGATAAAGAGGTACGACTGAACGAAAAACAGGAGCAGTTAGATGACCAGACAGGTTTCAAACGAACACCCAGGTCAGCCAGTTGTATTTGGAGGAGAAAATGATGGCAAATTTTGAAATAATTACCCAAACTGTTGGTTGTAAACATCCAGTTAACAGACTGACTTCCTGGTTGGACTTTCACCCATAGTCATTGGAGCAGTTGCACATGTATACAGTCTGAGGAATTGTAACTGGGTGTGCTTACTTTGGTTTTACCTTCAAACAAGGTGGTTGAGATAATCTGGCTAAACTGCGTGGTTACAACCTGTCTGATCGTCTGACAGCTCTGGTTTCTCGCCCAGTCCCATCCCACCTCAGCAGATACTCTGGTAATTGCATTGATGACATAGGTGCAGACGCTTCCAGTTGTCAGCTCTGCTAAATTTGTGCTAGATATAAGCTCTTCAGTCTATTTTGCATGTGTTGGTGGTGCTTTATGTGGTTGGCTTTGGACAGCAGTGCCTTGTGTGCAAGTCACGTATCAAGATGAGAAAATCAACTCACTGTCTGTAAACTCTCCTCCTGCAGACTTCTGCTAGCTATCAGTACGTTGCAGTGACTGTAGTAACTCAGTAACTGCAGTTACTCCCAGAAAAACAAACAAACAAACACCATGGCGACCGAGAAGCAGAATACGCACTTCTGGACGGACAAGGAAACTACAATCATGCTCCGCCATCTTCATTCATCGTTTACCTTCCTCTATGGGTCAACCGGAACTAGTTTAATACGCACTATATTAAAAAGGACACAGCGCTGCCTATCGAGGCGGAGTCAGATGTGCTTGGTCAGAAATTCAATTTTCTCATCTGCGTGTATACTCAGACAAGACGAGACGTCTGACTTGACTGATGAGCCGAGCTATGAGCTTAGCTCAACTACTGCGTGCATGTAAACATACTGTATGTGTTTGCTAACCAGGCTGAGGTTTTCAAATGTAAACATCAGTAGGCTACATATCAAGGAAAACAAGGAGAGGAATGCACACCAGTGAACTAGCACACCGTTAGCCATTGTACAGACATTGGAAATAAACTGGACAGTCTCTGTGTCGAGTCAGTTTCCAACGGGATATCTGTAATATTCTTTGACAGAACAGGACTTTGGCAAGACAAGTTGAGGAGGAGTGTGCTGTACGGTGAATAAGGACTGGTGTGTTGGTGGGATTGTGAGTTGCTGTCCTATTCCCTGTTGTGGATCACTGCTGTCCGCTTTCAGGAAAAGCAACCATATGGCCGTCTTGTTGGGGTCGGGATGTGTGGACCGGTAAATCATGACACGAGCAGAGCAGAATGTAAGTAGAGCACAAAATGACCACATTACAGTGCAGAAGTTAAAGGAGCTGAGGGGATCACATTTTGCTGGAGTTGTACTTTGTATAGTTCCATGTGACAAATACATGATTGAATTAAAATTAATTGGTGAATATGATGGTAAAAACTATAAAAATAAGGCCAAAGTTGTAACGAACCGGAATGATCCTTTTAAGTTCAAACTTGACCGGAAAAAAGTACGGAAAACTGAGATTAGACAGAGGAAATGGCAGTAAAGTAATCATCTAATCTAATTCATTGAATTAGAAACAGAAATTAGATATAGTAAATCCAATCAAAATACTAAGCGCATGCTGACAGAAGTCAGTACATGTAGGAAAAGAGTTACCATGTCTCCCACTGATCATGTTGTACCAGATCTGAAATCTGAATCAGGAAGCCATTGTTCTCATCCAGCCACATGTTAGCTGGTTTTTGTGCTAAACCCTTATCGCTGGCTTCACACATCTGTTAGAGCCAAGATGTTGGTGCAACAAATTCACATCTGTGTAGCAACACACACTGCAGAGTTTTATTACCCCGATGGAAGGCTATCTGCATCTGTATTGATTTGTTTAAGGGTTTTTTTTAATCATCAGTGTGTGCACTGTAGGTCAAAGCATGTCTCCATCAGGCTTACATCACACTAATGAAGAAGAGAAATCGAGGTAGAGAGTGAATACAGAGGCTCCTTCTGCTCTCCAATCCCATCTGTTTGACACACAGAGGTAGGGAGGGGAAGGATGGAGAGAGAGAGAGGGAGGGAGGAGAGAGGGAGGGGTGGTAGACGAATGAGAACGAGGCCAGATCAGGCTGAGGGAGGGATGGGGGGTGGAAAGGGGGGAGGTGCTGTTTAGAGAAAGGCAGGGAGTGAAAAAAAAAATCAGAGGGAGGCAGGCTGGGGGGTTGGGCTCCGAGCCTGTGCATGTGTATGTGAGAGAGGGAGAGAGAAAGCAGCAAGCGAATGTGTGTTGTGTATGTCTGTGTGTGTTTGTGCGCGTGTGTGCGCTCGCTCTGTTCCTTTCCTTTCTTTGTTTGACTACTGAGTGGGGGAAAAAAAGCGAGACAGAATATAGAGAGATAGAGAGAGGGTGAGGAAGAGAAACACAGACAGAGGAGGAGAGGAAGAAGAGGATCTAAAACGAGAGTCACTTATTTTTTAGAGAGGGAGTAAGGAAAAAAGACAAAGGATTTCTATTTTGGTCTGTTTTTTTTTTTCTTTTTTCCTTGCAGGCTGTAGAGTAAGAAAAAAAATGTATACCAACAACAACAAGAGCACTGCATGCTTTTGACAACAGTGTCATATTCAGGAGCAGTGTGTGTTTTGTGTGCTGGCTCGGTGCGTATGTGTGAGTGCTGAGGAGGTGGGGGGAGGCAGCCCATGCAATTTAAAGGGAAAATACAAGGCACACACAAAGCTGGGAGCGCAGGCAGGCAGGCAGGCAGCAGGAGAGGAAAGGAAAGGAAAGGAAAGGAAAGGTAGTGGGAATCTGCTGAGCTGGCTGACGCTTTAACAAACCTCTTTGGGATTTTACACCAACGAGCTGACCCTGCGTCTCCCTGTGAGCTCGACCCGAGCCCGGCCACGGTAAGACAAGCTTCCTATCCACAAGCTCTCAGCTGTTTCACCGCTACTGCTCTGCAGACAAAAGCAGGAGAAAGTTGCTGTGTGTGTATGTGTGTGTGCAGATGGAGAGGAGCTAAGCTAAAGGCTGAAGCTAAGGCTAAAAGGCGTGAGGAATGCAGCACAAAGGGAGCTTGTGTGCTCCAGCTGGGGCTGTGTGTGCATGTGTGTGTGTCTTTGTGGACAGGCTTGAATGTTTATGTCACGGGGCTTCCCAAACTTTTGCATGTGAAGGATGCCCCAAAATAGACAAGCACTGGACTACAGAGCCCCTTTTTGGTAAAAGATTTGTCCTGTCCTGGCCGGTTGTGTATTGAAGGTGGAGAGAGTGAAAGCTCCTGTAGTCTTTGATAATGTCTGCTAGTGCCTTTCATGAAAGCAAATGTTCAGGTTTTGAAGTAATTGTAATTTCCTGGCAATTAAAAGAGAATTCTATCAGGAGGAGTGCTGAAGGTTCCAACATGTTAGTTTAAAACCAGTGGTTCAAGTAAGAGCCGGGCCATTTAAATACCCCTGACGGCTACGCAGCCAGCTGGCTAACCGGCGCGGAAAACAAAACACAAAAGTAGTTAATTTTTACTTCACCACCTCTTTGTCTCCCTTTTCTCATCCCTTTTTACTCCTTCTCCCTCTTTACGCACGTCTTTTCTCTCTCTTTCATCTTCACTTCTCGCTCGTCACTGATTTAAGTGCCAGTTTGCACAAAAGGTTTCTCTCTTTCTTTCTTCTCCTCTTTCCCTTTTCCTCTCCTTTTCATTTTTTCACTCTCCTTTCTTCATCTCTCCATCATGAAATAGGCAGGTGACTGTATTGAACATGGGTCCTGTGACTTTGCTGCCTAAGCATTAATCAGTGAATGCCTGTCTCTTCTGCACAAACACACACGCACACACACAGATGCCGGCTCCCATCAGCTTCTTACACATAGTTAAACACACACAGAGCTTAGTACTACAAAGTGTGTGTTGTCCCGTCCAGCGCGTTGTGGTCTGGGGGCTTTCAGCTTGTTCTTGTCAGTAGTCTGGTCTGCGGTCAGCACCCGTTTTGTAAATGTGTGTGTTTGTGTGTATTACTGATATATAAAGAGCTAATAGGAGCCGGCGCTCTGCTCTGCATGCTTGTGTGTGTGTGCGTGTGCGTGTGCGTGTGCTCCTCCCTACGCGAGAGTGTGAGAAACACAACACTTGTGCCGGCGTCTGCCTGCAGCTAATATTGGTGTCAGTGTGTGACTGTGTGTGCATGTGTGTGTGCATTGGTCTCTGCCCTAATTAAATCTGTACACCCCCCCCCCCCCCGCGTGTTTCAACCAATACAAATATTCCTAGAATAAAGCTTCACTAGAAAGACATCTCACGCGTACTACTGTAAACTGATCCCTACAGTACTCCTCCACACACGTGAGCACCCGGCCCGCACATGCGCACACACACTTCCACACACAAGGCAAAATCACTGTTACTATTCCATTTGCCCCCCCCCCCCCCCCCCACCCCCCGGGGAATTTCCTCCTTTCTCTCTTTTCATTAGTTCATTACCAGCGGAAGTAGAGCATCCTCTACTCTCTGACATTTCTCCTTCCCTTTTTTTCCTTGTCTTTCTTTTTTTATTCCTCCACCACTTCCTGTCCAACTGCGATTATCCAATATCCAATGGCGTGCCAGGCGCGGTTCAGCCAGGGTCGCCTGCTGTGGGCTGGAATACATCATAGCTGCTCGCTCGCTACCTGACATAGCCTTGCCCGATTAGGATATACTTTATACAGGACACAGCCAGCACTAATGCTGCGCTAATCTGTTTATACTGTGCTGCTGGTTCCCATACTGAATACAGAGAATGCTGTATTACAGGAGAATATGATATGATATGATATATTACATTATGGTATGGCAGAGTTGATTATGCTGAGAAGGATTACTTTTTCATAGAGTTCAGAATGTTTTATTCAATAAGGTAACGTATTGTGTAAAATGTGCTGTACAGTTAAAAAAAAAAATCATATGATCTGATGAATGTTTGAACATATCTTGTGAACATACCTGATTCAGAATGGACCTCATTATGTTGCAGAAGGGTCAGTCATATTCTATAATAAGCACTTGTATGGTAAGATGAACACCAGAAACATAATAGAGAAGTTTAGGTATAGTAAAATTTAATTGATCGTATAAAATTTTAATTTCTGTATCGTGCCAAACAATAGTTATATAGTGGTCTCCCATAATCCCATGTGGGGCATATGAATACATAAATATTTCTATATCATTTCATAGGAAATACCATTTATGTGCAAATTTTGAAATCAAATGCCTAAAGTTCAGTCTGATAAAGTGCATTATCCCATCTCTGTTAACCCCCTAACCTACTGAACAAAAAAGTCCTTTCTGATAGTAGAAAACAAAACAACAGAGAAACCAAAAAATATACTGATAGATACAATAAAATACAAAATAAAATAACAAAGGATATGTCATTAGTCAGAGAAAAAAACAAAGTAATACAATGTAATTGCATCCATAGTGTGGCCAGGCAAATTCCATTACTTTCAATTATGGCGGCTGTTTTTTCTCTGTAGGCTACAGTTTTGCATAGTCATTAGGTGGGGGAGGGGGTGACCCAGCCCAGCTGTGAGGGATCGTGTGTGTTTTGCAGATGCAGATAAAATATGGGGATTTGGCCCATGATGACAGTTGATTCTGGAGCTGTCTGTGTAGCAACAAGCCATTTCCTGCACTGAGAGCCATTAGGACGCCACCCAAACCTCCCACCCCCGTCTGTCACCCACCATGCTTCTGTGTTCCTCTGCAGATGTGCACGTACACACAAACACACAGTGGGGGGGTGGTGGTGAGGGGGTGTGTTTTTGTGATTGAATTTGTGTGTGCATGTGTGCTGCTCTCCTCACTACCCCTCCTCAGCCCCGGGGCAGTCCCCCCACGGCTGAAGGGGGGAGATTGTGCATTCATTGGAATGGAGGCTGAGATGGCAGGGGGGAGGAGGAGGGTGAGGGTGATTGAGTGTGCTGCCTGGAGAAGAAAAAGGGAGACAGAAAGAAGAGAGAGAGAAGAGGAGAGGGGGAGGGGTGGGCTGCCTTGTGTTTAAAATGGGGGAAAAGGGGGAGGAGAAGGAGAGGAGCAGACAGGCAGGAGAGGAGGTTCAGGGGTGGAGGTGAGGGGAGGATCGCTGGCTGGCTGGCTGGCGCCGTGGCTGGGTTGTGTCTGTGGTAAGAGGGGCTGGAGCTGGGCTAATAACAGCTCGTGTGCAAGGGATAATTTGAGATACACTCATGTAAATATATCTGTTTGGTACTCTGATTGATAGAATATTACATGTTGTATATATACATATATACACTGGACTTTCTGGTGTCAGATCTTTCCTGGGAACACAGGTTGTGATGTGTGCTTGAATTTTTACATACTGAAGAAAGTTCAATTCAGTCTTCAAGTCTTCAAAGTAACTAATAAAGATACTTATTAAGTTTGGTGACAACATTTGCTCACATGTGATCACTGAGTTTATGTTTATTCATGTTTTCTCATCCTTGAGTGTTTCTCTTTTGAAGGTTATGCTGATGTTCCTGCTAGTTTAGACAAAGCCTACCCCACACATCTTCCTTTGTTGCTCACATTACTACACGCCACTTTCTATGCAGCTTCACAAAGTGTCGATCAGGAAATGTTTAAGCTTTAGTAGAGCAGTTAAAAGTAGGGCTGCACAATTTGAGGAATTATGTGGTAACTTTGAATATTGCGCTAACAATATTACTTGTGAGGATTAAACAGATATTAAAGTGTACTCTGACTTGCACAGTATCTGGCCTTGTGCCATGTCGTCTCACCTGTATCCAAAATAATCAGATAAGTACAGCTGCAGCTGGAGCAGCTACATGACTCGCTCACCATACCTACGTATCAGTACACAATCACCCCCCCTTTGCCCCTTGGTCAGGAAGTGAAAGTCCTGAAGAAAGTGCTGAGTTATCGTTTAGCTGGGTATGAAGTATTAGGTTAAATGATTAAACGGTTAAGGTAAGGGTAGGTTTAATGGTAAGGGTTACATCTCTTACTTATAAAGTGAATCACAACGGTGTATAATGTATTATAAAGTGGATTATTGCTATGTGTGGCCTAATTTGTTCATGACAGTGTTGCATTTTAGCAGTTGATGGGTTTGTCTTGTATTTGTGGTGAGCATGGTTTGTAAGGGCATGTCGTGTACACAGTTTATGCAGCTATACATGTCTCAAAATATTTCATAACAGCTGACGTGCTGTTATTTTTTAAGGGACCCGCTTCTCTCTGGCAGTCATGCTTTTGTCTGCACTCATCTTGCAACACTTTCCTCCGTTGACCATTCAGAGTCATATTCTAAAGCCCTTTTTCCACAGAGATGGCGCCATAGGGCCACTACAAAGTCCCTTCTTCATACTGCCTTTACATTTTCTGTGCGTGATTTTAGACAGCATGTCGGCATTGCGGAATCAAAAGAGGCGTGATGGGCATGACTTGGAACACAACAGCATTGGCCTCTTTTGTGACATATGACATAACTGTCACCAGCACTTTCCAAACAATGACAATGACATTAACATGGCAATAACAATCATTTACAGTCTCAGATATATTGCAGCTGATCTCGTCCTCTGCTTGGATGGCAAGAACCTCCGGCACCTCATTGTTTTCCCAATTTGCAGACATTTTCACTGTTCTTCATCTTTGACGAAGCTGCTAACTGCTAACAGCTAATTTTTAAATCTCCCGGCGGTGCATCCTACATATATCATGTCAAGGCCAGAGAACTAATAGCATAGCGCGTTTCAAACAAAATAGCACCTGTTACAATATTCAAAGTGCAATGTCGTCTTTCACAATTTGTTTATTGTGCAAGTTGACATTGTGATGACGATAAAATTACAAAAAAAATGATATATTATGCATCCTTAGTTAACAGTTTTAAGTCGACAGATAAGTGCAACATCATGGGGCATCAGAGAGCAAAAATACAGTCATATATGTATAGTCAGATTTGCAAGTTACTCCTTTAAACACAGTGTGTTTGAAGCAAATATTGGGGGTTTTGTACATGTAGTAGGTGGCACCAGCTGGCCTTGTGTTGTCTTCAAAAGATTTCCAAGGTTCAGTGTGGTGTATTAAAAACTGTATATACATTGGTGCAAGCGCTAACAGTATTCTCCTTGCACAACAGTCAGCTGTTATGAGAGCATACTTGCCAGAATTTGTGCCAGTTCCTTTGAGATTCAGGCTCTGTTGCGAAGCATGTATTTCTACAGCACACACACATAGAGACATACCAACAGTTGTATTTTATTCTGTAGCTATATGTTCTGGTTTGATGCTTTATCTGTGACTACACTAGTTTGATATTCAAAAGCACAGTCCATTAATGCACAGAGGGATAAGGCTTAGGTGGTTAATTCTATTATGCGGGGTCAGAGGGTTCAGGCAGATTAGCTTTGGCCTTGGAGCTAATATCCGCCATAGAAACTAGCCTGTGTAGGTAGCTGTATATGATTAGCAAAGAGTAAGACAAAAGAGAGCGACAGAGACATGATGAAAGACAGACAGAGAGGCTAGGCTGTCTGGTGGAAGGTCAGATTCACGTGCTGCAGCCTGACGGCCTTATTATTTCAAGTTGGTCTGGATCTGAGCTGTAGTCAAGAGAGATGCACAAGAGAAAAGAAAGGGACTGGAGATGGAGAGATATCTGAGAAAAATATCCATGCTGAGACATTTTGAATGCACCCCCACACGCACACACATACAGGGCCATTGGCAGAGGTAGTATGCTGAGTGTGCACATGGCGTCTTTGTGTGATGGAGACGAGCTGAGGTTTGTTGATTTAAGGTAATGGCTTCCAGTTGTCTCAGTCAGGAGAAGGCCGTGTCACTACTACTGGGGATAGAGGGGGGATTGGCAGGCTGAGTGAAGACGAAATCCACTACACACACACACACACGCACGCACGCACGCACGCACGCACGCACGCACCTGAACACACAAAGATTGTGTGACTGTTATATTGGTTTCTTGTGTTGGCCTCTGTAACAAGGAGCTTGTGACTGACTGACTGACTGACACAGGTGTGTGTGTGTGTGTGTCTGCATTCTTGAGTCCTCACTGCATGGCTGATTTTTATCATTCCTTGGCAAAGGTCAACAGTGGAGCTGTGTGTATGTTTATAGCATCTCTTGCATAATGTGTGAAGGGTTTAGGATTGTTAAAGTGTGCTCGCTCTGTAATATAGGATGCAGAGTTTTTTCTACCTTATGATTTAAGGGGAGGGAATGAGGAGGAGAAGAAGTAAAAGAAATGTTGAGGGGGTTAAACACTAGAAAGTGTGTTGAGTGTTGTACTTTTTTATTTCCCAGACAATGATGCATGAAAACTTGTGAGATAAAGGAAGGTGTTTTTCCCCTCTGTTGCACTCCCTGTATTCATTAATAGCTGCTTGTAATGTTATTGATATGTGCATTGAGGCTTGTACTCTGGGTAGGATCAGCTGCTAAATGCCTAAAATGTGAACCACACAAAATAGATGCATAATATAAATGCACCAACAATGACTCAAATAAACACACACAAACACATGACAACTGGCCCATGCCCTGTGTTTTTACTGCGCTCTGTAATTGTGCATGCAACAAATGTGCAGGTCCTTTGAAGGTTTCTGCTCTTGTGCTGTTCTCCTTTTCGTTTTCTCTGTATTTGTTTATTTGTGGTGTTTCTCATCAAGTATTGTTGCCCTGCCCAGCTTCTCATTGTTTGTGCATGTGAAGTTGTCTCTATGCTTGTGTCTGCATCTGAGTTTGTGTGTGAAGCAATGTGCTTGTGACTCCCCTCAAAGATAGATCCAGGTTAGGTTTTGCACTCGAGTGTGTGTGTGTGTGTGTGTGTGTGTGTGTGTGTGTGTGTGTGTGTGTGTGTGTGTCTGGGAATTTTTGTGAATGAAAAGGTGAGTGTCTTTCACAACCTCTATCCAGGAGCTGAGTTTGCTCTCAAGTATGTATGTGCTTGGCTTCTGCTGTTGATGATGCAAGACTGAAACACAATGTCAGTCCTGCCTTGTTTCACAGGTCTCACTGGTTTTACTCACTTAATGTTATGATGTGTATTTACTCCAGGGCTGCGCATATGAGGACATGAAGAGATTTGTTCCAGTTTTCAGTTAGCACTATGTTAAAAAGTAGTAAGTAACAAGTCTTTATCGAACCAAATGCTTAATGCCTAACAATAGGCTACTTGTACACTCAGCAGAAGCCCAGCAACATGGGCTAAACAGCAATACACACCAGTTAACCTCTACATTTGACTCCAGTAATCAGGTTAGTACACATATGTGGATGTTCAATACAGACACACGCATAACAACAACACACACATACACACATCGGCTATGACATGTTAGTGACCCCACGGTGACCTCAATCAATCCAGCTAATTGACTTACAGTAATGCATTCACCCGATTATGTTTCTAAGGAGGTGGAGGGTTGATAAAAGGAGAAGAGAAGGAAGATAATGGTGTGTGTGTGTGTATGTGGAGGGTGACAGCTGTAATTAACTGATCAACTAGGAGGGGGAAGTTTTGCTTTGTATATTATTTGTTTAGAAGTGTCCTCTCCTCCTACCTCTAATCTTCCTCTTTCATTTCTGCCCCCTCTCTAGCTTACTCAATTCCTCCCCATTGTCTGCCTCCCCCTCCCCCACTTATGCGTCCCTGTTAACCCCCTCCTCTATTATTTTTCTACTCAACCTGCTGCCTCCTCTTTGCTGTCTTCTCCTCTTTCTTCCTGTCCTTCTCCTGCTCTTGCTCTCTCTCCTGTGTGTTACATTGCCTGTCTCTTTAACCCAGTTCCCCACTGAACCTTGACACCTCTCACTTGTGTAACTTCTATGATAACTGTGCCTTTGTATGTGCGCATGTGTGTCCCACAATGTCTCTCGCTCCACTTCTTCTCAATACACGAGTCACAAGTCACAGCTGAGCCACACAGGAGTCAGTGTTTCTGGTAAGATCCAGTTGAATCTTTCAAATTTTGATACTGTATTACAAGCTTCACTTGCTTCACGTGCTTTTTTAAAATTTAGTTAAGCAGATCCTTTTGTGCGTATGTGTAGATGTTATTTCAGAAGTTAAACAGTGTCAGTGATGCATCTGTAGAAATGACAGGTGTGCATTTGGTGTGTGTGTATAAAACAGAGGGTGAGAAATCAAAGCTGCGTCTGTCTTGGAGCGTTTACGAGGAGATCTGTGTCTCTGCATGAGTGTGTCTGGAGGGCAGCGGGTGCACTGTGACCTTTATGGGTCTGAGTATGTGTGTGTGAGTGTGTATGTGTGCATGTTTGCTTGCTTGCCCCCAAACCGGTAACATGATCTGTCTCGAGGAGTTGAGCCCTCCATCCCTCCTCTGTCTGTCTGCACCCTGCCTCTCCTTCTCTCTCTCTCTCTCTCTCCTATATGTTCCCCTCTCAGTTCACAGCCTTCTCTCCTTTCCGTCTCCCCCTCTTCCTGTCTTTCATCCCTCTTTCCCTTGTCCTGTCCCCCTGTCCTCCTTCTAACCATAAACTTGTAAATCTGTGTCAATCAAAACCTAGAAATACATCTGTCCAAAACCTCAACTCTATTAGCCTTTGCAATCTGTCTCTCTGTCTTACACTTACACACACACACACACACACACACACACACACACACACACACACACTTACATGCTGTGATCAGATGGCTTTGATTGCAAACATCAGAGAAGAGAGAAGTTGATGGGTGTGTGTTTGGCGGGGGGTCAGTGTTGGTGTTGTAATTGATTTTCTCTGTTTCCTTTGTTTGACTTGTGTTAGATGTCACTCTGGAGGTTACCTATACTGAACTGATATGATATGGTTTAGAGTATGTGTGTGCGTGTCGGGTGGGGCAGGGGGATGGAGGAGGTCATGAGACAGGCTGACTCTCCCACAGGATTTCTTTCACTGATGTATAGAATTACAAGCTTCACAGTGTGTGTACTTGATCTCTTCTCTGTCAGATGGTCAACGCTCCATAATCAGTCTTCTTCCGCCTTCTGTGTTCATTGAGCAGAAACATAAAAACTAAATATATTCTTGAGGAATAAAAGAACATGTCCAAGCGTTTAAGTGGCTTGGGACTTAAGAAGCCTTTTTATTAAGAGATGGCTAAGACATTAAAAACTCCTACACTCATCAGCTGATGGCCATAGGCCAACATGTGTAGGTGGTTTTAATATATTGTAGCAGTGTTGTGGTTCTAATGAGCCCAAACTGGAGTCCTCCACCCTCCCACTGCCCACTGCTACAAAATAGTCTGTCAGAAATCTTTCTATTTGTTCTCACTCGTAAGTTTTAGGCTCAGACCAACCCCTGTGAGTCTTTTATTCAAAGTTTCCAATCAGACCGGAGCTTTAAACCTAGGGCAGAGCGTGCAGTGTGCTGTTTGGGCAGTGTGTTTGCAGTTTCCAGGAGCAGTGTGTGCGCGTCCTGTACTCTGTTGCCATATGGTGGCTGTATTAGCCCACAGTGTAAACACAGCTGGTTGCCTCCCGTGGCTGCATGGGTGAACAGCAGTCTGCCTGCAGATACAAAAAGCCCTAATAGGAGGATCACATTCACTGCTAGTACATTAATATGGCTATTAGGCACATTGGGATTCATGATGTGTTATTTGTAAGGCACATTAGTGTCAGTGTTGCAGCCTGATATCCAGACTATTAGTGATGTTAAACCGCTGATTATTAAGTCTCTTAGTGGCTGCTCGCGTTACATTGCTGCAGGCAAAAATATTGTGATCACATTTTTTTGTGAATATTGCAGTGACTCTTGAGCATGATGCTTAAAAATGTTGCCTTTACAGAAAACAAAACATGTATTCTATTGAAATAGTGCGTCATTGTCACCATTTAGATTTGTAATCATGCTGTAAAAATGAGTGAGTATGTAAGCAGCATTCCTGTGTGTTTTTTTTTTTTTCTTGCATATATTCTGTGTAATTTGTTACTATTCATGAGGTGGGCTATTAAAGGTGTTTATCAAAGAGTAATGCTTATGGTCGTCTGAACCAGAGACACAAAGAAGGGAGATAAAGCAGAGAGGAGAGGGCAGGTACTGAACATTGCACATCATAAATAAAATGTCAGAAACACTGGTGCATGCTAGCCAGTGCTCATGGCAGCGTGAAATCTGCTCTTGCCCCCTCCTTTCTTATCTTCCCTCCCTATCGCACTCCCTCTCTCTTTGTGCATGTGTGTGTCTGGGTTGTGTGTGCGCAGGGTAATTGAGGTGTGTGACCTTGCTGTAGGCCTGGCAGGTGTGAAGGGAGGGACGGAGGAAAGCAGGGGATGAGATGAATGGGGGGGGGGGGGGTGGATGGATGGATGGAGGTCTGCTGTTGTATGTTGGCAGACTGATAGCCTGCCTGCATGCATATATGTATGCTAATGTTTGGCATTCTGTAGTGAAAAGAAATACAAGTGATTGTGTGTGTGGGTGGAAGCACATTCTTCTGCTGTAAGGTTCTCTGCATGCAACTTGGAAATGAGATTGTGTGTGTGTGTGTGTGTGTGTGTGTGTGTGTGGAGGTGGGAGGGGGTTGTATGTGTTATCATACATTATTTCTCTATATGCTCCAATGTGTGCTGTTGAATCTGTTTTACACAAAAATGTTTGCATGTAAAATTGTAATATCTTATTGTATACTTTGTATAAACCAATGAGACTAATGTTGGAGATGACTGGCGGCTTCTATGTCTATTACGGTTGGTAGGACCACATTCCTTATACACCTTATACACATGAGCTGTCTCTTCTGTCTCTCCCTGGTGTCTTTCTGTTTACCACAGCTTCACAGAAGAGGGTAAACATATTGGAGGCTTTTCCTTCTATAGCCTCTTTCAGACACACATGCCTTTATGATAATCTCATGCAGGGCAGAGTATCATTTTAAAAGAATACAATACCAGTACCAATACCAGCATCCTTACAGTAACACCATTACTAATAGAGTTCTTCATTTGATACCTTTTTTTCTACTTCATTCAGTGCCTGTAATGTGAATGGAAGCATTCATTTGCGTTAAATGCCACCAGACGCCACGGGCGTGTAGTATAGCCATACTGTCGAACGTGTTGGTGGCATCTGGGTACGCCAACTGCCAACTCTGTTAAATACGCCGCGCTTGACTTCGCCACACCACAGACTGTATGTGTTGTAGCTGCTGCGGTAACATGTCACATTAATTTGAAGAATGTTGGCGGTGATTGACTGTAAGCAAAACCATATAGATAGTTGTTTTATGTGGATATAAAAAGGACTAAATGCAGGTGTTGTTTGAATGGAGAAGTTTCAATACTACCTAGTATTGAGTACTGATACTGTCTCATGTCTGAATATGCACCTGAGTCACGTTTATATAAAAGTCATGACAACAGTCTTACTGGGACGGAACACCGGAGCAACATTTCTCCGACACTTTCAACATGGCACAAGTCTGAACTGCAAGCAGATCCATGTTAAGGCTGCAGCACATGGAAAGAGATGCATGCATTATATCATTGTAATACATTTTAATATCTCAATCAGAATCTCTTATGCAGAAAGGAAATTAAGTCAGGGCAATAAACTAGGAAACCCTGAAAGAGACAATTTTAAGTTGTTGAGGAGCTTCATCTAGCAGATCGATCTATGAATTTTCCACTAACAGTGCAACCAGGGCAGAAGACATTTAAAAGATGTTTTTGAGCTGAGGCAGCCTGACTTCAAAAGCCCAGTTTCTGACTTGAGTGTCTACATACGCAGACATGTTGTACACGGACATATTGTACACTCGGTTTGTAGGTGTGTACAGTCTTCAGACATGAGTCATTGACAAAATTTACGCCAGGGAGGTCTTTGCGGACCTTTGCAGCACAGATGCCCAAACTATCATTTTGGCTCCAGTCTCAAACTGGGAAATGACTTATAAGGGGATCAGCAAAAACCAACCCAAAAACTGACCAGTGAGGAGAGGCCAGGGGTGATATGATCTCATCTGCTTGAATTTGTTAAAAGTCCCACTGCTGTGTGTAGCACCAGGTTGACAGTAATTCTAGAAATACTCTACAGTGATGGATTGATAGTACATGCAGCTCTTTTGACATGAGAAGACATGTTTTCATCTCTACACTGAGCCTACCATCTTCTTCTCTGCAGAATAGTGAAGAGCAGAGAGGCAGTGAGCTCGCACACACCCATCCCCCTCTTCTTCTTCTTCTCCTCCTCTGTCGCTCTACACCCTCCTCCCCTCTGCTCTCTGCACAGTAGCACAGTGCATCTGTGTCATGTCACTGGGTTCTGGCGTCCCGGAGTAACCCCCCCTCACCCCCACCCTCCCATACCAGTGCAATCTCTCTCTCTCTCTCTCTCTCTCTCTCTCTCTCTCTCTCTCTCTCTCTCTCTCTCTCTCTCTCTCTCTCTCTGTCCTTGTGTGGCTTACACTGTCATCCCCGATCTCTTCATCTTCCCTCCCTCCACCTCATCCCTTGCTTCTGTCTGCTCTGTCCTAAAGGAGTCTCCCCCTCTCGCCTGTCTCTGTCATCCTCTCTTTCTCTATACTTAATGTGTGTCACTCTTTTAATATCTCTCCCTCTCTCTCTCTCTCTCTCTCTCAACCCATCATGCAGCACAAACACAAATACACATCATTGCTCTCTCTTTCGCTGTCCTTCCTCTCAATAAGCGTACACAAACATAAAACTGTCTCGGTGCATACATTAATAGATCCAAGCTCCTTAGCTGGCTGCTGCATGCATAATCTATCTGCTCATACAGAATGTGAGCTGTGTGTGTGTGTGTGTGTGTGTGTGTGTGTTCCTGTGAGGCCCTAGGCTCCTCCCCCCAGAGAGAGAGACAGACAGGTGTGGACCAGATTGAGTTCCACCTCATTTCCTCTGCCCTGTGCAGCTGGTCAAGGACACACATTTACACACACACAAACACACACACACACACACACACACACACACACAGGCATGTCTTGGAAACATGGTTATGTAGTCATGCACACACGCACACACATTTCAAATACAAGGACAGAGTCATGCATACTGCACAAATAAAGACACAGTACAAGATGTAGAAGGATCAAGTGCAGCATTAGCATTACCTAGGGGTGCGTGTGTGTGTGTGTGTGTGGGGGGGGGGGGGGGGGGTTCTTTGTGCATGCATGTGATGCGTATTCATAAGGTTGCCTGCACTTGAATTCCTATGGAAGAGGATTACAGGAATGATTACAACAGATTGGCAGAGTATTTCCATGGCGACGCTGAAAGATTTGCAAATGGTAGAAATCCGGCCCCAGTATAGAGTCACTCAAGTCCCTCCTCCAGCATGTTATATTCATACTCTATCCAACACACACACGTGACACTACACACACCGTTTCAATATTTATAGCTGTCTTTGGTTATTTATATTTGACATGACAGCGCTCATATCGGCCGTTCATTTTTCATGCTGGTATCAAATGTATCAACACCGCAGGAACATTATGATCATGGCACACACTCATGAACACACACACACACAACAAGACCCGCCGCTGACATCAGCAGCTCTCGCACTGATGTCAAGGCACAATTTTATAAGACTCAGGAGAGCTGGTCATTGACCATCAAAAGAATTCTCCCACTCTAAGCATTTTCCCCACTTTAATTTTTCATTTTTATTTCAGGCATTTAGCTGATTTATTTCAAGTGCAAGAGCAGAGTGATATTACAATATTACAGCTAACAGTAAGGCGTGCAGGGTATTCAAATAAATTGCTTTGTTTCCACTGAGATGTCCAGTATAATAGAGTGTGGTAAAGGGGCTGCAATATTAAAGATCGTTAGGTTATGTTTCTTTCCAGTGTGGATAAAATGAAACCCTAGATTATTCTAAAGTCAGGTTAGATTATGTTCCTCAGGTTTCGTGAGACTGACGAAGTGAAACGTTTCTCAGCCAAACCATGAAATAGATTTCTGCAGAGCTTCTCTCTGTTTTGTTCTGTTCTGCTTTCTGTCTCCTCGCTTGACTTAGTTTCTTTGTTATGGCATTTCCTCCTTGATAGATACACGCTGAGTAGTGACAGATAAGGTGGGGAGGGGCTCGCCACCCCACATTGAGATATCCCACATATGCTCTGTTGTGTGATTATGTATGGAACTGTGTGTGTGTGTGTGTGCATGGATGTGTGTGTGCCCGTCTGCTGTGGCGCCTACCCAGCACAGGAAGTGTGGGGTCACAGTGTCTGGAGGGCAGCGAGACGGCCTCCCTCCCCTTTAAATGCCCAGATACTCTGCCTTTAAGGACGCAGCCTGTAGGAAGAGCCTCACCATACAGACACAGAGAAGGAGGGGGGCGGGGTTGGTGTGTATACATTATGGGGCTGTATGCTTACTTGCTGGTGAAAGTGATTGAGTGCTTGTCATATTGTGCGAGTACATAATGAGAGTGTGTGTGTGTGTGTGTGTCTTTGTGTGTGTGGGGGGTCCTGTGAAGACGGTATGAGCCACCATGTGGGGATCACGTGTGCCACAGAAGATAAAGAAGTCTTTGTGAGCAGATGCAGAAGATGCAGCACAAGCCACACACAGACACACACACACACAGTAACCTATACAAAAACACTCTGCTGCTCTTTCACATGCTGTTTCTCAGCTCACTTTCAAACAGATCATTGTTAAACTCACCCCGCGTGGCTGTTTTGCAAATTAGAAATTTCCATGCTGAGCCTTTTATATTTATTAAGTATGAAATCATTGCGGTTTGGAGCGGACACACACAGCGGTATGATTATAAAGGCCTGAGTCAGTCTTTTTGGTATGTGACGGTTAACTTAAATGGCATTGTGCAACTGGATAGTACAGTTTAGCACCTCTGCACTGGTATGTGGGCTTGGCAGGGCTTGTCTGACCACTCTCCAAATTTGTCTCACACACACATGCACAATCAAACACTCAGCACCAGAGACAGTAAGAGTGCATCTTGGGCTAATGCCTCCAGTTTTAAACACACCTTCCTCATAAACTCTGCCCACTCCCTCTTCATATTGCACACACACAAACACACATACACATTTTAAAGGGTGAAGAAAGTGTTGTTATGACTCATTATTAGAGTCCCTCACTTATCACCCTTGACAAAAATATCACTTTCTTTTCTTCTTTTTCTAATGTGTTTATTTTGTTTAGCTCGTATGAAGGGGATGCCTCAGGCCACATTTCTCAGACTGTGTTTGTGAAGCGAGTTTAGGCATGCTGGCTGCCTGCTCCTCTTCCTTCTAATGTTGTTGTTTTTGAGCTACCAGCACTGTCAGCACATTCAGTCTATAGTGTTCAGAGATTTATATTGCTAGCAAGTGTTATACTGTAGAGTAACATGCATGTCATAAGCTTGGGTGATCAGCACAGCCAGTGTCTCTACATGTTTGTTTGACACTAAAAGGTGACCAGCTCTCAACATTTTGCCATTACAAAGCCATGTTTCTACCATTTTGTAGTGACATGGTATAATCTCTGCAGCCAGATGTGCATTTTTGGTGGCAGTCAGATAAGGTTTTCCCAAGGGTTTCAGCCCATTTGGAGCATGCATGTGGTCAGCAAATGTCATGAAAATCTGCTGTCATGATTTATTGTCTAAAAACAGTTTTGATCATTTCTCTGAACAAATGGAAACCTTGGCCTGATGGTGCCACGAGAAGAAAAAAGTATTCAAGCATCTCACTGCTGTTTTATTCATGCTTGGCCAGGGGTGTTAGAGCTCTGCTCAGTGTTTCAGCACCCAGGTTTGCTGGATGCTGTTTTTAGGGATGGAGCTGACAAGTCAGAGTTTCGGAGTCTGACGGTAAAGCCATGCTTAATTTTGGAGGATTGACGTCACAAGACTGTGCCGGCATCAACTGCTGTGGCTCTGAATGCTGCCTACAGCTGTGAGGTACACACTCTGTTCGGCTGCCGTGTGTGTGTGTGTGAGAGAGAGAGAGCAAGAGAGAGAAAGAGAAAGGAGATTGAGGGTAAAAACAGCGCATGTCAAGTGTTAAAAGGGTTATGTTCATCAAAGGCTCATTTACTTGTGCTTGCACAAACATCTTTCACACACACACGAAGTCTCTCTGTCTCACACACACACACACACACATACACATACACAATCATACTGTTCACAGGTCTTGATTTTGGCAACGGCCACAGCCCGGCTGCTTTCATTAGCGTCTGTCTAGACACAATTTATTACCAACTGTTCATTCTTGTCTCCTCCTCTGTGTCTGTCTCTCTGTCTTCCTATTTGTCTGGTTGTGGGCTCAGGGCTGCTGGGTTCTCAGACAGTTTTGGTGTGTATGTGGTGTGGCTCTAGTCGGTAAGTCTGTCTGTCTGTCACCCTCCTCTTCTCAAAGTGGGTGTCATTTTCCTGCTTGTCCCCAAAGAGGAAGTCAGCCTGTATGTCTTGTCTATCCCCTCGTTTGTCGCACGAATGCGTGTGTGTGTGTGTGGGAGTCAGAGTGGGTGTGATGGTTTGTGAGCCAGGCGTGGTTTTGACCATGACCTTTTACTGAAGCCATGTGGCAAAAGTTCACCGAGCCAAAACAGCCCCGACCACAGTCGACCTGACACTCCTCCTCACTGTCTGTAGCTCTGCCAGCTCCAGCCTCCCAAACTCATGCATGTTTACAGGCAAGAAAACAGACTTGCTGCCTCTCATGCATACACACAAAAATAATACATTCTCCACTCAGTTTAAATCAGTTTATTGGGCTTGAGTGGCATGACATTTGATATATTAGCCATGTAGTTTCTTAAATGGCAACAGATCTGACAGAAAGTGCAAAAACAGATGAGTCTTAATATCTCTTTCTGTTTTTGAGGTTTAAAATATAGAGTGGATAAAAACATGGAAACAAAAATAAGATCCAGTCCAAACAGTTTTAACCAACCAATTGAATGAATGCCTTGCTGGCATTGGTTCACTTTATGATTAACCACCACAGAGGGGAAGTAACCACCCCCCTCTGTCCTTCAGACAGTTTGAACAACAGCAGCCTCTCACAACTGTCCTTATCTACCCGCATCCTGATCTCACACACAAGTTCAGGATGCGGTGTGACAGCATTCCAAGATGTTCACAAAACAAAGTGTCTTCACTCACAATTAACTCCTTGATGTGTGCATGCTGATCAGAAATTATATTGTAGTAACTGCCCCCAGGCTGGTGACTAAAGCTTCATTCAAGGATTTACCTGTTCTGAGTGGCCGCCTTTAAGTACACAACAGCAAAGACAGCAGACAAATGGCCATGGAACAGAGAGACACACAGGCAGACAGTGAATGTAGGCTGAAAGACAGTGAAGAAGAAAACCCTGTCATTTACCAACACTCCTGCAGCAGCCTGCTATTTTACGTGTATGTGTGTGTGCAGGTATGAAGCTTGTTGCCCTAACTTGAAGAGACCTACTGAATCACTAGTGACTAAGGGCTGGAGCAGCCCAAGCATGGCTATTTCACTCACGCCATGCAAGCTCACACATGCTGAGATGTGTGTGCTTGCCATGAGGTGAATGCTTTAAGCTGATTTTATTGTACCGTAGGTCCAAATGTACAGCACACAGCAAAGCAGTAAGACGGTGCTCCTTAAAAAAGGAACACAGGTGTCAGATCGTCCCTTTACATCAGGTGGATAGAAGTGTTTGTACTTAAATGCATATGTGCAGCATGTGGATATGTGTTCAGCATATGTTCACGAGTTTGTGTGTGTTTGTAGAGTGTGTATATATATATATGTGTGTTTTAGGGGTGGAATACCTGGGTGTGTAGCCTTGAGGTGTATTGTTAGACAACAGCACTTCAGACAGTTTGATGTTTTATAGATTTTCTAAGAAAAGATGGTGTGTTTGCCTAACGAACTGGATGACTGTATGTTTTCTCAAGGTGTTTTCTTCCTGCCAGTTCACCTCATTTTTGTGGCTCTTGGATTGGATAATTTATCTGGCATCTATGTATATATCACAGTAGCTAGGGCTGGGTTTCGGTCCTCAATACCTTTTAAGGTATCATCCAAAATAACCCAAGTCGTATCAAAATGTCTCTAGTGAAACAATACCTGTATTCATTTCTTTCTGCGCTAGGGGTCTGATTCCTCACTATCTCGACTCCTTGCCAGATAAGTGTTTATTCTGTTGCTGCCGTCCCTGGAGCTGCTCTCCTCGACGAGCAGTCAGCTCAGCGTCTGCCAAGTTAGCATGAGCTCACACAGCAGCAGTGACTAACATCCAACATGAAATCCAAAAGTCCCAACAAACTCCCACTGACACCGAAATGGCTCGACTGTTAGCTGTGGGTTGCTTAGAGCTGGTGCTGTGATTTTGTGTGCGGCTGGACGTACTCTTACAACTGTCCCTGGCATGGAGCTCACACTCCCACGGCAGCAGCAGCTAAGATCCATGCGGTCTGTGGGGTATTAAAGTCGAGTGCAGTTTATTTGACAGAGTTTGCATGTCCACGTACTGAGATGCCACCAGAACCTTTGCCACTTTAATCACACTTTGGGTATCAAATGAAGTACTATTATGGAAGTACTATATTAGAAGTACTATATTGGTTGCTGTGCTTACAAAAGAAAGCACAGCATAAAAAAGTTAAACCTGGCTCCACATTCACAGTAACATACTAACGTGACTGTCAGCAGTGGATCGACTGATTCTTACCCTCATGATTTTCAGAGTTGTAAAATGCTGCTGCATTGTATTTGAAATCGTTGTGTAGTGTTACAGCTTCAAACTATTTATCTTCATCTACTACTCAAACTGGACTTCCTGGATCATATTTCATCTTCTTACTGTGCCTCTAGCAACACACTAACAACAGAGGCCATTGCTTTTAAGTGCTGTTTTTGGTCTGAATGCCTCGTTAGGCATCTCTGCACAACCCTAACACTAAATTCTGTCATTTCCCCATCTGTCTCTGTCAAACCGGCCCTGTTCTGTTTTCACTCTCTCCTTATCTCTCTCAGCCTATCTTGGTTTTTCCTCCTTTTTCATCTTTTGTCTGGCTCAAGGCTTTTACTCCATCCTCCTCCTCCCATCCCTCTCAGCCTCTACATCTCTGCTGCTCTCCACCTCTGAGCAGAGTCTTTGTGGCTCCACCCCTCTGCCTCTCTCCCTGTGCTGGTTAATGTCAAAGGGAGATGCTCCCACTGGTTAACCTTTACAGACAAAAGATAAACACCACTTTCTATCTCTCTCTCGCTCGCTCAGCCTTTTATTATCTCTCTCATGTCTGCTCTCACATGGTCTCTGTCTTTATCTCTCTGTTTCAATACAATTTTAATTTAAAACAGTACTTTGTTACCTTTACTCTAAATTTGTATTTCGCTTAAGCCTTACCACACCTCCCTTCTTCAAGGTCTCGCTTTCTCTCTTTAACTGTCTCTTTATCTTTCACACAACCCTCCCCCTTCCTTCTCTCCCCACAGTCCTGATATTGATCAAGGTCAAATGATTATGTCAAAGCTTGTGACATTTATTCGATGTGTCACGAAAGAATATATCCTACCCTTGCAACAATTCAGCCTCCAACACATACACTTGCACGCTCTGGCATGCCGTCTTTTAAGGTGGCCCTGCTTACACACATTCTCCTTCACCCACCTACGTACACATGCAGCCAGTCCACCTTTACAGTGTGGCCAGCTGTGGCCCTTTAGGGGATATGACATTTGACCTTGAGTTCAAAGGTTTGGGGCCTTAACCCCCAGGCTGCAAGATCAGAGAGGGCTGAGCCAGCTATATCTGCCTCGTATTGACACAACTGTCACACACACACTCAAATACACATGCACCCAAGCTGCCTTAGGCTATGTATAACGCGTTGGTTCTGTGTGCACAGGCTCAATAGAGAAACATATGGAAGCCGCTGTGTGTGGGTGTGTTTTATGTTGCAGCCCTGTAGGTAGAATATCAGAGTGAAAGAAAGACAGACAGGAGAGGAAGAAAATAGAAGAATGAGAAAGGAAAAATGAGAGGCATGAAAGAGCGAGGTTTCAGTTTGGACAGATTGGTGTGCGGAAACAGACACCAAATTCATCCACGCAGATCATTGCCTTTGCTGCTAACACTTTAGCATGCACATTGACTAAAAGTACAGTCACCAAAAAAGTTAGTAAATTCCTAATAATGCAAAATGGATGCAGTGTCTTTGTGTCTGTATGTCAAAGGTCACAGATGTTACAGAAGGAGAGAGGAGGAAACAGAGCAGGTTACATGTGAAGTGTGAGGAGGAGAAGGTCAAGAGAGGTGGTGACATTTAGGTAGCGACAAGTTTCAGCCACAAGCATTTGTCAAAAGGGCAAATTCTTAGTTTATAAGAGAGATAGAAAGTGTGTGTGTCAAGTTGCTCCTCTATTTCTCTATGTCTGCGGTGTGTGTGGTGCATTTGCGTGTAACCATGTCCGCTTTAGTGTTTGAGCACCATCACAGGTGCCGTGTGTTCTCAGGGTGCAAGTGGAGGTGTGTGTGTTTTTATGTGTGTATGTGTTGGGGGTGGGGAGGTACACCAGAGTGCCACCTGTTCTCAGTCATGTGGCCCAGCACTGACACTGTGAATCACTGAACAGGCGGCACATGAGGAACACACACACAGATGGCCACAGCGCTGGTCCAGGCCCTGCTGTGCATTTTGGCTGACACACACACACCCATTGTGGTTTCATAAGCCACATTGAATTACATATCGACAACATCATGACCACGGAACAGTCAGCAAACATCACACATCATGATGAAACAGACAAATGGAATAAAAAATGAGCGCTGGTTGTCATGTGTAGGCAGAACAAGGTGTTGACCTTTTAACCCTAAACTGAAGTGCTGATGAATAGCTGACCACTGCTTCAACTCACACTGGAATGTCATGGACATGTTTGACCTAGTTTTGACTAAAGGTGAAAATAGAAACGCTCCATCATCCCCATCACACATCACTGTAGACCAATTTTAAACCACGGATTTGCAGAAAAACTCAGTGAGCAAAAATTGCTGAATATGGTTACCAAACCAAAGCGTACACTTTCCATTGACTTCAGTTCATACAGACTGATTTTATATGTGTGTATGAATGTTGATCAAGAAACCATTTTCAATTAAGTTGTGTCCAGCTCCTCCCTGCTGCTGTGGTTAACACTGTTTGACCTCTATCCTGACCTTTGTTCCACCATGTTGTTGTTTCAGGAGGTTGGAGGTGTCATGGTGGCCTGCTAAGAGACAGACTACATTACCCATGATCACCAGGTAAGGATCTTACAGTTTACACACTGAACTCTTCTCTGGTTTCAGTCTTACTGTCATTTCTTTCATCTGCAAACACACAGCACTGCCCACACACACACACACACACACACACACACGCTACAGTGTTAATTTTATGATTTTATAATAATCATTTCGCTGCTTCAAAGTTTTTTTTCATGTGGTTTTTCAATCTTTTTATCAACCATCTGGATTTAGCTATCAATATTTGATAACAGGTAATAGCTAAGTAGGTATACACCCTCACACACAGAGGCTCCATTGTATAGTTTGTAGGTTACAGTTAGAGCAACAAGGTGATGTGTCAGAAGAGAGTGAGTAAGACAGAGTAGGAGTAAAACACAGAGTGCATTACACACACACACACACACACACACACACATTCATTAGTAAAGAAGGTAGTGGGTTGTGAAATCAGGGGTGTGCTCTTTTTACAACCTCTCACACACACAAAATCAACTATTCCCTTGAATAAGCATGTGTGTGTGTGTGTGTTTGTGTGTGTGTGTGTGTTGTTTTGTAAGTCCTCAGAGAGTTGTGTACTTAAAGACCTCTGAGTCAGATATCAAATGTTTAACTCTTTGCTCTTCAAAGCCACATTAGAGTGAGAAAGGTCAATAACTTGCACGCTCTGTGTGGTGCTTTGAATGCCAGAATGATCACATAGGTCACAGATAGGCCACATTACTGCAGACTACCATGTTAGGAATACATAACTTCAGTATAATTAGAGCTGAAATGATTAATTAGTTAATTCTTGAAGATATTTTTAAGCAAAAAGACCAGAATGTTCTGGTTCAAGTCAACCAAATGTGAATGATTTTTATTTTTCTTAGTCTTTTATGGTAGTAAACTATTTTCCTTTTGGTTTTGAACTGTTGGTTAGACAAAACAAGCAGTTTGAATAAGTCAGCTTAGGCTTCATGAAACTACGGTTATAGTTCACTTTATTCTGAAAGCTTATTTCGATATGTTTAGCATAGTGCCGTCCTGGGACAAATGACTCTGCAGTAGTCATGGGCATGTATTGACTCAAGCTCTAATGGGTTTTGATCATCAGAAATGGAAATTCAACACACTGCTAATTTTAACCCTTTTGGTAGCACGATGCAATATTGGGCCACCACAAAATACCACCCGTCTCCACCCAAACACAGTTTGAACATTGATCCAGATTTAGTTAGCACCGACTTTGAAAGAGATACTGACTAAGTACAAGATTTCAAAAAGAGGTAACCACCATCACATTTTCTCTGGCCTCCATGCTGTTGCACTGTTTACTAACCTGTTTTCTGGCGTGTCCTTGATGTCAAACGTGACACACCAGTATAAGAATATAAAGGCATGCTTGTCCACTGCAAAGCGGTATACAAGGGTCTAGTCACCTGGCAATGGGAAAGGAGTCTATCACCCATGTTCCCATGTTAAAAAACCTGAATACACACACTAATTTTGGTGGATCGGGGGAATAAAGTTATTTGACGCTATATTTGTACCAGTCCTTCACACATAACATCCAGACTTAGTCCACATCACAATCAACATTTAGCTTCAGAGCTGCTCTGAGCTCATTTTCACGCTACTGAATGTTTGCCGCTTGCTTAAACTCAACATAGTGTATGTTCAAGTATTAGCATGTAGCATGAACACCAGTTATCTACCAACCAGGGACATATGGATGATTTTGGTGCCCATCTTTTTACCTTTTAAGAGGAAAATCAACCAATTAGACATCTGAGCTTTTTAAGCTCCTCTAAGTGGAGTTTACTTTTCACTGTGTATAACTTTAGGATAGTGAGTATATTAAGCAGGACTGGAGTACTTAGCTTATCACAGAGCTACAGTCAGGATTAGCCAGTTGTTTGAGGAACTAGAGGGAAAGCCGGGCTCCCTGTCGGCCCCTCTCCCCTTGAATAAGGGTTCTAATTATCAGTGCTGTAGCGCTCCATTCAGCCGGCTACATGGCTGCTATATGTGGGTGTGCTAAGCCCGTCTGTCTGTCTGACTGCCTGTGTGGTTCTCTGTCTCCTCGTGGAGTGTCTCTGTGTGAGTATGTGCGTGGAGGTGATTATTATCGCGTCTGACGGTCTTTCAGTGTACCCAAAAGGCTGACTCACAGTATGCCACATGTACACACACACACACACACACACACACACACAGTCCCACACACAGTCCTACATATCAGAGGCTGAGAAGTACCATCTGTACCAGGGACACAGTCTCCTACGACTGCAGAGTACAAACACTCATGCATACTTTCTTTCTTTGACTGATGCTGTGTCTGGACCTCATCAGTATTACACGCTGTTTGTTTTTTTAATGTGTGTGTGTGTGTGTGGCTGGTATGACAGCAATTTTGGGGCTTGTACCCATGGGAGAGTTGCTAAATATATATAAATAAATTTGGAGTGTGAGAACTGAGCCGTCCTTGTCCCCAATCTCTTTAATTACACACACAAAGTCCCCACCACACAAACACACACACACACACACACACACACACACACACACACACACACACACACACGTCTGCCTCCCTTACACACATGAATACAGAATTGCTAGCCATGCAAAGAGCTGTAAGAACTTAAACACACAGTGCTTCACAAACCTTTTTTCTCCTTTATTGTCCCTTCCTGCCACACACACACACACACACACACACACACACACACACACACACACTCGGGACCCCCGGGACAGACTGTAATGCCTTGGCTTCTCTTGTTGTGGGAGAGGAAGGATGGGAATTGAGCTCAGACATACATTTAGTATTCTCAAACTCTTATTATATACAGTATAGTGCATCTATGAGAGAAACAGCTGGTGCAAGCTATGTGTGTGTGTGTCTGTGTGGGGGGGCGGTGTGTGTGGTTCACTAGAGTCCCACCCATGCCCACATCAATCAGCAATCCTCTTCCTGTTCACTTTTGAGGGCTAATGGTCTCCCACCACACTCTTTACAGTGCAATCACACACACACACACACACATACATTGATACACAGAAAGCCAAGCAGAGTCACACACTTGAGACAATCCATGCGCATAATGGAAGATATAGTGTAATAATTTTACGCACTGGGAGCCATATGAGAAGACAAAAGAACCTCAGATGAAAAAATAAATAAATAGAAAACATAACTCCAAAAAACAAGCAGCATGAGCAGCATGTCAGAGTATTTTTGTGCAGGAGAGACCAGTGCAGGAATAGAGAGGACAACTTACCCAACAGTGAGAAGCAGATAATATACAGCCTCCATACAGAATGCACTAGTTTACAACTCTATGAAGGGTAATTAAGGACTGCAGCAATTCAGGGTGTAATAGCTTCCAGATGATGTTATAAAAAGCCTTTCCAGCTGACTTGATGTATTATAATATACATACTGGTTAGAGCATTAAGGGTGCAGGTTTTCTGAGGATATAATTACATCATCTGGAATTTAATTACCATAATGTTTTTTTATTTCACAACGTCCATCCATTTGTAGAGAAATTTCCTATGTGTAGACATGTTAGGACTTTTCTAGCTGCCACAAGCTTTTGTTCCACAGTCTCTTAGAACGATAATGGCCTCTCGGTTTTTGTACTAGACTCCTACTTTTACTCACTTCTGCAGGCATACTAGCAGCTGCTAATGCTTCCATTTTGGCCGACACACTATAAAAAAATAAAAGTAAAGCTGACTGCACAGTACTGTGTAAGCTGTATCTGTCCCACGAGAGAGAGCTGATTTCTCCACACTGCCTTTAACAAACAAAAACAAAACATCTACAAGCTCACTGCCTCCCAGTGTCATAAAGACCCCCACTGTGTTGCGTCCCTCCTCTTTCTCAACACAAAACACATTATTGAACATTCATTGTCCCTTGACAATAGACTCCAGATCAACCCTGGTGGTACATACCACACATGCCATGCACTTACTTCATCAGGGGTCTGAATCTAGCACACACACACACACACACACACACACACACACATCACTTGTCATTCTTCACTGCATGCTAATAGAAGTAGAAATGGCTTCAGTTATCTTAAAATAGCCTGTGAGTAACCTGTTGTGATATGAGAGAGAGGAACAGACAGTGAGAGACTGCATCACAGATTTGTACCGAGGCAGAGAGGGTTCATTATGTTCTGATATTATTGTTTATGTTGTTTTTATTAGACTTGTTAGAAGTATAAATAAACTGCATGTGTGTGTATCCTTATGTCATCATCTCAGCATCATCCATGACACATTCCCATCCACCCTGTGGCGGCTAATTTTGCCTCCTGTTGTCCTGCTGAGGTAGTGCTTTCTAAATATAACCTCTACACGTGTGTGTGTGTGTGTGTGTGTGTGTGTGTGTGTTAGAGTGTATGACACATACTGTTGGTTGTGCCAGTGTGGCTCTTTGGCGTTATTACAGAGTACAGGATGGTTACTTTGGCGAGGAAAAGCTGGAACGAATGTTTCCGGCCTTAGAGAGAGCCATTTGTGTTTTTCAAAGCCTTGTTTACCTCATACAGGATCTTAGCTGGTTGCCTCTGAGCACACAGCATATAATTCATGTTCTTCTGTGTGCACAGTCATGAGATGTAAGATGTTAATGTTACCCAATAGACAGGAACAAAAAATATATTAGCCTCATAACTCAGACTTTATAGTCCTAGCCATGTGCACTGTATTGCCACTGTATTGCCATGAAAATACATTAGTTAGATATTGTTCAGCCTTCTCTCTCTACACTGTCTAATACAGTCTGTGGACTGCATAAATACTATGTACATCCTACAGCTCATATAGCATATAAAGATATTATGCATAGCCTATAGACAAACCTCACAGTGGGTTGTATAGCTCATTATAAAATGTATTATTTATATAGTGCAGGCTAAGTGTTTTTCTCAACAATTTTACTTAACAATGCAAAACAGGGGAAGTAATTGAGCATCGGGATGAGACTCCATACAGAATATGTGAGCAACTTTTGGGTGGCTAGGCAGGTTGTGAAGAATTCCCCTGTCTGATTGTTCAGCAAAACCACTGGAAAAAGTACCAGAGAGTCTGGACCAGATTCCAATGCCTTTTAAAGCATTTATTAACCGATTATCAGCATTTATAACTGTATTATTAAAGAAGTATTTTAGTGGTAGAAAGATGTTTTACATAAAACAGGGCTGTCTATGCAGTAGAGAGTTGCAAAGACTTTTGAAATTGGTGCCACATGACCAGAGAAAACAGAGGAGAAGGACATTTTAGGCAAGAAATATGCAACACAGTAGCAGAATCTTGGTTCATATTTTATTAGCACTGCTTAGTTTTACCATTTGATCTCAAAATTTTCAGCGTCAGTCAGACATTACAGGAAACAGTATGGTGCCCACTTCCTGTTCACATATTTTCATATTATAGCCAGTCAGCACACTAAGACATTTTAGGAGAGAAATAGGCAATGCATTAACAGATTCTTGGTTTATATTTGATCAGTGCTGCCTAGTTTTACAATTCGAGCATCTCTCTCTTGCTCTAACAATCTGTTTCTATACTCTTTGTGTCCGTGGTGGCAGTACAGACTGTAGTTCGAGCAACAGCCAATGAGCCAGCGAAAATTTCACCTGAGAGATGAGCAAGGACATCTGGATGTTAGTAAAACCATATTTCATTTACACATAATACCTTCATTGTTACAGTCCAAAGCTGGTTGAAAATTGACAGTGTCCCTTTAACAAATAGTGAGTGATAAACACAAGCAAGAGGGATTTTTCACAATCTAGCAACCCAACTTTTCTTAAAATTACTCAACAGATCCTTAAAAGCATTAATAAATTGGTCTGCAAACCACAGATATGTTGAATTTTTACATTATTATATAGGGGATATCTTTAGACTTAAAGTTTTAACAGTGCTTCGATTAACATGTGGTTATGTTTGGGCACAAAAAACACTTGATTATGGTTAGGGAAAGATCATGTTTGAATTTAAAATACCCGCTACTGATGGCACAGTCACCGCCGGGAACAGCATTGTCTCGCTAAAAACAACTGGTGATGTTGTTTGTTGGTCTTGAACAGCTGTCTTGTCCAGGTATCACAACATTCAGCCTCCCCCCACCTCTCAGTTAGAAAGTCAGCTCATATATATGTAGCCTACTCCAAAAAAACACATCACTTAGAAATATAATGTACCTGTCGTTTGCAGAAACTGCCAGCATGTTCCTCTGGCTACTGGGCTTAAGTGTTACCTATATATAAAGCAGGCATACAATAAGGCACAATGTATAAGAAAACAATGCATCAGCTGCTTCACATATTTTCCAGTAATGCTTAGGTAAGGACAGGCTTACATAAAAGGCTATAAATAATTTATTTTACAGTGTGTATGCTTTATTAACCAATAGCCTTTAAGGATACAATCTGCAGTTCCAACCCTTACATAAGTGTATTTCAGAACATTCAGCCTGTGTGGCTGATACCTGGCCCTATTTATAGTCCACTAAATCTAATCATAACACTGTGATACTGTATCTGGCTTCCTGTGGTAATTTGGCGTCAGGGGGTAATACTCTTCCTCATCCAAAAATAGACGGTCACGGAAATATGCCGTGGCGCTGTTCACCGGCTCCAGCAGTCAGTCACGAGCCTGCCTTAAAAAACTGTGGAGTGAAATAAAAATGAAAAGGTACAAATGAATGTACCTATCAGGAGGAGGGAGGGGGAGCAGCTCCGGTACCGGGACGGGAGTCGGACTCGGTGCTAGTTTGCGCTGTCAGGGAATTCCGGGGCCGTGGGTGACGTCACGTTTGTGTATGTGCGCCTCTGCCTCGGTGTGCGTGTGTCTGAGTGTGCGTGCTCTGTCCCTTTAAAACAGAGCTCAGCGCAATACGATCCCTGCCTGGCTGCTGCTGTGTGTGAAGCACAGGGAAAAAGGAGCTCGACGCGGAGAGACACAGAGACCCGAGGCGAGCGGGGCTGTCGCTGCACGGCTGAAGCAGCCATCAAACGGAATAAGAAGCGCAATATAGAGAAGGAGAGCCTATCACGGACATCAGAGAGGCTCTCCGGCCGTCAGCAGGCTCGGGTTTCATGGTTGTTTCGAGAGGAAGCGACACAGACTAACAGGGATTACGGGGCTGGAGCTGCTCTCAGCTCAGCCGGCTCGTCGGGAATTTCTCTGCAGACTCGGAGCTCCAAAGTTGCGGATACAAAGACTATACAGACTGCCTTGGACCTCAAGGAACTGGATACATATGACAGATTTGGGAATTATTTTATGTCTGGAGCGTCCATTTGTAATACTTCAATGAACGGTGAGTGCTGAAGTGGGAGCATTTAAAGTCCAGTCGACTTTGTTTTGGTTGTAAGCAGGCGAGCTAGTGATCATGAACACCAAGTTTTACCATGATACACTTCGATGTATCGACTTATTCCGACATCAGGCACAGACATGTTGTTTCATTGTTTTCATTGATTAAAATAGGCTCTGTTGTTATTCAGGACAGCGCTGAGTGAATTATTGTAATTGATTAAAGCGGAACCCTTGATCGTCTCTGATCGATTAGGTGGGGGAATTTCGCTGTGTTTTTCTCAACCACAGAGACTCTTGAATCCCACGCGTGTTTCAGTTCGGAGAATTGTGTTCCTCATATTCACGATTGATCATCTTTACCGGACACGTTTAATCATTCAGCGCACGTGGATCGCTGTAATTTCTGTAAATTGGCTTTGATGTGGATTTGGGGATCGTAGGCTGTTCATGTGTCAAATGCCCCCAAATAACCCCCATTTAAAAGGTTTTGTCCCAGGGTGAGGTGTCTTGAGAGTATTTGTGTGTGTGTTCAGTGTAGAATAATGACACTGGCTTGAGTACAAAGTAGTCGTTCTGATCTGTTCATGAAATGTGATAATGACCTAATGTTCATATCACTGTGGGACACCCCGCGTCCTAGTTTGGTCATTGTTGCCCTGAAAACTTTCTGATCATCTCATGGCTAGAAAAGGGAAGGAGAGCTAGAGGACAGGGAGAGAAAATTGCCTGTGTAAGGAGATCTCACGCCATTGTGTGTGTGTGTGTGTGTGTGTGTAGGAGTGGGTGGCTCTGCTGGAGGGGGGTGGGCAGGATCACTGAGGTCGGCAGCCGTATATAGTGAATGGATAGCTGCCACCCCCCATCACCTCCAGTCAATCCTTACGCACACAAAGAGCTGGATTGAAAGGAAGTGATTTGCATCACCTCTCGTTTTGGGGGGAGGGGCGGTGTTTTGGGCTGTCCTTTAGGTCTGGGTTTCAGGGGCAGTCAAAGCATTAAAGTCTGACCATAGAGCATTGTTTGGCCAACGTGATCTGTTATCTAATTACAACCTCTTAGAGGGAACACTAGTCCAAACTGGAGTGACTTTTTGACTTTCAAACACTTTTTTGGCGCTCTTATCTCGACTCATGCCCTCTATGACGACAGTAAAGCCCACAGGAGTCAGTTGGGTTTACTTATGTTAAGTCTCCACTCTCCACCCCCTAACACACCCAGCTGTTGCGCTTGTCCTTGTTTTTGAGAGTTTGCGCCGAAATTACGCAGCGCGATGCATAAAAATATCAAAACGTGGGAGGTTAAGTGAGGATAAAGTGGAGTAGTTTGGGGGCGTGGTGATGTATTTTTGGAGTAGAGTCCATGGTTGTTGATATTGGCTGTTATTTGCTACACACCCACAGACGTTAAACACGATCCACCCCTTTTCACTGGTCGTCGGACAAGCAGTTGATGAGGATTTGTGCCTGGCTGTGGGGGCTTATTTGTCACTTTATTGCCCACAATAAAGGAGGAGATCAGGAAGAGCGGAGTGTGCTGGCATGGGGTCGCGAAGAAAACAAAAAAAGAAAGCCTTTGAAGGCTCACTTCCTATCAATCGGATCGATCAGCATGGAAACCAGCGGTGCGTTTTGTCTCTGCGTTTGATGTCAGAGGTTGTAAAAAGTTAAAGCTTCCAATCGCTCCCTACACACACACTCTCTCTTGGCCGGCTGTGTGCTGCCTCAGCTCTCCCCCGCCTCCGTTTGTCCCGTGATCTCAATAGGAGTGTGTGTGTGAGTGAATGAACAATCGCCGCCCATTTTACTATGAGTGATGACGAACATGGGGGAATATTAAAGTGATACACACGCGCCAGGAGGAGGAGAGAGAGAGAGATGACGGTGGAAAAGAAGCTGCAAACTAACAATAGTCAGTGAGTCACATAACTTGAGTAAGCAGAAGAGGTGTGTGTGTGCGCGTGTGTGTCAGTCTGTGTCAGGACAGTTTCCCACCCCAACCCCTCTCCATATGTAGCTTTGGTGTGGGTGTTATAGGCTGTCCTAAGCAAATTAAGGATTACTTTGATCTAATTAAGAGTTTTCCTTCGTGTGTGTCTGGCATGGGAAATGGGTCAGTAGGCTGGCTTAAAGTGCTTACTTGTCTAACACTCCTTCAACAGTTCACAGTGATAAAACGAGCCGTGTGTGTGTCTTGGTTGTGTGACAGTCCGTCAGATTTTGGGGGGCTCTCCTGCCTCTCAACTGCCTTTGTTGCCTGTTAGAGAAAACAAATACGACCAAGTGTGTGTGTCAGAGGGAGGCGGGTGGGGGAAGTGTTTCAATGTCATGATGAAACGTCTGTTTGTATGACACCATGCTGTCGCAGCCTTTCCAGTAAAGGGTGTCGTTTCTCCTTCAGAGAGCGACTCAAAACGAGAGAGAGGGAATAAGGGAGGTGCAGGACAACATCTGCCCTGCTGATGATTTCTCAAACACTCCCCAAACACCCCCCAACAGGTCAGGTGTTAAAACACACAAGTTTTTCTACATAATAGCTGGCACTGTGGCTGGAAACCAGTATAGGAATTTCCCGTACCTCCGTGTCAGCAAAAACATTGAACTTTAAAAGGGGTACTATCCAAATTACCCTCCATTTACATGATGGACAGTATTATTTATAGTTTAGTATCAATGGAATATATTGCATAACAGCTAGGCATAGCTCTTGTTGGCTGTCCTCAGTGCCGCAGTAAAATACCTGTCAGTTTATTTAGTCTCCTGCGGTGCATTCAAACACTTAAGCATACCAAGCTTGTCCAGACAGCAGGATGAAGGTTTCAGAGTTCAGATGGGGCTGAGGGGGGCAAAAACTCAGTCAGCCAAGTGAGGAATTCCACCATGCAGCGTTAGGCTGCCTGCTGTGGATCCTGCACTCTCAACGTGTGGACCAGACCCCCAAAAAAAACAGGAAGCTGACAATGTCTGTCACGTTAGCTATATGTAAAGGGTTATTTTGGGGCATTGTAGCTGTATTAAGTGTGAGACAAAGGTGAAAGACAAACAAGATGTAAAATATAACAATAACGCTTAATGATTGTGCATGAGTGAAAAGGTTTAAATGTGGTAAACAAATGAAGGGTTCTCTGTGTGTTTGCACATCATTAGGCTTTTTGGGTTTAAATATGGAAAAGCAGTTTGGATTACATTAATCACTAACATGTATGGGTGAAGTCATGGTCCTTGTTACAAATTTCTCATTAGTTTCTGTGGATCAGCAGGACCCTGCTATACTGCCAGCCAACCACGAGGCTTAGACATCCATAACTATAAATATTGGTCATACATGCAGCTGTGGTCTTGCTGTGTTTTGGACCTGAGAACAGTCAGGAAAACAGATTGGTATAATTCAGTCCAGAAGCTGAGGAGTGAATTCACTGAGAGCTTTTACAGCAACGGGCAGCAATTCAAAATCAGCCACAAGCCAAGCAAACAATCTAATGTAAAACATGGCAGCATTTTGAACAGAGAATCAGCGATATTATTAGTGAAAAGAAGACTATTGTTTGGAGATTGAGTTCACTCTGAGTGAATAGAGCTGTGTTCGAGAGTAACAGGGTGTTCATGTCCTGTTTGCCTGCTCAGCCGAGTGGGAGAATAAGAGAAAGTTTTCCCTCTGAGTTCAGTTCCTCTCTGTTATCTCTGGCTCTTTGCCACTGATGATGATGATGCCACAGTGGAAGGGGGTGTGCAACCTACACACTGTATTAGTGTGAGTCATACACAAAGTTACACACAGTCACACACCTTGGAAAGAATTTTCTTCCTTCCTTTTTTACCACCCCTCACCTCCTGTGACTACTTTCACCCATCTCGACCACGTCGGCAAAATAAATGATAACTCAGCCAACAAGTAGGCCCTGCGTGCATCATGGGAGATTAAAAAAAAAAAAGAAAGAAAGATCTACAGCATTGCTATCTAAGGAATCTGTAAACAGGCAGGCCTTGGATTCTCTGGTCTAAATGAACAAACGGAGGCGTCATAACAAAAGTGGTCAGCCTGCATCACAGTTGTTCTGATAAAGTCAAAACGGTCAGTGTGTAATTACACCCACTGTAAGAACAACGCTGCATCGACCATCTGTACACATGCTGTCATTAACTCTGATGCATATAGGACACACACACGCTTGTCCATGTTTTTTTTGCCATTCACACACACACACACACACACACACACAGACTGCTGATGAGACATAATGTTGAGAGTCCAGGGAGGAAGAGGAAGAGGATGGTGCATGAGGTCAGCCTGCCCTGTGTCTCTGTAAACATGTTGTTCTGTAAAGACCTCTTATAAACCCTGTTATGAATTTCTCTCTGAGTCCATTGCTGCCTCTCCAGCTTAGTTTAATAACTGTTAGTGAAGACGCGACTGGCTCCCTTGGCAACTGTTACCAAGGGAGCAGAGTCTCAAGTCTTGTTGAGTGCATTTCTAAGCTAGACGGAGTGCATGTGTGTTGGTCCTGGATGTGGAATAGAAGCACCTGGAGACTGAGCAGTGTGAGGGAGGGGGGTTTTTGCAGTTCTGATTTTGAGGCAGCTTTTCCTATGAAAAGAGGCAGCGAGATGTTCTGTTCTGTCCTGAGCTTTTCTTAGATTTGTTATTGAAAATAAGCAGAGAGAAAAGTTTGGGGGCTTTTGAGGTTGCTCAAGCGTGGAAATCGAGAGTGACGATGATCAAGTCATTATTAGTTGCTATTTGTCACCCACGTCCTCTTCGATTTCCGGTTTGTCGGGATTTACACACCGTTTTCCTTTCTTCAGAGTCACAAGCCCAAGCCAGGTGTTGAGTCATTCTTTTTTCTGTCACGCACACACTTCAGTTCAGACAGCGACACAAAAGTGTTAAGTCTGTCGAGAAATCCAGACTCATGTTTTCTCTGTAACACAGAGTTTCTGTGAAAATGAAGCGGAGAGTACAAGTAACTGGGAGGAGTTATTCAGCACGCGCACGCACGCACACACACACACACACATACACACACACACACACTCATTCTGCCATCATATGTTTGTCATTCATTTTTACCAGAAGCTAAAAAGAGGGCAGACAAGGATTTCACTTAACACCCAGAGTCAGAAGCAAGTAAATGGCTTTTTAAGTCAGTTGACTGTCTCGATTTTGTCGGCGAGGCTTGTGTTAGTCATGAGCACACACGTGCCGTTCACACAAGATGACTGTGTGTCTGAGGTATGTTTTAGGACTGAAACCGACCAGATTTTTGTATTGACTCTCCTTGTTTCACATCAACAAAGACTCATATTTACATATGATCACTTTCATCTATTTTATTACTGGGAAAAAAAGCTTTTTCACACACACTTAAAAAAAGGCAGACAGTTCATATCTTTACAACAGGAAGCCTCAGCCTTCTAACCCTTCCCCAATGCCTTACACACACACAAACACACACACACACACACCCCTCAGGGAGGCCTACTTCCTGTGGTTGTGACGACAGCTTCCTCTCCCCTCTGAGCTCTGTTCCTCTTCTCTTTAACGTCACACACACACGTGCATCAGATCTGTGAGAGTGTATGTGAGAGATAAAAAGAGGCACCACACTAACCCAGTTGTGTTGTCAGTCACAGGCCCAGATGTCAGGGTGCTGAGTGCAGGAGACAAAAGAGGCCTCATGTTCTCATGTTTTTCTAACCCCCCCCCCCCCCCTTCCTCCTCCTGCTTGTTCTGTCTCTTTTTCCACAAACAGATAAAAATTTAGGCCAACTGTTTCTCCACAGTGTGCCTTTGAGGGTCCGGAAATCAACCTTTTCATCTCCTTCTTTAGAACAAAAAGTCAATGGAAAAAGAGGTGGTGACAAGCCAAGCAGCACATTGACAGGTGACCACCAACAGCTAAAACGAGACAGTGCTTGGTGGGTGGTGGCTGCTAGCCTCAAGCTTGTTGTTATTTCAAAATCTACTAAATGTTGAAATAAGAAGCATTGTCAACCCCGCAGGGTTAAAATTTTTGTTGTTCCTCCCCTTGTGATTTGGCCTGAATGTAGAGCAGATGTGAGGGAGTGCACGCATAAGCCAAAGGAGACAAAGTACAAATAAGAGCTTTTATCTGGCCTGTTATGGTGTGCTGGCATGCTGCTGATGACCAGGGAAGGCCGGGGTGTAATTGGGTGAAGGGTGAGGTCAGAGCTCCGTCCCTGGGATGAAGGGTCGTGTTGTAGAGATGGATGCTCGCAGGAGATAATCGTTCATCACGGAGGTCAGATGCTTCTGTGTTTGTGTGCAGAAACAACGTTTGCCTGTCGTGTCCTTGGCTGACCCACACTGCCCTGTGTGTGATGGCTGGAGCAGTGCCCTCTGATTTTCTGTGTGTGTGTGTATACAAGAATGTGGACGTGATGAAGTTAGCCCGCATCACCGTCTTGGAACGGCATTCGCTGACGTTTGTACACGCACAAACAATCACTCACGCGTGTACACACACATACAACAAGCTGGGGGAGGACGGATGTAGAGGCTGGGTGTTCCTCTCTGTGTGTGAGTGTGTATGAGAGAGAGAGGGAAAAATGCATGGTGTTTCCTTCAGTACACAATCTCTATCTGGGGCTGATTATGTAATGGCCAAATGGACTAGAGAGGGTGAGGGAGGACAAAACAAGACGGAGGGAGGGAGACAAGACCATGCATGGCCTTTCCGTCATCCTTGGCCAGGGACTAACTGCTGCCAGAACTTTCCTCCCGCTCTGTTTTCTGTTATCAGCAACTTCTCTAGCCTTATCTGGTCGTCTCCTATCAGACGGACTCTACAGTGACTTTACTAGGACAGTAACACTCTCCAGCTGCCTGCCATCACCCTTCAAGCTTTTAACTGTCAGTGGTCTCATCCTCTGTGGTTCTTCATAATGTCACTCTTGCACTCTCAGTGTAAGCTGTCTGTCTCAGTTAATATTGATTAACACCACTGTGCTGCAATTAGTCAAATCTCCAGCTCCACAAATCATTCAGTTTTTCAAGTGTCAGTGCAGGAAAGTAGATTTTTCTTACTGATGGATATTTTTTGCAGTGTACTGCCTCCCTTGGTCTCTGGTCTATTTTCCTCTCATGGCCTCAGTGTGGTTGTCTGGCTGGGGACCAGAGAAGGCCAGTGGTTGGCAGGGAAGGGCAAGGGCGAATAAAATAAGGCTACTGCACAGAGACAGACATCATCTGAACATCTTAATTTCAACCATTTGCCCCCCCCCCCCCCCCCCCCCCCCCCCCGTTTCTTTGTTAGATGCCGCAGCGTATTCAACAGAGCTTCTTTATTTTCTTCTTTAGCTTTCAGGTTGGTGTTTGATGACAGTTGGCACAGCTTTGTCTCTTTGCCAAAGCTTCCTGCTTGGCCACGCCTCCCAGCTGATAGCTGATGTTGCCAGGACAACAGCTAACTCATGTAACTACAACAACGAGGGTGTTGACAGGAACTGCGCTTTGATGTCTTGAGTCGGGGGGGGGGGGGGGTCACTTGAACATGTTCTGTGGGGGGAATTTTTTATGTAACATTGAATTGCGTCATCTGTTTGATAGAAATTGATAAACATATCAACTGCACACAGTAGCTAAGGACTTGAAATTACTTCGACTTCACTCACTGTACTCAGCTGTGTGGAGGAACATTACAGCTTGTTGTGGTTAAATTGAGGTAAAAGTGACAGCATAAAGCGATCACACTTCACTACTTTCAACATAGAGTGTCACTGAAGCTGAATATTTGCTCAGCAGTGAAATTTTTTTGAAATTACTCCGGATTTATAAAACAACCAGATCAACATGTTCGCAGAATTTGCCGCATCATTTCTCTTCAACGTGTTTATCAGTTTTGATTCTTCTTTCGGCCGTGAAATCCCCCCCTGCAGCTTGTCATCACATCCTGTTTGTTTCTCTAAACACACATACACACACATACACAACCAACCCATGCGGCACACTGCATAGGAAGCAGAAATGACATCACAAAGTCCGAGAAATTCCCACTGTTGTCACATCTGTGGTGGTGCAGAAACACGCCCCCGGTCACCTGACTGTAAGTGGTGTCCCAGGAGGGCGGAGTTTAGGGCCAGCGGTTCGGGGTAAGCCCTATTCCAGGGCGCTGAGTCATCGGGGGTTCCCCGAAAAATGACATGCTGGTGCGCACACACTCTCACTGTTTTTTCCATCCACATAGAGCAGTTAGCAGTAAGTCATAGCTGGTATAACCACTTATCACTTTGGTATCATCTGATAGAACCCGAGCTGGTATGTAATACTGTCTGCCGTCTGTGTACACTATCTGGTTTCGGAGTACTGAGTTTCTCACACTGTGATGGTAGAGTGGCTGTGAGCAATGTGATAGCCCGGGTAGCAACTGGAATAGACGACTGTTTGGTCACAACAGACATAAACACACAGCCTGTATAAAAGTGGTAATTACAACCTCTTTACTGTGTCCCTGTTTGCACTCACTAGTCACAACTGGGCCTTTTTTACTTATTTCAGACTGAATCTCTTCTTTCTCCATTAGGCCATGTGTTTTATTATTTTACTATGTTTCCCCAGCATGACTCTTTCACATGTGATAGTTGACTTAGCTGGCCTGGCTCTTCCTGTTAGAGCGAGATCAGCCTTGTTTGTGTGTCTGTTCGCCTGTTAAGCTGCACAGTTAGTCTCACCATTGTGTCTGTGTGAGAAGAGAAAAAGGGAGCGAGCGAACAAGAACCCCTTTCGCTCCAACTGTGTCGGCCTCCCTGCTGATTTACCCCTTCGCCTCTGAGCTACCCTCAAGTTTTCCACACTGCTGTGAAACCAGGCGTCACCTCAGACTTCAGGAAACCAGGAGGGTTTGGTGACGATTCTGTCGACAAAGTTAGAAAAGAGAAGCAGCAGGACAAAGAGGTTGTCAGTTCATATTGAAAGCACCCTCAACCCTGAATCATATCACATGCTTTGAGGCTTCATATATACTCGTAACTCTGAGTTTCGTGTTTAGCCTGGCTTCCTGTTGTTTTTATGACAGCTCGACATGAATGTTTTTGTCTTCTCTGTCTTTCAGGGTTGAGGAGACCCCAGAGAGATGATTGGCAGCCGAAGCTGAGACACAACACAACTGTGAATCAATAACTTGGTGCTACTCTAAAAGGTACGCTCAGCATGAGTGTGTTTGTCTCAAAACGTGTTGTGTGCAGCTTTGACAGTTATCGCCAGCCTATCTTTACATAGCAGCAGAGCCTGGTGGATGATGATCCCTGTGTGTCAAGAGGGAAGAGATAGAGAGTGTGGTGTGTGTGTGTGTGTGTGTGTGTGTGTGTGTGTGTGTGTGTGTGTGTGTGTGTCACTGTATAGCACCACTCCTGACAAGCTAAAAGTGTACAACGATTGAAATATCCCCTTCTGGGCTTTAAATAGAGACAGAGCGATCCAGAGTTGGTGGGAGAAAGAAAGGCATAGAAGAGGAACTGGTGGGAGGAAGGACTGCGTATAACCAGAGCTAATTTAGGAAAACTGGTGGAAGATTGCTGTGCTGAGCAAGAGAAATGAATCATAACCTGTGTGTGCATGTCTGTTACTCTCCAACTAATGCATAATACATGATAGTTCAAAATGTTATCATTACATTTTAAGCCATAAGTGACAAGCTATGTGTAATGCATTGGTTGTAAAGTAACAGCCATGTACACACAGGTTATGTTTAAAGTTTCTTGCCATTGAACAGCCTGATTGGAATCGAAAATACTTGCCGAATGATCGTCACCTTTAAACTGTCCCAACAAGGGTTAAGTAATCCAGACATTTAGGTGGGATAATGCTGTTTCTTGATAATACAATTTAAAGTCAACCACTTATCAGATCAAAAAAGTAGGATTTTAAGTGATTTTATCTGTTACATTTTCAAGTATATGTCTGTTAACACTAGTTTTTAACAGCAGTGGTGAATGTGTAAGTGCAAATACATCCCTCTCAGGTTTTGTCAGGGATCTCTTTTGTTGTCTTTTTTGAATCGAGATACTTTGAAACACGGACTTCTTTGTATCTTGACACCTTCTGTCTTTTGTATTTTGTGTGTGTGTGTGTGTGTGTGAGTGAGTGAGAGAGAGAGAGAGAGTGGTGTTTCAGAGAGCAGGGAAGGGAGGGAGTTATCTCTCAGCTTCTTTTATGTGTTTTCCCCTCAACCGCTTTCCTTTGTGTTGTCTCTGTGCATGTGTGTTTATGTGTGTGTGTGGGAAGGTGTGTGGGCGTTTTCATGGCACCGTTCCTACTCTCCACTCCACTCCACCTCCCTCCATCCCTTCCCTCCATCTCCATCTTTTCTCCTTAATCTATCCTTCCATCCTGTTCAGACCGTCTGTCGCTGCTGCCCCCCTCTCCCTCTCCATCACGCCTGCCGTAATGAGATTAAACCTTAGTGTATCCACCGGGCATGCACATTCATGCACACTTAATACACACACACCCTTCAGAGTGCTGCAGCACACACACACAATCATCCACTTAAGAGAGCACACTATTCTCTCTCTCTCACATGCACTAAATCAGCACAAGCCTGACACGGCCATGCAGCTTGCACACTTGGCATTGCTTCCATCAGCACACACACTCTCACAGACACACTTGGCATGTGACCAAGGCCTCTCACTCTCAGTCTTTCCCTCTGTCTCTTGTTATCAGGAGGCCCATGGTAAGGATTACAGTAACCCCAGGTCTGTCCTCATAGGTGAGCTCCCCACTGAGCCATCTGGGCCTCAGTAATAATCCTGCTCTGAACCCACTGGCTTACTGGCGCCTCCTACAGGCTAACTGACTCATAGCAGCCAGCCACAGACAAAGACATCCATCATGATTTAAAACTTCAAACAAATTTAAGTTATTCTGATGCTGCTTGGGGGAAATCCAAACTAGAACAAAATCAGAGGAACTTTCAGTTGTGAGAATTAGATGTGAATAATGAGTTTAATTCAGGTTGCCTCTGCAGTCACAGTAAGCTCTCGCCTGTCCTATATTCTACTTACACCCTCCCATCTCTGCTGGCAGGCTCTCCAACTCACACACATACACGCACCAACTAGCCTATATAATAGAGAGCCCACTGGCATTTATTGACTCTTCAGTGTGTCTCTGTCTCCCTGGTTCTCATAGTGGCTCTCCTGTTCTTCCCCTCTCTCTGTCTCTCTCACTCTCTCTCTCTCTCTCTCTCTCTCTCTCTCTCTCTGTAGCTAACAGGCTTTTGGGTTCTTGGTGCTAAAGACAGAGGAGTCGCACAGTACAGATATTCTCAGTGTTGAAGTGAGGCCCTCTCTGTGCTGCAGTGGAGGGCTTCACAGACACAGCTAGTCTGGTGAGTAGGAGCTCTCTAATTCCCTTTAATGACAGACATTGTGTTCAAAGTACAGACTGCTGTTATATTACCTTTAAAAGAGTCAGTACCAGCCCTTCGTAGAAATGTGTGGCAGTACATATGGAAATATGTTTAAGTGAAAGCATGCAGTTTCAAATAAATGACCTCTTATACTGCTATATATAAATTGCAGGAGAGATAAGAAAATGTTAACGTAATTACATTTCTGAGTCTCAGCTACAGTCTGTAATTTTGATGGGCTAACTAGTGATTGTAGTGCAATAGATTTTTAAAGTAATCTGTTGAACCCTTGTGTTCTTTGCATAATGAGAAGTCTGCTATTTTAACCACAAATCCGCCATGGTTGCCATATTATTTAGAAGATCTCTGCACTGTGTTAACAGTAACACATGGGCCGATTCTGTTTACTGTTTGTTGAGATATTTAATGAGAAGCTTCAAATAAATCAAAAAAACTTCATTATGCTGCGTTAGTCCACATTGGTTTTGTGAGTAAACTACATGAGTGTATTGCTAACATCTACAGGCTGGATGCATCACGCAGTAGAGCAGTTTGGCGGGCGTGGCACACGGGATTCCTTCCCTCTGGACGGACTCAACCGGGGACCATGGGCTCCCGTGGGCGGCCGCGCCTGGCAGCCACCTGCCAGGTCTGTGGCCATGACAACACATACACACAAACTTTTAACCTTTTTGTTACCTTAAATCTGTCAGCTCAGTAATTTTGAGTGCCATGTTTTTACAGCACAACTGAAATAAAAGCTCAAATGTACTTATTGTCGTTGGACTGTACTGTGTCCTGTCAGGTGTTCGCCTGGAATGAACCAACACCAGCTCCTTTCCCATCTACCTCCTGGTCCTATGGGCGGACTGAACCATCCCAGTAAATTCTTTAGTAATGGGTAAGTCATGCACACAATGCACAGTGAAAGAACTACATTTAGAAAGCAGCAGCATTTATAGAAAATGAGATAAGCTTGTGGTATAATTTAGTTGTTTGTTTGTGTTGTAATATTGTTTAACCCTTTTGTGTCTTTTGGCTGTCCAGGCCCATGCGTGGAGGTGAGAAGCTTGAGCTCCCACAGCCAATGTTACCAGGTCTGCAGAGGGAACAGCAGAGACCACCGCCTCCTCCTCATCATCATCTTCACCCTCCACCTCCCCACAGAGCATGGGAGCAACTAGGTCAGCTGTATGAATCCCACCTCCCGCCTCAAGGACATCCTGTTGTGCCACTGCCCAATGAGCACTCACTTCGCCTCCATAATGGAGGCTATGCAGGCAGCGGTGGCCCTCCCCCCAACCCCCATCTCCCCCCCAGCAGGCCAAACCAACTGCTGAAGGTGAGTAACAATGCTACAAGCTATTTCATGGTAGATTTATGTATCAGAGCTTTCACAGATTTAAAAAATGACTCATGGTGCATGATTTTTTGTGTTGTCTTTACTGTCTGCTTTAGTTTGGGGGTCCTCAGGAGCAACATGTTCCCCGGGGTCCACCATTGCTGGGAGATGAGATGTGGGCTCAGGTGCACCCGGTAGGAGCTCTCTAATTGGCTATGATCATGTTTCATCATCCATATAGACATAGAACAATCTCTGTTCTGGCTGTCACTTCTGCTGCAGCCAGACAGATGAAAGATACACTCCATTCAAAGCCACTATCAGCAAGCTTTGGTTCAATATTTCAGCAAAGGAATGTTTCGAACTGACACTGCAATAGTTGCACTGGCTGTCTTCATCTGCCACAACACTGATCCTTTTATTTTTCTGTTCACAGCAGAGAGGCTACCCAGGGAAGATGTCAGGGGGTCAGCTGAAGAGACCGGGCCCTCCACTGGGAGAGCATTCCGTAATCCAGCACACTCCTCCACCATCCATGCACCTGTCCTCCCGCCCAGCTGCAGAGGACTGTCCCAGCCCCAGCAAGAGGAAAAAGAGTTCAGATCAGGCATGTTTTACCAAAACAGCCACCATGAGTGGCAATTAGTATCCTCAATTCTAGATTTTTTCTACAGACCTTTGAGTAGTAAACAGTGTAATGTCCCACTCCCTGTGCAGGTATCCCATCCTGGGCTGCAGCGTTTTCCTGGCCAGTCTTTATCTCAGCACCAGTCATCAGTACACCACCTCCCTCCAAAAGCTGCCTTCTGGAACCCCCTTCACAAGAACAACAGCACCCCTTGGCAGCCTCAGACTTCTGACCACAAGAACCTGCCATCACAGGAGTTCCAGCTCAGAACAGTAAGAAAATATCCTACATTAAAGAAATTGTACTTGAAGCCAAGGGTTAATATTTTACTATTGACCGCAATCACCGGGAAAAGCTTTACTGGGTTGAGTGGAGCCATAAAGATGTATTGATTCTATTAGCTGTCTGAACCCAACAGAAAGTATTGTTAGCTGTGCTGTAAATAACACCGTGCCCAAAATTGATTTGCTTTTCTTTTAAGTGCAGCAGTGATCAGGTCCTTTGTTAGTTTAATATTACTCTAATCATCCTCTGTATCATAACAGGAAACCAACAAACAAGGAATGGGTAGCTACGCCCAAAAGTCCTCTCCTGCCTCTTCCACCCCTTCAAACCTCTCCCCTCCACCAAACTCCTCTCCGGGAAGCTACAACCAGGGATGTGCTCCTCAGCTCCAGAAAGACGCGTTCCAACCTCAGGCTGTAAACCAGCAGTCGCCTCATTCCTCCTACCCCAGCCCCAGCTCCAAACTGAGGCTAGCTCCACCCTGCCAGGCCGTGGAGCCTCGTGGTCCTCCGAACCAGAGAGGCCCTCTCATTGGGGGCCAAGGTGGCAGCCAAGCTACCTCTAACACGGCATCTACCCCAACCAGGGAAGACAGAGATCAACACCCACGCGCCCAGTCGTCACCAGCAAACCCTCCTGCAACCAGCAACAACAACAGCAGCAGCAGTGTGCCTTACAGCCACTTCCAGCCTCATCCAGGGCTGGGGCACCAGGGTCCCCCTCCTCCTCCACCACCTCCTCCTGCCAGCAGCACATCAGTACCTCAGCAACTGCAAAGTGGGCCCCCTGAGGCCTGGAGATATCAGAGCAGGCCTAGCAGTCACTCCCTAGTGAGTATAAGTCATTCATGTAGCAGCTCAGTTGTACCATGTTTAATGAAGTTCTGAGTGCTGTGCTCATTTGGCATGGCAGGTGTTTTTACTCTGAAATGAACAGGTTACAATTAATCCGTGGACCCAGCTGCAGTTTTTAAATTAGTGATCACTGTTACATTTGTTAAGTGAAAATTGCTGTGTGTGTGTGTGTGTCACTTCAGGAGTCAGGCATCTACAGGCCTCCAGGACTGCTACCTCAGCGCCAGCAGAGCCACAATCAGGTGGTAGATAGTCGGGTTCCAGGACCTTCCCAGCACCACCATCATGTCAGCCCTCCTCTGCCCCCAACCAACTCCACTCGAACACCTGTCATCACCGCCAATCTTCCCATATCCCAAGCGTCTTGCTCTATTGGTGGCTATAGCAACAGCAGCAGCTCTACAAGTGTAACTATGGCTGGTGTCTCCACGGTGACAACACGACCCTCTGCTGGTTGCCCTGTAAACAATGGCAGCAGTAATAGCAGTTGGCATAGAGGAACAGAGCCAGTACCCCAAACCTCTACGCAAAGCGTCACTAGCCCCACCTCTCAGCTGGATGCTCTGCTGCAGCCAGGATGTCAGAGAGGCCAAACTGCCACTGCCAGCCTGCCTCGCCACCCGGAGCCACCCAGACCTCAACAACAGGGGCCAACAAAATCCCGGCCTGTGAAGGGGAAGATATCATACTATGAACACGCTGAAGTGGAGCAACCGCCTGCGTTTTCCTCACCACCTTCTTTGTTCTCCTCAGGGCACCAGAGAGCAGGGGACAGTGTGATTACAAGCAGAGTTTCAAATCCTCTTCCTATCTCTCCTACTACATACTGCCCAGCACCGCACTCCACTGTCAGTACAGCACGTCAGCCATCCAATCCAGCCCTCTCCTCCAGACAGGGTCATCGGTCAGAATTTGCTTCAACTCAGTCATACTCTAAGTCACAGATTTGTACGGCAGCTCCGACCTCTGTCCCTCAGTCCATTGAAGAGGCTTTAGACAAGCTTGATGCAGAGCTGGAGGGTCACATGCAAGCTGAAGAAAGAAGAAAGAGGGACAGAGAGGAGCAAGAGAGAAAAATGAGAGAAGAGGAGAGGCAGAAGAAAGAATGGGAGATGAGACAAAAGCAAGATGAGGAGAGAAAAAGGAAAGAGCTGGAGAAGAAGGAAGAGGAGAGGAAGAAGAGAGAACTGGACCGACAGGAGGAGGAGAGGAGAAGGAGAGAATGGGAGAGGCAAGAGCAGGAGAGAAAGAGGAGGCAAGAAGAGGAGAGGAGTAGGAGAGAAGCTGAGAGACTGGAGGAGGAGAGAAAAAAGAGGGAATGGGAGAAGCAGGAAGAGGAGAGGAAAAAGAGAGAATGGAAGAGGCAGGAAGAGGAGAGGAAAAAGAGAGAATGGGAGAAAAAGGAGCGGGAAAGAAAGAGGAGAGAGTGGGAGAGGCAAGAGGAGGAGAAGAAGAGGAGAGAAGCAGAGAGGCAGGAGCAGGAGAGAAAGAAGAGAGAACTGGAGAGACGGGAGGAAGAAAAGAAAAAACAAAGAGAGCTGGAGAGGAAAGAGGAGGAGAAAAAAAGATTGGCGCAGAAGAGGGAGGAGGAACTGTGCAGTACAAAAGGCAAAGAGCAGACTGCGATTGAAAATCTAGAGAGACTGCTCTCCGACAACACACCCCCACCTCCTCGCCTCTCTTCTGTTGCTGCACCTCCCTCAGGTCCATCGCCCCCCAGCTCCCAGGCTTCACCCCCTTACCCCTGGCTGAGCCGCGGTGGTGTACTCCCCTGTCCACCAGGCCAGACACCCACCGCCACTACTCCTGTAGAAAGGCTGCGGCCACCCCCACTTACACCTCAGACTGAGTATGCCAGAGAAAAGCAGAGGCAGAGGGAGATGTGGAGCAACAATGGCGGAACGACATTCAGTCCCTCATCAACACACAATACCTCAGGGATGAACCAGTCGGTATACCCCAACAAGCCCCCGGCAATGCAAGCCGCACCCATCCAATCCAAAGACCCAAAGACCAGGGAGAGAGACAGCAGCCAACACTCACTCCCTGCCTTGGCACTTAGAGAGCCCCCCAAACTTTATCAGGCTTTTCCCAGAGAAAACCTTCCACCACCACCTTTGTCCTCCAGCTCCAGCTCCATGACGGGAATCCTCAACAAGCACATGACAGGAGGTGGTTTGGAAAGGGCCAGCAGCTGTGGCACTGACTCTGCCCAGTTTGAGGAAGAGCCGTCTGAGATGTCCACACTGCTCCCCGATGGTCTTGCTAACATTATGGCCATGCTGGATGAATCCATCAAAAAGGAAGAGGAGATGTATAACAGTGAAAAGACTGGGTCCTCGGGTCTTGATAACTTTACTCCTAGTGTCCAGCCTATCAAGAGCTACTTGTGTGCTCCAGACCTCATTCCAGCAACGAAGCATCAGCCCAACCAGGAAGACTTCGGATCCAATCCACACGCAAGCCCTCCTGTGCTCAGTCGCCAAGGCTCTCTGGCATCCCCTTGCAGTCGAACATCTTCTCTCAATGAGGAGGATGAGGACTACCTTAAACCATCTCCAAATGTACCTCTCAACCCTAAACGGTCCATGGACATGGGAGTGGGGAACACCAATTACCGCCACAGTGACCTGGCCAAACTATACGGCCTCCCTGAGCAGACTAAAAGTGAGGCTGATGAGGACGATGAAGATGAGGACTCTGAGACACCATCTTGTTCTCCACCACCTCAAAGACCCCACCTTCACCAAACAGGTGTAAACAGCATGTTCAAGTCCCTAGCAACTGTCCTAGAGAGTCAGAAGTATGCGTATCGTGGTGGGCCTTTTGGAAGACCCCCTCCATCAGCTCTGGTTGGTGTCAAATATTCCTCCTCACTGTCACTGGGCCCCGATATCTGCCGCCAGCAGCAGGGCAATTCTCCCACATCAGATTCAACCAATCCACCATTCAGTCCAGCTGTTCCACCTCTGAAATCCTCCCCTCCTCCTCTGCTGGAAGACAAGAAACTGAAAATAGAGGACACTGATGTCTGGAGAGATGACGGAGACACAGAGGACAGAATGAACTCGATCAAAAAGGAGAGTATTTCTACCATAAGCCCTATTAAGGTGGTCAAGGAGGAGCGGCTGTTGACCACCATCTCTGAGTCTTCTCTGGCAGAGTTGGGCAAAAGCTGCGAGGTCATGCTTAGTCGACAGTCACTTCCAAATAAGAACTCCCTTGATAAATCCGATGGTCATGTGAAAATGGAGGACAGGCATAAACCTGAGAAAGTAAAGGAACACAGAGAGAAAAGCAGGCACAGAGATAAAGAGAGGGAGAAAGATAAGAAGAGGAAGCACGGTCACAGCCACAGTAGCAGCAGGAAGCATGAAGACAGGAAAGAAAAGAAGAAGCATAGAGAAAAGAGGGAGGAGTTGGCCTTCTCCTCTTCTTCCTCATCATCATCTTCTTCCACTCATTCCAGTTCCAGCCACAAGCGGCACAAGGATGGCAAGAGCCATAAGGAGAAGAAGGATCGCAGAATTCTTGGTGACCTCAATCTTCAGAGCAAAGAGGGGCCTGGGAAGAATCGGAGTCATTATGAAACAGATAAAAAGAAACGCAAGGAAGCATCTGGTGCCAGCTCTACCAATGAAGGTGAGCATGCAGAATGGACCTCGAGAAGTTCTGGAGAAAGATCCCCTGGTGACAAAAAAGGCTCTGAATCTAGCTCTTCATTGGGTTCAACAGACTTCATGAAACTGAAGGCTCTGTCAGATGGGCCACCCAAAGAGCTGAAGATTCGCCTTATCAAAGTGGAGAGTGGGGACAGGGAGACATTCATCGCATCTGAGGTAGAGGAGAAGAGGATCCCATTGGAGGATATCTCCATTAAGAACACTGCCAGTGAAATCATCAGGTCCTGCAAGTAAGTGCACTGTAGAGTTTTTTTTTTTCTTTTTCATTTAATGTGACATTTTACTAGGCCTTTCAGGGGTTCATTGGTGAACTTTAATCCAAATGTTAGATATTTTATTAACAGTGTAAAAGCAAATTACATTGAGGTATGAATATTCTATCTGTGCTGAGCAAAAAGAAGTGAACCATCAGGTAGCTTATGTGCAGAGCAGTATTTAGAGAAACATGTTTCCTTTCTTCATGTTTGTGTCTCTCAAAACTCTTTTTTTCTGTTGTAGGGGGGCCAGAGTGAAAGGGAAGTTTAAAGAATCATTCCTGCTCCCAGCCTTCTCTGTCAAGCCCATCATGACCACAGAGGAACCCATTCCCAGAGAAAAACTCAACCCGCCTACACCCAGCATCTATGTACGTCACTATGTCCACTACATTTCAGATCATGGCTTTCTGTCAGTCTTGAATTAGATGAACATGTCATTCTTTATTATACATCGTTAATAGAAAGTCAACAGTCAAAAGTATGAGGATAAATGAATCCACAGAGAAAGGCAGGGAGGTTCTGTAAAGCATAAAGTTTGTTTAATAAATATGTAGTCTTCACTATAGACAGTGGGATTTATATACACTATATGCTTTAACATGCCTGTGCTGCCCTCTTGTGGTGAGTCATTGTCCATGATGACAAACAAGCTTAAGCAGATGGTGTTGCTGTGCGCTGACATGATTTTTCCTCTCTGTAGTTGGAGAGTAAGAGAGATGCCTTCTCCCCCGTCCTGCTGCAGTTCTGTACAGACCCCAAGAATCCTGTTACGGTCATCAGAGGCCTGGCTGGATCTCTGCGACTCAGTAAGTTCACACTTACAGTCACTGTTAATACATTCAATTAATTTACATTTAAACTCAAAGCAAGCTCTTCTGTGAATTTAAGCATCTGGCTACTAACCATAGTTACAGACACATATACTGTGTATGCGCATCAGTTTGTTGTAATGCACATGGGCCTAATGTTCGCTCTCATTGTTTTCAGACCTGGGGCTGTTTTCTACAAAGTCACTGGTGGAAGCCAATGCAGAGCAGGCGGTGGAGGTGAGGACTCAGGTGCAGCAGCCTGCTGATGAGAACTGGGACCCCAGTGGGACAGGCCAGACATGGCCCTGCGAGAGCAGCCGCTCCCACACCACCATCGCTAAGTATGCCCAGTACCAGGCCTCCAGCTTCCAAGAGAGTCTGCAGGTAAATATGTTGTACCAATGCCACTCATAGTCATACTGTTAACCTCCATTTCTGTACACTGTATATTTCAGTTTAATGGTTTTAGATGTTCGACTTCCATGTTTCTGCTTTCTTGCTGTGATCCACCTGATAAACATGTTGCGATCTGTGTCTTCAGGAAGAGAAAGGCAGCGATGATGAGGATGATGAAGATGAGAAGGAGAAGAAGCCATCCAGTAGTTCTGATACCCCAATCAAGGACAGCTCTAAAGAAAGTAGCAGGTAAGGATATTGTTACATAGGTGCAGAATTTACTAAAACACACACAAGTGTTTTGCAATTTGTAGTAAAGCTTTAAATGTTTTCCATTTCCGCAGTGCTGAGCAGAAGCAAGTGGGGAAGATAATAAAGTTTGGCACCAACATTGACCTCTCAGATCCTAAGAGGTGAGCAACTTCAACATATCACCCTACAACAATGCTGACAAATGTAGGAAAATATAGTGGTCACCATTACATAACATTGGAAAACCACTAAATGTTTTTCCACAAGCTGCATTGCCCTCTAGTGGTCAAGTCTCAATATAGCAGCATGATTGTGTCAAGCAAAGCTCTGATGTACTTCAACCACTTATACATACATATCAATGAAGCAGATTTTCATATGTCACTGAAGATGAATGATCAGCTCTAACCTGCGGTCTCTGTTCAGGTGGAAGCCCCAGCTTCAGGAGCTGCAGAAGCTGCCAGCATTTATGCGTGTAGCATCAAGTGGAAACATGCTGAGCCATGTCGGACACACCATCCTTGGCATGAACACTGTCCAGCTCTACATGAAGGTTCCAGGGAGCCGAACACCAGGTAAAGGACACTCTACAATGGATGGAAGACACCTTTGGTTAAAACAATATGCAACACAAGTTACTATCTGAATTAAGATCTGTAATTTGTAAATTTTAAAATAAAAAACTAGTATATAAATGACAGGATATTATGTCCTCAACAGGTCACCAGGAGAACAATAACTTTTGTTCGGTAAACATCAACATCGGCCCTGGAGACTGTGAGTGGTTCTCCGTCCATGAGAACTATTGGCAGGCCATCAGTGACTTCTGTGAGAAGTGAGTACACAAATCTGAGAAGCTGACATTGTTCAGTTTATATTTACTTGTTAGGTATTTTATTATTGTACTCAGATTGTGAAATTATGAACCAATGTATACCAATATTAAATACAAGTCAGAGTGCAAGGGTGTATTTGTGATGCTAAGCCCCACACCTTTCATATGTGCTTAGGCATGGAGTGGACTACCTGACAGGGTCCTGGTGGCCAGTTTTGGAGGACCTCTACAACGCTAACATCCCAGTGTACCGCTTCATCCAGCGGCCTGGAGATTTGGTGTGGATCAACGCTGGAACTGTTCACTGGGTTCAGGCCGTTGGCTGGTGCAACAACATTGCCTGGAATGTAGGACCTCTTAATGGTATGGAGTGCGCCATCTAGTGATTACTTCAACAACAGCAAGAATATGTTGTAGGACTGTATTCAACATTATTTCATGTGCATCTGCAGCGTACCAGTACCAGCTGGCCCTGGAGAGGTTTGAGTGGAACGAAGTGAAGAAGGTCAAATCCATCGTTCCCATGATTCATGTGTCCTGGAACGTGGCCCGCACTGTCAAGATCACTGACCCGGACACCTACAAGATGGTCAAGTGAGTAGAGACAAACCACTCTTACACACCTGGTTTAACTAATGAACAGACCTGCTACAAATCTCAGTATAACAAGTCTACAGCACTATTCTCCAATTAATAAAATGAAAATAGGGTTTATTGCAATGATACATGTACAAAGAAATATCTATTCTTTTAAACATAGACAGCAACCATTAATGTTGGTCTTTTTCCCTCTCTGCCAGACACTGCATGCTGCAGTCCATGAAGCACATCCAGATCCTGCGGGACCAACTGGTGGCTGATGGCAAGAAGATTTCCTATCAAAGTCGGGTCAAAGACGAGCCAGCCTACTACTGCAACGAGTGTGACGTGAGTAGCCATCAATCCATCGTCCATGAAATTATGTCTCTCTTCAACACAGACACACTCAGGCGCCAGTTTATTGTGTACACCTAGCCCTGTAATAAATCCTATGCTCAGGCAGGTAGACATGCTGATTTAACAGCATTGCTTTATACTGAGGTGTTTCTAATCAATTTCTCTACCAAATTTACATCACTGAAGGTGTCGAATATATTAGAAACACCTCAGTATGCGATTACACACTTCAACAGCACCACAATGACCATGAAGTTAAATCAACACCTCTCCAAAACTGAACATCTTCACAAAGCTAAGATTTATTGTAGGGCTGTTGATTAGATTTAAATAGGTACCTTATAATCAGGAAACTGAGTATATTCTCCTACCTTTCCAGGGAAGAGAAGTTATCAGACAAATGAGGTTTTGAGTATCAACAAACCGCTTGGAAAAGTTTGTAGCTTAATACAATGGTTACAATGACCCACTTTCATAACCAAAATGTCCATGAAGACTTCTCTAACCATTCCTACAGCATGATCAACTTCCCCACTGTCCAGCCACATACATATAGGAGGCTTTAGATTTTGGGGTTGCTCAGTTGTATAGCAAGGTCTCTCTTATTTTTAGTCTACACTTCAATATTAGGAACACCTCAGTACAATGCAACACAATTCAACGACATACATATTAAATGAAGTTGTTTTCTTATGAAGGTTGGAAATGGCTAAGCAGTTTTGTGACAAACCGAAGCATCAATTAAATTTAGTTGGAGGAACCTCAAGTGCACAATTTTGATCGTGAAATTGGGTTATTGTTGGAGTGCAAGCTGTTGAATTAAACTATTACGTGGCGAGTCCCGACCAAGGGCGCTGTACCCCAGGTGGTACTTCTGCAGTTGCCAGAGGGTACTTGGAAAGAAAAAGTAGGGCAACTGATTTGACAAGATACATATCTACATAATTAGTGATGAATTGTTGAAATGGCTAAAAGTGATGAATAAATGTTTGAATTGTTCAGCTTCTGCCAGTTTAAGTAGTACAAATTCAGACTTGACCAAAATGATATTTCAATTGTATGAAGAAATTGTGAAATATCCACTTCTATTAAACAAAACAAATGAACACATTTGGAACATGATAAGGGGTACCACAGGACAAAAAGGTTGGGAACCACTGCTCTAAAGGGTAACAGGCACTGAGTTTGATGCTCAGTCTCCAGATGACATGGAAGTTTTCACATAATTCTTCACTGGAACTACCTTGACTGTTTCCTAACTTGTTCTCTCTTCTGTTACAGGTGGAGGTGTTCAATTTGTTGTTTGTGACAAGTGAGAACAACAGCAGGAAGACGTATGTGGTTCACTGTGAGGACTGCGCACGTCAGCGTAGCCCCAACCTGACCAACGTAGTGGTGCTGGAGCAGTACCGCATAGAGGAGCTCATGAACACATATGACTCCTTCAGCCTGGTGAGTAGACACTTACCTCAAGAATACTAATTTTCCTGCTGTTGAGGACTTGATAGTTGCTAGTTGTGCAATTCATCCCGAAGAATTTGGATTTTCCTTTCTGCCTTTAAGTAGAAACAGCTGTCAGTGAAACTTTGACTTTTACATACATTTCTTTACACATGAATTAATCATCTCTGTTGTGTGTTGTCTCACCAGGCCTCCTCCTCCCGGTGACAGAGCTCCCCTTCTGCGTCTCCTCAGCCATAACCAAAACTCCTGCAAGTCAGGACAAAAGACAGTTTCACTTTGGTTTTCAACTTACCCTTTCATTATTTAAGATCATTTTTGCTACTACTACTACTACTGCTAATACTTGCCGAACAGCCAGTTGAATACGTTTACTCATCATTACTGTTTACAAAAAGAAATACCAAGCCGCCAATAAAATACCAGTTTACTCTCAGATGGTGCTTTCAACCAGACACCCTGGCAACAGTGAAGTTGAGAACCAGGGGGCAGTTGGTGCTGCCATTGAACAAACTGCGGAGGGTAGTTAATGGTTTCAATGGTGTGTTTCTGTCAGTACCAGAGAGAACTTGTTTCTGTTGTTGTTGTCTTGAATACTGAAATTTGTACATGCTGTTTGCAATTTTTGTGGGGTGCTGTCTTTTTTAAAAATAATTTATTGTTTTGTTTTTTCTAAACTAGATCAGCCTAGATATATACCACATTGGCCTTGTATTTAGAAAAGAGAGAAAATGAAAAATACTAATAATAGAGATATGAACATTTTTCTAAAGCATTAAGAATTTAAAAAAATACAAATGTTTGGAATGCTTCAAAACATACGGGTTTTAATGACTTTGGTTGTTTTGGGGGGAGGGATTTCATTTTGTCTTTAAGATTCTTGTATGTGTTGTAAATCTTGTGTTTGTATGAATTATACTTTTATTTCCTCTGGAGATTAATATTCAGTTGTCACTTATCATCAGGTCTTTTTGTTCATTTCTTCCATCTCTGTATGGACTATCTCTTTAAAAAAGAAAGAAAAAAATCATTGCCATCTGGTGTTTGTGTGTTGTACCTCTGATTGTTTTGTTCCAATATGCAGACTTAGTATTTCCTGGATTTTTTTTTTCTTTTTGCATTGTACATTTAATTTAAAATGTTTCCTCTATTTATTGGATATCAATGTTCTCCCTTTTTTAATAGGGTTGTACAAGTTTGCGATTTTTTTTTTCTCTTTATTTTTTAAAGTGACCGATTGCTCTGTAAGAATTGAAATGTGGGGGTTGTGTGTCCACGGGAGTGGAGGCTGCTGTTTCTCTGGTGCTTGCCTCTTATGACTCCTGCCTTTTTCTCCTGATATATATTAAATGATATCTTTATCTTGAATATAACACCACCTTTCCTGTAGACAATAGGCACACTGCTCACGTAGAGAAGATGACTAATGGAATGCTGTGTTTGTATGCTCATTAAGGAAAAAAAAAAACTTTTCCAAAGTGTTTTGAGAAATGGTAATTTTTTTTTATTATGTAGGGGGCTTTTAGACGAGATTTTAATGATTTTATGATATTATCTGTTAAATATGATAATGGGATAGATGGTGCTAAATGTTCTCTTTGAACAACTTTTTTTTCTGTTTATCTTCTTAAAATGAGAATTCTATTTTTCCTGTTGCAATATTACCTTACCCTTTTCCTTCTCTTTGTGGTCATTTATTTATAACTGCACTGTTTAGAGAATTCACACAGACATACTTGCAGACACACACACCAAACTGAGCCAGACATGTCTTAAACACTTGTGAATTTGTGTGACATTACTATGACTATTAATAATAAACGCTTTTTGATAAATCAAGAAGTGAGAAGGACTCGTCTGATTTTTTTCAATCAATTGCTCAGTCACATTTTATCTGCCACAGAGGTTCACCACAACATGTCAGCTACATATAAGATGCACATCGAGAGTCAGTATTCCTCTTAAGATATCCAAGGAATATAGAATAAATCAGGTACTCATAATTGATGCTGGATGGTACTCAGAATGTCTGTGGGGTTTTAAAAGTATTAAGTGATAGAAATTTTCAAAAAACTTTACCACTTGCCCGAGGTTTCACATTTTGTAGCTCAATATATACATTTTTCCAAAAACATTTAACAAAAGTTTGCACAAATTTAATCGGTGCATAGGCAAAGATTCATATAAAGATGCACCTATGCCTGGGCCTGATTTACATATCAATTATTGTGTAGCTGGGCACACGTGCACAAACCTCGTTTCCACTCACGCACCCTTCTCCATATTGGTAGTTATGCCTGCTGGACCACTCATGAGGCCTATCAATGACAAGAACTCCAAAGAAGAAGTACAATTTCAACGACTGTCACATCAGGGGGTTTTCCAACAGCACCAGAACAGCAGCCATTACAGGTGACTGCTTCACACGCTGTGGTCATTTACAGCATCCATACCATTAATTCATCACAACTACCTGAATACTATGACTTAAACTGAGCTATGCAAGATTTTATTGTATAGTATGCCATACAATAAAGTATGCAATGTCATATCAATCAATCAATCAATCAATTTTATTTATAAAGCCCAATATCACAAATCACAATTTGCCTCACAGGGCTTTACAGCATACGACATCTCTCTGTCCTTATGACCCTCGCAGCGGATAAGGAAAAACTCCCCAAAAAAAACCCTTTAACGGGGAAAAAAACGGTAGAAACCTCAGGAAGAGCAACTGAGGAGGGATCCCTCTTCCAGGATGGACAGACGTGCAATAGATGTCGTACAGAACAGATCAGCATAATAAATTAACAGTAATCCGCATGACACAATGAGACAGAGAGAGAGAGAGAGAGAGAGACAGAGAGAGAGATGCAGGTAATAACAGTAGCTTACAACAACATTATTGAAAGTAATAATATTATAGTTATAGTTCTGGCTACTGTGGTACAATATGTTGAAAGTATGTATTAATATCTGGCAGTATACATGTGTGACAATAGTCATATGTGTATAATAACAGTAGAAGTATGACTAATGACTAATGATGGCAGCAGCAGCAGGAGGCATCTGGCAGGACCACGGCAGCAGCACAACCACACACGTCACGCTGTCCAGGCACCGCTGCGATATGAGTTAATCTGAGAGACAGTGGAGCACAAAGGCTCCGGAGAAGAAGCCGAGTTAGTGACATCCAGAATGGCCGAGTTAGCAAGATGCAGTAATAGAATACGAGAGAGAGAGAGAGAGAAGGAGAGAAGGTGCCCGGTGTATTATAGGGGGGTCCTCCGGCAGACTAGGCCTAAGTCAGCCTAACTATAAGCTTTATCAAAGAGGAAAGTCTTAAGTCTAGTCTTAAATGTGGAGACGGTGTCTGCCTCCCGGACCGTAACAGGAAGATGATTCCACAGGAGAGGAGCCTGATAGCTGAAGGCTCTGGCTCCTGATCTACTTTTGGAGACTTTAGGGACCACAAGTAACCCTGCGTTCTCAGAGCGCAGTGTTCTGGTGGGGTAATATGGCACTATGAGCTCACTAAGATATGACGGAGCTTGACCATTTAGAGCTTTATAAGTTAACAGTAGGATTTTAAATTCAATTCTGGATTTTACAGGGAGCCAGTGCAGAGAAGCTAAAACAGGAGAAATATGATCCCATTTCTTAGTTCCTGTTAGTACACGTGCTGCTGCATTCTGAATTAGCTGGAGAGTTTTTAAGGACTTACTAGAGCTACCTGATAATAGAGAGTTACAGTAATCCAGCCTAGAGGTAACAAAAGCGTGGACCAATTTTTCTGCATCTTTTCGGGTCAGGATAGGCCTAATTTTCGCAATATTACGCAGATGAAAAAATGCAGTCCGTGAGGTTTGTTTTAAATGAGAATTAAAAGACAAATCTTGATCAAATATTACTCCGAGGTTTCTTACGGTAGTGCTAGAGGCCAGAGCAATGCCATCTAGAGAAACTATGTCATCAGATAAAGAGTCTCTGAGTTGTTTGGGGCCAAGAACAATAACTTCAGTTTTGTCTGAATTTAACATCAGGAAATTGGTGCTTATCCAAGTTTTTATGTCTTTAAGGCAGTTATGGAGTTTAGTTAATTGATTACTTTCTTCTGGCTTCATCGATAAATACAACTGAGTATCATCCGCATAACAATGGAAATGTATAGAGTGATTTCTAATGATGTTACCTAAAGGAAGCATATATAGAGTAAATAGGATTGGTCCAAGCACAGAACCTTGCGGAACTCCAAAACAAACTTTGGTACGTAAGGATGATTCATCATGAACGTCAACAAACTGAAAACGATCAGATAAATAAGATTTAAACCAGCTTAGTGCAGAACCTTTTAGGCCAATTAAGTGATCCAGTCTCTGCAGTAGAATTTGATGGTCAATTGTGTCAAACGCCGCACTAAGATCTAATAAAACAAGTTCAGAGACAAGTCCTTTGTCTGAAGCAATCAGAAGGTCATTTGTAATTTTAACTAGAGCTGTCTCAGTGCTATGATGCACTCTAAATCCTGACTGAAATTCCTCAAATAAATTATTATCATGGAGAAAATCACACAGCTGGTCTGCTTTCTCAAGGATCTTTGACATAAAGGGAAGATTAGATATTGGTCTATAGTTGGCTAACACCTCTGGATCCAGGGTGGGCTTTTTTAGTAGAGGTTTAATTACAGCTACCTTAAAAGACTACATAGCCTGTTAATAAGGATATATTGATCATATCTAATATATGAGTGTTAACTAAAGGAAAGACCTCCTTAAGTAGCCTAGTTGGGATGGGGTCTAAGAGACACGTTGATGATTTAGATGGAGAAATCACTGCTGTCAATTCTTGAAGAGAAATTGGGGAGAAGCAATTTAAATATATATTAGGTCTTATATGAAAAAAATGTCATAATATAATATGCTGATAAAACAAACATAAAAAGTCACTATTCATTTAATCAGCTTACTATATCATGAGAAATGCCCTCAAGTATCATAAAATGTCATAGTATAATAAACAAAAATCCTTGAACATCATAAGAAAATAAGTTGGGAAAATGTCATTAAAAATGTCTTAATAAAATATTCCATGAAAAATATTATAAAAATGTCATAGTATAGTATGTCATAGTATAGTGTCATGAAAACATTAATAAAAAAGATCATAGTATAGTATGTCATGAAAAATGTCATAGTATAGTATGTCAAAAAATCTATCAAAAAATGTCATAGTATAGTATATCATAAAATCTGTCCAAAAAATGTCATAGTATAATATGTCATAAAATCTGTCCAAAAAATGTCATAGTACAATATGTCATAAAATCTGTCATAAAAAATGTCATAGTATAGTATGTCATAAAATCTGTCAAAAAATGTCATAATACAGTATGTCATAAAATCTGTCATAAAAAAATGTCATAGTATAGTATGTCATAAAATCTGTCAAAAAATGTCATAGTATAGTATGTCATAAAATCTGTCAAAAAAAAGTTATAGTATAGTATGTCACAAAATCTGCCAAAAAATGTTATAGTATAGTATGTCATAAAATCTGTCAAAAGATTTTTATAGTATAGTATGTCATAAAATCTGTCAAAACATGTTATAGAATAGTATGTCATAAAATCTGTCAAAAAATGTCATAGTATGTCATAAAATCTGTTCAAAAAATGTCATAGTATAATATGTCATAAAATCTGTCATAAAAAATGTCATAGTATAGTATGTCATAAAATCTATCAAAAAATGTCATAATACAGTATGTCATAAAATCTGTCATAAAAAAATGTCATAGTATAGTATGTCATAAAATCTGTCAAAAAATGTCATAATACAGTATGTCATAAAATCTGTCATAAAAAAATGTCATAGTATAGTATGTCATAAAATCTGTCAAAAAATGTCATAGTACAGTATGTCATAAAATCTGTCATAAAAAATGTCATAGTATGTCATAAAATCTGTCAAAAAATGTCATAGTATAGTATGTCATAAAATCTGTCAAAAAAATGTCATAGTATAGTATGTCATAAAATCTATCAAAAAATGTCATAATACAGTATGTCATAAAATCTGTCATAAAAAAATGTCATAGTATAGTATGTCATAAAATCTGCCAAAAAATGTTATAGTATAGTATGTCATAAAATCTGTCAAAAAATGTCATAGTATAGTATGTCATAAAAAAAAATGTCATAGTATAGTATGTCGTAAAATCTGTCAAAAAATGTCATAATACAGTATGTCATAAAATCTGTCATAAAAAGATGTCATAGTATAGTATGTCATAAAATCTGTCAAAAAATGATATAGTATAGTATGTCGTAAAATCTGTCAAAAAATGTCATAATACAGTATGTCATAAAATCTGTCATAAAAAGATGTCATAGTATAGTATGTCATAAAATCTGTCAAAAAATGATATAGTATAGTACATCATAAAATCTGTCCAAAAAATGTCATAGTATAGTATGTCATAAAATCTGCCAAAAAATGTTATAGTATAGTATATCATAAAATCTGTCAAAAAAATTTTATAGTATAGTATGTCATAAAATCTGTCAAAACATGTTATAGTATAGTATGTCATAAAATCTGTCAAAAAATGTCATAGTATAGTATGTCATAAAATCTGTCAAAAAAATGTCATAGTATAGTATGTCATAAAATCTATCAAAAAATGTCATAATACAGTATGTCATAAAATCTGTCATAAAAAAATGTCAGTATAGTATGTCATAAAATCTGTCAGAAAATGTCATAATACAGTATGTCATAAAATCTGTCATAAAAAAATGTCATAGTATAGTATGTCATAAAATCTGTCAAAAAATGTCATAATACAGTATGTCATAAAATCTGTCATAAAAAAATGTCATAGTATAGTATGTCATAAAATCTGTCAAAAAATGTCATAATACAGTATGTCATAAAATCTGTCATAAAAAAATGTCATAGTATAGTATGTCATAAAATCTGTCAAAAAATGTCATAGTACAGTATGTCATAAAATCTGTCATAAAAAATGTCATAGTATGTCATAAAATCTGTCAAAAAATGTCATAGTATAGTATGTCATAAAATCTGTCAAAAAAATGTCATAGTATAGTATGTCATAAAATCTATCAAAAAATGTCATAATACAGTATGTCATAAAATCTGTCATAAAAAAATGTCATAGTATAGTATGTCATAAAATCTGCCAAAAAATGTTATAGTATAGTATGTCATAAAATCTGTCAAAAAATGTCATAGTATAGTATGTCATAAAAAAAAATGTCATAGTATAGTATGTCGTAAAATCTGTCAAAAAATGTCATAATACAGTATGTCATAAAATCTGTCATAAAAAGATGTCATAGTATAGTATGTCATAAAATCTGTCAAAAAATGATATAGTATAGTATGTCGTAAAATCTGTCAAAAAATGTCATAATACAGTATGTCATAAAATCTGTCATAAAAAGATGTCATAGTATAGTATGTCATAAAATCTGTCAAAAAATGATATAGTATAGTACATCATAAAATCTGTCCAAAAAATGTCATAGTATAGTATGTCATAAAATCTGCCAAAAAATGTTATAGTATAGTATATCATAAAATCTGTCAAAAAAATTTTATAGTATAGTATGTCATAAAATCTGTCAAAACATGTTATAGTATAGTATGTCATAAAATCTGTCAAAAAATGTCATAGTATAGTATGTCATAAAATCTGTCAAAAAAATGTCATAGTATAGTATGTCATAAAATCTATCAAAAAATGTCATAATACAGTATGTCATAAAATCTGTCATAAAAAAATGTCAGTATAGTATGTCATAAAATCTGTCAGAAAATGTCATAATACAGTATGTCATAAAATCTGTCATAAAAAAATGTCATAGTATAGTATGTCATAAAATCTGTCATAAAAAAATGTCATAGTATGTCATAAAATCTGTCATAAAAAATGTCATAGTATAGTATATCATAAAATCTGTCATAAAAAAATGTCATAGTATAGTATGTCATAAAATGTGTCAGAAATGTCAAAGTATAGTATGTCATGAAATCTGTCAAAAAATGTCAAAGTATAGTATGTCATAAAATGTGTCATAAAAAATGTCATAGTATAGTATGTCATAAAAACTGTCATAAAAAATCATAGTATAGTATGTCATAAAATCTGTCAAAACATGTTATAGTACAGTATGTCATAAAATCGGTCATAAAAAAATGTCATAGTATAGTATGTCATAAAATCTGTCATAGAAAAAATCATAGTATAGTATGTCATAAAATCTGTCAGAAATGTCAAAGTATAGTATGTCATGAAATCTGTCCAAAAAATGTCATAGTGTAGTATGTCATAAAATCTGTCATAAAAAAATGTCATAGTATAGTATGTCATAAAATCTGTCATAAAAAAAATCATAGTATAGTATGTCATAAAATCTGTCATAAAAAAATCATAGTATAGTATGTCATAAAATCTGTCAAAAAAATTTTATAGTATGTCATAAAATCTGTCAAAACATGTTATAGTACAGTATGTCATAAAATCGGTCATAAAAAAATGTCATAGTATAGTATGTCATAAAATCTGTCATAAAAAAAATCATAGTATAGTATGTCATAAAATCTGTCAGAAATGTCAAAGTATAGTATGTCATGAAATCTGTCCAAAAAATGTCATAGTGTAGTATGTCATAAAATCTGTCATAAAAAAATGTCATAATACAGTATGTCATAAAATCTGTCATAAAAAAAATCATAGTATAGTACATCATAAAATCTGTCCAAAAAATGTCATAGTATAGTATGTCATAAAATCTGTCATAAAAAATGTCATAGTATAGTATGTCATAAAATCTGTTATAGTATAGTATGTCATAAAATCTGTCATAAAAAATGTCATAGTATAGTATGTCATAAAATGTGTCAGAAATGTCAAAGTATAGTGTCATGAAATCTGTCAAAAAATGTCAAAGTATAGTATGTCATAAAATCTGTCAAAAAATATCATAGTATAGTATGTCATAAAATCTGTCAAAAAATATCATAGTATAGTATGTCATAACATCTGTCAAAAAATATCATAGTATAGTATGTCATAACATCTGTCAAAAAATGTCATAGTATAGTATGTCATAAAATATGTCAAAAAATGTCATAGTATAGTACGTCATAAAATCTGTCATTAAAAAAAGGCATAGTATAGTATGTCATAAAATCTGTCATAAAAAATGTCATAGTATAGTATGTCATGAAATCTGTCATAAAAATGTCATAGTATAGTATGTCATGAAAATTTCAATAAAATGTCATACTACAGTACGTCATGAAATCTGTCAAAAAAATGTCATAGTATAGTATGTCATGAAATCTGTCATAAAAATGTCATAGTATGAAATAAATATGTCCTTGTAAAGTATGTCATAAAAAATGTTACAATATACCATTCCATGAAAAATGTCTTAAAATGTCATAGCATGTCATAAAAATGTCACAGTATAGTATGTCATGAAATCTGTCATAATATCACAATATAGATATGCATCATAGGATGCTGGGGTTTTTTCTGAAAATAATTGAAATTGTTTATTGGTAAATTACCCATACAGAAAATCTGATTTGTGTAGTTTTTATTGTCATTCAGTGGATTAGCCAAAATCAAAGTAACTCAACAAAAATGGTATAAAAAATTAGTTCTGCTTACGAAGTTGCACAAATTTACCTCATTAACCTGCTGGAGACATTAAAGAACAGTTTACATAGTATAAACAGTATGGCAAAGTCTTACAGTTGGAAAACTTATATTGTCTCATAGTTGTTATATCTCCCACCCCTATTAGGACGCCACATGTCACATCATACTTGAATTGTTAAAACTCATTACTCAAAATAGAGCCTCTTGTCTACAATACTTTCAACTCTGGGGCGTCATTGGCTTAGTGGTAGAGCAGGCGCCCCATGTACAGGGCTGTTGCCGCAGCGGCTCGGGTTCGACTCCAACCTGTGGTCCTTTGCTGCATGTCTCTCCTTCTTTCTCTCCCCCTTTCACACTTCACTATCCTATCAATTAAAGGCAAAAATTGCCCTAAAAATATCTTTAAAATACTTCTAACTCTGACTTTACCTTCAAATAGCTCTTCTAAATGTGATAAAACGTCAAGGATTGAAACATCATACATAGGCGGCTTTAAATTTGAACATCAACTGTCAATTTCTGCCTTTACTTTTTACTACACTTCTCCCCTCACCTTTGGTGGCTAACGCACTGCCCTTAAATGTGTCAAAGCCCAGCTTAAATCCATTTACACTCCACACTCCTACAATAACAAGCTATATCCCTTGACTGTGCCAAACGTTCGTCACAGCTTTGTCATTCACGTCCTAAACCTGAGCTTGCTATTGTTAGATATGCGTGTGAAAAAATAGGGCTGAAGTCCATAGAAAAGTTTCCATTTAGACATCAGCATCCAGGATAAACTAAGGAAGGGGATTGTACAAGCAGCAAAACTTCATAGATAGCAGAGCAGGAAATAGCAGGGAGCAGTAACAAGACTGCTCAGACTTCAGTTTCCTCACTGATAATTCAACAGAGAGTCAAACAACACACAAAACGTACAGCACTAATGCATGTTTTTCAGTAAAGATCAGAACCACATTTGTGACTAGCCACTGTTCCATGTCATGTTGTTAAAAATCTATCAAGTGCAGAAAAGTCAGAGAAAGAAACTTAAACATGCAATGTCACCTAGGCTATAAAACCCACAATAAATAATATAATACATCTGAATGTAGGTAAAAATGGGGATGGGCGATCCTGTATAAAATCTTTCTACACTATGCCTGAATGAAAGGTGCTCATATACAGAGGCAGCAGACTATAGTAGTAACTGTATATCAGAAAAAGCTTGGCATTCATAGAACACAGAATGTTGCTTCAAAATTTTAAGATAAAAGTTTCACTGTCTTGAAACTGTATAAGCGAATAGCTAATTGATCAATTAATTCAACACTTCTTTAACAAATACTATCTGTCTTTCTAGATATAAACCTAAAGTTAGTTTATTTTTTCTTTTTTTTAAAGTTTTTTTTTGGGTGTTTTAGCCTTTAATTGATAGGACAGCTTAAGCATGAAGGGGGGAGAGAGAGAGGGAAGGACATGCAGCAAAGGGCCACAGGCTGGAGTTGAACCCGGGCCGCTGCAGCAACAGCCTTGTACATGGGGTGCCTGCTCTACCACTAAGCCACCGACGCCCCAACTTAAAGTTAGTTTATGAATATTTATATACAGTGCACATTTCATGTCTAAAGGCCCTGACACACCAAGCTAGACGGCTGTCATTCAATGTTGGGCCATCATTAAGTATCTGTCACCCTAGTCTTTGCAGTGTGTCCCACACCAATGGCCCTCTTTGGCCCTTCTCAGCTTTTTTTCAGCCAATTCAGCCTGTCATTTCAGTGTTGGAGGCCATCAGTGAATGAAATCACACTGATTGGCAGTTCAGGTCAGCGCACAAGAAGAGAAACAGAAGTGAGGAAAGTAAACACAGGGCTTCAGTCAAGAGGGAGTGAGATTAAAACAAACTTTATATATATGGTAAGACTGTTTTTCTTGGGCCATTGAGCTCTTGACAGAAACGGTGGTGGAAATGGTTTGTGCTGTTGTTCACTGGTGCACAGTAAATATGATTTCAAAACTAGATTTCAAAACTAGACTGTGTTGTTATTGTGCCAACAAGCATCTTGAATCAGTCTTGTCGGTCTTGCGGTTTCCCTCTTTTAATGATAAATACAGACTACCGCCCCCTGCTGCTACGGTGCGGAATGTACATACAAGTTTGCCAACTGTAGTCCGCGGTGTGTTCAGTTTTTAACTTTTTGGCCTAAACACAGGCGACTTGAGATGACGCTTAGTTCAGTTTCATCAGAGAGGAGACTAAAGGAAACTTTGGGGAAATTTTAAGTTTCCTTCTCCTGTGTTTTCCATGGCCTGCCCTGAGAGCTGTTATTGAGCCCAACTGTAATCTTCAGTGTTCCCACAGAGTGACAGAGCATTGGGAGGTCATTGTGTCCTCAGGTCAAGTTAGAGGACACAGGGCCAGCAGAGGGACAGAGCATAACGGGACAGACTGAAGGAAATCCTGCTTCAAACCACACAGGAAGACCACCTCCTTCCGTCCATCGGTCTATCCCGCTGCAGTCAGGTGATGATGAGGGGATGAATGCTCTTCCCTCAGCAAAAGACAAAATACTTCAGCAGTCTAATCAACGCCACATGGTATAATCATGATGGACAAAACTTTGAGGTTTGTTTATGCTGTTCTTGTTGAGCATGAGAGGAAAGATTATATAGCAGCTATTTCATCTGTAATGACACATTCCCCAGAGGAGTGTTCATATGAAGTCCTGACAGCTGTGACATAACAGCAACACCAGTTCAAAGACTGCAGTGGCAAAACTGAAATAATAAAAACAATCAAATGAAATAGTCATTTCACCATATCTCTTCATGCTGCATGAAGATATCAACATTGTGTTTAGACCAACATCTTGTTGTGGGCCATACAGACACATGAATTTCTGTATAGTTCCTATACACCAGCCTGTGAGAAGGAAAAAAAAGGGATACCAGGGACCAAAGGACTGGAAGTAAACAAACATTGCAAGCTCAAAGCAGGGGGAAAGAGCAGAAAATCAGGATCAGACAACACTAATTATTTAGCTTATGCTCTGATCTTTTATCATTTAACTGATTACAGCCTTCCTTGATATCTTTGTACTGACTTCATCCTCCTTTTTTAATCCTGTATTTCAGAGAATCCAAGCTTTTATCTAAATACATCTGCTGATAGTGCAAGTATATTTCATCATACACTGTAAACAGTGCAGACTGATGTCTCCTGCTTGGCTTCACAACATCTTATATCTGTAATCATGTAACTGCTGTAAAATCTGAGGTTTGACCTCTGCTATAGCAATCACAACATGAACATCGTTTCTTAGCCGCCACACTGTGTTTCCAAATCACAGGATGAATAGTTTCTCAAATCACTTTCAGTAGGATGTAACCTGATCTTGGTCTATTGTCTTACCAACTAATAACCAACAATTCACAACACCACCAAATTTTTACTGACACAATATGGATGTTGGTTATTTATGCTTCAAAGCTCAAGGTTTAGCTTTGTCAAATCCTAACAGGATGTTTTTAGAGCAGCAAGATGACACAGCATTCAGAGACAATGTCCTTCAAGAGCAGGAAACGGGTTGAAAACACTGTTTCCTCTTCTTTCAATGCCATTAAGCAAAACCCTTTTAGCTATATACAGCTGAATCTCATAACAAACTGATTGACACAGTGGTAGTCCAGCAGCTCCTGTGTTCAGCAAGGTAAAATGATTGTTTCTGTCAAAGGAGTCTGGCAATGAAGAGAGCAAAGATTTAGTTTCACTTCCCGTTCAGTTCCCCATCGGTAAGGGCTGCTTGTTTGGGAAGCACTGAGCACTGGATAAATGAGACTTGGATTTTACTGCTTGAGTTGTGTGAGAGTTTGTAAACAGATGTTTTGATATAGTTTTGGTGTTACTAAATGCTGTCAACAATGATTTTTTAGGGCATTTTTTGCCTTTAATTGATAGGATAGTGAAGTGTGAAAGGGGGAGAGAGAGAGAGAGGGAGAGACATCCAGCAAAGGGCCACAGGCTGGAGTCGAACCTGGGCCACTGCAGCAACAGCCTTGTACATGGGGCGCCTGCTCTACCACTAAGCCACCGACACCCCAACAATGATTTTAATTCATTAAGATTTTTCTCAGTCTTTGTATTATTGGTTTATCGTGGAGGCATGCGAAAAAAAAAATATTTTCTTCACAAATTTAATGTAAGCTGGGTGAGTAACTGATATATTAATGGTCATTTGGGGGTGACGTATTCCTTTAAAACACAGGTACAAGCATACCCAACATGAACACAGGTGCACACTACATACACTGCAGTAACTCTGAGTCTCTTGCATATTACCTTACAGCATATAACAGGAGGAGGGCGCTGTTCTTCCAACGCAAGCAGATAAAAGTTACAGTAGACAGTAGTTAAAGGGCCAGTGTGTAAAATGGGTTGAAAACAGTGACATCAGTGGTCAAATTCTAGATTGCAGGGCTCACTCGCTCACCCCTCCCATTGGGTAAATGACAGCGGCCTCGTAGGGACAAAAAGCCTTGCGCACAAGTTTTTCAGGAGTAGGTCTATCTAGCGACAAGGTGAATATTTATTTAGAAATCTAAACCATGTTACGATATTGTAATGAATCCCTCACGAGCAGGAGACCAGAGGAGCGTTCGGGAAAAAGACCAGTTTATTTGAGCACTCCAAAAACTCTGGTAACACTCCAGGGGGTAAAAGACTCCATCCCAAACTCTGACTCTTCTAGCGTAACACACACACTTGATACACACATACTCGTTTACCATACCGAGTGGGCACCCCCTCCCCTCTCTGCTCCACCAACCTCCAGCCCGCACACTGACTGACAGCGTAGCCTGTAAACAGAGCTCAGCTGTTTATTTAGCCTAGCAATATCTCCAGACTATAGTAGCTGCAATGGACGACTTTGAACGCGTTTTTGAAGACTTTCTTGTAGCGGGCACAGACCCAGAGCCATACCTGTTTGAGCCGGAGCATACAGATGAGGAACTCCATGTGTTTGATGCTGAGCGGGCGAGAAGAGAGGCTGAATGCACAGAATGGGATTCAGTGCTACTGCTACCATCGTTGGGGAGATATATCATCAGGAGGAAAAGTGCTGCAGAGAGTGCATCACAAGGAGTGAAGTTGCGTCTTGTTTTCCTCGCAGATGACGGTTCGGGTTCATTCTCTCCTGTTGCGTGGTAAGTGTGGTCCATTCGCAAACTTTATAACTAAAAAAACTTTTCACTACTCTCTGTCAACGAACTACTAACACTCTCTGCTGTTTCCTCCTCCGTCTTCGTTGGTTCATTTATACACGCGAAACGCGTTCTCTGGCTGGCTGGATTGTCCACTCGGTCTGCCGTACGTACATGGCGGCGCAAGATTGCAACCTCTCTAAAGCAAAGCCCTTGCTATATATATATATATATATATATATATATATATATATATATATATATATATATATATATATATATATATAAAAATAAATAAAAGCATAATTATAAAGCTACGAAAACCAAACGAATTTTATTTTATAGCGATTATACACTTATATAAACATATCAATGGGTAGAATATGAATATTCAGATTCAGATTCAGATTGCTGTAAAAAATGCTGTTGAAATTTATTCAATAGATATACTGAAGCAGTAATTTCAGTCAGTCTTATACATCCAAAGGAAAGTAAAAAGTCTTATACATCTGTCCCATGGCACCTCTTCTCTACTACTCTTAAATCAAGCCTGTCTCTGCTGCCCTTCCCCCCTCATTTTCTGCTCTCCTGAACCTCAACTTATCAGGCAAACCGCCTCGCTCTGACCCCCAACATGCAACACCCAGCCCCCACTGCAACAGAGACAGGGTGAACGGGGGTGAAACATGTCCTGGATATGTGAGGTGGAATGCATGTGCTGAGAGGAGTTGTTGGAGAGAGGCAGGGGGCTGATAAGCCTGGTGGGTGGAGAGAAAGTGGGATGGATGCAGGGAGCGCAGGAGGAGGGAGAGAAAGGGAGAAGGCGCTGTGGACTCAATCAGATGGGGAGGTAAAAGGGGAGGGCAAACAGAAACAAGTTTGACATATTTAAGACAAAGACCACAGCAATTGTGAGTCAAGTAGTTTCCAGCCACTGAAGAAGGAGCATCTTTATGTTACCACTTTATAGCAGCATAGGAATTTGTTTTTGCACATGGAAAAGAAAACAGAGACTCTGGGGCATAATCAGCTCCACTGACAACTCTGGATAGTGGAGGGAAGAAGCAGCAGGAGACCAGGGCCACAGGAAGCCAAAATACCACCATACCACCACTAAATAGATAAGACTTTAGGGGGGAACCTCTAAAAACACACCAAAGGCGCTTCCAACCTCACGCAAGGAAAGGAGGGGAAAAGTGACTCTCTACTTCTAGAGAAGAAATTGAGAGTTGAAGGAACAGAGTGACAAATAAAGGGAATTAGTTGAAGTGTGAGGGGAAAACGTGTGCGTCAAGGATTGACTGGACAGAAGTGGTCTCGACAAGAAGTGAGAAAGCAGCACCAATCTGGAGGACGAACAGCAAGAGGTCTACCGGGCCCCACAGCACAATGTGAGTACAAGAGCAGCTGCATCACCCAAACGCATTTAAATCATATTACAATGATTTAACCACCGAGGCATCTCCACACAACCGATTACAGTAAAAAGAAAGTAAAAGATTTTATATACTTCCGATGAACATAAAGCAACAAGTCTAACAGTTTTGAGAGACATAGAATTAATTATCGCAGCTGCTTTGTAACAGACAATAGAATAACCGCATGACAGAACAATAGAAAATCTTCATGCAGCATTCAAGCATGAGGACACTGCAATAACTAACAAAGCATCTATATAAAGCCATGCACACTAAGAGTTTAGAATAAACCAAGAAGATGTATTGTGTGTCTACATGCCATGATGTGGCAGCTACATTAACATCATTGTACAAATTTTCCTGATTGAGAATTCCTTAATTTTGGTCAGACAATGATATGACGTGTTATTCAAAGAAATGTTATTCAAACAATAATAAGAACAGTGAGTAAAATGGGTGGAGAGCCTAAATGTATTTTCAGTACGGGGCACAATGAGTCACCCCAGACACATGTGTGTGAGCGCATACACACTTTCCTTCCTGCGTGACCTTACACCTTAAAACAACACTTGAGACAACAATGGGAAACAGACGTAGAAAATAAACAACACTCAAGCACCCAGGACAGCATCGTAAATATTGTCCCCTGCTGTTAATATTGATATTAAGTGAGTGTCAACAGAAGTGCAAGCTGAGGTGTTTTTTTCCTTGCATGCATTCAGTTTCAACTTCAAGTGCACATTTATCAAATAAATACCCCAATATGAGTAAGAGTAGTGACTCCACTCAGGTATATGCTGGATCTCATGCTAAGTGAACCATCTAACAGAGTGACCGACACTGAATATCTCTTGTAGGGCTGGACAGCCGGTTGTTGCATTGGCTAAATAAAGCAACCGTTTCACTACACCAAAAATTTGCAGCATTTGTTGTTCGCAGTAATACCACCTTAATATTATTTTACTATAATATGACCTGTTACGCCACCACAAACACAGGTATATAGTCCTCTGTTGGCCCTTACAATTCAGCGATAGATTCTCTCATGTCAGAGCTTCCTTGTGTTGTACAAGTACAAAAAAAGTATGCCATTATTTAGTAGTGACAATGCCACGATTTGAGCTATCACATTACTGTGAGAGATACATCTCTAATGCAGTTAAACAAATTATTCAAGAATGACCCCTTTAAATCAAAGTATCTTCATGCTAACAGGAAGGACTGCATATGTGAGAGCATTCATCACCAGTCTGTCAAGTTGACAAAAAGGAAATACAAACAGGTTGACTATGTCATCCGCATTGGGATTTTTCCATTACTGTAGTTTTTTGGCAGCAGCGCTGGTTGTCCTCTGCCTGACTGGAGCGTCACTGTCTCCTGACCTTAGAGAAGTGAGGATATCCTGCACCAGACACAGCTGCGCACCACATAAAATCTGTCATAACACTGACTGAATGCAAACTAAAGGAGCGTGGATCACAGCAGACCTTACATAGAGGACCTAGCCTCAGAATGTGAAAATATAAGCTTTGAAATGCTGTTTGACGACATTTCACAAGTGTTTCATTATAAACCAAAAGGCAAGTTAAACAGGCGGTGTGCCATAATCACACCATATATTAAACATTTTATGCTTATGAGGCCATTACTAAACAATTTATCAATTATCAAGTGCTTCTATGACATAATTGTCTCCACACTTTACTGATACCAGGGGCCAATAGCAATATGTGAGAGAAAAAAAATCTGATAATGTTATCAGTTTTTTTTTCATTAACACGAAGATTTTTAGATGAGGAAACGTGCAAGTTTTTTATTGTGACCAAATGCACAGTATTGTGCAGGACGTGTTAAAGTTAAACTATTTTTAATGTTGTTGAGAACAAGTTTTAAATGTATTAACCGAGGTGGCACAATATAAGCATCAATTTGTATGTTTTGTTCTAATTAAATGCCATTAAAGGCTGCATCTGAACGTCTGTCTGTAATACCACCCCTACTTAACCCACAGGCATGACAACATGTATAAACACAAGCACACGGTTGTACACAAACAAACTGTTAGCAGACAGTCAACCTTCATCTCTCTACTACACAAACCGCAATTACGGCCCCTTTCCTTTTGGACAATCAGCTCTCTGATAACCATCACCTCACAGGCATCACACAAGGCTTGCTTCCTGACGGATAAAACCTGTAACCTCTGAGTGAACCCAGAGCTACGAAGCCTTTGAAGAGTGGAATTTGATTAGGTAAAAAAAAAAAGTATTGTGTACATATGGCACCAGACTACAATACTCACCAACTATCTAAAGATATGTTTTCCAAAAATACAGCCTCCCAACATACTAATTGGGGCCAACCCAACAGTTTCAAAACAACTGGAATGGTACGCGCAATCCTGACGACTCTGTAACTGATTGATGTATTTATTTTTCTGCCCACAGTTCACTATGAGTATGACAGGTACTCTAGAGAAAGGGGCCCATCACCAGGCCTTGGACCTGTCCGAGGAGCTGCCACCTCATCACCACCATCACCATAACAACCACCACCAGCATCTTCACCACTCCAATTCCCTGGCCTCAACCACTGCTGTGGGTGGAGGCAGAGAAACACCTTCACGTGTAGTTGTACCTCCTCCTTATTCTGCAGCTGAGAGCGGTGGTGGGGGCAGTGAAGCTCCTCTGGAGCTGCGAGGGTCCCTGGACTGCTGGGCCTGCTCGGTGCTGGTGACAGCTCAGAACCTGATTATTGCTACGATCAACGCCTGCCTTGCTGGACTGGTGTTCGGGACCATCCTGACGCCAGCCATCGTCATGGTGTCGTTTGGCTTTCTCTGCCACTCTACAGTAAGAAAGGGGCCATGGGGGGCAGGGAGGTTGAATGAGTGAGTGTGAGCACCGTGTGCATGTTGAAGGATTTTGATTTGTTGAGGCTCTTTTTCTGCAAGGCTCTTCTTCATACTCATCTACAACCAGCCAGTTAGCTGTCACACTACAGCAGGCCAAGTGCTCACTCAAGACTCAAATTTTGCAAGACTTGTGTGTTCACTTTTTTGGACAATTTAAATCTAAGCTCCAGAATACTATTATGAATACTATTATGTTTAAAAATTTATCAAGAGCATACAAACATTTGGTGCGAACCTTTGTGCAGAAACCAGTTTTCTGGGCAAAAAACTACTTCAATACTTCAACAGTATTTTATCAGACACATAATTCACCTGTTAACATAGAGTCTGATATTTGCTGCCTTCGTTTGATTAAAATAAGTAATATACCTCAACACATTTCAGTCCTGTGCAGTGCCCTTGGGTGTGAGAGTGGAAATGTTTCCATGTTTGTAAGGACAAATGTTTACACATACATTTGCTACATCTAAACACGAGATGAGAGAAATGGGGAGATGGCTACATCTGTCTTTTTCTAAAACATCTAAAAGTCCTAATCTCATAACTTTGATTCAAAAGTTTGAAATAGTTGTGCCTGGGGCTTAGGGTGGAGTTTAGCTCTATCAGCGATGAGATGTTTCATAATCAGATAAGTCTGAGGTTCTTTCAGATGTTGAGGAGACGGAAGAATTGGCGGGGGCGAGGGGTCAGGAGTCTGGGGAGCCAGACGCCAAAACACAAAACTTAAAAAAGACTGCTTGGTAGCTAGTTGGGGATTAAAGGATGCTTTGAAACAGACAATATAAAAAAATAAGGACAACTAGCAAGTCAAACAAAACAACCTATTAGTCAGTTAACGTCAACTTAGCTACCCAAAAAAAGTCATCATGGTTCAGAGACTTTTAATGCCTACCGATAGCATTTCTGTAGGCCCATGACCTCCTTAATGACCTGAGAGACCAGGATTCTCTGTTCTTCGGCTCTCTCACAATTAGGCCTCATGTGACAGCAGCTTAGAGAGGGATTAACCAGGACCTGGGAGGATGGAGAGAGAGGGGGAGAAATCAAAGAAAGGGGGTGAGAAAAAAAGGAGAGAAAGACAGGCAGGACAAGTATTTAGGGTTCTTGGAAATAAGCAGACAACACTGGGAACACTTTCAAAATAGTTGAGGGAATTCTGCTTGCAATAGTCATCAACAAATACATCCAACACAATATTTCACTTGACAAAATAAGCACAGACTCAATAAAACCTGGCCCAGATCTTGAGCCATACAGGAGGGCTCAAAAAGTAAAAACTAACACGGACATACTTGTGTGAGTCTTATCTGTTACAACCCTCAAAGCTCCCCTGCACCCTCCTTTTACCCTTTACTTTTTTTTTAAACCATGTACTGCAGTTTAAACCATCCCTCTGACTTGCTTACTCGTCCCTTAACTCCCTACCTCCCTGATGTTTTACTTTCCCTCTCCAGCTGGGAAACTTTCTGACCAGCTGTACATCTATCAGGATAGCATCACAATATTTCTGCACTTTTGTACAAAAGGTATGCAACTACCAAGACATGGAAATGATCATTTTCAAGCTTTTCACAATTGTGTGAGAGCCTTTGTATTATATAAGTACTAAATAAATGCTTTCTCCTAAAATGCTGATGAATCAAACCAAAACCTCAACCTTACTGGAGCTTCATCTCAGTGATCATTGATTTTTAAAAAGACAAAAAGTACAAAAGTTTAACTTTTCAGCTGCCTTGTCAGCATGCCCTCTGCTATAATAAATACTCTGCTCCCCCCATGCTCCTCCCTCAGGCCTGCAAACCTTTTTTACTCTCTGCACTTTCCTCATACACTTGAATGTTCACTTCATTCTTCATGGGGCGATAAGGATGATTCAGGCCTGCTGTCTCTTCATTCCTCTCCCACACTCAAATCCTGACCCTTTTACCTCCTCTCCCACTCCCCGAGTGTTCAGCTCAGCAGCAAGTGTACATGCTTTGACATGCTGAATATACTGATCAAGTAGTTTGATTTATCTTTATTTTTGACAAAATGAAATTTAGTTGCTTACTGATTCAGTGCATGTAAGAGTGTGAGAGATCTCAAACTACCAACTGGTGTCTGTCCTCCCCTCAGACACACATACCACAGAGAGAACGTCATCTGTTGTCCTTATCTGTTCTTCCCTGCACTTTACATGAGTATTTAAATCAGTATGTGCAAAGAGAACTCAAAACACAGAATAAAACAAAAGTATTGCCCAATATGTGCCACAGCTGTGTCCAATTTTAAAATCTCTGGAATTTGAATAGTATAATGCTATTGAAAAAGTCACATCCCTACTGCACACTGCTTAAGTGTCTTTGAGGAAGACAAGAGACCCTACCAGCTGCAGGCCCAGCTGCTCTGCAGCTGCTCCTGACCTTTGACCTCAATCTGAGAGGTTTTATCTGAGCATTACTAAACACAAAATAATAATACATTTAAGTCAAAAGAGAAGGAAAATTCATTGGGGAAAAGGAAAGAGTAGTACTTGTCCTTCCCTATTATGACAATGGAGGTGCCCTTGAGCACCCTAATTACTCCAGTAGAGCTGGCCAACAGATCAGACTGGGGTTTTATTGGGTGCAGGTATGCAGGTTTTAAATCTGTGCAACTGTGTGAGAGTGGTGCTTTCCTAAAACTGTGTTACTCTCAGTGAAGCAACCCTATTCAAATAAAGGTTTAAAAAATGTCGACATAAGTGGCACGCTAGAAGAATGACAAACTTACCTCTACAACATCCTGATGCCACATCATTCCAACTAATGTCTTCTTGTCTCCCTAGGTCCGCCCTCACGGGACGACCCCCTATTGCTCAGACCTGCTGACTGACGGAGGCTGCGTGGCTCTGCTGGTGGTGGGCTTCCTCTTGGTCACCCCTCTGTTGGTCCTGGCGCTTGCTGCATACTGCCGCCTAGCCCGACACCTCCAGCTGGGCCTGTGCTTCATCCCATACAGCCGGGCCGTGTACAAGAACCTGCCGGCCACCCAGCACCGTGGCCTGGGTACTGGCTGCTGCGGCGGCCGAGATGGAGCCAGTGGTAGTGGGAAGGGAAAAGTCTGGGTCTGAAAGTGAAGATGAAAAGTGGGGGTAGAGGGAGGTGGAGGTGAGGAAGACCATTAAATGAAGACTATGAAGGGAACTGAACAAGAGAACAGGGTGGTGGGTTGTATAGGATGATTAAATAAGGCAGTGAATGAAGGGACCAGCAAAGTGTGTACCAGAGAAGGGAGGAAGTTGTCAACGGAAATTACTGTAACAACCAGCTGAACATCCTGAAAGACAAGTTACATTGTTATAAATACTGACTAATGACTTACAGCCTATGACTTAACATCAGAGCAACAGTATTGATTGTTCACAAGAAAATGTTCATAGTATACTAATGAATTATGGGGGTTTTTTTTGTATTATTCCACTGGACACCTTGGCTGTTACTTCTTGTAACTTTCCAATTACAACATGGCATCTTTAAGTATGGAGCAGAGGACAAACACAGCATGCATTAACTAGGAAAGAGCCATTCCCAGGATAAATCATATATAGAAGTCAAATGTATACTGTTTCATGTAAACAATTTTAGAAAATGAAAACACCACAATACTAATATGAAGAATTACTAGTTAATAAATCATGGCAAGAGTGACTATGTAAATCAGCAATTATTTTAAACAATCAAAAGGAACCAATCTGCAGTGGTTAAAGACGTGGCACATTGGATATCCTCAATTCATTATGAAAAAATAAAACATCTAATCAAACCTGCATACAACCTTATCTTTCCTGAACAAATCACAGGAAATTGTAAAACTGAAAATAGCACACTTCACAAAGATTGGATTAACACGAAACATAATTGTATCGCATCACATTATGTTATGAAAAACATTTGTCTACTGTAGTTTTCTGTTATGTTGTTGCAATTTATTGTGTTATTACCATTTTATAAATAAAGTTTTTGGATTTAGCTGGAGTCATGTCTTCCCTGTACTGGCACTGAGCGTGATGGGTTGAGTCTACTACTAGGAAAAGGAAAGGATTATTCAAGAGGGGTTCCAGGTAAAGAGTGAACAAACTGGCCGCAGTGCCAGCCAACACCACTGGGAACGTACACTCAATTCAAAAACACGACAGAGTGCCACTGGAGCCACTCTACTTTGCTGTGGAAACACTCACTGTTGCAAGAAAATGTCCCTTGAGAAATCAGGAATGAGAAATGATTACAGTGAAATTTATCAAATGCAGCCTTGTGACTGAGCACACAAAACTCAACTGTGGTAAGCTTCACAGTGGGTAGTTGCTGTCTCCCCCAAATGGTGGAAGAGTGGAAGGACACATAAAAAAATTGACAAAGACTGTTCTCATAAAATTACCTGTGTGTAACAATATGTTACATGTGTACAAGTATACTAAAGGCCTGTGCTTCCCAACCTTTTTGGCTTGTGTGACCCATTAAATATTTTTTGCGTATTTTTGCTTTCCTAGTCAGCTCATCATCTCACAACCCAAGATTAATTTTGGGAACCACTGTTAGTAAGCATTATCCTTCCAATGAATTGACCTTATCAATCAGAGACATAGTTGCCGAAGTACTGTAATCCCATATCAAAGACTTTAGGGACTGTTCATTACTTATCAAAAGAGGAGGGTGGCTGGGGTGTGACTTTTTTTTTTTTTTTTTTTTAAACACTCCTTAAAGCTACAAGTATTTTCCCTTGAGCCTCTCTGGGTGACCTGCATAAAATCCATGACCCTCCCGTTATTCAATTTTTAAAACTTACCCTTTGATATTTGAAAGTTAAAAGTCAAAGACAAAATCCTGGAGTAGAAAAAAGGCCTCAGTTTTTCATGCTTGTCATGCATGCTGGTTAGATAGTACAAACAGTTTACTCTTGGCCAAATTTTACATGAGAAACATAGAATAAAGTGATTTGATGAAATATCATTAAGCTCAGACTTGGTTGTTTTTCTCTGACAGCAGTATTTGTCGCACATGATGTTTCCAAGGACTATCGGAAATTTGAAAATCCAACAATGATCTCTGTTTCATAATTGTTGTTTTACGGTTTTTGGCCATAATATATGCTGTATTTTTTTTTCATTCAGGCATGTTTTCTTGAAAAATCTAAGGTAAAATAAATACAAAATCCAACTGGTTACATTTTTATGCTCCTCCCCTAAGCCAAAATAAATATAAAATAACAAAAAGTCTCTTACCTTAAGTGAATTTGTGAACACGCAGCACACACTACATTCGTTAAACGCATCCATCCATCCATCCATCCATCCATCACAATCAATTTGTACTTTTATATAACTGCATCATAAATGATTATCTCTGTGTATTCAAGTACTTGCTGTGTTTATAAATGATTCTAACAACATTGTAGAAAAATAACTCATTCAACGATTAGTATTTAAAGTATGGGTATCCTGAATTTATTCATCACTACACTCTCATTCACAAGCATGTTGTCATTTACATTACATTAATTTTGCCGCTAAAGCAGCTTACTTTAAGTGCATTCAACCATGTGGGTACAACCCCAAAAAAGGTGCAAAAAGAACCAGACAACTACCTCAACTCCATCATAATCACCTAAATGCAATCATGCATCTTTTGACAAAGGGCCAAGACGGGGCCTGAAGAGATAACTTTCCTATCTACATAAGTAGTTGCATTACACTTAAATCTTAGCTTCTAAATGAAATATATTATTAGGCCTATATTTTACACACAGACACAGGGGATGGTGTGAGCGCAGTCCCCCACTACCATAAATTTTGCATTCCAGATTCCCACATTTGATGAATTTGCAGAGGTCAGAAAGCCAGAGCACAATGACAGTGCCTCTCCCTGGATGAACCACCTCCATGCCCATAGCATCACCCCCTCCATGTAAAGATGATGAAGACCTACTCCACAGGAGATCATCTTTCAGCCACATATGAGTCAGCTTCGTGGTGTCATGGAAGCAAGGAGCCATACATTAACAGGGTGAGCATAATGATCAAACAACTTGTGCACCATTCGTATAACATTACTTTTAAACTATAAAGGACTAATCATAAACCATTAGTATTCTTGCATTTTCCCATCATGATTCATCATTGTTTAGGTGTCCCGTGGTAGATTACTTCCGGGAGGGTTTGGTTTTCACTTTTGCAAGCGAATATAAACATTTGCGTTCAATAAGCTACTGTCTACACGGTTTATTCTTCAAATTTTACTTGATACAAATGTTAGTTTCATTCGTAGACTACAGGAGCACCTGCACAGTGACACTTACATCTCTCTGAAAACTATTATTTGTCCCTTATTTAGGCTGCTCCATCTATTGTCAAACGACATGTTCCATTCCACTTTTTTATGAGTAGTGGGAACACAGCCTTTATAAACCTCGACTGCTACTGAAGGTAAAATATCTGGTAGACCAACAAACCAATGACTGTATACAGTCTGTGGTAGAAAGCCAAAGCGACAAAATAATGCTTTGATCGTATGAGATAATCACACATAATGGGATTTGGGCGCCACCTGGTGGAGTACACAATTAACTACATCCGTATTAGACAACATTTCAGTCCCAGGTGAAATAAATTGACATTTACACTCGTTGGAAAACATTTTAGTCCAGTAATAAAGCCACACTTAAGAAAAAAGTGGGTGGAATAATAATACACCGAGTATCATACTCCTAAAAATATTACCCTTTGACATATTTAAGTCACAGCTGCAGTGAACACACTTCAGGGGCTTAAACGCCTGGTGGAGCTGTTAGTGGTTTGGGGAGAACATATTTCCCTCAGTTAATTAGGCTGCCTGAAAAGTCATGTTTTCGTCACCTTAAACTGAAACTGTATCCACACACAAAAGCGTTTGAAATAATTTCAGATATTTTAATAAGTAAAAAAAGGTCTGCTGGGTTTTCCAGGGAGCAAACTTACCTTGGATGAAGAAAAGGGCCGCCGTTGGTGACGTTACAAGTATGCCACTAAACTCCAAAAAGTTGTCTCAAAGTCATGTCACGGTCATTCCTCCAGCAGGACACGACAGTGTTTTTAATAAAATGCTACAGATTTAATAAATTGACCAGTATAATTAAGCCATTATACCTATTTTGAGCACAGGTATCGAAGAGGCGAGGAGCGGTCAAAAAAAGTCCTTAATTAGTTACACGTGCGCAACGCCGTTCGTGTCCAAATTGACCGGAAGTAGAAATTAAAGGACATGTCCGTATTTTTTTAATGTTCTTAGTTAAATAAAACACTCAAACATGGAAAAGTTAAAAGCAGGGCCACAAGAGCATCTGAAAATTTATTTACCAGTTCATTATTAACAATAATGAATGCTTGTTATGCATTCTGTAAAACAAATAATGGTATGAAACACAATTTTTGTATGACAAAACAGAAAATTGAAAATGACAGCAATGAAATGAAATGATAGATGTGAAAAAAACAGCCTCTACATTAAACTGTTTGTTGCTAGCGTTCTATTGGATAAGTTAGATAGAGTAGGTTGGTCATAGTATTGCCCAGTAACCCTGCTCTTGTACATGCCTGTACCACTCTGATCACCACTGGCTCCAAATATCTCTGAATGATCAGGGTTTAATTATTTTTACACCACAGTTAAATGAAGTTTATGCATTGGCATGAAATTACGGGCTATATGTGATCAAATATTGTATTTGTATTTTAAATGTTTCAGTCTGTCATTGTTTCCATATGATTTCTGTAGTCACTGCAGAACCAAGGACAGCTCTGCAACACTACAGGCCCAATGTGAAAGCTTTTGCAATTGCAAGGGCCTCTGAATAAAGACATTTCAATCTGGGGTTTGAACCAAGAGGTACTCCTCTTGAAGGACACGTCAGTCACACTGCCGCTCCACGTTTTGCTTCATAATCGTTGGCTGCATGTTTAGCCAGGTAATTACCTGTTAAGCTGCTGCAACTGAAGGAGGTCAGGATACAGAACAGACAGGATAGTGTGCAGCCATTCACAATACAAGTGGAGCACTACTCAAGGAGGACGAGAAGGGCTGTGCTGCTCGTTTTGCTGTTTTCTACTCTAAACATTTAGCAGAGGGATATAAGGTAAGCAAACTGCAGTGAAGTAACTGGATTCATATTTAAGATGTTGGATGTCAAAGATTAGTGGTGGAACCAAAGAAGTTACTTTTGCATTAAAGTCTTTTCATAAACATGAGCTTTGATCCTCTTGCAACCTTTCCTTTTGCATCCCATTATGCATTTATAAAAAATATTTTATTAGCACATCCAAAAATGCGTGTTTACTGCAACCAATACAGGCGAAACATTGTTTTTGAGTGAATGTTACCATACACACTGTATATCCACAGCATGTCTAAAGCAGAAGAGCGGACAGCCTCTACAAGTTCAGTCAACTCAGCTGCATCAGAAATGTAAGTTTAGATGTACAGCTCTCACTGTATATGTGCAGTTTTGTGGAGGCGCAGTCACCTTTTACAAGCCCCACTGTAATCTTTCATTTACAAACCACGAAATATGCCAATGCCAGTTCTCATGATACATTATGTATGTGGGTCAAGGGAAGTTTTCCCTATAATCAAGGTATCTTCAAATCTTTGCCATCTTTGCTTTTTAATGTTTTTCCCATGTAGTAGCAGAGATGGTTCCACATCAGGTTCAGTCTCTGAAACACCCAAGAAATCATCAAAGAAGTCCAAGAAATCCACTGAGAACATGAACAAAGTCTACAACTCTGTGCTCAACAGTGTTTTTGGGGCGGTAAGTAGCACACATCCACATTTTGTGAATTAAATCAATATTGTTGAACTGGATGTGACCATCTTCTTCTTGGCTATAATGGTGCTTGACCTCTGATGTGGCCCTGTGACCTCTATCCTGCACTGCAAGACGCCATTGAAACAGTTTAAGTAATAGCTTTTTACTTTAAACACCAATTTACCCCACTCTTTATTTAATAAAATTTGTGTTTCAGCTGAGCATGAAGCTTTTCCTCACATTTTAAAGCACTGTGATCTTTTAATGATGGGCTGAGAAAGGCTTGGAGATTGCTTTGAATAAGATCAAAAGGCACAGATGCTCTTCACCAGTTAAAGGCACCGTATGTCAGACATTAAAACATCAGAGTCAGAAGTGAGTTGGAAGTCAGGCAGTGTGCTTAAAGTTTTGTACGTGCTCTTTCTCGAGCTGCTATCACTAAGCTGGGTGTGTCTGCAGCATTAGTGGCTCATTAGCTGAGGCTCACTGTCAAACCCTATTAGGGTTATCCAAGTGAGGAGCACTACCAAACACTTGGTTGATTCAACGTGAGAGTATTTACTTTTTCCATTGTACATATTTATTGTTGTCTCGCACAAGACAATGAACCATGATCATACCTGAGAATTGCCCTCTATGTCTTCTGTCATTTAATTTTGCTTTACTGCTTATTATTACTTCAACATGCAGAGTATACATGTTCAGAAATACAAAGTACTTACATGTCTTTGACACTGAAAGCAATACAGCCATTTATGTATAAGTCAAGATACTTTGGTAGTATTTAATATTGCACAGTGTACAATTGTCTCTCCAATTATAAAAAATATATTAACCTTTCAACATTTGTTTTATTACTCTCTGCAGGAGCGAGAATTAGCTCAGGCTGAGTTGGATGGTAAGTGTCATTGCCACAGCTCACCAGATTACAGAGTCATTATAACTGTTGACATGTTAAAAGCTCCATCTGAAGTAATATCAAAAACCTTAAACCCTCTGGAACTGCTGTAATCTCTCTGTGACCCCTGACCTTTCTTACAGAGTTGCAAGAGGCCTTCAAAGAGTTTGACTATGATCAAGATGGATACCTGAACTACAAGGATGTGGCTGAATGCATGAGGACCATGGGATACATGCCCACAGAAATGGAGCTGCTAGAGATAGTACAACAGATCAAGATGAGAAGTAGGTTGATATAAGATCCTTTAAAAATGAGCCAAAACCAGACCCTTTAATAAATATATAGAATACATGCACACAATGCCTTTAAAATATGCATCTGTCCTCTCCACAGTGGGCGGGTTAATGGATTTTGAGGACTTTACTGAACTGATGGGACCCAGGATGATGGGGGAGACTGCTCACATGCTCGGACTCAAAGAGCTCCAGTCAGCCTTTGTGCAGGTACGTCAACTGATAATTTGGGCAATTTCCTTGCCTTTTTTTCCACTCTGACACACTGAAATGTCCAAAGTAAAACCACTTGTTTGTGCAGTTTTCAACCCATTCTCATCATGACTTTTTGTTTTTAAAAGTTTGACCTCGACGGAGACGGAAAGATCAACCAGGACGAGATGAAGGAGGCAATCAAGACAATGCTGGGGGAGAAGCTGAAGAAAGGAGAACTGGAGGAGATCTTAAAGGAGCTGGACATCAACTCAGATGGAAGCATTGACTTTGAAGGTGAGAAAGTTCAGACGATAATTGCGCATCACATTTTATGCATGTGGACCAAACATCATTGGCTATTTGCTGTTAAACCAATAAACTCAGCACTGTCTTGACTTGCTCTGTTATCTCTCTCTGCTCTCCAGAGTTTGTGATGATGCTCTCCATTCGCTAGTTGCTGAGAAGACCGACCACAAGGACAAGATACACTAACACTTCTGAATCATTCCATAGATAGTTAATACTATGAATGTAATGCAGGTATAGACATCTACAACATAATGTGTGCCTAACTGTAATAACTGTATGACTTGCTAAGATATTCTGATCGATACATGAACGTTTTGCAGTGATGTTACATGTAAATAAGACTGAGATGTTTTGCTATTTTTAATAAAGAAATTAAAATGAGTTTTTAAAATGTGTCTTTCGATTAAACACCATGACAACATTATTATAATATACAATATAAAAAGTAATTAATTGACTGGTCACATTCCTCTCAAACAGACTTTATTCCAAAAACAAGTCTTTTATTACCCCCAGGTCATTGTCAAACAACAAAATGGATGTAATTATCATCTTCTAGCGAATATAAGTTAAATATAAATTAAGGTCATGTCACTTGTCAATTGTTAACAACAACAATGCAGCTTTGAGCTTTGTCACATCTACTGTCTTCAGAACTGGAGAAGCACTTGTACATCCAAAACCATGATGGTGCACGTGTGTCAGGAAAAAAAAGTCACATTTTCAGAATAAAATCCCACATCAGGCCAACATTTGATGGTGGCACTGGAACCAATCATAAAGAGAACTTATGTCCTATTTGAAGATCTAAAAGTTTAACACTACTGGTAACTTAATCTGCTTATTATTATAACATCAAACTATATGTGCACAGTTATGAAAGATCTGCAAGATGCACCACGTGTGATCTGCTGAAATTAAACTCTTGTTATCAGACAAGAAACAGAATAAAGGAGAGATATTCAACTTGGTGTTTCACAGGAGGAGAAGAGATGTACGAGACAATGCCATCACAGGAGTCAGGAACGGGGCTTCAGGGAATACTAATTCAGATGTCTAAGGACTGTTTGCAAGAATGGGCTCTCTACTGTAAATGTAGCACCAGTACCACCACAAAAAAAATGTTGGGATAAATTAAAAATAAACATATCTCACATCAAGTATATCACTCCTCACGAAACCTTATGAACTTGTGTTTCCATGTCTTGCTTGCTCAATAAGTACAGTAGACTATGTTAGGGGGTATATGCTAAAAAGGGGTGACTGTCTGTCAACATTGCGTCTGTCCACAGTGAGTCAATGACCCATCTATTTCCTCTCCTCTTACAGGAATGTTTGCACTAACTTTTGGAAACCTTTTAATGACCTGAAATACCATCCAAAAAGCAGATTTTGTAAACAAATGCATATAAGTCTTCTGGCATGTAAGAAGAGCTAATGTGAACATTTTGTGCACTCTGTATGGTACTCACATTAGCAGGGTTGAGGGTATTCAGGCATCCCCAGGATGACACACACTAAAACTGGATGCACTCAGGTTACTGTAGTGTAAGATGCTGCTGGATTAAAGCCCATACTGAATGGTATAAGGATGTATGTTGTGTCACTTCCACAGCTTTGTGAGGCTATCATGAATAGATTCAGCAGCTTGTTACTGTGTGCTGAAGGTACGTTTTGAGTATTTGTGGCAAGTTTGGACCAACATCATGCAAGGGTGTATTGTCCAATGGTCACACTGCAGTCACTCAAAATCACATCACAACATCCTTCGATGTACAGCCCAAAACACAACAAGCAAGTGGCTACAACACCTATACCTCTTGTCTCTCTGTTAATGCCAGTCTCTACGTGCTATTAAACCTCTCTTCTTCTTGTAACTTCTTCATTTTTCAATCCTTTCTTCTGTCAGTCCCCCTACATGGTAGATAGATACAGATGGATAAGCTTCTTCTTCTATTTTGGCTATCCACAACTCACAGTGTCTTCATGGTGCGACAGGACAACTGCTAGGCTAGTAAGACTTGTTGACGATCTGCTGTTGTCTACAGCTCGTTGGTCAGCTCGTCAGCAAATTCAGCCATGATGTCATGCACCCAGATGTCCCTTTCTTCCTGTGAAGTGTCAACCAGGAAGACCGTCAACTTCCTGTCCCACGCGTTAGTGGCTTCCTGTATGGCCTCCAGCTGTGCCACGAGTGGTTTCTTCTCCACATGGTTCCTGAAAACGATCGAAGCCTCCTCCGACCACTGCCTTGGCTTCAACCCTGTAAGGGAAACAGGTGTGAAGGTTAAGGTCAACTTCACGTTAATGATGAAATATTAACATTTAATGCTACATGAAATAAACACTAGATAGGCACTTTGCTTGCTGTGTGCATAACTATTCCAATGATGTTCTCACTGACTTTACACTGTGGGTCAGTGACAATACAATTATTTTACTGCCCTATAAGAATATAACATAATATTCATAGATACTATGTTATTGTTGTTATGTGAATTTTCATTTATTGTAAACTGCTCCGAACTTTTAAGTAGGTCTACCCCTATTTTTCCTCATTTATGATTGTTTGCCCTAAAAGGGGCTCATTTAGTAGACGACTGAGAGAAACTCAATCTCCTGACAGATGAATGGGTTTTATTTTCCACTGTGTCTCTAGCACAACCATTAGCACAGAGTGTTCTTCTCTCAGGCTCTTTTCATGGCTCAAGAATTAAAAAAAAACAAGTATTTGGAGCTCTGGTCTTCTTTTTTCATTAGATAATGGTTCTTGCAGGTACTGCACTGAACCACTTCACCATAGTTAAGCACTGGCACAGAATAAAATAGCAGGGACAGGTTGCACAAAACACCATTAGTTTTCTCCTTAAAGGAGAAGTCTGGTATTTTGCACTTTGAGCCCTATTTCTGGGTTGTTGAAGATGAAATAGAGTGGTCATTATCAAAATAGTGACGACTGCTCATTTTCAGAGAATTTGGCTTTCCCCTGCCTGGTTTAACAGTGCTGCCTATGGCCATGTGTGAACCTGTCCTAAAACCACCCTTAACATTCGTTTTCAAAGCCATGAAACTCACCGAGTGGTCAGTGGTGTTCGTTAATTTTCTGACATAAAAATCATTGCAAACTGTGGTTTCCACCCGTGTTTTCGCTATTGATCTCGATTGTGGAACTACTTTTTCCACTTCACCATAGTTAAGCACTGGCACCGAATAAAATAGCAGGGATGGGTTGCACAAAACACCATTAGTTTTCTCCTTAAAGGAGAAGTCTGGTATTTTGCACTTTGAGCCCCATTTCTGGGTTGTTGAAGATGAAATGAAGAGTAGTTTCTATCCGTGTTTTCGCTATTCATCTCGATTGTGGAACTACTTTTTCAGCAGCCTCACATCCGTAAACTTTGATCGATCATTTGACCCTGAAGCGTTATACACTCCAGCCCACTTGATGGCGATAAGGCTCCTTTACATAGGTGTTGCCAACCGGCAGGAAACCATTGCAATGTAATGGGAAAACAAACGTTTAGGATGGTTTTAGGACAGGTTCACACATGGCCATAGGCAGCAGTGTTAAGCCAGGCAGGGGAAAGCCAAAATTTCCCGAAAATGAGCAGTCGTCACTATTTTGGTCTTAGCCACTCTATTTCGTCATAAACAACCCAGAAATGGGGCTCAAAGTGCAAAATACCGGACTTCTCCTTTAAGGCTTAATTTCTCCTTGGCTAAGGGACTTACACAGTTGCACAGAAGCCCTTCGACGGTTTCATTAGTTAAGGAATAACTTAACTCACCTACTGCATTGTAAGAGATATTAGAGTAGCAAAAGTTTCCATGGAGATTGTCTGTGACGCTTGTGGCGCCTGTTATCATCTCACAAAGTTGCTTATAGTTAGATAGTGAAAAAATGGCAGAGGAAAAGAACCATATTGGTCAGAGGAGGAAAAGATCATACTACTATAGGAATACAATCATGGAAAGCACATCCTACAAAGTAAATTTGATCCCCATATACCAGAAAAGTATTGTAGGAAGGAATTGCAACAAGAATGAATTTAGTCAAACTATAATAAATAAATAGTATTAATCTGTGAGATATCAAGTAACTTCTGCTGGCATGTAAATGTACAGATTTTCCTTCTGATAGTAAGGTAGAAATATAAATTAGGAGCACATGGAAATACTCAAGTAAAGTCAGAATACCTGAAAACAATACTTATGTATGTCACTTTAGTAAATGTACTTCATAACATTCTACCCCAGCCATCAGACTCTGTTGTGGTGGAGCTCTGTATGGACTCCTTTCTACTCACCAGCCAGCTGAGCAGTGATTCCCTGGAACGGCAGCTGTCTGAACTCCTTTATCAGAGGCCTGAGCTGTGTGCAGCTGACCAGCTCATGTTTACCATAGTCCAGCTCATACACAGACACCAGCCCATTGGTCAGAACTCCCTTCACTAACACACGATGCCAGCTGAGAGAACAGAAAGAGGGAGAGCAGATATATTTAGGCAAAGCACAAGCTGTGACTGAATATCAAATACAGAGAGAAATGTGGCAGAAGGCACCACAAATACTCTGTGAAAATCAGAATAACTCACCTGTTCTCCACTTTAGCAGCGTATATCTGATTCTTCTCTATATTGACTGGTTTCTCCTCAGTTTTATTATAGTAGAGAATCATCTCTCCCATCAGCACCACCAGTTTGTACATATCTCTCCAAGGCTGCAGCACAAAGTGGCCTGGATGGCACGCCACTGATACGTAGACATCTATGTTGTTTCCTGAAAACAAAAAGACCTCTGTGTGAGGATGTTTTTCTATGCTACATTAAGGTCCAAAAATATTCCCACTATCTTTTTTACCTGCTGGGGGCAGCTCCAGTAACGGTGGCAGCTGGAGAGAGGATGACGGGGCTGATGGTGTCTCTGGTGGGCTGGTAGTGGTCGTGCTGCCTCCTCCACCTCCTTTGGGTCCTGACAGAGCCCTCCTGAGATGAGGCTTGGCTGGGACAGAGGCTGACGTTGGACTCCCATTAGTGTAGTCACTGGTGCTGGGAGTCTTGGAGGATAGAGTGGCTGTAGAGATCTTGCCAGGGCTGTAAAATAAAATTAATAGACAAGACATTAGGTGTATAAGATAAAACATACGTTGTAACTGAACATTAGCCAGACAGTGAACTGATAATACAAGCAAATATAAAAGGCGCAGAGACCTGTGGCTTGTCAGGAAAACATCTGGTTGCTGTTTGAAGAGGTCAGACTGAGCCATCTGATGGTTGAGGCTGCGGGCCGGGTCGTGGAAGTTCTTGTCGGTGAAAAGGTGGACATAGATGCAACGCTTGGTTTCATCTACCTTGGCAACCTAGGGGGAAAAGTCAAGGTGGGTGTGGAGGAAAATGAGGAAGAAAAACAGAGGGGCTGAACAAATGAAGGCATAATTTGAGTGATTTCTAATACAAATCATCATCACTTCCATATCATGATGACTATCATTGAAGAGGTAAGCATACCTTCATGCTACAGTCTGTGGTGTTGAGCACTTTCTCTCGAAGCCATTGGACAGCATCTGGAGTCCAAGATCCAACACTGACAGCCAGGTCTGCCAGACAGCATTTCACAGCCTAAACACAGGTTGCTAGAAGTCATTTTCTCAGATAAAGTGAAGGACTAGAGGGCGCTGACGAGAGTACATAGCAAAAAACATGATGTTCACACTTAAAAGACAGTGATGCTGACCTGTGGGGGGATCGCCATGAGGTCACGGAGAAACGGTGGTGGGATCTCTCTCAGCTCAAACACCTCGACAGAAGCCTGAACGCCCACATCAATGAACAGGATGTCCAGCACTCTGCTGCCGTGCAGGTTGGTGATCTTAAGATAGAAACACAGACGGGGAAGCCTCATATTTTTTACAGTTGTCAACAAAAGCCTAGATGACCACTGCAGTGAACAAAATAAACAAATCAGTTTCCAAGTGGTATATGGAGGTATACACTGTTATGCAATTGCTGTTAGATTTTCTGCCAATTTCAAATTATGTCTCTCTGGCGTACCTGTTTGACAAGACTACTGTCATCAGTACATCTCACATTTAAAGGAGCCATTGTTACAAAATCTAAATCATGATACACTTGTTAGTTTTGTAAATCAATAATGTTGTTTACATAGCCAGGTAGTGAGACTTCTGCCTTTTAGAACTTATTTTACAGCAACATCTTAAAAGCACAATTCAAAAATACTTATTTCTCATTATAGCTGTAGTGGTCAGTCTAGATTGTTTTGGTGTGAGTTGCAGAGTGTTGAAGATATCGGCTGTAGAGATGTCTGCCTTCTCTCCAATATAATGGAACTAGATGGCACGCAGCTTGTGGTGCTCAAAGCATGCATGCATTTGAAAAACTCAGCAGCAATGTCTCTTTCCAGAAATCATCACCTGTTACTCAAGATAATGCACTGACCTTGTTGTGAACAGTTTCGTGTGGGAACTATTTTCTCTCCACCAAAGTACACTTGCCAACCGTATCACCATCACAGAAAGAAGCGTGCATTTACTCATGGACGAGAAGTTCGTGTTCGTGACAGTGCGAGACGTAAACTTCAATGGTGTCCACCTCGACTGAGCTTGGTGCTTTGAGCACCACAAGCTAAGTGCCATCTAGTTCCATCATGGAAAAGGCAGACATCTCTACTGCTGATAACTCCAACACACAAAACAGTCTAAACTGATAAATAGTACTACAGGTAAGAGGAAAAACTTATATTTTTGATTTGGGGATGAACTGTCCCTTTAGCAATAGAGGAGAAGGGAGTGTGTGCATGGAATAATGCCATAATTTGGATGGTAATAGACTTCGTAAAATCTTTCTTTTTGATCTCTATTCTTATGGTAACTAAACCTGCTGCTATTGTGCAATCATGACTTTATTCCTATTGTCAGGCCAACATCAATCAGATGTGGATTTATTTCACAGTCTTTGCTGTGGTGAACAGTGTAATCTTACCTCTACGCGAGACCATTTGCCTTTGTAGCGAGCCAGACATCCTTTCCCACAGAAGGGTCTGGATACCAGGAACTCTGATGTTACCTGGAACAAAAAATATGTTCCATCAAGACACCAGTATCATCAGATTATTGCAAAATCTGACAGTACTTCCTCTGGGTTGGTGAGGTTATTGAGTACGTGTAACTGCTGCTTTATAACTGCAATAAAATGATACTGTAAAAGCTCACACAAACATTTCACAGGTCCACCCAGTCTGCTGCAAATGTACACTGCAATGACATCAAAGATGAGGACTTTAGATCTGTGGTTACTTGAAATGGGAAGGGGGTGTTGTCAGTGTTTAAAGAAATTAGGATGAAGTATGAATTAGAATTATGAGTGGTTGATTTATTCCTGAAGGAGTGATGTTTCCATCTTACTCAGGTGATTGATGACACCAAAGTTACCAATAACAGCAGAGGGGGTTACCCTAACAGATAAAAAATATACATTTTGCTGGTCCCAATTATGGATTACCAAATCTGGGTATTCAATTTTCAAAGTTATTCTCTGAACTTCGTTCTGACTAGAAAAACAAAACCAGACCATCCGGTTTGTTACAGGCTGTGGAAATCATATGTATGAAGAATGTAATGAAAATGTCAAGTGTAAATATTTTATCATTTCTCTACATGCCTGATGACTTCATATATGCTCTCTGGAATTCCAAGAAGTCTCTAGCCATCATGAAACACAATACCAGACTCCACACTGTGTTTCCCGAAACACTGACGTAAAGCATTACTGAGCTGCAACTATGAGCTTTAAAGGACAGCAGTGGCACACCTAGAAAAAGCATCAGCTCCACTGTGCTGCTAACAGATTAAGTGGCTTGGCAAGATTATCAACCTTAATCTCAATCTGTCCACAACTCTGTTTGAAAGAAGCAGCACAACACAAATACATTCACAAAAGGCTTGTGTGAGTCTTAGTCTGCTCTGTTTACTTCCTGTGAATATGGCACCTGACTAAACATGCTGGAATGACATATATACATCATAATGGACACATATGTAAGCACACAACAAGGAAGGTTGATATTTTTCTCTTATCATTTCCATCCAGGAATATGCAGCACATCATGTATGTTCCATTAAGAAAAAGTAATTCTATATTGATAAAAACAAATGCAGAAATATGCTAAAAAAATGGTGTGCCTGCTAAATTTATAAAATGGTAACATGTATAGCTATAGAAAAGAAGTCTAAGATGTGCAGAACCTAGAGAAGCAAATTAAATGGGCTGTCAAATGCTTTGAAGTCTGGAATAAGTACACAGGAGTAGTTCCAGACCAAGAGTGGGTCTTTAGGTCTTTCATGAAATTACTACATTTTGTAGGGGTGTTCCATCCTTTGTAACCCTCCTCCTACAAGAACAATGGCTCTTACAGTAAATGTCATGATCACAGTAATTCACTGCCAGGTCTCTATCTCTCTACAAATGACGTTCTCCTTCCATCCTGTGTATTGATGTATGTGTAATTATACTAATTGAAGCATAATGAATATAATGATTTAATGATGTTAAAGGTTAAGGTTGATGTTATACTATATTTTTCTTTTTATTTTTCTTATATTCCATGATAAGACCAAATTCAGCAACATTCTTTCAAACTTCCCCACCATGTCTTTGGGACCACACCCATTAATTTCTACTGAAGATATACATTTTCAAAAAGCTGGTCAAAAATATGTAGCTTTATCCTTAATAAAGGAAGAGTCATTCCTTAACAGCTGGACATTGCATGCACTTTTTAAACAAGAGCAAATAGTGCATTTGTCTGGGACTATTTTCTGCAGTAGATTACTACACATAAAAAGTATTTATGTATAGTATATACAGCACCAGGACCATGAATGTGGCATAAATTAATATGCCAATGTTAACTGTAATGAGAGACCTTGTAGCCTTGTGTAACGATGTAACTCCTTGATGTGTTTTAAATGTTCTTGTCAAAATGTAAATAAAGAATAAACAATTCTACAGTTTCACTGAGACAACAAATGTAACATGGTGTTAACCTGTGAGTGGAAGTATGTCTCGATATTCTCCAGTATCTCATTCAGCTTTGCAAGGCCTCTGGAGGGCAGCTGACAGTAGATGGTCCCATCTGAGCAGACGCTTCTGACAGTCACGTTCATATAAGCGCTGTTCACCTGAGGAGAGCCAGGGATAAGAGTTTAATGTGTCACACACACACCCGCTGACCCAACTATGTACAGTACAGGCCAAAAGTTTGGACACACCTTCTCATTCAATGCGTTTTCTTTATTTTCATGACTATTTACATTGTAGATTCTCACTGAAGGCATCAAAACTATGAATGAACACATGTGGAGTTATGTACTTAACAAAAAAAGGTGAAATAACTGAAAACATGTTTTATATTCTAGTTTCTTCAAAATAGCCACCCTTTGCTCTGATTACTGCTTTGCACACTCTTGGCATTCTCTCCATGAGCTTCAAGAGCTAGTCACCTGAAATGGTTTTCCAACAGTCTTGAAGGAGTTCCCAGAGGTGTTTAGCACTTGTTGGCCCCTTTGCCTTCACTCTGCGGTCCAGCTCACCCCAAACCATCTCGATTGGGTTCAGGTCCGGTGACTGTGGAGGCCAGGTCATCTGCCGCAGCACTCCATCACTCTCCTTCTTGGTCAAATAGCCCTTACACAGCTTGGAGGTGTGTTTGGGGTCATTGTCCTGTTGAAAAATAAATGATCGTCCAACTAAACGCAAACCAGATGGGATGGCATGTCGCTGCAGGATGCTGTGGTAGCCATGCTGGTTCAGTGTGCCTTCAATTTTGAATAAATCCCCAACAGTGTCACCAGCAAAACACCCCCACACCATCACACCTCCTCCTCCATGCTTCACAGTGGGAACCAGGCATGTGGAATCCATCCGTTCACCTTTTCTGCGTCTCACAAAGACACGGCGGTTGGAACCAAAGATCTCAAATTTGGACTCATCAGACCAAAGCACAAATTTCCACTGGTCTAATGTCCATTCCTTGTGTTTCTTGGCCCAAACAAATCTCTTCTGCTTGTTGCCTCTCCTTAGCAGTGGTTTCCTAGCAGCTATTTGACCATGAAGGCCTGATTCGCGCAGTCTCCTCTTAACAGTTGTTCTAGAGATGGGTCTGCTGCTAGAACTCTGTGTGGCATTCATCTGGTCTCTGATCTGAGCTGCTGTTAACTTGCCATTTCTGAGGCTGGTGACTCGGATGAACTTATCCGAACGTTTCGTTGTAGCACTTGATGGTTTTTGCGACTCCACTTGGGGACACATTTAAAGTTTTTGCAATTTTCCGGACTGACTGACCTTCATTTCTTAAAGTAATGATGGCCACTCGTTTTTCTTTAGTTAGCTGATTGGTTCTTGCCATAATATGAATTTTAACAGTTGTCCAATAGGGCTGTCGGCTGTGTATTAACCTGACTTCTGCACAACACAACTGATGGTCCCAACCCCATTGATAAAGCAAGAAATTCCACTAATTAACCCTGATAAGGCACACCTGTGAAGTGGAAACCATTTCAGGTGACTACCTCTTGAAGCTCATCGAGAGAATGCCAAGAGTGTGCAAAGCAGTAATCAGAGCAAAGGGTAGCTATTTTGAAGAAACTAGAATATAAAACATGTTTTCAGTTATTTCACCTTTTTTTGTTAAGTACATAACTCCACGTGTTCATTCATAGTTTTGATGCCTTCAGTGAGAATCTACAATGTAAATAGTCATGAAAATAAAGAAAACGCATTGAATGAGAAGGTGTGTCCAAACTTTTGGCCTGTACTGTACATAGACAAACTCTCCTGTACCTGTAACGGGCTGGCTAGCGTCTTGTCCTGCAGGGCTTTCATGCAGGCGGCATTGATGTTGACATCATCATCCTGCGACGTGTCATACAGGACGACAAGAGGGGTCTGCCCTCTCTCTAGGATCTCAGCCAATAGGATCTTTCCACTTGCCATTGTCTCAAACTTCTTCAGCACGGCAGGCTCCTGGCAGAATGGCTCCAGGCCTGGATACACACACACACACACACAAATAGTTAATAAATTTTAACTAGTTGGGGAAAATAGAAGGGTGAAACAAGTAGGACAAAACAAGAAAGTGTTTTTTCAGGCTCACCTGCCAGTTTACACTTGGTCGCCTGAAAAGGCAGCTGGAAAAACTTCTCATGCAGCTCAAACACTTTGGTTTTGCTGATCACCTCTGAGAAGCCATGATCCACGTAGTACACCTACAAACCAAAAGACAGGAAATACTGATACTTCCTCATGTGTCAAAAGCCCACAGTCCACTTGACAACCTTCCACATATCTTTCGCAATCATCCTCTGCTTTCCAGGAAACCTTTGATCCTCTGAGTTCAGACAGATTTCTCCATTTGTCTTGGATCCATTACTTGGCCTTCAGTAACTACTGCCCTTAGTTATTTTCTTGACTTCTCACCTTGACCTTGTCGGCCATGACCTCACAGACTTGTGCCCTCAGAATCTCCTCCTCTTCCTCTGCCCTGACAGCAACAAGTTGGCCTGAGGATGGCGATGACAGAGGGGTTGGACTGCTTTGGTTCAGGCCATAAAACTCCCTCATTTCATCCTCCATGGACTCCTGTGCCTGGGAGTAACCCTCACCAATATACCTGAAAGAGGAGAAGAGACAGACAGTGAAGGATTTATGAACTGGAGGGTCTTACAGCACATTTGCACATACACTTCTCTCCTACCTGAGTATAACTCCATTGGTGTTGGTGGCCTCCACCACTAACACAGAGGGGTACTCCTCTTTGGGGATCTGCAGAGAAGGCACTGCGTGGTTACTGAGCCTCCTCCCCAGTTCCTGCCTCACCCTCAGCTCCTCCTCACTGGCCGAGGAATTTCTCCTATTACAGTTCTCATCTTCTCCTCCTCCATCTCCACTGCTGCTCCTCCTGTACAAGATGGCCCTCTTGGGGTTGTCAGGCATCGGGTAGTCGATGGTGCAGATGTCAGAGAGGAGGTGTAGGTTCTCCAGGACATGTCCAGGCAGTTTGAACTTAAATAGATAAAATTAAATGTAATAAATCATAAAGTGTACCCAGCTCCTAAATTTGGTAATGTGACTAATATAAAAGTGTTTCAAAATGTTACTGACTTTGTAGGTGTCCTGGAAGAGCTTGGGAAGCGCGTGGGCCCACAGGCCGTTGGAGTACTTCACCAGCAGCTCCTCCAGTTTCAGCTTCAGGTCGGGGCTGAGGGTGGCGGGGGAGGAGGGAGGGCTAGGGGACGAGGAGGACGATGGAGGAGTCTGAGGAGAGCGAGAACCAGAGCGAGTCGGATGGGTGCTGGGGGGTCTCTGCTGGGCGGGGGACTGCATGGGTTTGTCTCCTGGGGTGTTTGAAGATGGGACAGGGGCAGTGGTGGAGTTTGGTTTTAGGATGGGCGGAGGGGAGGATGTGGTGGTCTGTTCCTTGGCAGGGTACAGTAGCAGCTCTGATGGGTTACTGCTGCAGGTTTTCTCCACCTAGGAGAATAAATGTAAAGGAGTTATTATGAAAGCATTTATTATTCATTATACAGACTGATATAATTGCCAGTGAGCTGCTTAACATGTACAATATATGATATCACAACCAATGCAAAGTAAATTGTACAAGACAAAAAAATAATTCTGTATATTTGATTCCATAAATAATTATTTGTGATTATTCTTTGAAAACAAAAATGCATCTTATAATAATAAAATATAACAAATAACTACAGTAACATAAGGAATGCATACAGTGCATATGTGCGTCCAGGTCTCCAGGTCTTTGATGGCCTCAGTAGGCATGTCCTGTTTGTACAGTTCTCTGTAGATCTGAGGCAGCTTCGACACCCAGAACCCGTTACTATACTTCCCCAGGATCTCCCTGATGCGACCCTGGACCTGCTGAGGGTTGTAGGGCTTTCCTTTCCCCGAGCCGAGGCTCTCGTTCAGATTCATGGGTGCTGGGGAAAAAACAGAGAGAAAGGGACATTAGGCATACACATGCTTGCAATTACGGCTTTGATCATTTTGCCCCTGGAACTTATGGGTTGCATGGCATGCTTTTCCCAAAAACAAAGGCTCTTGAGTTTTTAGAAATGGATGATTTGAACCAAAAAGAAGAATGATAATGAGAGATCTTCACAACCAAAGTCATGCTTCCTTTTGCCCCTGGTTTTGTCTTTTGATGGACTGGAACTTGTCTTTTGGTTTAAATGAGCTAGAAATGAAGACGAGGAAACAACAGAGAGACACCAACCCACTAACCTTCAGGCTACTTTTTCCTTTAATAAAACTTTAACTGTTAAAGTGGTCAAACTGTCAAAAGTCCACTGAAACATGTTGTTTGCAAGTGTCAATGTCTGGGCCTGAAAAATAAGGCCAACACCGAAGTGCCAAAAACTGCAGTTTCTGAAATGGCCACCTGCTGCTAGCTTCAAAAGCAAGTCGATCCCCCCCAGACTCCCATGTTTTCTGTACTTTACAGAATAAATAAACATGTTTACATCCTGGGAGGGGGGTTTATATAACTCAACTGTTTGCATTTTATTAAGGCTTAAAGTTGTGCATAATTAGGAGCGTAGCTGCTTTGAGTGAGAGGTGGATGCCACCACCACGACAACGTTTGTTTGGTAACTTAACCATGACATGACCCCAGGGTCACCGAGTATAGACTTAGCCTTAGCTGTCTTATTTCAGTGTATTTTTAGTTCATTTTAATGTTTTGGTCGGCTAAAAAAGACAGGTTGTAATTAAAGACCCTCTAAGAAGTCAGACGTTCAGAAATATATTTTGATTTTATGTTGTGAGCCTGTTCTTTGCTAGCAAAAATTAGCATGAGCATTATCACCCAGCAAACAATAGTCGTGATTTAAACGTATTGGCCATATTTAGCTCTGATTTAGTCTAGCTACATGTAACCCAAATCTAGCCGATTTAATTTTGAAATTGATTAAATGTAATTTTCGCCATTGCAGATGGCGTGCGGTATGATATTCAATCACATATGGAGAGTCAACAGTAATTAAAATATGTTTATCTCCATTTTTTGGACATGGTCTCTACATAGCCGTATAATTGATGATGTCTACACTTTGGCTATGGTTAGATGTCTACCAAATATTCACTGACAGCCCAAATTCAGCCGTGATTTAGCCTAGACGTCAGGTGTTCATGTAGACGGCTATTAGACGTTTTTTAAACCAAAAAATGCTTGCTGGGCACAGTTGACCATAGCCATAAACACACTGTGCTAATCAAGCCAGAAGCTAGCATCAGTGTTAGCTCCACCCTCTTGTCCATGTATGGTCACTTCTGGCTCCAAAAAGGAGGTCAGAGGTCTCAATAAACATCATTTCCTCCTCACTCAGGGATGTCTCTTAACATACAGGAAGCACAGGCTCTTAAACCAGTCAGAATCAAACATTAACAGTCTCTTCTGACTGTAGGGGCCTCAAATAAACATCTGAAATTGCTTGAGTTTTCAACACACGTTCCTCAAAGCTACGCAGTTTATTACATTCTAGTGCATTTCCCCAGGCTATACCCATGGTATCCCCTCTTCAAACAGGCAACATGGCAACAACACATTCTTAGTAAAGGAGGTGCAGAGGAGGGAGGCTGACACAGAGAACACAGCCCCTGGACAGTTGATTTACTTGAATGTTCTTTAAAAAAACTCATTAGGAACCTCAGAGAGCCCACTGAGATAGGGTTGCTGTTTGTTTGCTTGACACATCACAAAACTGTGAAGGTCTGTAAGAGACGTGATTTGATATTTTAGCACAAGACAACACAGCATGACACTGGAAAATGGATTTTTGCTTTGTTGAATCCTAAATGTCCTCCGGTAATGGTTAGAGCAGCTGGCCAGCATTTGAAATGCCCGAAGCTATGTACAGGTCTGGGCTACATTTCTATTCATTTAGAGGACAAAAACCTACACAAAATGTATTTTTAGCGTAATAACAAGCAGCCTGTCCTACTTACGACCGGTCTGTTGGGAGTTTCTGGAAAGGTGAGCATGCACCTCCTTCTGAAACCGTGATGGGAGGGTCATCCTCTTGTCTGACCTGGACACAAGAGAAAAGAACAAGGAGGAGCATTACTTTCTATGGGCTCCATGAGAGAGGACAATTGTGAAAAAGACTGATTGGAAATGACCTTTTTTTTTTCTCTTCTTTGAACCTTCAAAAGCTAAAATATTTTCCATTCATATTGTTTGTGAGTAGTTTAAAAAAAATCACTTCTGACTTCAGTTTTGAGGCTTGGCTAGGCATGACTCTGTGCTGCGTGTCTGTTCTTTAATCTCCCATTGGGCAAAGCACATTCTGAGATGTGAGGACTCTAGTAACATCTCAAAGTCTAACCAGATAACCTGATTAAGTTAAGTGCAAAACAGAGTCTTTTTCTGGTTTGTCCTCAGTAACAGGACCTATTAATCAAACTGTCTTCATCCCCCACAAGTGTAGAACAATGGGTTGTGACATACAGCACACTGGATACTGCATTGCACTGTAGATGCTACTCCTCAGACGCAGTCAGCAACAAACTGAGAATGCATTAAAAGACTTCTACACTGTATAAAATACATCATTCTCTTTTTGTACACATTGCTGAACTTTATCGTGTAGGTCAATCTTTTCTTTCTCTCCACCCCTCCAATATCTTCTTCATCCAATCCTTATCATGCCTGCTGTACAGTAACTGCTTTGTTTAAACATTCCTCCTAAGTCTCCTGACTCAGCCTGTCTATCCCCTTCTTGTCTCTCTCTTCTGTCACAACTCCTGACTCACCCTGGTACATAGCTAATAATGGAAGCAAGAAATCAATAAACAGAGCAGAGCTATTTACTTTGTGACCCTAAATGGCTGTGAGAGGATTTGAAGGGCTTTAGTACCTCATACATAGATCCCAGAACATAAAATCAGCAATCAGCGCACTCCATTGACCTAAATTAGTTTTTCTTTGTGGCTGGTGAAGGTAGTGAAAAAAAATGAGAGCAAGGATCAGTCATCACTGGTGATTCTCTGGAATGAACACAAAAGCACTGCTGCTTTAAGAGACACACATTAGTTTACTTAAAGTTAAGGCTTCAGTTAATCACTCTCTGAAGGAAAGCCAATAACCAAATTGGCTTCATAATGTTATTTTTGTCCAGTAGAATAAATGCTGAGGTGTCGACCGGTAGCAGTGGGGAGGAATTTCTCTATTGGAGGCCAATTTCCATACCAACACTGCAACTTTTACAAGTACAAACGAGTTGCAAAGCAATGATATTTAAGTTGGCACAAGCAGTGCCTGTCAGTTAAAGTTATTCTAAGTGGTTAAATCAAAATGGTCATTAATTTTGGTAGTCTAAGTCCTTACTGGCAGAATAACAAGGACAATTCTCCTCTGGTCTTCAGCCAAGAGACATTGACGAAGAAGTCGTCTTTAAACCATATCTACTGTGCATTTCCATGACAACGGGGCAAACTACATCTGCAGGGGAAGATCGTGTGATACGATCGAACCCCCCTTAACAGCTGCTGAGTTGACTTTGTGGTGATGTTGTTTCTAGTCCAAGTTGAAGATTGTGGTTGAAGTGTTTTCTGGAGCCTGCTACACTGTACTTTAATTTTGATTATGCTTCAATAATTGTACATTTATTGACAAATGAACCTGTTGCTTGAACTTGAATGTCAGGATTTCAAGAGTCAACTAAGAGCTACCCAGCCTGTTGCACAACCTCATCATCATATTTTCTCTCCCCAGACAGAGTCAGCATTTTCTTCTGCATACACAAAACTCTCCTATCCAGGCACAGACTGGCCTCCTAGACTAATTTCTCCTGTGTTTCTATTTACATAAAATAATCAAAAATTGTATCATGTTGTTTTTTTAATTTGTTTGTTTGCTGAATCTACCTCTAGTACTGCCAGGCATCCCATAGTATACCTGCAGGCACACACACACACACACACACTCACACACAAATGATGATGACGCTGGCCTGCCAGCGCACTGTCCAATGGAAGATCTAGAGGAATACAGAGAGATGTGCTGATTCACTCTGTGTCGGTTTAGAAGCGTTAATCTACCAGAGAATAGAGCGGGGATTAGAAAGGGCTCACGTTCCCCCTGCTCTGGGCTCGTGTCCCCTGCCAACACATCAGGCTTCCCACCCTGCCGCCCCATTGTGCTGCGGAGGGCCAGCGGCACACTGGACACCCGTGGTGACACTAACAGAGGACTGATGTCAGTTGTTTTCACAGAGCCGGACGAACAGAGCCATGGATGGATGGAAGTGAGAGAGCCAGTCAATGAGCTGGATTAATCTTGGTTCACTGTTTAAGCAATGCAGATAGATAATATCTCGCAATGCTTCTAGATGACTTCTTCAGTAACAACAAACCATGTTTTTAAGTCAATTCAGGTCACATTAAATGACAGTAGATCTCTGAGGCCAAAGTCTAAATAAGTAAGTTGAAATAAGTATTGTTTTAAAAGGGAAAAGCAGATTTGGGCCAATTACCAGAAAAGGGGGATCAAAATATAACAAACAATTTACAACTAAATCCACAGAGAGTGTAAGAAAGAGAAGGGAAAATGATTGGGAGCAAAGTGAATAATTAAAATGAGGCAAACATCTAGTTGAGCAGGCAAAGAGAAAGGGGGGAAAAGGAAAAGTGATGGGAGGAAAGATACAGACAGAGTCAGACAGAGAGAGAAGCAGAATAATCTAGAGAGCACATCATCAGCCCAGTGCTGAATAAGCAGCAGCAGGGAGGCAGTTTGCACTCAGAAACCAACCAGAGTTCAACCAGCCCCCATTCACCAGCAGCCTATTCTGATTCAGCTCAGACCACACAGGTGGGAGGAGAGGAGGGGGGGGGCAGACAGGGAGAAAGAGAAGGGGAGAGAAAGAAAGAAAGAATGGGGGACATGTAAGATTGATTTTCATTGCATTTTGGCTGTATTTTGGACTGGATGGTGGAGAGTGACAAGAAACGATAAGAAAGTGATTAAACGTGTAATTCATCACTAAAATATTTTAGAAATATTAAAGAAATGTATTTCTATCATCTTAGCCAGTTCAAAGAATTTTGAAAGCATGTAGCACTGCAGAGTGAATCCACAGGAAATGGTCTGGCATGAGATCTAGCTTCTCTGCGCACATTGGTCATTTGCACATTCCTTTACTTGGATTCCCCAAGCAGTATGGAAGCCAGGTTGGTGACTTCCACATGTAATTGTGCTATAAAATCCCACAAATATGTGGAGAGATGTGAGCTAAAGTTGTCTTTCCATACTAAAGACCTGCAACAAATCAGATCTTAAATGCAACATTCATATTTTGTTGTAGACTTGTCCCAAACAACATAAAACATTCAAATTAAGTGAACTATCAGTGTCCAACTGATCACATGTAATTATTCCTAACATTTCCCTTGACTCACTTCTCTGCAGGTGTGTTTCCTTTCCTGCTGGGTGTGTTCTGATTGGACATCTTGTTCGGATGCGCCCCAGTCTTGCCCTCAGACTGGCCATCCCTCATGTCCCTTGCCTGTCTAAAGTCTCCATGTCCCGCCCCTCGGCTGCCGCCTCCTCCTCTGCCCCCGCCTCTGCTGCGGTGGTTGGGCTGCCTCAGAGAGGTTTGAGGTTTGGCTGTGCAGAGAAAGAGAAAGCAAACAGGAGAAGTAAAACTATTGACCACACACACACACACACACGCCCTGACTCAGCTTAACTTGATGCTGAGACAGGGCACCGTGTCTGTCTGGAGGGCACAGTGTCACAGATAGTTCAATAACACAGTGGGTCTGATGAGTAACATCATAGCCAGAAAGCAGTGACAACACAATATCACAAATGTAAAATGACATCTTTTCAAGAAGTTGAGAAAACTCTCCCATGGCTTCATTCTTGGATTTGTCTGTTAAATTCATTGGATTGTGTAATAAACGGGTGGGGAAGATCAAAGAAACACGCCTATTTGCTTTGAACGTTAGATGACAAAATCAATACCACTCCCATGTCACTGTATTATCCATGGAGCTAGAACAGGGGGTTGATTAGCTTTGCTTAGCTTAGCATAAAAACAGAACACACAGGGAAAACATGTCATCTACCAGCACCCCTAAAGCTCAGTGATCAACTCGCTGGGGAAGAGAGGGAAAACCAGCAAACGCTTCAGGAAGAAGTTAGCTTCTGCACGTTATTCCCTGTAAAACTACAACATGTCATGTTTGCAATATTGTTTGTTTTCAGATTAAGCAAACAAGATTAAACATGTTGATTACTGACCTGTAGAAGTGCTGGTATGCATATATTTTAATTCTGGAGACAGCCAGGCTCTTGTTTGTTTCCAGTCTTTATGACAAATATAGGATTTAAGCCTATGCACAGTACCATTTCGGTAACGTCTCTGGTTTTCAATGACATTGCACTAGCTCTGGATAACAAAATGCCTCATGCTGCTCTGTTTTACAGACTTGTCTAAGGCATTCAATACTGTTGACCATTTATTACATTTAAGAAAAAATTCTCGTATTAGTTTTGATTCTGTCAGTTGCCTATATGGTTTAAAAACCACCTGCCTAATTGATTACGCTGTAAAAATGGGTGATGTCCATTCTGATTTTATACATACTAATAAAGGTGTTCCACAGGGTTCAGTGTTAGGTCCAATGCTGTTCCTAATTTACATAAATGATATGTCTTTGTTACTGCTCAGCATCATTTAAAATTAAGGTCTACATCAAATGATTCCCTGAGTCTTAAATAAAGGTTTGATGATGACGTTGATGAAATCAAGATAACTAACGTTTGCTCAGCTGTAGTTGCTCAGTAGACATACAGACTTGAGTGGTATTGATCTTCTCATCAAACTCTCTACAGGGAGGCCAATAAGTGTATTTGCAAAAATTATTGAAAAAAAAAAAAAATCTTACTTAGAAATGCTAAAACACTTAAAAATACCTATTAGCAACCTTCTAAATGGGCCCTAATTCTATTATGTGTTACAATGATTGCAATCAATAGTTGGAGGGAATGGAATTCAGGAGCCTGTGGTTGCACTAGCAACATTTAAGGTGAATTAAAGTATGTGTGTAAATATGAAGTGGGTTTCTGCTGGAAAAGAGCATACTATATAATATACCATACCAATAGTGCTGTAAACTTACACTCTGAATAAATAAAAATTATGTTGTTTTGAAAACTTTTTCAATGCTTGTTGAATGATTGATTTTTGTTAACAATTCTCTCCTCAGTTTAAGGCTGGTGACATCACTACTAGCAGAGAAAAGTCCATTTAACACTGAGCAGCAGGATTATTTTAGCATGACTAAAAAACCCAGTCACTGTAATCTGTGATAGTCACTGTATGTCCGGTAAAAATGCCCCAAAGTCAGAGTGCAATGATCCTAACTCACCCCCTCATCACCTCACTGTTACATCATTCAAGCACAGCATGACCAGCATGACATCACATTCCTACTAACTGACATCACCAGTACATCCTGTTGAGCATAACCCTTAGTCATTTCCACTCCCACACTCCTCTCTCCTTTTCAGGTCTCCCTCCTACTGTCTCTTCTTTTATCTTCACTTGTTTCTTCATTCCTCTTTTTTCCTCAGCGACATCTAGAACTTTCTCCTGCTTTCTCATGCTCATTGTTCCTGCTGAATCTCATTAAATCTTTCCAGTGACAAAACACAACAAGCAGCTTCATCAGCCCACGTCTTCAAAAGTCACCAATAGGCAATTTCGATGTCTAAATCTAATTCTTTTCTGTCTGAGTGGATGTGCTGTTTATACTCTATGAGCTATTGGCAGTTAATCAATTAATCAATCAGCCAATTAATGAATCAATATAACTTCCAGACGCATACACATTACAGGAACTCAGCGGTCGCACGCGCAGGCAGGTGCAAGCTTAAATCCACATGCAAATATAGGCAAGGACAAGCATACACACTCAGAGCAGACGCCGCGTCACCTCACCAGCATGGACACACAGTCCCTGGTCTGTCTCTGCCTGAATATCAATATCCTGGTGAGGTGGTGGAGGAGAGAATGAGAGAGAGATGAAGAGGTTGAGTCAGCTGCTCTTCGCTTGCAGCTGAATCTCAGCCGCTATAGGCTGCATTAGCCTCAAATCTCAACACCCCACCCCACTCTCTCCCTCTCTCTGACTCCCTCCTTCCCTGTCATCTGTCCACCCCCTCCCTCTTTCCCACTTCACCATCCCTTTGCTTGTCTTTTCCTCCGACACTCTCTCTCTCTCTCTCTCTCTCTCTCTGCCTCCTCTCTCCTCTTCTCCCTCTCCTCCCTGCACTACCACCTCCCACTTCCTCCTCTGACTCTCTGAGTATGGTCTGCGGCATCACAGTGTAGCGGAGGTGTATGCGCTAAAAAGGAATCTGTGTACATGTGTCTGTATGTGTGTGTGTGTGTGTGTGTGTGTGCATGTGTTTGTGAGATTGCATGTCTGCATATTTGCAGGTCCAGTAGTTTTTACGAGTCTGTTCATAGAGCAAATAAAGTCTGCAAAAGATGAAAAAAGGTTCAGAGTTATGTGTGGATATACAGTAATACTGCATGTGAGCTCTCTGTGCATATATAAACCTGAGACACCTGTGCAGCTCTAAACATTGTGTGTCTGCTTTAGTGTGATATTCTTAGTTCCGACGGAGATGCAGGTCTCCACAGAGCAACAGTTAAAACAGGCCAGTCATTCATCAACAAACCGTCTGGTTGCAGCACAAAAAGCATTTGCTAATGTTGCATTGTCACAGTACTGATACAGACACTGGATACTTTCTAGTTTTCTCTTACTGCAGCACTGCTGCACTGTAGCACCAGCCCAAAGAGGAGTCTGGAAAAGGTTTACAAATATTCAAGAAACTAAGTGGTTGTTATGGATTGAGAGGAGCTAAATAGATATTTCCAGGCTGCAGCTTACTGGGACTGAATTAGTTTTATTAGTCTAATATTTTAATGTATAAACATGTGGTAAGTTAAGGCCCAAACAAAACTGCTCTGTCATAATCAATATGCAGACAAGAGTATTTTAAACTGCAAAGATACATAGTTAGTGGCCCACCTGTGAAATCCAGACCTATGGTCATTTAGTATATAGAGTATGTACATTAAATAACCTACACGTACATATCATTTTGTGATTTTATTCCTGGCAGTGTGGAGAAGGCTTTGAAAGCGAATTTAGCATGTTAGAAAATAAAATGTAAGGATAATAGTAGAAATTAAATTAGAGACTATGAGACTATTTTGTGTTCTGGCATTTTTTTTTCTTGGGAAAGGGGGCTGTAGACTAATGGCCTCAGTATTTCTTAAGCCCTGGCTATGGCGCTGACTGGGACTGCTAATAGCCAGTGGAAATAAGCACTCACAACATGTAGTCAACAAGTTCCAATGTCCTCTCATGGTTTCTGCATTTCTGAATCACTACAGCAACTTTCTAACCTACTCAAACTAGTTGGCAAAAGATGGCAATCCAAACATTTTGAATAGAAGCAAAAATAGTGACTGAAAATTACTGGTTAAGATTTCATCATAATTTCATAACTTTAAAAAATATATTTTTCTATATTTACAATAACAGGACAAAGGGGAAGTCGCTAGGCATTTTGTGTCACACCACATGTACTTTATATCAGTGCTGATATTAATCCAGAGTTCTCTTTGCTATGCTGTCAAACATGTTTTGAATGGTGCAGCCACACTCATTCACATTTGGAGAACATTCAAGTCCTGTATAAACATGTATTGTTCTATTCCAGTGTGGATACACACAATGGTCCAACACACACAAGACACCCAACACCAGTTTGTCTTGCAGAGCAGCTAAAGTGCTACAGTGCTAACCACTGAGCTGCAGAGCTGCCAGACCATTTGTGACTCTATCCTTGCACGTCGATATTTATTTGCACTTCTTAAATCAAAAATACGAATTACTGATTGAGTCTACTTCTGCTGTGGACATTTGAAAATCAAAAGTAAAACTACAAGCTTTCAAAGATGAGGCATTTTTAATCATCTTAAATTAGCTTTAAGACACACACTATACAGCAGATGTTACATGTATACTCCTTACATTTTAGCAGTAATTATAATGACATTTAATCAATACCTAACTGATTTAAGGCCATCTTGTGATTTGGGAAACATCTGTGTAATTGGATAGAGCTAAATGTGTGTTCTCAAGAAAGAGGCTGACAAAAGGGAAAGCCTATAAGATTACAGGTGGTATGTGCAGTGAAACTGGATAATAGTTTGTTGAATACTGTAATGGTAATGCTGTTAGATCCTAAACTATTGCCTTGCCAATTTGGTTTCTCCCTATATCACTGAATATATTTGCTTGCTGTCTCTCATAAAGAAACTGTGAGATCCAATGTGCACAAAGGCAACCATGTGATGTTTTTCAAACCCTCCACAAACCGATTTAAATTAGACTTCATACCTTTGATTAAAATAGTTGAGTGACCAGCCCAAAGCTTTGCATGCAAAAGAATGTTTGAATGAAGTTCCATGTAATAGATAACATATACACTTATCGAACTGACAGTTATTTTTAAGATCAGCAAGAGAAAATGGCTGTGTAGTTGTGTTGATGTTTGCAAGTGCCCCAAAATGGCGGTCTAAAATCTTACCATTGAGGACAAGTGGGGCAGCCGGTTTGACCCTCATCTGAGTGTTAACCAGGTGGGGTCGGCCTGTCTTCTTGGAGCTGCGCTGACGAGCCACCACTTTAGCTAAATGGGCCGTCTCATTGGCTCCTGAGGCAAAACACACCGTCTGTAGAGAGAGAGGAGGAGACAGAGAGATATTAATAAGAGATTCAAAACAAGGCTGAGCAAGTTATTACCCACTATTAACACCCAGGTGTGCATCTTATCCTCATTATGCACACGTACTTTGGATACAGTGGGGTATGGGCTGCTCTTACACAAATATTTTAGCCACAGACTGCCAACATCCCACAGAGAAGATAATGTGAGCATCTAAAGGGAAGTCACTGTAGAGGAATTAGATTATAGTAGCTCTTACAATAACAACCCACTGAGAACTGACTTGCTGTCATCAGCCTTTGAAATTAATCTGAGACTGAATCATTTTAGGCTATATGAGATTGTTTTTCCCCCTAAATACTAGACTAGATAGATATAGATATGTAATAGCATGAGGAAAATAAATCCTACATATCTACCCTGCACACAAACCATACTACAACAGCCACACACACACTCACAAACCTCTCCAGAGCGGCTGCGCTCCGTGCGGACTACAGAGGGCATGCTGGCAAGCAGTGCATCCAGGTGGTTGTGTCCCATCTGTTTGTACGGTATCTGCTCCCCGGTCAGCTCTTTGTACTCCGACTGCAGACGGGACAGTGACACTCCGCCTTTGTTGGCCTGGAGGACGGCCCGCAGCATCTTCTTCACCAGCTCCACGTCAGCCATCTGAAAAATAAAAAAAATAAATGAACAAATAGAGAAGACCTATGCAGAAATAGTTGAAGGGTGTAAATGGAGATGGTTCTACATCTGCCATCTGAAAGGAATTCAGTGGGACCAATCCATAGGACTACAGTTATGACAAACTCATTTTTGGTTTTCCCTGAGCCATTTAAGGCAGGATGTTAGTCTGAGAGTGACTGCTGATGATGATGCAAGCCCATTCAAAATTGCAATAGTCTGCACATAGTCAGTTAATTCCATGGACCAATGGCTGACTTGTTAGGCCAGTTTTTATTAATTGGTGATGAAATGTCCAAAGCAAATAGTGTATTTCAGTCAGGAAAAAACCCTGTTACAGTCTGATTAAGTGGATTACAAATGTTAGTTTAAAATTTTTTAATGAAGATTGTTTTCATACTATCAAATGGGTATTTTTTAGTCATAGTATATGACCAAAAAAGCATCTACCCCATCTACTTTTCTAATGGGGAAGGCAGTCTAATTTCCAATTACCATTCCACTGTTCTGTCTAATAAGCAATTACTAAATGATGATTTAACTTATTCTGAGATAACATGTCTTTTAAAGCCACACACCATTACTGTAGCCCCATAGAGACATTTTGGTAAAGGACTTTAGGTTCAAGATGTTATTAATTTCCCCTGGTGTGCAGCCTCTTACATTCCATCTCCCTGCAGAAAAACACAGTCCACTGTCAGCTGTCTGCAGCCAGACAAAACAGCCCTAAACAGGAATTTACAAAATTCTTCAAAGTTCAAACCTGAGCCTTTGTGATCTTTGTGAAAAGTGTAAATACGACTACATCTCTGCACTTAAACAAGTATTCAGTTTGATAGAGAATTCCGGACGCTCGCGGATGTGGAGACACACCCTCAACAAAAGGCAGCTTTAACTTTCAGCAGAGAGGTCTGTCCAGCAACACTGTATTTTTTAACGAGTGTCCATCCTATAATCGCCCTCTAAAATTGCGACATTTTTAAAATTTCATGGATAATGTCTGGTATTTCTGGTGTGCTCAGCTGACACGCAGGAATGCACGCACCGCAGGAAGAGTCATCAATTTTGCATGCCGTATTTGTATTATTTTTGGAAAGACGCCCTTAAATGTAATAGCACTGTATCTTCTTTCTGGACTTCTGTCTTAAGTGTAAGCCTTCGACTGAAGAGTTCAGAAATATATTCCACCCCGGGCTTAGATAATACCATGATAAAGAAAGGGGTGAAAAAAGAAGCACTGTAAACAAGTGTGATGAACTTGTCAGATTTAACCTTCTCGTCATAGAGAAAATGTTTCGGCACAAGATGAGTTTCGGCCACTTGTTGATGATGGCCACTTTCTGCAGCGCAGGCAGCAGACGGGACAGAGAAACTATGAATGACGTAACTCGTCACACTTCGACTCCACACCCTCATCGAGACCAAACTATTTTGAATAAGTTTTCCTTTCTCTTTTCGATTTCTACACAAAACTCTACTTAAATAGTCATGATAGGGTGAAAGACGCCAATAGAATGCACCAGACCCTGTATGCGCTTAGCTCAGGCACCCATAATGCGCGTAATATCGAGTTAAATCCTCCTGCCACCTCCGGCGGATCGACAAGTTAGCTAAAAAAAGACCGGAAGCGCACAGATGTTGCCTTCATAATAAAACTACCGAACATCGTATCCCCTCACACGTGAATCGCGCCTGCTACTATTTTGAAAGCCACTATCGGAAGTACACGTTTGTGTCCTAGCTAGCTTGCTAGCTTTAGAGCCATCCCAGCCGGGAATATCGAAAGAGGCAAAACAAACACCCGACAAAACTTTGCCACGACTGAGTGTTATAAAAGTCCGTGTAAGTGAAAGTAAGAGCTACAAAAATCATTCTACCTTGCTCTAAACAGACGGGATGGTGAAGGCAGGACCTGGTCCAGTCGCTGTCAGTGCTGTCACCGCCACGGGGCTGAGCTGCGGCCGAAGCACTGTCCTCGGGGTGTCTGCCAGCCGGTCCAGGCACAGCCTCTCCTCCGCCACCTGATTGGTCGGCTGTGCATGGGCTTCTGGCTAATTACATGTCAATATATTCATCCGAGGACACATCTCCTGTCCTATCCAGCCCTAACGAGCAGCAGCAAGTCACAAATCCTCACATTTGAGAAGCTGGGAGTCAGCGTTCAGCTTTTTTGTTTGAGAAAAATGATAACAGATTATCGAAGAAGTTGGCAATACATTTTGTCAACCAACCAAAAAAAAATTCTAATACATGTTTTATTTTTGATTTGTTTGTTTATTGTTTCATACTTGACAAAAAATGAAAACGTATTATGAATTTATTCAGCCCATTTATTTGTTTATTTATTTCCCATTATTATTCCATTATATTAGTTTAACTCACTTTTCCAAATAATGCATAAGCAATATTGATTAAGCATCATATTGTGTTACTTTTACCCTTGCCTCTCATCAGCTGTCTTGCTTTAAACACCGCTTTTGCCCATATTTGACTTAAAATTTCAAACCAACAACTATTGGATTGCTTAGGGTGTGTCATCCTCTATTGAGTACTTTTTTACATAATTGTGCATAAAGTTGTGAAAGCTTAAACAGCTCAAGACTATTTCTTTCATCGCTTTCCAGTCCCTTTTTTGTTTACCTGTACATTTATTTTAAATGGATAGTTGTGACAATCATGACAGTTTATGGCCAAAAAGGAAACATCCAAACTTAGGTCCTGAGGAGGTAGAAGATGGCAATGTACTAAGAATACCTTGTAAAGTAAGAGTAAAAGGATAAAAGCAAGAGAGGCCACACCATCCCAGATGTGAAGTGGGCCCCTATAGAAGACCAAAAAAAAAAAAAAAAAAAAGGAATAAATAAAAATAAATACAAAGAAATAAATGTATGAAAAGTGCAGGACTAAATAAATAAATATGGAAATAAAAAAAGTAATAATATATACAGGAATAAATATATAAATAAATACAACAAATAATAAATAATATATAAATTAAAGATGATATAAATAAATATCTTTAATTTATTTTTTGATTTTTGTACAACTACCTCCATTTCTTTATGTGTGTCTGTGTCTGTATGTTGGTAAGGTAGGAGGTACTAACCTCTGCATCTCTTTATTTACGCATTTATTCATGTACGTATTTATTCATTTATTTATTTATTCCTCTATTTATTTATTGATACTTGGATCATTTTTCAGCTCAGTGGGCTCGGTGGGGGAGTAACATTAAGTTTTTAATAAGGAGTGGGTGCAGCCACTAGGGGCGCTAACTTCCACTGTGCTTCTCAGCTTAGGTCTGTCAGGCCGCCGGAAGTGACCTGTCAAAAAACGGAAAAGACTACCGGATTTCTAAGCTAGTTAGCCACAAAATAACAACAGGGGATCATTGTTTATCTGCATGAACACCTCAAAGAGTTACATTTAAAGACAGGAATCTCTGTGTATGCCAGGTAAGCTTAATTGCAAAATACAGGTATTCTGTGTAAGCTTCTTAACAGTATTTGTCTTTCTGATTTTAGCTTGCTTGCTAAACTGAGTTGGCCAGTTTTAACGTTGGCTAAAGCCAAACTAGTTAGCACAAAACTCAATTCTGACGTATAGCTAAACCTAAATGACAAAGTAAAGCGTAAGTGATGCCAGTATACAGTTATTTAGTATATGGCTGTTAGTATTAATCTGAACGTAACGCAAGCTAACAGTGCAACAACATTAAAGCAGAATAGCTTGATTGCCTTTTAGGACATTTCTCTCTACTGCACTTTGTCCACCCTCTTCCTGTCGTAAAGCAGCTGTTTTGTTGCTTTGTGTATTTATTTGCAAGTGTGGCAACGTTATACTCATCTCATGTACTATTTTCTTTTTGACATAATAAAAACAAATGATTAAATTAACCTAGCATCCTCTAAATAACAGTAACGATACCAAGCGAAGACATGTTAGCTAAAGTTAGCCCCTGTTTGTCAGTTGGCAACTGATTGAATAATTACAAGAGGATTTGTTAACATGTTAGTTTGTTACAGATGACGTTATAAAACATATGAAATACGAGAATATAATGTATACCAGAAATCTCAACTGAGTGTTATGTAATTGGCTATAGCTATAGAAATGTAAAACTGTAAATTGCTTTTGAAGTGACTCCATTGATATTTGAAGCTAACATCCATGTGTTTGTCCTGTGGGAAGACACAACAGCTAGATGCTACCCTCCCTTTCTCAGTTTAAATCAGATGTGACGTGCTGTGATGCACCACCCATGATCCCTCCCTCAAATCACAGTCTTGAATTGTCCTCTCCTCTCTCTCTGGAAGAGGAAGGCATGTGAAAACAGAGAAAAATTAGCACTTGAGCCTTATCTTTGTACTGGAGGAGAAACCATCTTAACTTGTTATTATGGCTATGAACAGGCGACATTCGTATACCCCCCGGGTGAGTAACATGGACACTCGATAGTGAATAATCTAATTAAGTACATCAGCTGTACTTTAGATTGATGCATTTAATCAGTAGAAGTCATTACATTATAATGGCTAAACTTGTAAAAGTTAATTTTGGGCACTCACCATACATTGGATGCAGGATTCACTTCGTAGCATTTTGAGTCCTAATCGGTTAAAACAAGCAGGAATATAATTTGAGTAACTCTAGATATCCTGAAGGGAAGATGAAGTTTCTGTCCTTATGTTTGACCCGCAGGCAAGCTATGTTCCCATTAATCCTAAATAAATGTAGAGGAGTCTGCATCCTTCTCTTTGCTTCTCTCATAAGCATTTGATAACCCTGGTCTATCCAGTTTTCTGCCCTGTGGTTTAAAACTGCAAGGCAGCGTGAATTCATGTGTCTCCACAGCTCCATAAAAGGATTAGACTCTACTGCTGTCCTATTTTGTCTTGAATGAGCATCTTTGTGTGAGCAAGGCAGAGATGTGACTTGAGGAAGTTTGGTGTGGTCCAGGACATATGACTGGGTGCATGAGTATGTTGCTGTGCTTTATGGCCTTAGGACTATGTCCTTGGATATTTTTAAGTACTAAGACTACTCTTAGTAGCTAGAGCAGGGAGAATTATGGGTTGTTATTGTTGCACATTAAAAAATACATTTGTTCAGGTCACTTGCACATCTGGTGGACAGTATTAAAAAATTTAAATAATTTAAAATAATTTGCCATGCATACTCCATAGTAAGCTATGTCTATTTGAGCAAAATTCAGATATAAAAGCTTCCATATTTGAAGACGTAAGAAATTTTAACAATAAATTCTTTGGTTTGTAATGACCTCACCTTCCCTCTTCCTTATCTGTCTACTTCTTTCACCTAATCCCTCATTTCCATTCCATATTTCCCCCCATCTGTATGTCCCAAATCCTCCAGCTGACCAGCCCACTGATCACCAAAATGAGCAGTGCAGGAACGGTGGAGAGTGGTAAACCTCCAAAGGTCAGTCACTTTCCAATACAGATACAAGGAAGTAGAAAATTAATGTAAATAAACAAAATACTATAAACAAATATGTAATGACTCACAGTCTGCCATCTTCTTATCTCTGCATCTCCTCCACTAGATTGGCTCTATTGTTGAGGTGACAGGGAAGGGTCAGCGTGGTACTGTTGCCTATATTGGCGCCACCCTCTTTGCTTCTGGGAAATGGGTTGGTGTTATACTGGATGAGGCCAAAGGCAAGAATGATGGCACCGTGCAAGGGAAACGCTACTTCACCTGTGAGGAAAATCACGGGATATTTGTCAGACAGTCCCAGGTTGGTGGTATAAATGTGTTGAGATGCAAGAAAGAATGCCTGTATACTTTCATTAGTATGAAAAGTGTGAATAGTTTAATAGGATATGTTTGAGGATCCTTTCTTTTTTTCCAGAATGTACGATTACAAATGATGTTTGTTCCTGCTCCAACCCTTGTTTTTTATGTCCATGTTGTCCCGTGTTTCTCTGTGACTCTGTACAGATCCAGGTGGTGGAAGATGGCTCCAGTGCCACCTCACCAGATACTCCTGAATCAGGCACTGCAAAGATACCAAGACAAAAAGGTGAGTGTGAACTGTGTTTGAAATTCATACTTTTAAAACTCAGTATCTCAAACTTAATAATAATATTATCGGTAGATAATAATTCTTATTTTGTTTCCTCCAGACATTCCTGAGACTCCCAGAACAACCAAGCAGGTAAGCAACCTTTACCTGTACCTCACAGCTTTTTTCATTCTTTGTCACTTTAGTAATCTTGTGTGGTTTCCATGACTTGGCTTCAAAGATTGTTGGGTTTTGTGGATCTTTGTGTATGCACTGTGGATTTAAAAAATATTGCTTGTCCAAATATTCAATCTTTTTCAATTCCTGCCCTTTTCAGAGCACTCATGTTGGTTTGAATGTGTTGAACAAGACAAGTCAGACCGGACTTGTCCTTTGCAGTGTTTTCCTCTCTTTTCTGTACATTGTGAATGGGTTCCAGCCTTTGGGTCTCATTTTTGTTTTTCTGAATACCTTTTGCAGACACCTGTGAACGTTAAGAAGGTAGAAACTTTTAAATCCAGCACATTTGCTTTTGCTTTGGTTGTTTTTAATCACACTAACGTGGCAACTCATCTTTTGTGTTTATTTCTCCCTTTGACGTGTTGACGTTTGCACGGGACATAAAGACATCTCATCTGTTGACATGATTTTCATTGTATTTTCTCTCGGTTTTCTGTTGCTGCACTCCATTTTGCACACCAGATGTTGTCTGTTTGCTCTTTCTGTTTGATTTACTTTTGTATTCTGGTGAAGGCATCCAGTGTGCACATTTAGAGGCAACATTTTCACAGTTGTAAGGTCATAAAGATGATTTCTTTCTCATTCCTCCTGGCCTCACAATTCAGTGACATTTGTTTCACGAGTTCACATTTTATTCTGCTTCTATGGCGTGACTCATGAAGAATAACTGCTTTTTAAAATGGTGTTAAACGGTGCATGCAGCCATCAAAGATGATCAGTCGATATGAACTAACAGCTGGTATGCTTCTTTTGTGCTGCTAATCTCTTACCTTGCTTCACCACTGGATGTGTGTACGTGTGTGTGTGTGTGTGTGTGTGTGTGTGTGTGTGTGTGTGTGTGTGTGTGTGTGTCCATCCCTCTCTCTGCAACTCACCTCCTCCCCTCCTCCAGTCCTCTACCCGCCGCTCTGGAAAGGTGAGCTCGTCTACAGCAGACAGGGGGAGGAAAACAGTGATTTAAAACAGCAGTTTTGAAATGTTTTGTTATTTTAATGTTTCTGCGTTCTGTGGGTGCTTGGCAATTTAATCAAGGGCACAGCTTTAAATGTTTGAAATCTTTTCAAAGGCCATGCATTTTTGTGTTGTATGATAAGAAGTGCATGCTCATTCTCAAACTACAGTAAGAACACAACCAGGATTGCATTAATTTGACAAATCTAAGATTGAGATTCATAATTATGGGTATATATTGGCTCTTCAGTAAGCAATTCTCTCATGAAGGTCCTGTTGGATGGTTTTAATAGTCCTATGGTCAACTGGATGGCAGGTTCTGGTAATTACATCTAAAAGCTTTTACTACAGTAGTGGACTCATAATGGCTGCACAGTTACGACTGAATATTTGGAGGTGTAGGGTGCAGGTGGCTTATTTTAACTGATATCTACCAGAAGAAATAATTACCATAAATGCGAACACCTACTTATTTAACAGATGATGTGTGGCTGTAGTTGATTTAGGTGTATGCTGTAATTTGATATGAAGGTACATCATTGGAAGTCATTTAGTATAAGTATTTAGTGTTTTTTCTTGACCCTTAAAACCTTGATCAGAATGGTAAAAAAAATTCTGAGTATTTAATCATTGTACGCTTTGTCTGATGATTATGTCAATGTTGTTTACAATGTTTAAAATTTTAAAACTTTCTTTTCAAAAGTTGGTTGTACTTCTCTGCATTTGTATAAATATATACAGTATGAGCATAATAGCAGGATGGTTGTGTAACTGTCTTGGTAATTATAATGTATATGAATAAGAACACAGTTAAACAAGGTTTTATTCTGTAGCATTAATCTAACTTTGTAGCTGAGTTTGACAAATAACCCTTCGGAGTCCTAACACAGTCTCTATGATCATGCTGTGGCAGTGGAGCGCTCCAAGTCGTCTCACGCCTGCCACCTCCCTCCCCTCCCTTTTGCTACGTCCCTCTGGACGGCCCAGCCTGTCACTCACGGTACGCTCTGTCATATCGGGGTACCTCACTGGTTATGTCACTGGGAGTGGTGATTTGTTGTCCTTCGGTGCACAGGTGCTGGGCTCTACCAGATAAAAGTGGTGTCTGTGTAAACTTGTAGGACAACATTCTTGGCGAGGGACACTAGGAGGTGAAATATTTGGTCTCGGACGACACATGAACTCAGGAAGATTATTGTGTTTTAGCTCATAAGCTGTCATGAGGTGAATTCAGCGGCACGGCATGTTACCCTGGATGTTCTAATGGTTTGAAAGTCGTATGTGGGAGACGCTCTTGTTTTTTATTATTAGATTGTTTGCTGTCATTCAAATACCTAACACCATGCCATCTGCCTTTCCTTCCTATTTTTCATCTCGTTACTCTCCAACACATACCTGCCTTGGTCAACAGGCGTCTCGTGAAAGCCTGCCATCCTCCCTGTCTGATGTCAGTGAGGCGGGCCTTTCCTCCCACCAGGGTGCACTGGGGGCTCCTGTTATGCCTCAGCCCAGCGGGTCGCCTGCAGCAGTGGCAGCGCCGGTCCCCGCGACTCCAAGCAAGGTGGGTCACTGAGAATGAGAAGAGCCAATTTTGGTGTCAGCACGACTTAAAGAATATGCCCATAAAAGGTGTAAAGTTTCATAGTTTCATGTGGATTTGATGACAATATCAACAGCACAAAAGATCAACATGTGCTCTTTTAAAGATCAGTTCATTATTTTAGTGCTTCCAGCTTTGCCATGTTGTCACATTTCCATCAGTTTGTTTTCATTTTTCCATCATATTTGTCAGTTTAATGAGCTATCCCATTTCATTCATGTTATTGTTTGACCAGGTGGAACCTGCCATTTCGAAGCAGGTAGAGTTTTCCAATGGCTACATGCATGCTGATGATACCTGGCATGAGTTTACTAACAAACTCGTAACATTAGAAGGCAAAATGACCCTCAGCACATCTTCTCAATACTTGAGTTTGGTTTGTAATGTCTTCACAGTGAATTATGCAGTGATGATGCATGGTTTAACGTTCTGAGACACTGAATGAAACACTCAATTCCACCATTGTGTTCGAAGGGAATGGATTAATCTCTCTTTATTGATCTTTAATGTTAATGTTCCTGTTGAGGCGGTGAATACTAAGTTAATTAACTGAGGAAATTATTGGCAAATTAATTTGGGGCAGCTAAATTTACATTTATAACCTTGCTCTTGGGTTTTGGTGGCGGAATATTGTTTTTATGTTTCTTTACTGCCTAAAAAATAAAATCTGGGGTCATAAATGAAGTCCAGTTAATCCTCTACCTTTGCTAAAGGCAGCACATTTAAACTGTCCCCTCACTTCTCCCCTCCACCCATCCATCCATCTCAGGAGGAGGAATCAATGCGAGCTCAGGTCAAGGACCTGGAGGAGAAGCTGGAAACGCTGAAGATGAAGCGGACGGAGGACAAGGCCAAGCTGAAGGAGCTCGAGAAACACAAGATCCAGCTGGAGCAGCTTCAAGAGTGGAAGACCAAAATGCAGGAGCAGCAGGCTGAGCTGCAGAAACAACTCAAAGAGGCCAAGAAGGTACACACAATGCTGATGTTTAGCATTATCGGTATTTACAATAAATTGTGACAAAGATGAAATTAATACAGATCTATACAACATGAAACATTTTCCAAGCCCGTAAGAGTGAGAGAAGCAGCTCCACTGTTACATATGAGACTCTAAAGTTGTTTTTTTTTTGCACCCCCTCCTCTCAGGAAGCTCGTGAGGCACAGGAGGCCAAGGACCGCTACATGGAGGAGATGTCTGACACAGCAGACGCCATAGAGATGGCCACACTGGACAAAGAGATGGCGGAAGAGCGGGCAGAGTCACTGCAAGTGGAGGTAGACACGCTGAAAGAGAAAGTGGAGGAGCTCTCCATGGACCTGGAGATCCTTAGACATGAGATTTCAGAGAAAGGTTTGTACTCTACTCACTAGTCCACAAAGGCCTTTTTATCTCTTTTATCTGTGTCTCTCTCGCTTTCTTTCTTTTTTATTTATGCACTGCTTTCCCTCACTGTGTTGCCTCTGTTCTCTCCTGCAGGCTCAGATGGAGCTGCCTCCAGTTACCATGTCAAACAGCTGGAGGAGCAGAATGGCAGACTGAAGGAGGCATTGGTTCGGTCAGTCAACTGTCTTAAAACCTCCTTTTGATTAAAGTATATTTAAAAAAAAAAAAAGTACTCATTGAAACTTTTAGATTTTTAGCTGTCAACATTTTGGTCCGCACCTGATAAAACATGTTTTAATTTTCCTTTTCCTCCTCAGGATGCGTGACCTGTCTACTTCAGAGAAGCAGGAGCATGTGAAGCTGCAGAAGCAGATGGAGAAGAAGAACACTGAGCTGGAGGCTCTGAGGACTCAGAAGGAAAAACTGCAGGCCGAGGTCAAGCAGGCAGAAGCCACTATCGATGAACTGAAGGAGCAGGTAAAGTCAGCAAGACACGAGAAAGAGAAGGAATATGATTACAGAGAGGAATGAGTTTCTGATTATGCTTTCTGGAGGTTACACTACAGTGAATATAAATACAGTTATTTACAGAAAAGGTTTAGGCTGAGGTACTTATAATGGATATTTAAAAGAAACAAGGACTGTTCTTGTTTGTTTGCCATCTCAGAATTTAATTGTACACATATGCTTGTGTGTGTGTGTACTTCATACCAGGTGGATGCTGCTCTGGGGTCAGAGGAGATGGTGGAGACTCTGACTGAGAGGAACCTCGACCTGGAGGAGAAAGTCAGAGAGCTGAGAGAAACTGTCACTGATTTGGTTTGTACAACTGCATTTAAGATTCCCATCTCCAGTATTAAGTCCACTGATGTTTCTTTTTTTGAACCAATACAATATATGTTCATACTATTCAAGAATTCAGAAGCAGTTAGCTTGTACTAACATAATGGTATAAGTAACCAGAAAATAGTTTAAAAAAAAAAAAAAAAGATTTAAAAAAAGGATATTTATCACTGACCTCTAACTCGTTGCTCTAACATTAGGAGGCCATCAACGAGATGAACGATGAGCTCCAAGAGAATGCCCGGGAGACGGAAATGGAGCTGAGGGAGCAGGTGGACCTGAGTGCAGCGAAGGTCAGGGAGGCTGAGAAAAGGGTGGAGGCTGCCCAGGAGACTGTGGCTGATTACCAGCAGACCATCAGCAAATACAGAGATCTCACTGCCAGCCTGCAGGTGGGTGGAGAGGAGGGAAATATGCATGCTCAAAGAAATATTCGCAAGATGTCCTGACACTGTGTGTGCTTTTTCCCTGTGAATCAGGAGGCCAACAGGGAGCTGGTCAGCCAGCAGAGCGCAAATGCTGAACAAGTTCAGCAGCCTCCTGCTGAGCTATTTGACTTCAAGATTAAGTTTGCAGAGACCAAGGCTTATGCCAAGGTAGGTAATCTTCATGTGTTATCTCGCCAAAAGTGATGAATTTACCCGTTTTACACCTTTGATGACATGAGCTTATGATCTGTGTTCATAGGCCATTGAGATGGAGCTGAGGAAAATGGAAGTGGCTCAGTCAAACAGACAGGTATCCCTCCTCACCTCCTTCATGCCGGACTCCTTCCTCCGTCACGGTGGAGATCACGACTGTATTCTGGTCCTGCTGCTCATCCCCAGGCTCATCTGCAAGGTATGGAGGGGTTAATGTGTTTGTGGGTGCACTTGTGAGAAGTGCTTCTATATTTTGTTTTTCTTCATTTGTTTCTGTTATTCTACGTGTTCTGATAGGCTGAGCTGATCAGTAAACAGGCCCAGGAGAAGTTTGACTTGAATGGGAACTTGGCCGAGGGGACGGGGCTCAGGGGGCCTCCAGGAGAACAGCGCAGTTTTGCCGCAGGACTGGTGTACTCCCTCAGTCTGCTGCAGGCCACTCTGCATAAATATGAACAGTAAGCACTGCAGCTTCTGCAAATGGGTCAAAAATAAAACGGACTTTTCCGAGAATTGTGTCTAGGCTGCCAGAGACAAAAGCAGAATTACTGTTCTTTACAAATGACAAAAATTAGATTTCTTCTGAATAATTATTGCTGTGATATTGTGAAAAATGGTCTTACCTGTTGTTTTTTCTCCTCTTGGTTCTTCTAGGGCTCTAAATACCTGCAGCGTGGAGGTTTTTAAGCGCATGGGTACTCTCTACTCTGAAATGAGCTTCCATGAGCGCTCTCTGGATTATTTCATTGACCTGCTGCATAAAGATCAGCTCGATGAGACTGTTCAGGTGGAACCTCTGACTAAGGCCATCAAGTACTATCAGGTAACAAATAAATGTAGCTTTATATTTAATAAACAGCTTTTGTATTGGTCTTCCAGAAAAACCGGCGCAATCAAATTTATCGATTTAAAGTGCACCCTAAAGGAAGGGAGTGCAATCTATTTTCCAACGTCATGATTTTGGTGCAACTTCTCATATTTTCGTAAAAGTGTCTCACTGTTGATTTGTCTTCCAGCAACTGTACAGTGTCCATCTGGCAGATCACACTGAGGACTGCACAGTCCAGCTAGCTGATCACATTAAGGTATCTCAAGCTTCTTCAGCAGTGTACTTTTCTTTAGTTTCACAGTAAACACAAATCCCAACAATTGTAATGTTTGAAACATACTTTTCTTCCTGGAAAAAAAAAACAAAAATAAAATACCTATGATGAGCAAAGTAAAATAGAGATTACATACAATACAGCAATAGGGTTTCCTAACTTCACTAATTGTACCCTCTCACCTCTCAGTTTACCCAGAGTGCCCTGGACTGCATGGGAGTGGAGGTAGCTCGCCTGCGGGCGTTCCTGGCAGCAGGTCAGGAGAGCTCTGTCCTCTCTGTCCTTCTGAAGGACCTGGACACTTCCTGCTCTGATATCAAACAGTTCTGTAAGAAGATCCGCCGCCGCATGCCTGGAACAGATGTGGTTGGAGTGCCTGCTGCTCTCAGTTTTGGACCACAGGTATAGGGCACAGAAACAAACACATAGTTAAGTTAACACACACAAACACACACACACACACACACACACACACACACACACACACACACACACAGATGACGGCGGTATGAAAGTATTGCTCCACAGTATATGTTTGACTGACATGTTGTGTTTCATCTGGGAGGTGTCAGAGACGCTGACAGAGTGCAGGCGCCAGCAGACCCGCGTGGTGGCCGTGCTGCAGGAGTTGGCTGCAGCTGGAGCTCAGATGGTTGCTCCGCTGGCAGAACAGGAAGGCCTCAATGCTCTCAAACTGGAGGATATTGCCTGCAAGGCAGTGGAGCAGGTAGTTTGACACTAAATAATCATGTACAATGGTTGGGGATTTTTCTATCAAGAATTTAAATACTTAAGGTAGTCAAAAGTATGCTGACTTGATTACAAGACACATTGAGCACTGAAGCAGGAGTAAGTACTTCCAAATACTGTCTGATTCATGTTGAACTTAAGTTTTAAAACACTATCCTGTGTTCTGAGTATTTACTGTTGTTTTGGGACACTTTTACAGGTGGTTGGTTTTAAGTGACGTGTTATTGTGTTATCTAAATCTAAACTCTTTTCTCCAAGGTGTATGGTGCTCACGGCCTGAATGGTCCAGAGTGTCTGCGACAGTCCTGCACCTCTGTCATTGCTACCATGAACAAGATGGCTACGGCCATGCAGGAAGGAGAGTACGATGCTGACAAACCACAGGGCAAGGTATCTGTATGCCTTAATTTTTTCACTTTGATTTAAACCCAAGCACATTTCTACAGTGTGTCATGTCTTCCCTGTTCCAATTCTTACTGTTTGATCCTGTCCTCCACATCCTCAGACTCCTCCAGTGGAAATGAGAGCATCCATCGTCAGGGCTGAGATGACTGACGCTGAAGGTCTGGGAGTGAAACTAGAAGACAGAGAGACGGTCATCAAGGAGGTCAAGAAGTCCCTTAAGATCAAGGTGAGACACTCAAGCAAACAACAGAAATCACTCAGTGTTTCTCTGCATATTGACATGCTACACAAATCTGCCAGTTTGAAATGGAACAAATCAGAAACAGCAGGTTTAACTGATGTGGCTGTACCTCCTTCACAGGGCGAAGAGCTGAGCGAGGCCAACGTCCGTCTGAGCCTGCTGGAGAAGAAGCTGGACACCTCCACCAAAGACGCAGACGAACGGGTGGAGAAGATTCAGACCAAACTGGATGAGAACCTCGCCCTGCTAAAGAAGAAAGAAAAGTAAAAACGATTGAGACACAAACAGAAGACATGACTGCATTTCAACACATTTGTTCCGTTTCCCCTCACTGTCCTTTCTCCTTACCTTCAGGGAGTTTGAGGAGACGATGGATGCCCTGCAGGCTGATATCGACCAGCTGGAGGCGGAGAAGGCAGAGCTGAAACAACGTCTGAACAACCAATCAAAGATGACCATTGAGGGCCTGAGAGCGCAACCTGCCTCTGGAATTGCCTCCATTGTTCAGGGAGCCGCAGGAGGTGAATGTCTGTGTAGTTACGGTCACTTTTTGAAAGCAGATTGTCATTTAATGTTTGATAAAAGGTGTGATGGCCTCTAATTCAACCCTCTGAAAAGCAGTTTCAACCAGCTGTTGAGATGTTTCCCCTGCAGGTGGTGTAATTGTACTACACAATCACAAAAATAGTCTCCACATTTTGGAGAGAAACACAAGCTTTTATAGTGACTGAATGCCTCACCATTCTCCCTTTCTCTCTGCAACAGGTCTGCCTCCATCTCTGGCAGGACCAGTACAGGTGGTGGACTCTCCTCTCCTCAGGCAGCAGGTTGAAGCCCAGAGGCTGGGCATTAAACACCTCAAGAATGAAAACAACAGACTCAAGGTACACTGGTGTTGGGAGTTAGTAATAGTGTACAGTGGTATGGCTGGTAAACTGTGCTAAGTCTGGCAGAGCTGTACCAAATCGTTCAAAGCTTCATTTATAACGTTGACATTCAAATTCTAAATCAACACTTCAGTGCTGTGCAGCTTTGTTTTATGTATTTGCAGAATTAGTTTCCAGTGGTGGCTGGGTGTGTATCCCGGCCAAGCTCAGGTCTTTATAAACAAGTAGCAACCAGGTGCCAGACTGTAAGCAGCGAGCATTTAAGAGGCACAGGACCAAAAAACGCTAGTATAGCGAGGCAAAATGCCAAATGAGAGTGAATCTGAGGTTGGCTTTTCCTTTCAATTTTGGTGGCAAGCATGTTTACATACAATAACCATCAATCCTGCATAGTATACCTTTAAAGAATGTTGAATTAATGAAAAAGACTAACTCATTGAATCTGACGAATTCATTTAAACTAAAGATTTTGTTCATGGATTATATTGTTTTTTTTGTTTTGTTTTGTTTTGTTGAAGACATGAAAGAATATGAGCCATTCAAAGCTTCAAATGTTAAAGACATGAAAGTACAGCCCTCAAGTTTGGTGAGGGTGACATATGGTGACATATAACTGGGTATATGTTGCTAACAGGCGGAGAAGATGAGAGCCCAGCTAGCCTCCCTGCCTCCACTCTGCCCTCCCAAACTACCACAAGCATCCAAAGACAGCTCCATGCCACCAGAAGGACTCAATACAGGAATCTATCGCAGGACTGACCAAATGCTGTCAACTCTGCTCAAGCTGAGTTCAGAGGTTAAAGTGGTGGATATTACTGGGAAGACAGCAGGTATGTGTGTGTGTGTGTGTGTGTTTCTCAGTTTCAGGACTTTACTCTCTTTACAGCTAAGTGAAGTGATTAATTTTTTCTCTTGTCCTCTCCTGTGTTTCTTCCAGTTAGTGCCAGCGCCCAGCTGCTGGAGCAGACAGCTCGACTGCAGAGCCTCAGTGATGCTCTGGCCAAACTCAAGGTAACAGCTTCAGAATCATATGTGCTCTCCTCACCATGTCAGTAAGCTGACAGCAATACAAAACCAAATATTTGGACATCTTTCTGTTTCAGGGAGAAGTAGCTGAACATGTGGTCTCCCATCAACCTGGCGCTAAGGCTTCCTCTGACTTCGCCACCTTCCCTATCTCCTCCTTTGTTAAGGTAAAACCATACAATACATACATACATACATACACACACACCATCAGGTCCAAGATCTAACAAAGTTGTTCTACTCATATTTCAATACTTGTTTGCATAAATGTCACATTACACATGTAAAATTACATCATGTGTATGTATGTGTTGTTTCTTAGGCAAAGGAAGAGAAGCAGGGAGGAACAGTGTTTGTGGGTCGCGTTGCCATTCCATGCACCCGTGGACAGGAACAAGTCCACCGCCTCGTCCTATCTCAGCAACAGCTGCAGAAAGTGCACCGCCTCCTCATGGCCTAGGACAGCACGCCATTTGCCCACAGCCATGATTGCCACTGGCAGTACATCAAGAAAAGCTTTTGTTCTTTATTCTTATTCCACTTCAACATTCTCTTCTATTTATCCTCTTTGCTTTTCACTATTCTCAGGAAACTGTATCCGATATGTTTAAAGTTAAGCCTATAGCACTAATAACATTGAGTGACTTTATGTCGACGTAACACTTCTTGGTGTTTTGAATGAAGTCCTAATGGATTTGACTCCTGAATGTCACATGATGAAGGTGTCGTGTTTTCACTTAAACAGTTTGTATGCACCACTTTTACCAACACTTTGTGGGGTCAGAGGGAAACTAGCAACAAGTCATTTTTACTGTACTTGCACCTATGGATAGTTTCTTTCCCTTTGTATCTTTTGTATTTGTAGTAATTCAGACAATAAACGCAACAGTTCAGTTCAGAGAAAGAAACATTACTGTGTCAATTTCCATTTTTACTTATTCTACCTGTATGTCATCCGTAACCTGACAGAAATGAGCTGAACCAGTTTGCAAGTGCACATTAAGAGTCTAGATGTATTTGCTGTAGAGTATATACACGTGCTAAAAATACATGCTAGCTCTATTTAATCATGCCAGGGTAATCACTTTTATCTGAATAATGGAATAAATAAAAAGCTTAGTACAGCAATGTTAGGAACAAAGCCTATAACACTTTTATTATATCAAAGGGTTAAATGAACAACTTATTGCATGTTACTATAAACTGCATGAATCACACTTATTTCCACTTCAATGTTCAAGTCAAAATCACTTTGTGCAGAATTTAAAACACTTTGAAATGGAAAAATACACATTAAAATCTACTATTTAGTGCCAAACAAAAAAACTCAAATGAAAACAACAATGTACTGCAGGTGAGGCAAGAGACTGCAGTAAGTAAGTAGAATTAGACCAAATCTGGGTCTTGTAAAAACTCCCTGCCTCAGTAGTAGTGGCCATGATGGTCATATTGACTGGGTCTGTGATGGGTGTACGGAGCATAGTGGTGTCTGGCATGTCGGCTCCTCATCACCTGCTGATGACGGCGCTTGTTGTAGGGCTCAAAGTGGTGGGGAGGCCTGTAGTCGAAACCTGCAGAACATACAGGACATGTTAATGGGTTCTAGAGCTGACATGGCTGCTTGTGTACAGTTTCAATACATACAACTAGATCAGAAGAACCAAAAGATGTCTTGGTCTTAAAAACAAATATTTATGCTGCCGTGCAAGTGGTCTGGTTGATGGAAAATACATCATATGTTAGGTCCCTCTGCCACAAACCAAAGTCTGCACACTTACCATTTCCATCCTGTCCATTTGTATATTGATGTCTGTGGACTGGTGGGTGAGGCAGTGGTGAGAGGACAGGTCTGTAAGCTCCACCATCTCTTTTTCTACGTGGCCATGGGATGTTCTCAAATTCCAAGTAACCACAAGGGAATGAATCACTGTAGAACTCCTCCCTGAAGCCATCGTATTTTCCCCCTGTGAAAGGGAAACAATTAAGGTGGGGGGCGGTTTGCTTTGTTATGATCTTTTGAAATTACTTGTACTGCACAAGAACCTGACAGTTCATTGTTAACGCTTTAGATGACAGAGACAAGTTCTGCAGTCACAATGTGTTATATATGAGCTACAATATTTTTATGTGACATTATTTGGCTAAAGGTTTTTAAAGCAGTATTTTAAACACAAATCAATAACATAGCAAAGAGATTAAGCACAAAACATAAAAACCCAACAAGCCTGTCTGTGTAGATGTTTTAAGTCTTACCCATTTTGGAAGAATAGTTGGTGGAAGGAGGGTTGCTGTAGTTGGAGGCTCCGTACACTCCTGAAAAAGTAGCATGACATCATGCATCAAAAAACAGACAAGTAAAATAGAGAACTGCTTCAGGTCACAGGATTCATAGCAACACTGTGGTCATTCTCTAAACTGAAAAAACAACAACAAAAAACAAACAGTGATACCATCATCTATTCGGGGGTCTGCAGATTTCAGAAAGCCTAGCACCAGGCATTTTACTGATTTTAACTACAGCTTATTCCCACCGCTTTGCACTGTATTCACATAACGGTTACCAGCGGGATGACGTCACCATGGAAGTGTAGCACTCACCCTCCGATTCCCCCGGTTTACACTGTTAGCTCTGTCAGTGCTGTTCATGGAGTTTGCACTGTTACCTGCTAGCTCCTGACTCAGCCACCTCCATGTTGAGATCCTTGTGAAGACAACTCATCCGAATGTTGCACGCAGCCCCTTTAAGATCTCCCCCCCAAGGTAATTAGATTCTCAAACTTCCTTTCAACAGTTGACTATATGACAGTCATCCTGATGGACATGATGGACTTCAAGTGTACAATTTAACAGGTAACAACCCTAACACATTTCCTCATGTCCTGTGCATTCATCTTGGAAGATCATAGGAGTTATTGGGATTTATGTTACCCACATTTGTTTCACTTTTGGTAATCAATCAATAGAAATAATCCTAATCAACATATCATAAGCATCTTACCTGCAGATTTGGTAGCATTCCCAGAGGCTGGCTGTTGAGCAGTAACCTCAGTATTGTCTACAGTAAAACAACAAACTCATATCAACTTAATTTTATCAAACAAATTTCTTTAAAAAAAAAAAGAAGAAAAAATAGTAAAGAAGGTCATACATGCATACTTTAGTCAAACAACTAAGAGTTGCCAGAGTATTGTATGTATCTGAAGTGCTCTGGATTACAAACACAGTATGTAACAACAGCACCATTCCTTTATTACAGTAGGCCTAAACCACATGCCCTCTTGTGTGGGTGTGTTGGGCAGAATTCCTCCTCACCAACAGTAGTCAGGGAACAGGGCATAATCACACCCCAAGCCTCTGCGGTGTGCTGTAACAGCAGACAGGTTATCTTGCGGTGGGCAAGGGCGTTCCAGTGGATTCCATCTTTTGTACGATGGTGCAGGGAGAAGCGGAACTGGAAGTGGAGGTCCAACACATCCATCCCATGGAGGTCAGCCAGAGTCCCGCTGTAGAAGTTGCCCTCAATCACGTCATAACGCAGCTGGGGAGCCTTGTGCTCAATCTGAGGTGATGGAGGGAGAGTGGACAAAGTTTTAAGACTGGAAGGGTAGCAGAAGTCAGGAGAAAGTGCCAAGATATAAGCCTCTTACCCTCTGTCAGACAAATTGTGGTGATGTTGGGTCAAAATTAGGCATCTTACCAGTGACAGGGGAGACAAGCGGTGGAATGGTTAGTTCCACTGATGAAGTTGGGTCTGGTGTGGTCTGGGCCATTCAGGATCAGGGAGAGGTGTAACAGGTACCACAACATTCTTTCTTGACGGAGTAACACTAGTTTTCTTCACTTTGAATTACTGGGATGTTTTAACAGTTGTGATGTCGCTCAAGGGGGAGTACAGGTTTTTCACATATAAACTTGCTGGTGCCATTAATTAATATAAAATGGTTGTGCAATTGATCAAAATGTTTAGTCGCCCTGTGGACTCATGTTAATAACAAACTGTGTACTAATATGACCCAACAAGACCAAATTTCCATGTCTGGTTATGATGCAAATGTCTGGTGATGACGTACCTCAGGCACCAGGAAACCACCTTTGATCCTCTCTCCTAAGGGCATGGTGAGGTTCCATATGACCAGAGTTTCCGCTGGCAGAATCTCTTTCAGCTCATCAAAGAACTTATGTAAGTTCTCCCTGTAGTCATTAAGCCAAGTGGACTTGTACCTACAAAACCCAACACAGATACAGACAGATCCTTTATTTGGTGGGTAGAGTTAGCTGGTTGAACTAATACATGTGATTAGATAAATGTATATATAACTTTTCAAGTGTAGGGTGAGTCTTAAAAGGAAGAGAAAGAGTTACTTCAATATATAGATAATGAAAAAAATATTTTGCATTATATTTCCTACATAGAAAAAGACAGCAACTAACATAGGTACATGGGCAAAGCAATTAAATGATATCTTTTTTTTTTATTTCCATGTGTTCTTAATGTCATACATGATTTGTATCAACCATGAACAGGTCTTGAGCTTAGGGTTCACACCAAACCACTCTCACCACCTTAAACTACAGTATAACCATATGAAAGTAATTAGCACGGTTACTAATTATTCCTTCACCTACCCACCTTGAAATATCCCAAACGCAGGAGTTGATAATGACTACATCTGGTTTCAAGCCATGGCGGAAGTCTTCTAAGATGCTCTGCATGTAGCGAGAGTAGATGCGCGTCACAAAGTAAAAGCGGACAAGGTGGCGGGAGGACTGAAACTGCCGAACCTCCCGGTACTCTATCCCATTGTGCATTGGACTCAGACAACCTCCTTCCACCAGACAGTCCTGTTCAAAGCTCATCTCACCCTGAAGAAGAAAGATATGAGAGAGTGAGGACGAAAGGAACAACTGGGGCGGGAGACTACGGAAATTTGTCAACAGATGTAAACCAATAAACGCCAGCCCGTTACAAATCACTTGCCTTGGTCCTGAGTTGTCTTGCAGAGAGATATTTGTCCTTCTGCAACAGCATGACAAGGTCCTTGTACACAGACCTCTGAACTGAGGGTGAGATACAGAGAGCATTAAAAAGTGGCAGTGCAAAAAAAATACAAAGCCCTTTATGACTTAAATATATTCATTTTAGATCAAACCCCAATCTTTCTGGGGGAAAGCCACGAAGGCAAATTTCTCCCAACAGCCAAAAGGACCAACATTCACAACTGAAGTGTATCCATGTTTCCAAGGTCCTCCGTTCCCCAGTACCATATTCTGTTAATACACATCAACACTACTGTGTTCTTGCCACCTTCTTTTCACTCTGCTCCTAAAATAGCATTGGTCTACCCTGCATGTAAATCCATAAGACAAATCAGATGGGCAACAGCCATAAAAAAAATTAAAAACGGCGAGTAAGCTTGCCTGTGAAGGTTTCAGCCACTCTTTCCATGTCTTTTTTTTCCTAACCAATAGTCAGTTGTTGTACACTTTACCTTAACCGGACCTTTGACCTGTTTCCCAACCTGACCTGTGTAGAAATGGGAATTAAACATAGTCCTAGACATTTTTTCTAACCCTTAGTTAGCCCTCTTTCTCAATCCTAATTGGTTGGTTGTTGGGCTGCAATTATTTTTGGAACTGTTCTTGTAGAAAGAGCAATCATATTTAGACAAACACCTGTGCCAGTACAATTTCATCACTGAGTCATGATTTTAATTACCTAACTTCATATTAGATGATTAAAATCATATCAAGCAAATTCAAAGCTAAGGAACATCTTTCTCAGGTTCCCATCATGTGCTATAGAGCTGGGTAAGCTGGCAGATGGACAGACAACAACAAAATCAAGTCAAATGGGCTGCTGTAAAACTTTAAAACATACTTGTTCTTTGTAAAAGATCAGTTTTGAATTTAAGATGACTAATGTTACTCACTAGAGTCTCCCAAAACCACAACGAACTTGTTATGGAGCAGCTGGCTGGCCTGCTGGTGGCTCACAGGCCTCAGTGTCTCCTTCTGTTAATGACAAAGGCAAACAAACATGTTTGTTATTTTAATTAAGAAGCAACTTGAAAATGGGAGGTCCGTTAACTCAAGAAATAAGATGGCTGACATTAACTTACGTTTAGCCTTAATAGTGCTGTTTACTAAATTATAGAATTTCTTTACCACAGATAGTAATGGTGGTACTTTACACTTAAATTAACATTATTTAACTTAGCATAAGTTACCAATAAACTTTCCTTATGCTAATTTGAAGTCATTATTTTAGCATTATTTAACTTCGCATACTAGCCTTAGGCTAATTAGCAGTCACTATTTTAGCATTATTAAACTTAGCATACTAATAAACTAGCCTTAGGCTAATTAGCAGTCATTATTTTAGCATTATTTAACTTGCTAATTAACTAATTAGCAGGCTTAAACGTTCACTTCCATTAATATAACGTTAAAATAACATAACGTTATAACTTACCATTGTTGAATCGAGGGGCAAACTAGATTTATGTGACGGTTAAAGCTAGCTACTAATGGTACCGTTAGCCGTTTTAACAGTGTCTCGCTGTTCGCGCTGTTTGTTTGGATTTTAGCATTAAAGTGCAGACGTTAGCGAACTGCACAGGAAAATAAACCATCACAATATGAACGTTTTTAGCTCCAACTCCTACAACCGAAATGGCCGCAACAACTGGTCCCTGGAGTCACAACTTATTGCAGTAGTCTTGAAGTTTGTTGCATTTTGTAGCCTCAATCTGGACGTTTGACGTGACCCTGCCGTTAGTTCGGTTTACAGGTGTCGCCAATTTTTTGATGCTTTCAAAGACAATCGGAAAATTACAGTCTCGCGGGACTAACTAAAAGCGAGCTCAAGTGGTTTGATCTGTTAGATTGAGTTCCTCTGTGTTTAGCAGTAATGAAATTATGAACTGATACGCTTTCAGAAAGGAACTGCAAATATAACACTTTCCTTTTCTCAAGAAAAAAAAGCTGTAATAGTAAAAAGCAAATCTAATTACAGCTACATTTGTCTAATAATTTTTATTCTGTCTTTATATGATTAATTAATATTTTTTTCAATTAAAAACAAAAAAATCTATTAAATGTAGTACTTTGTTAATATATTTACTTGTGTGTCATATTCTGCTTAGCCCTTGGTGCACTGTGTCAAGCTCCCTTTAGAGTTAAATGATATGCCCAGACGCCTACAATGGAGCAGCACAACCCAGTACCAGGTTTTCTATGTATCAGTAACTAAATGGCAAGTTGATTAAACACAAATTAAGGAACTAACCAGAGAATTTAAGATATGATGAAGAACTCCAGTGTGATGTTAAGCCCTTCAAAAAACACAAGAATCATGGTTTGTGATGGAACTGCGGCTGGCACCCAGGAGAGAGGCATGGGATATCTTCAGTTTTTCCCTTCAAATAACATATTTCTGAAATGATAAGTTGTCGGCAGTAAAGATCATCAGCAGATTAATACCACTCTGGCAAGGGAGAGCTTTCAAAAACAATACCTTTCCCAAAAGTTGGCTCTTATACATACAAAGTCTAAAAATAAGCTATTGTACTGTGTTAACCTTAACTTTAGGATAGAATTGAATTGCATGGCTTTTTGACGAACAATACACACAATTACGCTGTACATTTTTATTACAGCTCTTTGCTCTAACTTTAGTAGAGAAACAAAGTCACCCAGGAAAAATGTTGCGTCTACTAGGAAAGATCCTGTCGATCAGACACATGATGAAGACTACTGGATAAAGTGGGAGATTGAAAGACCTCAAAATTATAAAATCCATAAATAAACTCAAAAGAACAGCCTCAGATGCATTCCAAAAAATTACTCTTTATTTAATTGCTTTTGGAAATGTTGATGAAGAGGCTACAAACAGCAAAATAAGACACAAACATTCTGTTTATTTCATACTAATTGCTTTCAGAAGTCACTGTCATCATCATCATCATCATCTATTACTGGTATCGGATCTTTTTTCTGCTTCTCCTCTTGCTCGTCTTCTTCCTTCTCCTTCTCCTTCTCCTTCTCCTCCTCCTTCTCCTCCTCTTCCTCCTCCTCATCTTCTTCATCTGTCTCATCTTCTTTCTTGGCCTCCTTTTTCTGGTGAAACTCCCGGTATATCCCAGTCAGAGCTTTTGCTGCTTCCAGAGATACTTTCAGATTTCCTATCACCTCCTTGTCTTCATCCACACTCATGACTGGAGGAAACAGAGACACAGAAACAGACGTACTGTAAGAACATTTTATGTTTCATACAATATACAAGAGAACTTCCATGATAAATATACATAACATTGTACAATGTACTCTATCTAAATCATTTTAACAATCTTGATATGGCACACATGCAACACCTACCGTCAATTTGTTGCTCACTGACATCATTTCCAGTGAGGAGCAGTTCCTGTAGGTCCAGAAAAGCATGTCCGACGTCCACACACTCCTTTTCGTCGTCCATCGGCTCACTGACTACTGTGAACTTTAACCTTGCCGTGACACACAGACATACGCACTTCAATTTTTTTGTTTGGGTGTAGAAAAATCCTTTAAGTGCAGAGACATAAACTGATGTATTCACTCATACTTCAACATGTAAAATGACACTAAAAGCAGCAGTGACACTACCTGCCCTGGTTGGGGTCAGTGCCCTCCAGCATCGTGTAAAGGTACTGTCTGAGTGGAGCTGACTGTGAACCATCCACATAAATCACTGAGAGAGGCAAACAGAGAGATTTGGGGGTTATAACATAATTAAAACTTTCTAGAAACAAACATAAACATAGCCAACCCGGTCTCACCTCGAGTGAAGTTGTAATGAATCTCCTCTCCCTTTGTGGGTTTGCGGAGGGACATGGGTGTTTCTGTCGTCTCCATCGGGACACCCAGCAGCCGGTATTCCACATAAACACGCTGCACTGACTTGTCGCGCGCCACACGTGAGGATGGTTCAAACGACAGGGACAGAATCTCGACCCTCAGTTTGTCTCCCTAAAGCATAAAACAAACTTAGTTTCATAATATCTGACCAGCTCATTTAAAATGAATGACCAAACAAAAGCTAGATCCAGATGTACAAATGACAACAACAGCACATGTGATGCTAAACTCTTTTCCTGGATCTTTTTTGTTCTCTTTTATTCATACATTTGCTCCCACTCACACAGTTATTTCCTTCATACCTTCCTCATTTTCCGTTTTGGTGGGATGATGATGATGTCGCTTTGTGAGCTTGATTCTGAAGACCCTGAGGTTTCACTGTCTCCTGCAGCAGCTGTAAAGTAAAGAAAAACAACAATGTGACAAGAAATGCATTTATTTCAATGTGAATTTGACTGACTGGGCTGAAAATGAAAGCAGGCACCTGGGAGAATTTGGACATTATGGTTTTCTGACAGAAATATTTTCATTTAACCCAAACCATGATATTTTTTCCCCTAACTTCAACGAAGAAATCCCTTTCTGGCAGGAAGCCCTCAAGGCAAACTTCTCCCAACATTTGAAAGCCCTGTCAGCATGTGATCACTTCTTATCTGTTTCAGGCCTAGATTTTGAGTTCAGTTAGGTTCCTACATAATCCTTCTTTGCAAGGGTGTAAGTTCTGTTTCAAGATCTAGGGGAACACATATAATGCAGGCTTCATTTCCTGCATTCTGCTGAAATTTCATGCACCAATTTGTGCCTTTTCTGTATCAAAGTGTGGTAATTTCATGATACTTCCTGTTCCAAAAGTGCACGGTTGCTTAATCTTTTTTCAGTTTTATGGCAAAGTGCAACCATTGCTTTTGTAGCTGAATACTGCCATCTACTTATCTGCAGACATCATTGCATGACCTGTGTTCAAGCAGGTTGTGTGGCTTCAAATTTCTGAAAGAAACTCAAGGCAGGTGTTTAGGCCTATTGTGTATATATGAATAGTTACCACTCTCACTGCTCTCCTCTTCCTCCTCCTCCTCTTCGTCCATTGACACCTGATCCATAGAGGGAAGGTCCTGAGAAGAAATGACAAATGAGTCCACTCACCAGCCAATCCTCCATTGGTGTCCTCTGATTCTGAATATTTATGTTCTCCCTCCACAACATTGCTTTATCTAATATGTTTTTCCTGTGAAAATGATTTCAGATATTGTTTTAAAGCCTGTTAAGAGAGACAGTGAGCTTCTACCTGAGTCCTGGCAGAGCTGGCAGAGCTTCTCCTAGATGGTGTGGTGGGCGAAGATCTAAAAGAAGATTAAATTATTAATTAAACAATTGAATTCTATCATACTTTTTGGGATAGTTGGTTCTGCAAGGTTCCAGTTTTCCTTCTACACAACTCCTAGAACTCCATAATGCTCACTGAGCTCTAACATAATGCACTCAAAGAAATGACTTCATCTGTTTTCAGGTTTATGTATTTTGGTTACTTAGGATATTTTTATCCATCTGAGTCAAGTAATTCTAACACAAACCAAAAAAGTACCATTTATGTAATTAAATTTACAAAATTATGTAAATACTATTCATAAATTCTGCATATTTCAAATATGTTGAATTTATTTATTTATCTAGAATTACTTGACTCAATTGGATAGAAATTCTACATGTAATTAGAATATCTAAACCTGAAAAAAAGACCAAATCTTTTTTTTGAGTGCAAGATAAGGAAATGGATTTGTTAAAGAAAAAAAAAATCCGCAATTTACTTTCTTGTTGGCGAATGAGAAGGCGTGGTCAGTCTTGGCTCTGGGGTCAGATGGGGCGTGCCCTGGTAAAGGTCAGGCGATCTCTTGCTGGATCTCTTCCTGTCTGTGGTAAGCGGTTTCACAGGGATGGGTTGTTTGTTCTGTGAGCCTTTCTGTTTGACAGACGGAGGCCGAGGCTGTAAATAGATGAATAACCACTAAACAATCTCGTTTTTATGCTTGAGTTATCATGAAACCCACAGTTTTTTGTGCTACTTTTGTTGGTGCTTCAAACCTTACCAAAGGTTTAGTCTCTTTCTGCACAGCTTTGGTTTCTCTTGGCTCAAGTAGGTGAGTCTGTGGTTAACACACAGAGGAACAGATATTAAGTAAAGGATCTGAATACTTCTTGCACCTTTGGTAATTCCCAAACCTTTTGACACACTTGGATAAATATCACCTTCACTCTGGGCTTAGCAATGGGCTTCTGTGATGCTTCCTCTCTCCTCCTCTGCTCCCTCTCACTGCTTTCCATTTCTCTGTCCTGTCTTCCCTGTCCACCCAGCGCAGCATCCGCCGATGGTTGGAAGGGGTACCTCCATTTTATCAAGACCCTGACCATGCCCCGAGGTCCACCAGCTGGATCCCTCAGGACATAGTCACCTGGCAGGGCAGAAAGAAGAACCAATGAAAACTGCTGATTGGGTAGTTCGGGTTTTGAAATGTAATGTATAATCCACCTGTTAGCTTCCACCTTCATCTAAAGCAACACTTCCTCTAGTGAGAGATGCAGATGACTAATGCAATGGTTGATCTGTCTGCCTCACCTCTGATCTCCCTGCCTGTAGCCAGGGCTCTCAGTGGAATGGGGGTCTTGGCCAGATAGGGTGGCGGTATCTGGTCATCACTGTCATCAAACACATATACCCACAAACTGCTGGACCTGTGCAAAAGAGGAGTTGAATGTTGTCAATATTTTTGGAAGGATTATCCAAAGCTCAAACTTTATCAGAATTTCAAGAAAGATTATCTTGAATTTCTAACACTTTTTTTTCTGTTTCCAAACCATCATACCTCAGGTAGTGCAACACGTCAGCTGTGACTGCTAGTGGGTAGCTGGTGGTATCGTTGAACACTGGGTCAGCAGTGGACTGCACAGTTTGAGAGACGTGAGGCGGCAGGTCGTAGAACCTGTATGTCAGGTAGGCATCAGGAAGAAGTCCAGGCCAGCGAGAATTAAGGCCCACACAGCGTTCCAGCATAACCACCAACTCATTGGGGATCCCCCCTCCGTAGTCATGTAACTCCTGCAAATAGCATTGAAAATTTGAATTTTTTTCCCCCAGACAACGATCATGTTTTTTTTCCAAATTATGTACAATTTTTAAGGTTTTCTATTATCTCAAATGGCTTGAAAAATAGTGCATATAGCTGCCCTAAATGGGTAAAAGAACTCCATGGGAGAACACACCTCTGGACCCCCCCTAGGTTTTGGCTGAGCCTCAATGTTTTCAACATCTGGCTTTGCCCCTGCTATACACTACCAGAGGTAAGTGAGAAAATATCACCCTCTTTTACCTCATGACCAGTATCTTGCCAGCCCAGAGTGATCTGCACAGGCCTCCTTTGTGTCGCTGTTCTCCAGTCAGCTTCTCTCTCTGACACAGTGTCTATGGGCTCTGCAGGGTTAAACAAGCGTACCCAGAAATCCACGACACCAACAAGTGCGCCCTCAGAGCCTTGGAGTGAGACGACACATTTTTAGACATGGGTTGACAATTAATGATCAACTTAATGAAATTTACCACACATGATGCATTATATAATAAAAAACTGACAAACAATAAATAATAATAAAATAATAAAATAATTACAAATAATTAATCTTGAAAGATATAGAATATCTTTGTATTGGCAATGAATTACAATGTATTACTTTCTCTTTATAATCATTAATCACCTGTGATTTTCACACTTCCACCAATGCGCTCATCTCTTCTTTCCATGGCACCCATGAGAGACATCTGCCCACTTCCATGCGTCACAAACCTAACCCCTCCTAACGCCTGGTGGAGCTCCACTCTGACCCTTGACCCCTGACCTCCCAGCCTGCCCAGATCTCGGGCTGTTAGAGCGTAGCGGGATGTGAAGCCGTAGTTGGGTTGGCTGCCTGACACCAGAGGAGTGGAGTGCACCTCAAAGTCCAAGAGGCTGTAGGTGCAGAATGTCACAATGTCTTCATGAGGGACACCGCTCATAGTACGAAGCCCTGCTGGGGTGAAGGTGGCAGCCTGGAGTTGCCAAAAAAACAACACACATGTGCAAAAAACAGATTACAGTTTCATAGGTAAACTTGCTCCAAAAAAATTCATCAAATTCATGTACAACAAATTAGTGTTTTTGGACCTTAAGGTGGATCTCCAACAGTGACTCTCCAGCCCTCAGCTGAGAGAAAGACAGGTCGTCCTCTATGGACTGTACCACCTCCTGGTCTCCTGCTGGCCAGGTGTACTGCATCGGTATGGTCCGTTTGTAGTTCCTGGGGCTGTATGCTAATTCTTTCAACTGAGCTTCAGAACACAAATAGAAAAATAAAATAGTTTTGAGATTCTGGAGGTTGCAGTTTTTTTAGCTACTCATGCTAACTACCCACATATTTTATAATGGTTTCTTGCTATGGCTGTTTCTAAACAAATGAGTGTTGCTGAAACCTTGTAAAGCGTTGATCTGAAGAGCTCTTTTTGATAAAAGTTTGTCTTTCTCTGCCATCCTCCTCCTGCTCTCCTCCCTCTCTCTCCCCATCTTCTGGCTGACTGTGTTCAACTCTTCCTTGGGAAGGAAAGAGTTTGATTGAAGACAAATTCAGTTAAAATGGGACGAAAGCTGAGTGTCGCAGTTTTGAGTTGTGTACATGTATGTGTTATGTGTGTGTACCTGCAGGTCTTTACTGATCTGGTGCTCCAGCTTAAGAATGTTTCTGGTTTTCTGTAATTCCAGCACAGTCTCTGCATGTGATACCTGGATGTTTGCCAACTCGCGGGGTGAATCCTCCACCGTCCCATCGGCCCAAAGGAAACGCAGCCCCGCCCTGCTCTCCTGCTGCATTCTAAATGCCTGTAGTTGGAGAAAAAGCATGCAGAATCATTTGATTTAGTATTTTTAAGCAGTCCTAGCAGAGGTAAAAACAAAAGTGTGCAAACCTTGATCTGTATGAGAGTTTCACTGAGCTCCTCAACACTCATGTCAAACTCCTGGAAGAGAAAGAGATGATAAAAAGTGTGTCAGGATATGTGCTGAAAACAGGACAGCTCTTTTGCAGTAATCACTCCTTGTCTCTGACCTTGGTGACAGAGTCCAGTCTGTCCTGCAGAGCAGAAACCTGCTCTCTGTACCTGAGTACCTCCTGTTCCAGATGCTCTCGACTGTCCTTCGTCATTCCAGAAAACTCTAAACAAAACAACACACACACACATACAAAAATGAATGGGATTGTTAATCCATGTTCTGTTTTATTGTTACTGGATAATCTGTTTTCTGTCTGCACTGGATGAGTTGAGGCTTCAGGTGTAAGGGTGCAGACCCCTATAAAATGAAATGTATCTAATCCCAAATGCGTTCCTTCTCATTGTCAAACTGCAGCAGATGTGGTGCCAACATGCTGAGATTCCTACCTCTTTCTTGCTCCTTGCTCTCCTCTAATAGCTCCTTTTCACATCTCAGTTTCTCCTTCTCCAGCTCCAGCCTGCCTCTCTCCGCCCTCTCTGCTCGCAGCATGTCCTCAAGTCTCTGGATTTCCATCCTGCCGATGTTTTCCTCCTGTTCCTCCCTCCTCTGCTTCACTTCTCTATATTGTTCCACCTTACCATCATGGGTGCTTTGCACAGATAAAGTACTAGAAAGGAAAGAGGATTAAATATAGACATTCGAGGAGAAACACAAAATGACTTTCAGAGGTATCACATGTAAAAAAGACTATTTCATATTGACATAAACCTTATCTTAAGTTCTGCTACTCCTGCATCGCATCTTGCATATACTATACATCTCACTTTTTGGAGAAGGTCTCAACCTTCAAACCTCCTGGACAATGTTTTCCGTAACATCTGAGAGATTGCACTGCAGGGCCTAGAAGACTTAAACTCTCACCTCTCTAGTAGAGTGTTATAGTTTTCTTTTATGAGATCCCTCTCTCCCTCCAGGTCTGATATCTGCTCCTGTAGCTGAAAGAGAACAAATGAATTAAAAAAAACTAGCATCGCACTTTTTGATCTTTAGTCTTTCTTAGTTGGGTTTTATACACACAGATACAGAGAGGGTACCTTGTCCAGGGTCTGTAGAGACAGGGAAGAGGAGGTAAGCTGTCCCTCCAGTGCCAGTGCTCTCTGTCTCTCCTGCTTCAGCTGTTCAGTCAGCTCCTCCACTTTCTCCAGCAGAGCACCCTGGCTTTGTCTCAGTGACCTCTGACTCTGGGGTGAACACATGACACACCCAAAATCAATATGAAAAGTAAAGTTTCAGACTATTAGTTTGAGGCATTTACAAAGCTTTTTGTGTTACAGGGCATTTACCTCCTCAAGCTGATTCTCATATGCCTGGAGGGAAGAAAGACAAAAAGAAATCTTTTGAGCACCAGTGGCTGAACTTATAGAAGTACTGGACCTGAATTCTTAATGTGATGTAGTCAAATTATAATAAAATAATAAAATACAAAATGATTTATAGACATATACAGTCATGTAACCTCTTGCAGGTTGTTGAACTTCTCCTGGGTGACTCTCAGGGCGGTGCTCTTGTCGGTAAGCTGCTTTTGTAGACGGATCAGATCCACATTCTCTCTAATAATTATTCTAACAGAGAGACAACAGCAGGGAATTTTATTTTTATTTATCACAGAAGCTACACTATAAGAGTGGATAGGGAAGAAAATCGAAATGTGAAATTGGAAGAAATGTCAGATTAGGCTTCTCCTCCAGTGTATGGCCCAACAGTTCTCCAATTTCTGAGTACTGAGTTTTAAGTTTGACTGTAGCAAAAGTTCACTGAAATGTATTCAAATTCAAAAATATTTTACAGATTTTAACTCCAAAAGATTAATATTAGTAATATGGTTGTATGTGGGCAGTGGCTACCTGTGTCTGTCAGCCTGTTGCTTCCTCATCTCCCTCACAGTCCCCTCTATCTCCTTCTCCTTCTCTCTCAGTGTGTCTCTGAGTGCCTGGGCTGTCAGCTCCAGCTCTGTGGCCCTCACCTGCTCTGTCACACTGGACCTGCTGGGAGGGAGAGATGTGGAGGGTGGAGTCATGAGGGGGGTTTGGGATAGAGGGGAAAGAATGAGGTAATACAATATAGGGGGAACAATGTTGTGATCAGAGGATAGAAAATATCTACTCAATGTCCTGTACATCACACACTTACAATCTCTCCATCTCTGCCCTGGTGTCTTCCAACGTTGGGCCGTAGCGGGGTGGGGCAGTTTGGGCTGCCCTCCTGACTCCGCCCTCCACTTCCATACTTTTACCTGACAAGCAGAAGAGGAAGAAGACAGGGAGAAAGGTCAGTGATGGAAGAAAGAGCAGTAGTCACCCTGGCCTACATTCATGTGCAACACACACCTTTACTGAACCTATATGGCGTGCGTCCCCCGATATCCATAATGTGCTGCTTAGCCAGGCTCAGTTTGTTCTGCAGCACTCCTTTCTGGCTCTCCAGCATAGCCACACGGGCTTCCAGCTCCTGCATGGTGTCCTCCATGTCCCTCTCCTTTACAGCACCAGAGCCAGGACAGGCCTGACGGAGACGCATCAGTCTGGCAGACATCCTGAAGCATATTAGTAGACTTTTCTTTATCATATATATCTTTAAATCACATCTTAGAGGTGTCCAAGAGATGACTGTCCCAGCTACTCTGAGATGCCCCGTTAAGTGCCCAGTTTGGTGTTAGGTACAGTCAGTCAGGCATGTATCAGTGTTTTTATTACCTACGTATCCTCTGCTCCTGTGTACGAGTGTGTTGTCTCAGCAGACTGTTTTCCTCTTGCAGCCTGAGACACAGGTCCTCCAGGTGCTCTCTGGGAAACCGAAACAGGCGCTGAGGATCTACTGAAGAGAGAGACAGACAAAGCTTTTTCTTTGTGTGTCTGATGCATAGACAACTAAAGACAATAAAGAGAACTTTTAATGTAAAGGTACTGTTGTATTCTTTTTTGATTAAAAGTCTGAAAATCTGAAACAATGAGTTTTTGCAAAGTGGTTTTACCTTTTGTCTTCATGACATTATGCTTCTTCCATGGCTTTACATCACGCAGAGTATCTGGGTATAACAGACAGATCTAGTTAAGAGTGAATATGTTCATAGAAACACACGTACATAAATGCACTTCTATTGCAGAATTCCCCCCCCCCCCCCCCCAAAATGTGTTATTTTTTTCTTAAACCCCTAACCTTCACACTTACAACTTAATACCTACACCTCAACTTAGAGTTACTGTAGCTTACTGTATTTGCACATCATTCATGTGTCCCAATGAGATAATTTGTTCTGTTGCTCTATACTAACAAATGCTGACACATAATCATGAGTGATATTGTAATGAAGTTGTTTTGTGTACAACATTGGTGACATTTTAACAATGTATGTGTTGAATATTTCCAACTTCCACGGGATACATATGTGATAGAAATTAGGATAGTTAAAGTGATTATACAGCAGATGATTAAAGTCTCATACTGGCATGAGACTACACACACAAACCTGGGACAGTTGGCATCAGTCCCCCCCTCATCAGTCCCACATCTCTGACGGGGAGATCCCCGGCTGTCTCATCCATCACTGGTGACATCACTCTTCTTTACTCACACCCAGCCAATCACAACGCTCCAGTCTTTGAAACGCCACAAATGCAAACATGTCACATTGATCTGCTGCTGGTTCACTGGCAGCAAAACAGAGAAGCCAAAGGTATAATTCAATCTTGTGACCATGACTTGTTACATTTACATTTGTGTAATCACACAGCCTGAAAAAGATCATTCTTTCCTAGTTTTCCTAGCACAGTGGAGCTTAATGGGATCCAAACTGAAAGCAGGGCTTTTCACAACACACACATACAGGGACACACAATTACACCAAGTTAATGGCAAAAGGTAGGAAATTAAGATCTATACAGTGTACGTATATTTTAAGTTGCACATCTCCTTTTTCACTGACACTTGAAATCACAACCTCAAGACTCTGTACACACTGTATATAATCTGCTTAAACCTGGAAAAGCTGTCAGCCCCAACAGTTTTAGCTTCACTGTAAATTATCAATAAAGTTATTGCCCAAATGTGGCAATTCTTAAACATATTTGCTGTTTTAAGGTCTACATCGCTTCACAATTGATGATAAACACCAGGAATCCTGGTAGGACAGATAATATTCCCTCCTACATTTACAGACATCAACACTGAAAACTATATTAACGAAACATTTGACTTACCGTTGTTTGATTGCCATCCAAAGAGGTTTAACCTCTGGTAAAGAAATGTATGTACTTGCTTTTTCCTGGTGATCAGTGTAACTTGTCAGCTCTCTACATGTGTGTGTCTCCGCCCTGTGCTTGGATGATATCAGTTTTAATCCCTCTTCATCCCTTCCTCCTTCCTTCTTCCCCAAGATCTCTCTTTACACAAATGATTAGTAATTCCAATTTTTTTTTTCAGGAAGTCGCAAGAGTGTTAAATAATTACTTGCAATCACTGTGTGTTTGGGTGCATGCATTTAGTTTGGTGACATTCCTATGAGGGTACAGTATTCTGTGTGTGTATCCTGTCTCCTTCCAAGACTCAATCCTGAAGTCTGTCTCAGCGCTCCATCTGCCTTGAGGCTAATCTCATCCCTGTGCTAATCTGATTAGCAACTCTCAGGCTGTACAATTCAAGATGTGGTCTGAAGTCAGCTTTAGGGTCAGCCTTTAATGACTGAGGATGGTTATTACTGAGGTGAGGCAGGTCTAAGATCTGTGCACAATGTGTTAGTTTTTAAGAGAGCACGTGCGAAGGTAAGAGGAAAAAGGAGGAGGAGATGTGAGCATATATAACAGGTACAACAGTTTATTGAGGGAGTAGGTGCAAGTCAGGTAATGATCTATTTCAGTTCAGATCCAGTTGTGAATGCAACATGAACTGTCTAAAAAAATGTTCATATCAATAGAGAGAACAGTTTTATGCTGTTTAAAATAAAATACCATGACAACTAATGTACATTTCACATCATATTGTAATGTCATCTAAATCCCCGACTCCATTGACTCCACTGACAGGGCGGATGGTAAGTGGTGATTTGTTGCTGCCGCTGTCGCACATATCCGGGTTAAAAAAGGGAAACATGGCTTCAGTAAACTGAAACTGTGTAAAGGAATAGATGTGTGACTTGGCCTCTGCGTCATAGAAGGCCACTGTCCCATCCTCGTAATCCAAAAACACCCCAACAACCTGCGGCCTCTGAGAGAGACACAGCAGCTCTGCCTGTCCTGCACATGCCCGGTACTCACTGCCCTTCCTCAAACAAACAGTCCAATAACCGTCCTCTGGACTCAGCGTGACCACACCCTTCCTGTTGACAGACTGTCGAGCCACACCCAAGTCCCACGCTGTTTTGTCTCCCACGTCGATCTGCCAGTAGTGCCTCCCTGTGGTGAAACCCTGCGTAGCAAGAGAGGCTTGGGTCACTGTTCATTTCTCACAAAGTGAATCAAGATGTAACATCCCTACAGACATAAACACATACAAACCACATCTGTATTTACCCTGGTGCCGAGGACACATGGTGCTGTGTCAAAACGCTCTGGTATGTCCACTAGATTCTGTTCAACATCGCCGTCCCAGACCTGTCTCCCATCCTCTGATAGAACCAGCCAAGGGTTAACTGTCCTGGGGTCCAGACGAACATCGGCTGGTAGACAAACAAAGTTTATATAGAATTTTAACTTCATTGTCCTCTTCTTCCTCAGATTCAATTCTTTTTTATTTTTGGTTTCCATCAGATGAGGTGTCCAGAATTATTCTGTAACATACTGTACCTGCATACTGCTGCATCTTCTCATGCTCTGTGAGTTAATAAGAACATATGATCGAAAATTAAAATAAACGCCCATGCACATGACATGTACGTGGATATTTTTTTTTACAGCATATAATTATGCTGCTAACAACAATTCTTTTCAGAGGTTAACCTTGAATAGAAAGTTTTCCCAAAGCCGATTGAAGCTGCTGTTCAATGTTGGCCACCGCTCTCCTTAAAGTCCCCAAACATATGTCTGAATGAACGATGATGTCAGAGCAGGCTTTGGCAGATGGAGGAGAACTCAGAGCTGGAAACCTCTGTCACAAAGAAGTCAAGTAAGAGAGAAATTGCTTTAAAGAAGAGAACAGACCAAACAAGATGAGATGTCTGCTTGTATGAGTTTCAAATATCAAATATCTTGCTGTGAGATGACTCCTGACCTGCAGAAGATGGAGGTGGTCCTCAGTGTGAGACAGCTGCTCCATCTCACTTCTCTTCCTCTCCAGCTCAGTGATTTCTAGCTCCAGGTCCGCGATGAGCTTCTCCGCCCTCTGCTCTGCTGCTGCCTGCTTCCTCTGGATCACCTCCACCAGCTCAGTCTGACTTCTCTCCAAGGAACGAACCAGAGTGGAGAGGACCTCCACGCTTTCCACTATGTCCCTCTTTGAGTTTTCCTTCCATCCAAGACATTGGATGACCAAAAAAAAAAGTGAATTGTTTAAAGTCCCCCTCCACTCAGAAATATGCTCTAAACCTTACTGTGCAGAATCATGCATGGGCTGAGTTTGACAGTAGAGGATTTCTCTGTGGTCACATTGAAGTTTAACATATGGATGCATGTGTGGAAGCCAATCATGATCCAGTATGCAATAAACACAAATGTGAAGTGGAAACTTGAAACCTGCAGTGCAAATACACTGAAAACAGACTTTTCAGTGAAGTAAGAGATGTCTTGTGACCAAAGGTTAAAGTTACAAAAAAATTTAAAATTTTTGCATATTCGTTGTTGCTAGAATTGTCTTTAATGAAGCAAGAGTTTTTGGTAACACTTTACTTGAAGGTATCTACATAAGGGTGACATGACACTGTCATAACTATGACATGACACGGTCATGAACCTGTCATGAACATTATGTACATGTCATAAAAGTTTATGACTGCTGTCATTAAGTGTCATTTGGTTTTTGTAATGACAAGTTGACATTGTTTGGGTTGTTTTGATTTTGACAACTTGACATTAATCAAAGTGACATTACCAGAAGTTGTCTTTGTCATGACAAGTTGACATTAAATTTGTTGGGGATGACATTGACCAGGATGACATTAATTTACATTTACATTTAATGTCAACTTGTCATGACAAAGACAACTTCTGGTAATGTCACTTTGATTACTGTCAAGTTGTATTTAAAAACAGCATAGGCCGTTTTTAACTGCTGCTGCGAAATAAGCATGTTATGTCAACTCACTTTGCTGAGCTCCACAGAGTGTTTGATCTCCTCCACTTTCTGCAGTCTGTCCTGGATCATCTGCTGAACATCTGCTTCAAACCTTTTCAGTTGAGCCTGAACATCAGAACAGAAATTAAAACCAAAACTGAATCGATGAGCGCCAATGTACTTGATGGGATGAGGAGGAGTTTAGGACCTTACCTTCTTCTGCCGACTCTCCCTCTCCACTGGGACAGTGTCGTGACAGCGGTGGTCAGTCTCGGTGCAGAGCACACACACACACCTCTGGTCGCTCCTGCAGAACAGCTCCAGGAGCCTTTGGTGCCGTTTGCACATCCGGCTCTCCAGCGTTGCCACAGGTTCAATCAGCTTGTGAATCTTCAAAGTGGCAACTCTCAGGTGTGGCTCCAGGTGACTCTCGCAGTATGAGATCAGACACACAAGGCAGGACTTCAGGGCCTTTGTTTGTTTCCCCACGCACACATCACAATATATGAATTTTCCTGCCACTGACATCCCGCCATTCTGCCTTCTCGCTCGGATCTGCTCTGACATTTCCTTGGCGAAGGAGTTTTCACAGAGCTCTGGGCGGCCCTCAAAGACTGTCTGACATCTGGGACAGCTGACGGCGAGGCTGTCATCCCAGTGTGATGTGATGCACGAGAAGCAGAAGCTGTGGCCACAGGGGATGGAGACAGGCTCAGAGAAAAGCTCCTGACAGATGCAACAATGAAACTGTACCTCTGACAGGAGAACGCTGGGGGAGGCCATGATCTCAGAAAAAAAGAAAGAAAGATCAGTGTTAACTTATTATGAAGAAGAAATTAATCATTTACATTTAGAGTCAGAGAGGAAATGTGTTTGGTCATTAACAATGACCTTAAAAATAAAGACATTTATAAAAGATACAGGCCACAGGATTTTCAGAGCTGTTGTCTCCATTGTATTTAATGCAGGCACCATAAACTCTTACTGCAGCTAGAAACATGTGAACCTCTTTATCATTAACTTAAAACAATTCAAAGCTGCCTCCTGGCCAAAGTTCAGCTGCACATGACTCAGCTCCTCTCTCACTCTATAAGCTTAGCTTGAAACACGGATTTAAAACATGCATTAAAATCCAAAGAATAACAGGCATCACCCTGCAAGTGTTTATATGTACCACACTCTCATAATTCACTACAGTAAACACCAGGAATATAATGGCTTCAAATATTAGTCCCTCTTCCCTATCATTCAACCTGCCGGGCACAAGACAAACCAGAACCACCACTGAAATCATTGCAATTGTTTGGTCAGAATGGTAAAACATACCCATCTGTTATTTTCTCTTGGTCTTACCTTGTGGCTGAATGTGAAATGTGACCTCTGAGGTAGCAAAGGCAAACACTGGCACTGCAGTGAAGCCAAAGTCCTCCCGGTTTCTCTGTTACCACTCCCTCTGGGACGTTTTTTCCTCCAGAGCTTTTCAACCCCCATGTTGTTCCAGGGTGGGAGGAGTAATGCCTGGCTCAGGTGCCATACTGGGTTTGTATTGTGTACAATTTCTTTGTATTGCATAATAGTATTGTGTTTGGATTGTTTTGCATTGGACTGACCAACAACATGGAAGTACTTGAATAAAGCTCAGTCACATTCATCACTTTTCCAACGCTTTGGATCTTAAATAGGCAGAAACATACTATGTGCATTCGCATACATTATCACAATACTGCAACACTAAAAACATAACACTGACAAACAAAAAACGATACAGCTATAACCACTCTCTAAGCAAGACTATTTGAGAAAAGATGGTAGTTTTGTTTTGAGAAAGATCCCTGTTGCTGTTACAGCTACACAAAGTGCAAGAAGTGAAGTTGTATAAAGTTCTTTCAAAAACTCACATTAAAACAAATTTTTAAAAAATCCAGGATCAAGTGATCTCTACTTGACTCACAACAATGAGTGCAAAATACTTACTACACTCTAGAAGAAGCTTTTGGCATTTAACGTAACAGTGATTAAATAAGTCGTAGTTTGTAAATGGTGGTTAAAGAGCTTTCAAAACATCTTAAATCTTAAGAAAGAAAGAAATTCTGCCTTCTCTTTCCAAAAGTGAAATTACCAGTGAACCCCAAAGTTTTGGTTCGACTGGGGCATGCATTCTATCATTTTGCACCATCTGAAAAGTTTTGCCGATTCCTCATTGCTCACCACCATCTGCCATATTTTTAATGTGAGATTTATCCAGTATTTTTTAAATCTCTAACAGTTGGGCTGCAACTTCTGTTCCAGAAATTGTGGCCATTGGGGAAAAATTTGTAGTCATTGCAAATTCTAATTCCTTTGATAGAAAGCGTAGAATAGTTTCTTAAACAAGGAAGTGCCATTCGTGTTCTTTCTTTTCCTCACTGTAATATATTAAATTGGATTCTTGGTCTCTTTCCTCTTAACAGATCGAACCTTCAGGGACAACACATGTGGGAGCAGTCCGTATTGTTTAAAGAGCTGGATAAAAAACACACAACAGAAAAAAAATGTCCATACAGAATAAAATCATTTGTAAATATTTTAAATTATTGCATACAAACTCATGACATTAGAATAAAATGAACTGAAACAGCAGTTAGTCTCACCTCTGTTAATTCATGCTCTATGTCCGATTTTGAAAGCTCAATAAATGACTGTAATCTGATGTTCAGTCCAACAACATAATCTGTTGACATAGATGCACAATGTTACATGAAATAATACACATCATAATATTTAAACAGATAACGTATCCTTATAATGTAGCAAAGTATTTCGTACATCTATTTTAAAATGTAATAACGATAAATACTACACATACATCAGCTTGTACAATTACCTAATTATAAAAAATTATACAAATACTAATATACAAAATATATACAATACTTTATTAATTGCTTTAAAGCAGCAGTGTGTAGGATTAATAGGATTTAGTGCCATCTAGTGGTGAGGATTGCGGATTGCAACCAGCTGATACTTCTACCATGGAGCTGAATCATCCACAGAGGTCTTCTCTCCAAAGCAAATGCACCAGCTGACTTAAATGAGTACAAACACTAAATAAAGCAGTTTCACGTTAAATAGTGTTTTTCTGATGCTGCTTGTCAGGTAGGGGCTGCTAACTTTGGTAGCCAGCACAAAAACGCCAACAGCCCTATCTAGATTTTTCTGTTTTGTCTATTCTAGGCTACTGTAGAAACCACATGGCAGCAACGCTCCCTATGTACATATAAATTGCTATTCTAGGGTAACTTAACATAACAAACAAAATGAAACATAAGATGAAAATAATATAGAAAATAATATAGATGCAGTGTCAATTAAAATCAAGCTGATCAAAATACTATTATTAATTGGGCACTCATGGCTCAGGACCATGTAATGAACGTAACAAATGCAGTTACTTACGAGGCCCTTTTGTTGCAGGATGCAGAGTCAAGAAGTTCGGCCAGATGTGTTGTTAACATGGAAAGAAGAATATGAAGATGAATTAATGTTGATAACTTGAAAATCTGATATGTAAATTCCTCTAAAATGTAATTAAAACTTACTCAGCACTCTTTACTCCATACAAAAAGAAGACATATTAATGACAAGGAAAGGTAAATTATACTTACAATGTCCTTTCAAATGTCATTGAACATTAAGCATGTTAACCAAAAGTTAGCCATAAAACTACTTCTGCAATACAATAGAAATTCAAATGTATTTTTAATCATATAGTATATTGACAGGTATAAAAGAGGACAACAGTGTTATGCCTGGTTAAAAACAAATTGATGTGGTGACATATCTTACCAGTGACTGCAGTGATGTTTAGTCCACTGCTTCTGACGTTCTCAAACACAGAGAAGAGAGTGAATGTGTATTTAGTTCCAGCAGTGAGAGATGAGACTGTGTGAGTTACTGGTCCATCTCCATCTGGTGCACTGATGTTTATCTGTGTACCATTAAACTGGAGAATAAAGCTGACATTGTTGTTGACTTTATTCCACTGCAGAGTGATACTGGTCTCATCTTGTCCTGTTGATCTGAAGCTTTCTGCATTTAGAGGAGCTGAGACAGAAAACAAACAGTGAGAGCATTTATTAACAATTGACTGCCAGTAAAAGTGTCAGTTTTCCGACTGCCTGTTAAAGATGGTCAATTTTGCACCCCCATCTACTGTGAATAAAACAGTACTGTCAGTCAGAGACAAAACAAGTCAAATTCTTTGACTTACTAAGATTTATCTTTTTTGTCTGCATCAAGATGTCACTTTTTTTTAGGAGCAGTCATTACAGTTTAACAACAGAAAAGAACTCAACAATTAATGAGGATCATAATGTTGGAAAAGTATTGATGATAGTCATCCTGGGCTTAAAATAATTTTAACATTTGGTCCAAAACAGTGCTGTGTTAAATAAACATGCTAGGAAAGAGTACGCTGTGAAATTGCTAATTTGTTACACCCAACATATACGTCTTGGTTTTATGCTGGTGTACTGAAAAGCAGATGGTGACTACATCAGAGGAAACAGTGCATAAAAATGTGGTGACATATCTTACCTGTGACTGCAGTGATGTTTAGTCCACTGCTTCTGACGTTCTCAAACACAGAGAAGAGAGTGAATGTGTATTTAGTTCCAGCAGTGAGAGATGAGACTGTGTGAGTTACTGGTCCATCTCCATCTGGTGCACTGATGTTTATCTGTGTACCATTAAACTGGAGAATAAAGCTGACATTGTTGTTGACTTTATTCCACTGCAGAGTGACACTGGTCTCATCTTGTCCTGTTGATCTGAAGCTTTCTGCATTGGGTGGAACTGAAACAAAAAGGACAACTTATAAGACAGAAAGCTTTATGTCTGTTTAAGAAGTACAGCCTTCTGAACAGCATTTCTTTTTAATATATATCGTACACTGACACAATCTGACAATGAATCGTTATGCGGCACAGGAGCAAAAAAGATGCATTACTTGTTTCATAACAGATGAATGGGAAACTGAGGAAACAGTTATCATCTGACCACCGCCCTGAGTCGTTGAACGCTGTAGTTACACATTCTCCTGCGCTAAAGTCTGGTTGTCCGTTGGCCCAGTGTCGAAACAGAGAGGAGCTCCCATCAGACCACAGCTTTTCCCGGTGCAGACCGATCCACAAAAAGCTGCCAGCTGACATGTTTTCAATGATGTCATTTTCTGCCTGATTTCGTATACTAAGGGAGAAACAGCAGCATATATGGTTGTAACTGTAGAGGCAAAACAAAGCCCCAAGCAATTGCACATTGCTATGCATTGTTGTTTGATTAAGTAGATATTTAAGGATGGTGTTCAGCTACATGGACAATGTAGCCATTTAACTAATTGTACAACTAATACTGCCAAAATAATACCATGTGACTCAGCTTCAAGTGCCTTACAGTCATAAAGCTAAGGATGAAAAATACAATACTAACATACCAAAAATTTACAAATAATACCAAAGAACAGACACAGGAATGGAGGGATACTAAGAAAAAAAGCTCAAGATAAAACAGCCCGACAGATATCAATAGAAAAAGATAAATCCTTAAAAGCCTGGTTGCATTTTTGGATAACTTTGGTTGTTTTGTGAACGTTCTTGTAATGGGATTTTAATCAACTGTCATAATGATGAATAAGCCTTATTTCATAAACACAACAGATCAAAACGTAAAGGTCAAGTGTGTAGGATTTAGAGGCATCTCTTGGCAGAAATAGTATATAATATTCATAAGTTTGTTTTCATTAGTGTAGAATTACCTGAAAATAAAAATCATTGTGTTTTTGTTAACTTAGAATGAGCAGTTCATATCTACATATGAAGCTGATCCTCTTCTACGGAGTGCGCCATGTTTCTACAGTAGCCCAGAATGGACAAATCAAACACTGGCTTGCGAAAGGGGCATTCGCATTTTTGTGTGGGCCACCATAGTTCTTCTACACGCTTGGCACATGGTAAACGTTTAAGTATTGCAACCTCACTGCTAGATGCCACTGAAAGCTCGAGGCTAGACCTTTAAGTAGTTGTTTCAGTGCAGATGCACTATGTCCTGGAGTCTTCATTAGTTCATACTGTACCTGGCTAGATCGACATAATTCTCCCTGCAGAACCTCTGAGCTTCGTTCCAATTGGAATATGTGTTGACCTTAACAAAGGATGATGTGCCACTTACTGTACCTGGAAATACATGGATGAAGATCAATTATTAACAATGACAGAGACTCAACACATCTGGATTCAGTATGATTACATATTGCTCATGTCACTGCCACATAACAAATACATAGAAGCGATGAGATGTTTTTGGAAAAGTTAGGTCAAGGATCTGTTTGGCACATTTTTAATTCCTACGCCATAAGAAAACTCACCATTGTAGCACACAAAGCGTCGCTGGAGACTGCAGTCAGAGTCACCCCAAGTGCCAAAATATGGACTCCCACTGAGAAGCTCCACACAATGCTGTTGTCCTCTAAGATTGTTGGGTTGGTCAGCATGCCAGTTTCTAAACTCTGTCTCTCCTTCACTGTAGAAGCTGCTATCACTCAGGGACCATCTCCAGCTTTTTACCAAATCATCGTAGAGACCGATCCAAGCCTTGCCTGTTTAAAAAGATTATCATTATTCAAAAACACTGCAATTTACAAATGTTTTCAAATGGTGAATAAACCTAAAAATATAAATTATTTTACTGTGCATCGCTTAAATTACTGTATGCCTCTCCACTATCTAACATTGAGGACCACTGTTGATCTTTCACATCCCACATGATCATATTTTATAATTTTATCTTTTCACAGTAAGTTTATCAAAAAGTTGTATGTTGGACTCTCTGAAAGCAATTCTTGAGATGAAACCAGATGTAATTCATAGTACGAAAGGAATGTATCTCTTACAAACATTGTTAAATGCAGCAAAGATATTCTGTATATATTCTCTGTTATAGTAGCCCATTTCTCATCAGGTCACCCTGGTTCCTCAACACCTGATGTAGACCTCGTTGACCCAGGTGACGTCCCAGCTGGTATGACTATTTAGGCCAGCAGCAGCATTAAGAACTTTGCCTAAGGGTCCAGACTGGAAATGTGTTACCCATCCTAACCAGGAATCCAACCCTGGATCTGCCGTGCCAATGTCAGTAGCCCTAAACACTGAGCTATCCAGCTGCATGAATAGGCACATGGCCCAATACATGAGCAAGGCCCACAAAGTAATTGGTAGTATTACCATGGGGGCCAAGCACCAGCTACTGGTCAATAGAGCAGTCATCCAAAACTGCAAGACCAGGCCAAACAACCTGTGCACCGCCTGGATTGACTACAAGACAACCTAGGACTCAGTGCCACACACATGGATACTGGAATGCTTGGAAATGTACAACATCAACAGGGTGTCAAGAGGCTTCATCAAGAACTCAATAGGGCTGTGGAAAATGACTCTGGAGGCCAACTCAAAGAAAACTGCATAAGTTACCATCAAGTGCGACATATACCAAGATGATGCACTGTCCCCACTACTGCTCTGCATTAGCTTGAACCCCCTCAGCCAACTCATCACAAAGAGTGGCAAAGAGTTCCAAAGTGGAGCAACCATCAGTTACCTCCTCTACATGGATGACATCAAGCTGTATGCTAGGAATGAGCAAGACATCGACTCAGTGATACACCTCACCGGGATCTACAGCAATGATATTGGAATGTCATTCAGACTAGATAAGTGTGGCAGGATGGTGTCAAAGAAAAGGAAGACAATCAGAAGGCAGGAGGCAGTTTTGCAGATGTTCAGGACAGCTACAAATACCTTAAGGTCATGCAGACAAATGTGAACCATGAGGAGGCCACGAGGAAGTCAGCAACAGCCAAATACCTAGAGTATCACAGGTCCTAAAAAGTCAGCTGAATGGAAAGAACAAGGTCCAAGCCATCAGCATGTACGCCCTGCCAGTCATCAGATGCCCCGCTGGTATAATAAGCTGGCCAAAGGAGGAGATAGAAGCCAGTGAAATCAAGACGAGTGCATGGGGGGAGGACAATGCATGGAGGGTTCCACTCCAAGTTCAGCACCCTGAGACTGTACACTAAGTATAGCGAGGAGGGCTGAGGACTGGTGAGCGTCAGAGCCACTGTCCAGGACAAAACAACTCAAGATCCAGGAATACATCAGGAAGATGGCCCCCAAAGATGACCTGCTAAGTGAATATCTCAGACAGCAGAAACCCAAGAATGCAGAAGAGGAGGACGAACCATCATGGAAGGACGAGCCCCTGCACGGCATGTACTACCAACAGATTGAAGAAGTGACCAACGTCAAGAAATCCTACCAGTGGCTGGAAAAGGCTGGACCGAAAGACAGCATAGAAGCACTGATCATGGCAGCACAGGAACAGGCACTTAGTACAAGATCTCTAGAAGCAGACAGGACTCCAGCTGCAGGCTGTGCAAAGATGCTCCTGAGACAGTTCAGCACATAATAGCAGGGTGTAAGATGCAGGCAGGAACAGCGTACATGGGACACCATAACCAAGTGGCTGGCATAGTGTACAGGAACATCTGCACTGAGTATGGGCTGGAAGTCCCAAGGTCAGAATGGAAGACACCTCCTAAGGTGGTTGAGAATGACCAAGCTAAGATCCTGTGGGACTTCCAGGTCCAGACTGACAAACTGGTGATGGCTAACCAATCTGACATAGTGTTGATTGACAAACAACAGAAGAAGGTAGTGGTAATAGATCTAGCAATCCCGAGCGACAGCAACATCAGGAAGAAGGAACATGAGACGCTCGAAAAATACCAAGGGCTGAAAGAGCTAGAGAGGTTTGGGGGTGTAAGGCAACAGTGGTGCCAGTGGTATATAGGATAGGAATAGGTGAATAGGATTCCAGTATTGAGAACTTGCCTGTGTAGTGTGATGTGGTGCTGATAATGGCACTGGCATCAGCTGCGTTTTCTGCGGTGGCCAGGTCAGTGTAGAACTGTCTACAGAAGCTCTGAGCTTCAGTCCAGTTCAGTGTTGTGCTCACAAAGTGGTACTGACGAGTTTGGGTGGAGGCAACATTGACCAGTGCTCCTACAAAAAAGCATTATCATTTTTTATTATTTACATTTTTAAATAATGTGTGTAGTCTCTTCCTTTTCTTTTACAGTGAATGTAGAGAGACACTATGCTCTAAGTTGTTACAGCAACATTATTGTGGGGTTTCAAAGAGCTTTTTCCTCTTCTGAGGTTTTTGTGCACCATTGTCTGCAAGCAGTGTGATATAAGTTGTAAACAGCACTTCACATTGTTTAAATATATAACCACGAATAAACTATAACCCTCCCTCCCTACCATTTATGCCATGTCATTGGCTGGGTTGTGTTGTATCATGACGACAGAGCATGGAAACAATGAATGCTTCACTGAACCTGAATCTAACATCCTGGATTTAATGACTTACCTAGCCAATCAGCTTGAGCCAGATCAAGTTTCAGTCCGTCTCAGCAGAGCAGTACCATAATACATACTTTACATGTTTACAATCTATCTATATTTTTGTCATTCTGATTGTCATACTGTTATTTTCTGTGTTGGTCTATTCTGTACACACAATATGTGTCACATGTCTGTAACTCAGTTGCTCTTTGTGATGTTTGTTAATTTTTTTTTAGGAACTGAGTGTCTAAGGATGGAGGGTGTCATATGCTGTACAGACTGTAAAGCCCCTTTCAGGTAAATTTGTGATTTGTGGTATTGGTCTATAAATTGACTTGAAAAAAGGCTGGGAAAAAACATCCTGTACCCCCTTAGGAAACTTTTTTGGGGGTAGAATTCCTGCCCTAAAAACCTGGGCAGGAGTACATGTACTACATCAAATAACTGACGAATTAACAAACATTAAACTATCAATTGTCATCATTTTATGCATTTTCTGCCTTTTAAATTGTCCTATGTCTCAGCACCCAGTGCAGAAACACCTATGTGCTGCATTGCTGAAATTGTCATTTCTTTCAAAAGACACATCAGAAGAATAAAAAAAGGCACTAACCTGTGAGCACAAAGATGATCAGCCCATAATCCATGTGTCAAACCTTTTAAAAATGCATTTGAAGAGATAAACAATGTTAATTATTTACCTCTAAAATGTGTTAACAAACTCCATTCATCTAATCATATGAGATACACAAGGACACAGTATATACAGTAGATGTCCAATACTTGATTCTACTCACCATTTCCTCTTCATACAGCCCTGTGTGCTGTGTGCGCTGCTTGTAGGGAAGCTAAGTACTTGTTTAAAGTTCAGTGCTCAGCTGCTATGGCAAAGACAACCTTGGTGGAGGAAGCAGGAAGTAAAAGCTACACCTGACAATTCTTTTCTTGGCTTACTGGTTTTCTTTGAAATACACTGATGGATAGGTACGCAGATCTGGCTAAACCCAACCTTTCAAACTGTGTACTAATCCTTCTTTCTCTCACACTACACAGCAATAACTGCTCTCATGGGTAAACATATTTACATTGAATCTGACTAATGTCATTTGTTCACTTAAATGAATGGTACTTGAAGAGCATTTTGTGTTACTTTAACTGAGCATGCTTTGATGGAATATTATTGCATCACTACTTTTTAAATCAAATCCATCACATCTTTTTTTAAGAACTGCATTGTAGATATTGTGTTTATTCATTTCACACATGCCTATTGCACTCACATAGTTTATCATTTTATAATCGTCACACCGTCAGTTTCCCCCCAAAATTCATCAAAGTAAGTTGCTTTATTGCAATATTTTTCTCTTCACAAACACAATATAATTACTCAGTTTAGAATAATTTCCTGTTTCCCTGAACCCAAGCTGGTCTGAAATGGTTGAAATTGGTAATAATTAACCTGCTGCTCACCTCCCTCCTAATGTTAAGAGGGTTATACTTAGAGGAAGCAGTTGCCCACAAATGCCATGGGATTTCCCCTGTCTCTCTCTCACAGGTTTGAGGCCATGGAAGCAGGATCAAATGGAGATCTGCTGGTGCGTGAGACTGTTCAGAATTATCATTGTTGATTTGGAGGGTGTCCTCTATCTTATCTTGAAACAGATGACACCCCCTATTTTGATTTTTCTTGGTCACAGTCAATCTAGTAAGACAAACTGTTATTATATCATTGTTGAAACCTTTTTTCTGTTAAATATTGCTGATCATAGTAGTTCAATTTTAAAAACAGATCACACACACTCTTTATGGACAGCTCGTGGTAATTTGCAGTTGGGAGCTACATTGCTTCCTTCTGAACTATAACCCCAATACCAAAAAAGTTGGGACACTATGTATTACATACACATTCAATTCACATTCAATTACAATCAAATTAAATGCAATGAAAAGACAAGACATTTAATGGTCAAACTGATTAACTTTATTATTCTTTCATTCTGAACTTGATGCCTGCTAAATGTTCCAAAAAAGTTGGGACATGGGGCATGTCCATCTCAGATGAGCTTGGGTCCAGAGAAGTCTCCGGTGTCTCTGGATGTTGTTGATATTTGGCTTTTACTCTGAATGGCAGAGTCTTAACTTGCATTTGTAGATGCAGCGATGAACTGTGTTTACTGACAATGATTTTCCAAAGTATTTCTGAGCCCATGTAGTAGCATCCATTTTCCAGTCTTCTGACCACTCAAAACACTTTTTACACTACAAGTCACATTCACATACTGCTGGCCAAGGCTACCATACATGGTGCCACCTGCTACTCAGTAACTATTCACACGCACTCACCCACCCATCAATGGAACAGCCATCGGGAGTACTTTGGAGTTCAATATCTTGCCCAAAGGATACTTTGACATGCGGACTGGAGGAGCCGGGGTTCAAACCAATGATCTTCCGATTAGTGGATGACCCGCTTTACCTCCTGAACCACAGCCGCCCATGAACCCCATCAACAAGTAAGCCTTTTGAGGATGCCCCTTTCATTCCTATTGATGATACTATGTCTTTGTGTCAATTGACTTGTTTACATGTAGAGTGTAGAATGTCACAGGTGTTTTTGAGCATTCTCAAACTTTCCCAGGCTTTTGTCGCTCCTGCCCCAATTTTCTATAACGTGTTGCAAGCATTAAACTCAGACTGAGTGTATTTGTCAGAAAAAAACAATAGTTTTATCAGTTTTAACAATAAATGTCTTGTATTTGTACTGAATTCAATTGAATATAAGTTAAAACAGATTTGGAAATTATTGCATTTGGATTTTATTTATGTTTTACACATCGTCCCAGCTTTTTTGGAATTGGGGTTGTATATTTATACATATTATCACAATACTGTAACAATAAAAACTTTACAGACAAAATAACACAGCTGTAGGGACTATTACAGAAAAGATGGTGAGTACAATAGATTTGTTTTGGTAAAGATCCGTGTTACTCCAACAGTGACACAAAGTGCAGGAAGTGAAGTTGTATAAAGTTCTTTCAAAACCTCACATCAAAAAAAAAAAAAAAATTCAGGATCAAGTGACCTCTATTTGACTGCCAACCATCAGTCAGTTAAATTGCATGTATTGTATCATTTTGCAACAGTATAAAATTGTAAAAGTACAAAAACAGTGTGCCATGATGTTGTGTAGATGATACACTTCAAGTTGAAATTATATTTTACTTGGAGGTATCTAAAAAGTCATTCTGCACAAGGCCATGTTTGCCCCGGTGAGTCTGAAAACTTACTGTAGTGCACTTTTGTGTGTAAATGAGGAATAAGTTGTAAGTCTTTTCTTTATCCAGGATTCCAATCTTTTTTTAATGTCCATTGTTGGGAAGAATGCACACCATCTGAAAAGTTTGAACATGTTGTCGATTCCACCTGGCTTAACCCCCATCTGTCGTATTTTAAATGTGAGATTTAGCCCTTTTTTTTTTAACCAAAAAAAAATCTAACATTTGGGCTGCGAGTCCTCTGTCAGCAACTGTGGGCCAAAGAGATAAATTTGTAGTCACTCCAAATTTTAATTCCTTCTGTTTGGCTTCCCAGTTGTACCATTATGGCAAATGATAGCTGTAAAGGGTAGAAAAACTTTCTTAGATAAGGAGGTGTGATTCCTCCTCTTTCTTTTCCTCACTGTAATATATCAAATTGGATTCTTGGTCTCTTTCCTCTTAACAGATTGAACCCTCAGGGACAACACCTGTGGCGGCAGTCCGTATTGTTTCAAGAGCTGGATAAAAAACACACGACAGAAAAAAAAAATGTCAACACAGAAAAAAAAACAACAACCTGTAAATAATTTGAAACAATTGAATACAAACTCGTGACACACAGAATAAAGTTAACTGAAACAGCAGTTAGTCTCACCTCTGTTAATTCATTCTCTATGTCCGATTTTGAAAGCTCAATAACCGACTGTAATCTAATGTCCAGTCCAACAACATAATCTGTTGAAATAAATACACATTATGTTACACAAAATAATACACATAATATAAACAGATAATGTATTCTCATAGTAAAGCAAAGTATTTAGTAAATGTTTTTGAAAATGTGGTAAAATATGTAATAACCTTAAATACTATGCTTACGTCAGCTTGTACTTTTACTTAGTATAATTTATATAAATACAAATATACAAAATATATATAATGCTATATTAATTGCTTTAAAGAAGCAGTGTGTAGGATTAATAGAATTTAGTGTCATAAGTGGTGAGGACTGCAGATTGTAATCAGCTGACACTTTTCCCATGGAGCCGAATCATCCACAGAGGTCTCCAGCTGATTCAAACCAGTAAAAAATGCTAAACTAGGCAGTTTCAGGTTAAAAAAATCTGTATTTTCCCGACGCTGATCGTCTGCCAACTTTGGTAGCTCGCACAAAAACGCAAACAGCCCTATCTAGAGTCAGTGTTTGTTTTGTGCGTTCTGGGCTACTGTAGAGACATGGCAGTGCAACATGGCGATCTCCGTGGACGAGAACCTGCTCCTGATGTAAATACAAAAGACTCTTTCAAAGGTAATAAAAACACAAAGATTCTTATTTTCAGGTGATTATAAACTAAAAAAAAACATTATATGATATTCCATTTCTGCCAATATATCCCCCTAAATCCTACACACTGCACCTTAACACAAATGAATGCTTACAAAAATGTATGAAACACTTTAAATGTTTGTAGCTTCACCAAAATATCTGATATGTACTTCCTGTATTCAGTATTACTTTAAAAATCTAAAATGATGTTTAGATTTTATGTATTCATAAAAGTGTAAAGTGGGGGTTAATTCTGTGGTTTCATATAAATGTAAGGAATAGCAGCCTAGTTCCTGTTTTAGCAACACTGGATCCAAACACATCATGACTAATGACAAATACAAGACAGATAACATAAAAAATAATATAGATGTGATTACGATGTCAATTAAAATCAAGCTGATCAAAATACTATTATTGATTGGGCACTCACGGCCCAGGACCATGTAATGAATGTGACAAATGCAGTTACTTACGAGGCCCTTTTGTTGCAGGATGCAGAGTCAAGAAGTTTGGCCAGATGTGTTGTTAACATGGAAAGAAAAATATGAAGATGACCTGATGATTTGTTAACTTGAACATGTGACATGTAAATTCCTCTATAATGTAACTGAAACTTAGGTTGGATATTAAAACAGCTGTTAATTACATCAAGTAGGTCAGGTTAAGATTTTCGAATGTATCAAGGAGATTGCTTCGATGGCTGGTGGTAAGTACTATTACCAGCCCAGCTGATTCTCAATTTAAAAGGTATAAACAAATAACCTTTCACATACTTTTCTTTCTTTTTTAGTTTAAACTACTACTGCTGCAAACTGATTTTACTGATGCTATGTTGCACTCGCTAGATAGTGGCAAAAATTCATGTTTACCAATAGATAGCCTTAAAACTATTTGTGAAATACAAAAGGCAATCAAATGTATTTTTCATTATATACAATATTGTCAGGTATAAAAGAGACCAGCAGTGTTATGCCTGGTTAAAAACAAATGAATGAAGTGACATATCTTACCAGTGACTGCAGTGATGTTTAGTCCACTGCTTCTGACGTTGTCAAACACAGAGAAGAGCGTGAATGTGTATTTAGTTCCAGCAGTGAGAGATGAGACTGTGTGAGTTACTGGTCCATCTCCATCTGGTGCACTGATGTTTATCTGTGTACCATTAAACTGGAGAATAAAGCTGACATTGTTGTTGACTTTATTCCACTGCAGAGTGATACTGGTCTCATCTTGTCCTGTTGATCTGAAGCTTTCTGCATTTAGAGGAGCTGAGACAGAAAGGGAACAAAAAGAAAATGTATTGAAAATTGAAGGAGCTGAGACAGAGAAGAGGAGTTTTTATACTTTGAAACATAATATTGTCTGTAAAAAACAGTGAGAAGCTGAGAAGGAAAAAGAGCAGTGAGACTATTTGACTGTAAGGAAAATTACAAAAATCCCTCTCATCTCAGGTGGTCCATTTTGCATCCCAAAACGGAATAAAATTTACCTAGTGTGAGAGACTGTTTTAAATGGACATGCAGATATAGCATATGTTATGAAGTAGCAAATTCATTTCATAATTTTTACACCCAACATAAAAGAACTGGTTTAACACTGGCGCAATGATAAGCAAATGATGGCTAGCAGGAGTGAAATTAATATAGTGACATATCTTACCTGTGACTGCAGTAATGTTTAGTCCACTGCTTCTGACGTTGTCAAACACAGAGAAGAGAGTGAATGTGTATTTAGTTCCAGCAGTGAGAGATGAGACTGTGTGAGTTACTGGTCCATCTCCATCTGGTGCACTGATGTTTATCTGTGTGCCATTAAACTGGAGAATAAAGCTGACATTGTTGTTGACTTTATTCCACTGCAGAGTGATACTGGTCTCATCTTGTGCTGTTAATCTAAAGCTTCCTAGATTTGCAGGAGCTGAGAAAGAAAACAAGCAGAGAATGATTTGGTCATCTCAAACCCTTTGGGTGATACAATGATCCATTGTGCATCCCCGCATTAAAATCAGTGCACACTAGTATAGAGAGAAAAGTGCAACAGGTGTTTGTATTAGAAAAAAATATGTTTGTGAATTATAGTATCACATTTTATACAGAACCTAAACTGATCACACAGCACTTGAGAACAGATATGCACTGAAAATTAAAAATACTATCAGAGCTTAATGGACACTAAAATGTGATCTTCATGTCTAAATGTAAGAATTAACTGTGTAGTAAAATCCAGTATTAAAGGAGCTGTATACGACCTTCAGAGTATTTTTATGATTCAGAGTCTGATTTAAGTTGTTTGCACACGGTAGGAACATGCATAACATGGAACAGACTGAGCCAGCCTGGCAGCTCGCAGCTAACAGTGCTAACAATAGCAACAGTGTTAAAGGGGCCAATGGTGTCAACCTGGGGGAACCAGAGAATGGGAATGAAGCTTACACATCAATGCTGTTGGTCAGACAGCGTTATCAGGGGTAACCACTGTAGAAGTGAAGTGCAGCATGATGTTGATTAGCTAGTGTGTGTGATAACCACACAGGAACTCAAATGCACTAATATGCAAGTGCTGCCAGACCATCTACCACAACAACAAACAGAGAAGCCCAGATTGCAGCACAAACAGAGGGCACGCTATGTCATTCTCTGTTCAGAAAACCATTACTCCACTATATTTGCACAGCACAAATAGGTAGGTGCTATATTCATGCTCTGAATGTCATATGCAGAATCTTTGATTTAAAGTTCTAATGCAGAGTCAGTGAGTTAATGTTATATATCAAATATATATTGGTGCTAGAGAAGTGCTGTGTTACTATGCTGCAAAGAAATACAGTCAAGTTTCTTACCTGTGACTGCAGTGATGTTTAGTCCACTGCCTCTGACGTTCTCAAACACAGAGAAGAGAGTGAATGTGTATTTAGTTCCAGCAGTGAGAGATGAGACTGTGTGAGTTACTGGTCCATCTCCATCTGGTGCACTGATGTTTATCTGTGTACCATTAAACTGGAGAATAAAGCTGACATTGTTGTTGACTTTATTCCACTGCAGAGTGATACTGGTCTCATCTTGTCCTGTTGATCTGAAGCTTTCTGCATTTAGAGGAGCTGAGACAGAAAACAAGCAGTGAATGATTTTATCGACTTACACCCTCTTGTTGTTACAATGATTCATGTCACATCCCACTTGAAAATCAATGGCCACCATGGGAGACAGAAAAGTGCAACAGGTGTTTGTATTAGAAAGAATTCCCTTTGCGAGTCAAAGTGTCACATTATATACAGAGCTTAAAGAAATCACACAGCACTTGAGAACAGATATGTACTCAATAAAATGACTTTTAAAACTTAAAGGACTCTAAAATGTGTTATTGCTGTGTGAATATAGGATTTAACTGTGCAGGTGGATATAACAAGTTTCATTTAGATGCAGATTCAGTGATTAAATATTATATCCATCAAATATATTCTCAGTTAACAATAGTGCTGAGTTGCTATACAGCAAAGAAATACAGTCAAGTATCTTACCTGTGACTGCAGTAATGTTTAGTCCACTGCTTCTGATGTTCTCAAACACAGAGAAGAGAGTGAATGTGTATTTAGTTCCAGCAGTGAGAGATGAGACTGTGTGAGTTACTGGTCCATCTCCATCTGGTGCAGGGATGTTTATCTGTGTACCATTAAACTGGAGAATAAAGCTGACATTGTTGTTGACTTTATTCCACTGCAGAGTGATACTGGTCTCATCTTGTCCTATTGATCCGAAACTTTCTAGATTTGCAGGAGCTGAGAAAGAAAACAAGCAGTAAGAGCATTTATTAATAATTGACTGCCAGTAAGAGTGTCAGTTTTCCCATTGCCTGTTAAAGATGGTCAATTTTGCACCCCCATCTACTGTGAATAAAACTGAATACTGTCAGTCAGAGACAGAACAAGTCAAAGTCTTTGAATAACTAAGATTTATTTATTTTTTTGTCTGGATCAAGATGCCACATTTTTTAGGGGCAGTCATTACAGTTTGACAACAGAGAAGTACTCAACAATTAATGGCACATCATAATGTTGGAAAAGTTTTGATGATAGTCATCCTGGGTTTAAAATGATTTTAACATGTGGTCCATAACAGTGCTGTGTTAAATAAACATGCAAGTAAAGAGTATGCTCTGAAATCTCCAATTTGTTACACCAAACATAAATGTGATGGTTTAATGCTGGTGTACTGAAAAGCAGATGGCGACTAAAGCAGAAGACACAGTGCATAAAAATGTGGTGACATATCTTACCTGTGACTGCAGTGATGTTTAGTCCACTGCTTCTGACGTTGTCAAACACAGAGAAGAGAGTGAATGTGTATTTAGTTCCAGCAGTGAGAGATGAGACTGTGTGAGTTACTGGTCCATCTCCATCTGGTGCACTGATGTTTATCTGTGTACCATTAAACTGGAGAATAAAGCTGACATTGTTGTTGACTTTATTCCACTGCAGAGTGATACTGGTCTCATCTTGTCCTGTTGATCTGAAGTTTCCTGCATTTAGAGGAGCTGAGACAGAAAAGGGGAAGGGAGGAAAATTTTGACAATTGACTGTCAGTACAACCGTCAGTTTTCCCTATGGCTGTTAAAGATGGTCCATTTTGCATCCCCATCTGCTGTTAATAAAATTGAGTACTGTCAGTCAGAGTCAGAACAAGTGACATTCAATGAATTACATAGACTTTTTTTTTTCTGGATCAAGATGTCACATCTTTTAGTAGTACCCATTACGCTTTGACATCAGAGAAGTACTCAACAATTAATGAAGGATCATAATGTTGGAAAAGTTTTGAAGATAATCATCCTGGGTTTAGAGGGAATTTACTGTGTGATCCAAAACAGTGCTGTTTTAAATAAACATGCAAGTAAAGGGTACGCTGTGAAATTGCTAAATTGTTACACCCAAAGTATACGTCTTGGTTTTATGCTAGCATACTGAAAAGCAGATGTTGACCAAAGCAGAAGACACAGTGCACAAAATTGTGGTGACATATCTTACCTGTGACTGCAGTAATGTTTAGTCCACTGCTTCTGACGTTCTCAAACACAGAGAAGAGAGTGAATGTGTATTTAGTTCCAGCAGTGAGAGATGAGACTGTGTGAGTTACTGGTCCATCTCCATCTGGTGCACTGATGTTTATCTGTGTACCATTAAACTGGAGAATAAAGCTGACATTGTTGTTGACTTTATTCCACTGCAGAGTAATACTGGTCTCATCTTGTCCTGTTGATCTGAAGCTTTCTGCATTTAGAGGAGCTGAGACAGAAAACAAGCAGTGAATGATTTTATCGACTTACACCCTCTTGTTGTTACAATGATCCATGTCACATCCCACTTGAAAATCAATGGCCACCATGGGAGACAGAAAAGTGCAACAGGTGTTTGTATTAGAAAGAATTCCCTTTGTGAGTCAAAGTGTCACATTATATACAGAGCTTAAACAAATCACACAGCACTTGAGAACAGATATGTACTCAATAAAATGACTTTTAAAACTTAAAGGACTCTAAAATGTGTTATTGCTGTGTGAATATAGGATTTAACTGTGCAGGTGGATATAACAAGTTTCATTTAGATGCAGATTCAGTGATTAAATATTATATCCATCAAATATATTCTCAGTTAACAATAGTGCTGAGTTGCTATACAGCAAAGAAGTACAGTCAAGTATCTTACCTGTGACTGCAGTAATGTTTAGTCCACTGCTTCTGATGTTCTCAAACACAGAGAAGAGAGTGAATGTGTATTTAGTTCCAGCAGTGAGAGATGAGACTGTGTGAGTTACTGGTCCATCTCCATCTGGTGCAGGGATGTTTATCTGTGTACCATTAAAATGGAGAATAAAGCTGACATTGTTGTTGACTTTATTCCACTGCAGAGTGATACTGGTCTCATCTTGTCCTATTGATCCGAAACTTTCTAGATTTGCAGGAGCTGAGAAAGAAAACAAGCAGTAAGAGCATTTATTAATAATTGACTGCCAGTAAGAGTGTCAGTTTTCCCATTGCCTGTTAAAGATGGTCAATTTTGCACCCCCATCTACTGTGAATAAAACTGAATACTGTCAGTCAGAGACAGAACAAGTCAAAGTCTTTGAATAACTAAGATTTATTTATTTTTTTGTCTGGATCAAGATGCCACATTTTTTAGGGGCAGTCATTACAGTTTGACAACAGAGAAGTACTCAACAATTAATGGCACATCATAATGTTGGAAAAGTTTTGATGATAGTCATCCTGGGTTTAAAATGATTTTAACATGTGGTCCATAACAGTGCTGTGTTAAATAAACATGCAAGTAAAGAGTATGCTCTGAAATCTCCAATTTGTTACACCAAACATAAATGTAATGGTTTAATGCTGGTGTACTGAAAAGCAGATGGCGACTAAAGCAGAAGACACAGTGCATAAAAATGTGGTGACATATCTTACCTGTGACTGCAGTGATGTTTAGTCCACTGCTTCTGACGTTGTCAAACACAGAGAAGAGAGTGAATGTGTATTTAGTTCCAGCAGTGAGAGATGAGACTGTGTGAGTTACTGGTCCATCTCCATCTGGTGCACTGATGTTTATCTGTGTACCATTAAACTGGAGAATAAAGCTGACATTGTTGTTGACTTTATTCCACTGCAGAGTGATACTGGTCTCATCTTGTCCTGTTGATCTGAAGTTTCCTGCATTTAGAGGAGCTGAGACAGAAAAGGGGAAGGGAGGAAAATTTTGACAATTGACTGTCAGTACAACCGTCAGTTTTCCCTATGGCTGTTAAAGATGGTCCATTTTGCATCCCCATCTGCTGTTAATAAAATTGAGTACTGTCAGTCAGAGTCAGAACAAGTGACATTCAATGAATTACATAGACTTCTTTTTTTCTGGATCAAGATGTCACATCTTTTAGTAGTACCCATTACGCTTTGACATCAGAGAAGTACTCAACAATTAATGAAGGATCATAATGTTGGAAAAGTTTTGAAGATAATCATCCTGGGTTTAGAGGGAATTTACTGTGTGATCCAAAACAGTGCTGTTTTAAATAAACATGCAAGTAAAGGGTACGCTGTGAAATTGCTAAATTGTTACACCCAAAGTATACGTCTTGGTTTTATGCTAGCATACTGAAAAGCAGATGTTGACCAAAGCAGAAGACACAGTGCACAAAATTGTGGTGACATATCTTACCTGTGACTGCAGTAATGTTTAGTCCACTGCTTCTGACGTTCTCAAACACAGAGAAGAGAGTGAATGTGCATTTAGTTCCAGCAGTGAGAGATGAGACTGTGTGAGTTACTGGTCCATCTCCATCTGGTGCACTGATGTTTATCTGTGTACCATTAAACTGGAGAATAAAGCTGACATTGTTGTTGACTTTATTCCACTGCAGAGTAATACTGGTCTCATCTTGTCCTGTTGATCTGAAGCTTTCTGCATTTAGAGGAGCTGAGACAGAAAACAAGCAGTGAATGATTTTATCGACTTACACCCTCTTGTTGTTACAATGATTCATGTTACATCCCACTTGATAATCAATGGCCACCATGGGAGACAGAAAAGTGCAACAGGTGTTTGTATTAGAAAGAATTCCCTTTGTGAGTCAAAGTGTCACATTATATACAGAGCTTAAACAAATCACACAGCACTTGAGAACAGATATGTACTCAATAAAATGGCTTTTAAAACTTAAAGGACTCTAAAATGTGTTATTGCTGTGTGAATATAGGATTTAACTGTGCAGGTGGATATAACAAGTTTCATTTAGATGCAGATTCAGTGATTAAATATTATATCCATCAAATATATTCTCAGTTAACAATAGTGCTGAGTTGCTATACAGCAAAGAAATACAGTCAAGTATCTTACCTGTGACTGCAGTAATGTTTAGTCCACTGCTTCTGATGTTCTCAAACACAGAGAAGAGAGTGAATGTGTATTTAGTTCCAGCAGTGAGAGATGAGACCGTGTGAGTTACTGGTCCATCTCCATCTGGTGCAGGGATGTTTATCTGTGTACCATTAAACTGGAGAATAAAGCTGACATTGTTGTTGACTTTATTCCACTGCAGAGTGATACTGGTCTCATCTTGTCCTATTGATCCGAAACTTTCTAGATTTGCAGGAGCTGAGAAAGAAAACAAGCAGTAAGAGCATTTATTAATAATTGACTGCCAGTAAGAGTGTCAGTTTTCCCATTGCCTGTTAAAGATGGTCAATTTTGCACCCCCATCTACTGTGAATAAAACTGAATACTGTCAGTCAGAGACAGAACAAGTCAAAGTCTTTGAATAACTAAGATTTATTTATTTTTTTGTCTGGATCAAGATGCCACATTTTTTAGGGGCAGTCATTACAGTTTGACAACAGAGAAGTACTCAACAATTAATGGCACATCATAATGTTGGAAAAGTTTTGATGATAGTCATCCTGGGTTTAAAATGATTTTAACATGTGGTCCATAACAGTGCTGTGTTAAATAAACATGCAAGTAAAGAGTATGCTCTGAAATCTCCAATTTGTTACACCAAACATAAATGTGATGGTTTAATGCTGGTGTACTGAAAAGCAGATGGCGACTAAAGCAGAAGACACAGTGCATAAAAAGGTGGTGACATATCTTACCAGTAACTGCAGTAATGTTTAGTCCACTGCTTCTGACGTTCTCAAACACAGAGAAGAGAGTGAATGTGTATTTAGTTCCAGCAGTGAGAGATGAGACTGTGTGAGTTACTGGTCCATCTCCATCTGGTGCACTGATGTTTATCTGTGTACCATTAAACTGGAGAATAAAGCTGACATTGTTGTTGACTTTATTCCACTGCAGAGTGATACTGGTCTCATCTTGTCCTGTTGATCTGAAGCTTTCTGCATTTAGAGGAGCTGAGACAGAAAACAAGCAGTGAATGATTTTATCGACTTACACCCTCTTGTTGTTACAATGATTCATGTCACATCCCACTTGAAAATCAATGGCCACCATGGGAGACAGAAAAGTGCAACAGGTGTTTGTATTAGAAAGAATTCCCTTTGCGAGTCAAAGTGTCACATTATATACAGAGCTTAAAGAAATCACACAGCACTTGAGAACAGATATGTACTCAATAAAATGACTTTTAAAACTTAAAGGACTCTAAAATGTGTTATTGCTGTGTGAATATAGGATTTAACTGTGCAGGTGGATATAACAAGTTTCATTTAGATGCAGATTCAGTGATTAAATATTATATCCATCAAATATATTCTCAGTTAACAATAGTGCTGAGTTGCTATACAGCAAAGAAATACAGTCAAGTATCTTACCTGTGACTGCAGTGATGTTTAGTCCACTGCTTCTGATGTTCTCAAACACAGAGAAGAGAGTGAATGTGTATTTAGTTCCAGCAGTGAGAGATGAGACTGTGTGAGTTACTGGTCCATCTCCATCTGGTGCACTGATGTTTATCTGTGTACCATTAAACTGGAGAATAAAGCTGACATTGTTGTTGACTTTATTCCACTGTAGAGTGATACTGGTCTCATCTTGTCCTGTTGATCTGAAGCTTTCTGCATTTAGAGGAGCTGAGACAGAAAACAAGCAGTGAATGATTTTATCGACTTACACCCTCTTGTTGTTACAATGATTCATGTCACATCCCACTTGATAATCAATGGCCACCATGGGAGACAGAAAAGTGCAACAGGTGTTTGTATTAGAAAGAATTCCCTTTGTGAGTCAAAGTGTCACATTATATACAGAGCTTAAACAAATCACACAGCACTTGAGAACAGATATGTACTCAATAAAATGGCTTTTAAAACTTAAAGGACTCTAAAATGTGTTATTGCTGTGTGAATATAGGATTTAACTGTGCAGGTGGATATAACAAGTTTCATTTAGATGCAGATTCAGTGATTAAATATTATATCCATCAAATATATTCTCAGTTAACAATAGTGCTGAGTTGCTATACAGCAAAGAAATACAGTCAAGTATCTTACCTGTGACTGCAGTGATGTTTAGTCCACTGCTTCTGATGTTCTCAAACACAGAGAAGAGAGTGAATGTGTATTTAGTTCCAGCAGTGAGAGATGAGACTGTGTGAGTTACTGGTCCATCTCCATCTGGTGCAGGGATGTTTATCTGTGTACCATTAAACTGGAGAATAAAGCTGACATTGTTGTTGACTTTATTCCACTGCAGAGTGATACTGGTCTCATCTTGTCCTGTTGATCTGAAGTTTCCTGCATTTAGAGGAGCTGAGACAGAAAAGGGGAAGGGAGGAAAATTTTGACAATTGACTGTCAGTACAACCGTCAGTTTTCCCTGTGGCTGTTAAAGATGGTCCATTTTGCATCCCCATCTGCTGTTAATAAAATTGAGTACTGTCAGTCAGAGTCAGAACAAGTGACATTCAATGAATTACATAAACTTCTTTTTTTCTGGATCAAGATGTCACATCTTTTAGTAGTACCCATTACGCTTTGACATCAGAGAAGTACTCAACAATTAATGAAGGATCATAATGTTGGAAAAGTTTTGAAGATAATCATCCTGGGTTTAGAGGGAATTTACTGTGTGATCCAAAACAGTGCTGTTTTAAATAAACATGCAAGTAAAGGGTACGCTGTGAAATTGCTAAATTATTATACCCAAAGTATACGTCTTGGTTTTATGCTAGCATACTGAAAAGCAGATGTTGACCAAAGCAGAAGACACAGTGCACAAAAATGTGGTGACATATCTTACCTGTGACTGCAGTAATGTTTAGTCCACTGCTTCTGATGTTCTCAAACACAGAGAAGAGAGTGAATGTGTATTTAGTTCCAGCAGTGAGAGATGAGACTGTGTGAGTTACTGGTCCATCTCCATCTGGTGCACTGATGTTTATCTGTGTACCATTAAACTGGAGAATAAAGCTGACATTGTTGTTGACTTTATTCCACTGCAGAGTGATACTGGTCTCATCTTGTCCTGTTGATCTGAAGCTTTCTGCATTTAGAGGAGCTGAGACAGAAAACAAGCAGTGAATGATTTTATCGACTTACACCCTCTTGTTGTTACAATGATTCATGTCACATCCCACTTGAAAATCAATGGCCACCATGGGAGACAGAAAAGTGCAACAGGTGTTTGTATTAGAAAGAATTCCCTTTGCGAGTCAAAGTGTCACATTATATACAGAGCTTAAAGAAATCACACAGCACTTGAGAACAGATATGTACTCAATAAAATGACTTTTAAAACTTAAAGGACTCTAAAATGTTATTGCTGTGTGAATATAGGATTTAACTGTGCAGGTGGATATAACAAGTTTCATTTAGATGCAGATTCAGTGATTAAATATTATATCCATCAAATATATTCTCAGTTAACAATAGTGCTGAGTTGCTATACAGCAAAGAAATACAGTCAAGTATCTTACCAGTAACTGCAGTAATGTTTAGTCCACTGCTTCTGATGTTCTCAAACACAGAGAAGAGAGTGAATGTGTATTTAGTTCCAGCAGTGAGAGATGAGACCGTGTGAGTTACTGGTCCATCTCCATCTGGTGCAGGGATGTTTATCTGTGTACCATTAAACTGGAGAATAAAGCTGACATTGTTGTTGACTTTATTCCACTGCAGAGTGATACTGGTCTCATCTTGTCCTATTGATCCGAAACTTTCTAGATTTGCAGGAGCTGAGAAAGAAAACAAGCAGTAAGAGCATTTATTAATAATTGACTGCCAGTAAGAGTGTCAGTTTTCCCATTGCCTGTTAAAGATGGTCAATTTTGCACCCCCATCTACTGTGAATAAAACTGAATACTGTCAGTCAGAGACAGAACAAGTCAAAGTCTTTGAATAACTAAGATTTATTTATTTTTTTGTCTGGATCAAGATGCCACATTTTTTAGGGGCAGTCATTACAGTTTGACAACAGAGAAGTACTCAACAATTAATGGCACATCATAATGTTGGAAAAGTTTTGATGATAGTCATCCTGGGTTTAAAATGATTTTAACATGTGGTCCATAACAGTGCTGTGTTAAATAAACATGCAAGTAAAGAGTATGCTCTGAAATCTCCAATTTGTTACACCCAACATAAATGTGATGGTTTAATGCTGGTGTACTGAAAAGCAGATGGCGACTAAAGCAGAAGACACAGTGCATAAAAAGGTGGTGACATATCTTACCTGTGACTGCAGTGATGTTTAGTCCACTGCTTCTGACGTTCTCAAACACAGAGAAGAGAGTGAATGTGTATTTAGTTCCAGCAGTGAGAGATGAGACTGTGTGAGTTACTGGTCCATCTCCATCTGGTGCACTGATGTTTATCTGTGTACCATTAAACTGGAGAATAAAGCTGACATTGTTGTTGACTTTATTCCACTGCAGAGTGATACTGGTCTCATCTTGTCCTGTTGTTCTGAAGCTTTCTGCGTTTGGAGGGGCTGAGACAGAGAAGAGGAGTTTTTATACTTTGAAACATAATATTGTCTGTAAAAAAGTGAGAAGCTGAGAAGGAAAAGGAACATTGAGAATATCTGACTGTAAGGAAAATTACAAAAATCCTTCTTGTATCAGGTGGTCCATTTTGCATCCCAACATGGAATAAAACTTACCTAGTGTAAGAGACTGTTTTAAATGGACATGCAGATATAGCATATGTTATGAAGTAGCAAATTCATTTAATAATTTTTACACCCAGCATAAAAGAACTGGTTTAACACTGGTGCAATGATAAGCAAATGATGGCTAGCAGGAATGAAATTAATGTAGTGACATATCTTACCAGTGACTGCAGTAATGTTTAGTCCACTGCTTCTGATGTTGTCAAACACAGAGAAGAGAGTGAATGTGTATTTAGTTCCAGCAGTGAGAGATGAGACTGTGTGAGTTACTGGTCCATCTCCATCTGGTGCACTGATGTTTATCTGTGTACCATTAAACTGGAGAATAAAGCTGACATTGTTGTTGACTTTATTCCACTGCAGAGTGATACTGGTCTCATCTTGTGCTTTTAATCTGAAGCTTTCTGGATATGCAGGAGCTGAGACAGAAAACAAACAGTAAATGATTTAGTAAACCCACACCCTCTGGGTGATACAATGATCCATTGTGCAACCCCAAATAAAAATCACTGCACACTAGTAGAGAGAGAAAAGTGCAACAGGTGTTTTATTGGAAAGAATTCTGTTTATGAATCAAAGTGTCACATTTTGTACAGAACTTAAACAGATCACACAGCACTTCAAAACAGATATGCACTCAAAACTGAAAATACTATCAGAGCTTAATGGACACTAAAATGTGATCTTCATGTGTGAATGTAAGATTTAATTGTGTAGTAAAATCCAGTATTAAAGGAGCTGTATACGACCTTCAGAAAATCTGTATGATTCGGAGTCTGACTTAAGTTGTTTGAACACGGTAACAACATGCACGACATGGAAAGGGCTGAGTCGGCCTGGTTGTTTGCAGCTAACAGTGCTAACAGTAGCAGCAGTGTTAAAGGAGCCAACAATGTCAACCTGCGGAGAACCAGAGGAAGAGCATAATGCTTATGCAACAATGCTGTTGGTCAGGACAGAGATATCTGCGGTAACCACTGTGTGAGTGAAGTGCGGAGTGGTGGTGAAGAGCTAGCGTGTGTGATACACACACAGGGACTCAGATGCACTAATTACACTGTTTATGTGGTGTGGTGACATATCTTACCAGTGACTGCAGCAATGTTTACGCCACTGCTTCTGACGTTGTCAAACACAGAGAAGAGAGTGAATGTGTATGTAGTTCCAGCAGTGAGAGATGAGACTGTGTGAGTTACTGGTCCATCTCCATCTGGTGCACTGATGTTTATCTGTGTACCATTAAACTGGAGAATAAAGCTGACATTGTTGTTGACTTTATTCCACTGCAGAGTGATACTGGTCTCATCTTGTCCTGTTGATCTGAAGCTTTCTGGATTCGGAGGAGCTGAGACAGAAAAAGAACAGTGACCAAATTCATTCCAAAATGACTGCCAAAAGTGACAAGTGGTAATGTCTGGCTGTTAAAGTGGGTCAATTTTGTATCCCAACATGAATTTCAACTTGCTCATTAACAATAATTGTACTTATTTGGGCATCTGACAAAAAGAAGTAGGTGGTATAAAAATAATAACACATTTTTTGACCACCCTGATCACTGTTCACACAGCTGATAACCTGATCAGAGCACACTGATAGCAGCAGCACAGTAAGACGGGCAAGCAAAGAGAGCTGGGTTTCTCCTCACAGCACCAAAGTATCTGAATTAACAGTAAAATGTTCAGCGGTGCACAGTGACTTATTCAGACTTCTACAGACTACTTTCTTTTAGTTTCAGTTTTAGTCAGACAAGATTGCTGGCCCTGACAATATTCCACCATCAGGCCTTAAAGCAGATCCAAACTTGTCAACAGACATGCGCTGCAGTTTATTTGGGAAATGTTGGAAAGAGGCAAAGACACCAACAGTGTGGGCAGAGGGTCAGACTGTTAAAGTACCAAAGAAAGTTGACCAAAGAAAATGCAACAACTACCGAGGGTCATCATGTAGGAGCAGCTGGATGACCATGACTTTCAGAATGACATAGCTCTCCTTTACACACACAGATAGAAATGCAGGAAAAGACAAGCAGACTCCCACAATCTGCTTCTAAACTTGGTCTGACACCCAATACAGCAAATACACAGGTCATGAAGATCCACTCAAAAACCAGCAAACCCCATCATCATACCCAACAACGCCCTAGAGGAAGTTGAAGAGTTCACATACTTTGGCACTGCTGTGGACATCGTTGGAGGGACAGAGGCCGACAGGAAGTGCAGGATCAAAAACGCTAACACATATCAATCAACACCAAAATACACATTTTTAACTCCAGTGTGAAGCAGGTGTTGGTGTCTGGATCCGCGTCACGGAGAACAACAAAACACACAACTAACAGGCTGCAAATACTAATGAACACCTGCCTCAGGAGAATGCTTAACATCTGGCGGATAGACAAAGTAAGCACTGCAGACCTGTGGAAAAGAACAAAACAGGATCCCACTGATTCACAAATTCAAGGAGAAAGTGGAGTTGGATTGGACACAACCTCAGAAAACCTGCCACAAACGTCACCCAACAAGCCCTAAAATGGAATCCACAAGGAACTAGCTGCAGAGGTGTCCAGACAGATATACAGTCAGGTCCATAATTATTTGGACAATGATACAGTTGTCGTCATTTTGGCTCTGTACACCACCACAATGGGTTTTAAATGAAACAATGAATACCTGCTTAAAGTGCAGACTCTCAGCTTTCATTTAAGGCTTTTTTCAAAAATGTAGTATGAACCATGTAGGAATTACAACCATTTCTTCACACAGTCCCCCGACTTTAAGGGCTCATAAGTATTTGGACAAACTAACATAATCATCAATTAAACAGTCAGTTTTAATACTTGGTTGCAAATCCTTTACAGTCAATGACTGCCTGAAGTGTTGGACACATAGGCATCATCAGATGCTGGGTTTCTTCCCTGGTGATGCTCTGCCAGCCCTTTACTGTAGCCGTCTGCACTTTCTGCTTGTGTTTTGGATGTTTTGCCCTCAGTTTTGGCTTCAGCAAGAGAAACGCATGCTCTATTGGATTCAGGTCAGATGATATGACTTGGCCATTGCAGAACATTCCACTTCTTTGCCTTAAAAATGTCTTTGGTTGCTTTTGCAGTATGCTTCAGGTCAATGTCCAACTGCACTGTGAAGCATTGTCCAATGAGTTTTGAAGCATTTGGTTGAATCTGAGCAGATAATGGTGCCCCAAACACTTCAGCTTTCATCCTGCTGCTCTTGTAAGCAAGACAAGACTTCACTAGAATAAATACAGAGGGTTTATCACAAGATGCAAACCATTGGTTAGCCTTAAAAATGGAAGGCCAGATTAGAGTTTGTCAAAAACCATCTAAAAAGCCTGTACAGTTGTGGAACAGCATACTATGGACAGATAAAACAAAGATCAACTACCAGAATGACGGGAAGACAAGAGAAGGAAGAAGGGAAGGAACTGCTCATGATCCAAAGCACACCACCTCATCAGTGAAGCATGGTGGAGGTACTGTTATGTCATGGCCATGTATGGCTGCCAGTGGAACTGGTTCTCTTGTATTTATTGATGATGTGACTGCTGACAAGAGCAGCAGGATGAAAGCTTAAGTGTTTGGGGCACCATTATCTGCTCAGATTCAACCAAATGCTTCAAAACTCATTGGACGATGCTTCACAGTGCAGTTGGACATTGACCTGAAGCATACTGCAAAAGCAACCAAAGACATTTTTAAGGCAAAGAAGTGGAATGTTCTGCAATGGCCAAGTCATATCATCTGACCTGAATCCAATTGAGCATGCGTTTCTCTTGCTGAAGCCAAAACTGAGGGCAAACCACCCAAAACACAAGCATGAAGTGCAGACGGCTACAGTAAAGGGCTGGCAGAGCATCACCAGGGAAGAAACCCAGCATCTGATGATGCCTATGTGTCCAACACTTCAGGCAGTCATTGACTGTAAAGGATTTGCAACCAAGTATTAAAACTGACTGTTTAATTGATGATTATGTTAGTTTGTCCAAATACTTATGAGCCCTTAAAGTCGGGGGACTGTGTGAAGAAATGGTTGTAATTCCTACACGGTTCATACTACATTTTTGAAAAAAGCCTTAAATGAAAGCTGAGAGTCTGCACTTTAAGCAGGTATTCATTGTTTCATTTAAAACCCATTGTGGTGGTGTACAGAGCCAAAATGACGACAACTGTATCATTGTCCAAATAATTATGGACCTGACTGTATGTAGGAGCAGGCTCAGCTGGGAAGATCTGGAGTGAACTGCCAACCACCAAATAAAATGGAGGCCCCCCAAGAAACTGCCTTGCTATATTATTTTCAGCCTTCTCTCAAACTTAGAATGTTGGTAGGCTATTGCCAGTTGTAAAAGATGTACTTGAAACTTTTTTTAGAAAAACTTTGAATAGCACACAGGAAGTTAAAATCAAAGTCCTGCGTTCAGGAGAGGTATTATTAGCACAATGTATTTACACTTAAAGTTTGTTCAAGGTGGAGCTTTTAATTCTTATCTCATGCTGGATTGCTTAATCAATAATAATGTATCTTAGTTTAATTGTTGTATTTTAAGAATACAATTTCGTGAGTTTATGGTAGTTTATTTAATGTTTGCTCCCACATTTTAAAACATAATCAGGCACATATGTAAATATATAATTTGAAAGCCAAGTTGAAGTCTAATCTACTTGATGACCGCTGCAAATATATATTTTTATGACAACAGAGATGTACTCTACAATAAATGCTGATTCGGAATGTTAGGAGAGTAGTCTCATCCCGTCGTTCTTCTCTGAAGATTTCTCCGTTTGGAGGAACTGAGAAGGAAAAGGAGCAGTGAGAATAATTACTAACAAAGGACTGCCAGTAAAAGTGTCAATGCTCCCTCTGGCTGCTAAAGATGGTCCATTCACACGTTGACAACAGAGATGTACTCGACAATAAATGAAGAATTATGTCAGAAAGGAGTTTTAAAAATAATTATTCTGGCTCAGAAATACTTTTACTGTGTGGGCCAAAACAGTGAAAAGCAGATGTTGACCAAATCAGAAGACACAGTGCATGAAAATGTGGTGACATATCTTACCAGTGACTGCAGTAATGTTTAGTCCACTGCTTCTGACGTTGTCAAACACAGAGAAGAGAGTGAATGTGTATTTAGTTCCAGCAGTGAGAGATGAGACTGTGTGAGTTACTGGTCCATCTCCATCTGGTGCAGGGATGTTTATCTGTGTACCATTAAACTGGAGAATAAAGCTGACATTGTTGTTGACTTTATTCCACTGTAGAGTGATACTGGTCTTATGTTGTCCTGTTAATGTGAAGCTTTCTGCATTTGTTGGAGCTGAGACAGAAAAGATACATTTTCATACATTTAACCATGATATTGTCTGTGTAAAAAATGGAGAAGCTGGGAAGGAAAAGTTGTAGTGACAATAATTATTAACAAAGGAGCGTCAGAAAAAATGCACATCTTTTGTATGGCTGTTAAAGATGGTCCATTTTGCATCCTCACATGGATTAAAACTTGCTGTGTGTAAGAGATGTTTTAAATGAACATGTAAATACAGTGTATGTTGTGAAGTAGCACATTAATTTATTGAATATTACACCTGGCAGTGCACCCCGTTTTATACGGGTGCACTGATAAGCAAATGATGGCTAGCAGGAGTGAAATTAATGTAGTGACATATCTTACCAGTGACTGCAGTAATGTTTAGTCCACTGCTTCTGATGTTCTCAAACACAGAGAAGAGAGTGAATGTGTATTTAGTTCCAGCAGTGAGAGATGAGACTGTGTGAGTTACTGGTCCATCTCCATCTGGTGCACTGATGTTTATCTGTGTACCATTAAACTGGAGAATAAAGCTGACATTGTTGTTGACTTTATTCCACTGCAGAGTGATACTGGTCTCATCTTGTCCTGTTGATCTGAAGCTTTCTGCATTCAGAGGAGCTGAGATAAAAAGGACAACATATAGGACAGAAAGCTGTATATCTGTATAGACTTTTTCAAATGTAAAACACAAACACTCTAAATGGGTCCTTTTGTATTTCCTGTTGGAATGTTTTGCATCGTTTGGGAATGACATCAGCTGACAGGAATTAAACATGGACCCAAGCTGTTGCCTGGCAATGGTATTCCAGTGAGACGATGTAGTACAGCTTCTGAGCAGCATTTAGCATAATGTAGAGGAACTGTAGAAATACACAACATTCTTGCTTCTGCTTTACTCTCATTTACACACTGCTATCTTCAGCGTAAATTTGATCTTAAAGTTCCGATATACAATTTTTAATATATATCGTACACTGCCTTAATTAAACAATGAACCTCTAAACAATATGTGAGCAGAAATTAGATGCCTTACTTGTTTCATAACAGATGAATGGGAAACTGTGGAAACAGTTATCATCTGACCACCGCCCTGAGTCGTTGAACGCTGTAGTTACACATTCTCCTGCGCTAAAGTCTGGCTGTCCGTTGGCCCAGTGTCGAAACAGAGAGGAGCTCCCATCAGACCACAGCTTTTCCCGGTGCAGACCGATCCACAAAAAGCTGCCAGCTGACATGTTTTTGATAATGTCATTTTCTGCCTGAGTTTGTATACTGAGGGAGAAACAGCAGCATATATGGTCATAATTGGAGAGGTAAAATATAACATACAAAAAAACCCAGTCTTCATTAGTTCATACTGTACCTGGCTAGATCGACATAATGCTCCCTGCAGAACCTCTGAGCTTCGGTCCAATTGGAATATGTGTTGACCTTAACAAAGGATGATGTGCCACTTACTGTACCTGGAAATACATGGATGAAGATCAATTACAAACAGTGTTGTGACAAACCCAACACTCCATTTTGATCTGGATTCAGTATGATAACATATCGCTCACGTCATCCCCACATAACATACACAGACATGGCGAGATATTTCTGAAATATTATGTAGAGGATCTATTTGGGCTTTTCTTCAGTCTTACGCCATAAGAAAACTTGCCGTTGTGGCACACAAAGTGTCGTAGCTGGATGCACTCAGTTACTCCCCAAGTGCCAGAGTATCCATAAACCTGCACACACTGGTGTTGTGCTCTAATATTGTTCGGCTGCTCCTCATCCCAGTTTCTAAATTCTGTCTCTCCTTCACCGTAGAAGCTGCTGTCACTCAGGGACCATCTCCAGCTGCTTACCAAATCATGGTTGAGGCCTATCCAAGCCTTGCCTGTTCATAGAGACGTTCATAATAACAAAAAAGAAGAGAAAAAAGGCAATTAAAAAATGCTTTCAAATGGTGATGATACAAAAAGTAGATAGTTGGACAGTTTTGTGACTGCAGTGAAAATGTGTTTTTAAAGGCTATATGCCAACAAATATGAATTAATGCTTAATATTTGAACATGATAAAAAACATGTTGTGGATTGAAAATGATTACATCCATCTTTATTGAATCATATTGTGACCTTTGGACAAAACAACTCTCTGTTATTGGAAATGTTTGCATCACATCAGCTGATGAGTTGATGGCGAAGTGACTCGATAATGAGGCGATGCTTTAAAAATCTTATCTTAGTTGAAACAACAGTAATCAACCAAGGCAGTTTTGTGTTTATGTGTGGTATTAATTCAGTTGGAAAATCCCACAATCTCTACAAAACATTAACATTAACTCAAGTTTGCTGGCTGACTTGACAGGGTCTAAAATCATCAACGGTAGGGTATTTAGAAGTGAATTTGGTTTTATCACATATAGGAATTGACTGACGTGACTGTTTTCCAGTCATTAGTCAGACCTCATGTAATTCCATGGAAATGGAAATAACACTAGCAAAAAGCGTTTTATTTTGAGAGCAAATTGCACCACAATGTGAATACATTTTTAGTTATATCTTTTATGTTGTATAGTCACAATATTACACTCGAGGGTGAGCTTCACTCCGTCATTACTGGCACTTCAGTGATGCATTTGGACCTGGGTGCTTGGTGCCAATAATGACAGTAAAGCACACCCTCTTGTGTAATACTGCTTAAATAGACCTCAGATGTAAATTATTTTGCTGAACATCACTTAAATTACTATACTGTATATGGCTCCTGTATTTTCATTGAGGGCCTTTGTTGTTCTTTCACATTTCACATTTCACATCATATTTTATCATTTTATATATATATACAGTACAGGCCAAAAGTTTGGACACACCTTCTCATTCAATGCGTTTTCTTTATTTTCATGACTATTTACATTGTAGATTCTCACTGAAGGCATCAAAACTATGAATGAACACATGTGGAGTTATGTACTTAACAAAAAGCTGAAATAACTGAAAACATGTTTTATATTCTAGTTTCTTCAAAATAGCCACCCTTTGCTCTGATTACTGCTTTGCACACTCTTGGCATTCTCTCCATGAGCTTCAAGAGGTAGTCACCTGAAATGGTTTCCACTTCACAGGTGTGCCTTATCAGGGTTAATTAGTGGAATTTCTTGCTTTATCAATGGGGTTGGGACCATCAGTTGTGTTGTGCAGAAGTCAGGTTAATACACAGCCGACAGCCCTATTGGACAACTGTTAAAATTCATATTATGGCAAGAACCAATCAGCTAACTAAAGAAAAACGAGTGGCCATCATTACTTTAAGAAATGAAGGTCAGTCAGTCCGGAAAATTGCAAAAACTTTAAATGTGTCCCCAAGTGGAGTCGCAAAAACCATCAAGCGCTACAACGAAACTGGCACACGAGGACTGACCCAGGAAAGGAAGACCAAGAGTCACCTCTGCTTCTGAGGATAAGTTCATCCGAGTCACCAGCCTCAGAAATGGCAAGTTAACAGCAGCTCAGATCAGAGACCAGATGAATGCCACACAGAGTTCTAGCAGCAGACCCATCTCTAGAACAACTGTTAAGAGGAGACTGCACCAATCAGGCCTTCATGGTCAAATAGCTGCTAGGAAACCACTGCTAAGGAGAGGCAACAAGCAGAAGAGATTTGTTTGGGCCAAGAAACACAAGGAATGGACATTAGACCAATGGAAATCTGTGCTTTGGTCTGATGAGTCCAAATTTGAGATCTTTGGTTCCAACCGCCGTGTCTTTGTGAGACACAGAAAAGGTGAACGGATGGATTCCACATGCCTGGTTCCCACTGTGAAGCATGGAGGAGGAGGTGTGATGGTGTGGGGGTGTTTTGCTGGTGACACTGTTGGGGATTTATTCAAAATTGAAGGCACACTGAACCAGCATGGCTACCACAGCATCCTGCAGCGACATGCCATCCCATCCGGTTTGCGTTTAGTTGGACGATCATTTATTTTTCAACAGGACAATGAGCCCAAACACACCTCCAGGCTGTGTAAGGGCTATTTGACCAAGAAGGAGAGTGATGGAGTGCTGCGGCAGATGACCTGGCCTCCACAGTCACCGGACCTGAACCCAATCGAGATGGTTTGGGGTGAGCTGGACCGCAGAGTGAAGGCAAAGGGGCCAACAAGTGCTAAACACCTCTGGGAACTCCTTCAAGACTGTTGGAAAACCATTTCAGGTGACTACCTCTTGAAGCTCATGGAGAGAATGCCAAGAGTGTGCAAAGCAGTAATCAGAGCAAAGGGTGGCTATTTTGGAGAAACTAGAATATAAAACATGTTTTCAGTTATTTCAGCTTTTTTTGTTAAGTACATAACTCCACATGTGTTCATTCATAGTTTTGATGCCTTCAGTGAGAATCTACAATGTAAATAGTCATGAAAATAAAGAAAACGCATTGAATGAGAAGGTGTGTCCAAACTTTTGGCCTGTACTGCATATATATATATATATATATATATATATATATATATATATATATATATATATATATATATATATATATATATATATATATATATATATATATATATATATATATATATGTTATGTTACATATTTGATTCCAGTGTTGAAAACTTGCCTGTGTAGTTTGATGTGGTGCTGATAATGGCACTGATGTCAGCTGTGTTTTCTGCAGTGGCCAGGTTAGTGTAGAACTGTTGGCAAAAGCTCTGAGCTTCAGTCCAGTTCAGTGGTGTGCTCACAAAGTGGTACTGATGAGTTTGGGTGGAGGCAACATTGATCAGTGCTCCTAAAACAAAACATATACATTTTTATATTACTTACTTTTTTAATATAGCATGTAGACTCTCTTTTTTATAGTGTATGTGGAAAGACACTGCTTGAGGTGGGTTAAACAACATTACTGTGGGGTTTTACAGAGCTTCTTCCTCACTGATGACAGACATGCTGCATTTATTGACTTAACAATTTGCCAGTCAGCTTGAGCCATATCAAGTTTCAGTCTGTCTCAGCAGAGCGGTTTTCACTGTTCATCACTGACATTAAAAAAGAACCAGTTCATAAACCATCTGAAAGTGAGCATAAAGAATGAATTGTTAAGTCATTGGACTCCAGTGAGTCTCTATGCATTGACATTTTTGTCACTGTACCATAATCTTCATTTATGCTTGTTGTTTGGTGACACCTGTAGTTGCTCCATGCCCTCCCAGATTGAAATTCTTCATATGTTTACAATCTATCTATATCTATATTTCCTATAGTCCTGATTGTGAAACTGTAATTTTCTGTGTTGGTGTATTCTGTACACACAATATGTATCACATGTCTGTTTGTCCTGGGCAGGGGGTCCCTGACAACATCATAACACAAAAAGCATTGCACAAACAACAAAATGAAACACAAACATATTAAAATCAATTCTTCACTGGTAACCAGTAAAGAGAGGCCAGTGCCAGGGTGATATGGTCTCTCCTCCTGGTACCAGTGAGGATTCTTGCTGCTGCATTTTGAACAAGCTGCAGGCGGGATAGTGCTGACTGACTGATTCCTACTGCAGGGAACTGCAATAGTCTGAGCGTGAGGAAATAAAAGCATGGGCTGGAATCTCAAAATCTTTGAAAGGAAAGGTTTTAATTTTGCAAGTGACCTAAGATGGTAAAAACCAGAGCTAACATCAGAGTTGATTTGTAAATGAGATTTAAAACCAGAATCAAAGAATATCTAAAATTTACTTAACTGGACTTGAAAATTATCAAATATCCAGTTACCCCTCAAGAAAACACTTTCTGCACTTAGAATTCCTGCCCTAAAAAACTGCACAGGAATATTTGATCTTAAACAACTGATTAATTAACAAACTTTGTCTCAGTTCCACTGAGACAAAGAAATACCCCTGAGCAGCACTGAGTGAAGACTGCCGAACTTGTAACTGCTTCAAAAAGACAAACAACAAGAAACACAAAGAGCAAAAAAAAAAGAGGCACTAACCTGTGAGCACAAAGATGATCTGACAATAATCCATGAGTCAAACCTTTGAAAAATGCATTTAAAGAGGTACATGATGTTAATTATTTACCTCTAAAACATATAAGAAAACTCTATTTATCTAATCATATGAGATACACATAGATTGAATATATACAGTAGATGCCCAAAACATTTCCCGGAAGAATATGGCACAGTTAATGATTCTACTCACCATTTCCTCCTCAACCTCTTCTATTTAAAAATACAGCCCTGTGTGCTGTGTGTGCTGCTGGTACGGAAGATAAGTGCTTGTTTGAAGTTCAGTGCTCAGCTGCTGTGACAAAGGCAACCTTGGTGGAGGAATCAGGAAGTAAAAGCTACACCTGACAAGTCTTCTTTTCTTTCTTTTTTTCCTTCTTCTTTCAAATACACTGATGGAAAGGTATGCAGACATGGCCAAACCCAATCTGTCTAACTCTGTGTGCTCATACCCATTTCTGTCACGGTACACAGAGCAGCGTCTTTTGTCATGGACAATAACTGGTTGTCATGGGTAAAAGTATGAGTCACAGTCATGTCTAGTATCACAAAATAGTTTTTTTCCCCCGTTCAAAATTTCTGATCATGGCATTTGAATTTTGAAAATAGATCACACATTTCAGTTTTTTCTGTTGGTCAGATTGGAGATTAGTTTTCACCTGGGGCATTTCATCTAAATGTACAGATCATGGTACGCTGCGGTCAGAAGTTACATTGCCTCCTTATGAACTAGATAACCATTAAAACACTGTGACCTACTTTTATGGAAAACATCCACAAAATCAATGGTAGTACATGACACAATGCCTCTACAATTCCTGATTAACTAATCAACAACATATTGTTTTAATATGAACATCACTTTCAGGAGCAGCTCTTTATGGGATTCGCCATTTTCATATTTTCACAGTGTAATAATGTTGTCCTTAGTCTGTGTGACACATAATCACTCTTACTGTTGAATGTGCACTTTCAGATTTGATACAGACTCATATCTTATCATATCTTTGGTTTTAGTGGTACTTCATAATTTGATGGAACATATTGTGTCTAAAATACTCTAACTATTCACTCCTTGAAACTGTAGCCATCAAGGCAACTGCATGAAAAGTAAATAAAACCGGTATTAAACAATGATTTCATTTTCTTAGCTGTAAATTACACAATATGTACTGAGAGAGGTGAAATAATTGTAGGCTAGTTAAATATCACATACTAATATAGTTATCTGTGTTGTGTCTCTAATGCTCTACTGCCTCTTGTGGCTGGAACTGGAACTGCAGTTTGTCTAGTCCATTTAGTTAAAGGGAGGTATTGTACCTGTCCATCCCTTTAGGAAGCAGCACCACTTCTGTCAACATGATGGCCATTAAGCTGCAGGCAAGAGGTCAAGGCTTATTTAATGGCACTCAGTGGTTTAATCATCAGACTGTACAATGGTCCCCGAGTGCACCAAACCACCCTGCATCCTAATGTTGTCTCAATGTGTTTTCCACTTCCTCTGCCTGTTCTGTATTCCCCTTGTTTGTGATGTCAGCAAAGTTGCTGAAGCACTTTTCCTTGGAAGCAAGCTGGCCCATGGCAGCAAGGATGGTGCACCCATGCTTCATGTGGGCGAACTCCTGCTGCAGCTTCGCCACACTTGCTACAAGCTGCTGACACACAAACAGAGATGGAATGCAAACGTATGTTCATATATAGCACTTCCCGCTTCTGTTCAGGTAAACATTGTGTACGTTCACATGCGGGAAGTACCCAGTTATACCACATTCTTCGACTAAGTAACTTGCTCAGGGGCATCTTGAAGGCAGCTGTCATGACAGTTCAAGGGTTCCTGAATGCATACTTCCATATCTTGTTATGCCACATGACTTGAGGTGAGCCAACCAGTTTTAGTCTGTATATCTATATCTATATATCTATATATGTAGATATACAGATATATATACATATGTGTGTGTTGAATACCCTATTAAGTGCATTTCATTGCTGGCATTTCTGCATTTCAGCTAGTAGCCCCCGGGCCTGCCATATCACAGGATCAGTAAACTACATATCAGCCAAACATTAAATAGTGATTTATTATTATTTATTCATTATTATTCTTTTTTTTCTGCTGATGAGTGTTATGTATATGGGATCCTGGCATCGACAGCAGTGTCAAGCATAATATCAATGTTACCCAGTGCACATATTTAAGTTTTGCAATTCAATTTTGTGGATTTATGAAAACTTGAACCTATTTTTGACTAATTCACTGACCAGGTCTCCACTATGAGAAATAAATCTGATCTGCTATCAGCTCACCCTGTGGTCCGACACCAGTGAAATTTATTTTAGCTCCAGCAAGGGGTGGAGGCAAGAAAAGGACAGACATCCTGGGATGTGCAGCAAACCAGTCAGTGACTGCAGCAGAGTGGTGGAATGCCACATTATCCCACACAACAACAAATGTTGTGTTTCTTGCCCTTTGACCTCTCTCCCTTGCTGGCAGAAGCTGATTATGGAGGTCATCCAAGAAAGAAATGAGCCTCTCTGTATTGTACGGACCAATGAGAGGTTTGTACAAAAGCACACCATCACTGGAGAGGGCAGCACACATTGTAATGTTGCTCCTCTCTGGCCTGGGACATCCACAGTAGCCCTCCTCTGCGGCATGTTTTTGCCAGGTTGAATCCAGCTTCATCCACAAAAATGAAGCTATGTGGAGTTGGTCTGGCCTCCATCTCCATTACCGTCTAAAATAAAGTAAACCCACAGTTTTAATTTATTATTATGCATAGCTATGTACTCAGACATATTGATAACGGAGTTCTTTCACATGTTCTCCATTTCTTTCAAATGGTACTGTGTACAACTACTTCATCCTTATTTTATGTTTTTCAAGGACTCTGGCAGTTGTTGTTGTGCTGACCGAATTCACACTGGGAAAAGTAAAATTGTCTGCCAGCACTCTGTCCAGAATTTCTCTCAGTTTTATGACATTGTTTGCCATGACCATATCAATGAGAGAAGTAAGGAGGCAACCTTTAAATCCTGTATACAGTAATATAAAACACAAAACAATCAAAATGTCAGTAGATGTAAAATATAAACATAGTGTACTGTACTGTAAAATGTAGTTCAATAGTTTAGAGATGCATGTCTGACCTGTTGAGCGTTGCAAGTTTGGCTGCACCTTTAACCCGGCCTCTCTTGTAAGAAGGGCAAGAAGACAGGTCTTATTACAAAGAGTGTGTTCTTGTGATAGCAGCCGTCCAGAAGTAAACTTTAAAGTGTGGCAAGCCAAAACAACCCTCATCCTTTGATCTAATGAGGTGTTTTTTGGTGATACATACAATCTTGAAACTCCATACAGAGGGCATGATAAGTGCAGCAAACTGTTTAAAGTATGAAAGAGGGATGAAAGACAGGATAGCCTGGAAAAGGGAGAGAAATCATGGCAGAACTACCATTTTGATAGCATTTATTTTCCAGCCCAAGAAACATGGAGTTTTCCATAAGATAAGTAAAGCTGCTGTTGGCTTTTTTGAAAAGAATATTTTGCAGCAATGGGCATCAACACTTTTCCCAGTTATCTACAAGTCCTGAAAATGCACTGTTTCTTGAATTTTCTATTTGTGGATGAATGTTGGATGGAAAACAGATAATCAAGAAACTGAAAATCTGAGAGTTTTATTTGTAATTATGTGTTGGGCTGCCAGAGAAGGTGGGCTCCATGCGCCAGACTCAACTTAAGCCTGATGGGTCACTTGTCTCGCCTGCATTCAAGGACTGCATCCTGTTATGGCTGCACACAGATGCCACTGTTGGTGAGTTGACATACCGTGTGGTCCGTAACTGTGAACATATCTTTACAGCATTTCCTCTCCATGAAACTGTATCCATCAAGGCAACTGCATGAAAAAAAGTAAAACAAGAATTAAACAACAATTTCAGTCTCTTAATTGTAAATTATGCAATATTTACAGAGTGGGGTGAAATAAATGCAGTTAAAAATTTGATACCAACATACAGTATCTCACATAAGTAAGTACACCCCTCCCATTTCTGCAAATATTTCATTATATCTTGTCATGGGACAACACTATAGAAATGACACTTTGATATAACTTAAAGTAACCAGTGTACAGCTTGTATAGTAGTATAGATTTACCTTCCTCTGAAAATTACTCAAAACACAGCCATCAACATCTAAACAGCTGGCAACATAAATGAGTACACCCCACAGTGAACATGTCCAAATTGTGCCAAAGTGTCAATATTTTGTGTGCCAACCATTATTATCTAGCACTGCCTTAACCCTTTTGGGCATGGAATTCACCAGAGCTCACAGGTTGCTTCAGGAATCCTCTCCCACTCCTCCATGATGACATCATGGAGCAGATGGATGTCAAGACACCTTGCACTACCCCACCTTAAGATTGAGGATTCCCCACAGGTGCACAGGTGAGTTTAGGGCTGGATACATACTTGCCCAGTCCATCACCTTCACCTTCAGCTTCCTCAGCAAGGCAGTTGTCATCTACTAAGTGTGTTTTGGGTCAATACCAGACAAACACTTTCAGATAGACAGACACACAGACAGACAGACAGACAGACAGTCACTTGGAGACAGACATGGAGACACACAGACATGGAGACAGACAGACAGATGGGCAGACATGAATACAAACAGACATGGAGACAGACAGACATGCAGACAGACTGACAGACAAACAGACAGACATGGAGACAGACAGACATGTAGTCAGACAATCAGAACGACAAACAGACACAGAGACAGACAGACAAAAAAACACTCAGACAAACAGACAGACAGATGGAGACAGACAGACATGGAGACAGACAGACATGGAAACAGACAGACAGACACTTGGAGAACGACAGACAGACACTTGGAGACAGACATGGACAAACAGACAGACAGATAGACAGACAGACACTTGGAGACAGAAAGACAGACAGACATGGACAGACAGACACATAGAGACAGGCGGACAGACAGTCAGTTACTTGGAGACAGACAGACAGACATGGAGACAGACAGACAGACACACAGACAGACAGACAGAAAGACAGATGGAGACAGACAGACATGGAGACAGACATACAAATAGACATGCATACAAACAGACATGGAGACAGACAGACAGACAGACACTTGGAGACAGAAAGACAGACAGACATGGACAGACAGACACATAGAGACAGGCGGACGGACAGTCAGTCATTTGGAGACAGACAGACAGACATGGAGACAGACAGACATGGAGACAGAGAGACAGACACTTGGAGAGGGAGACAGACAGACATGGACAGACAGACACATAGAGACAGGGAGACAGACAGACAATCACTTGAAGACAGACAGACAGTCACTTGGAGACAGAGACAGACAGACAGACATGGACAGACAGACACATAGAGACAGGTGGATGGACAGACAGTCACTTGGAGACAGACAGACAGACAGTCACTTGGAGACAGACAGACAGACAGACAGACAGACATGGAGACACACAGAAATTGAGACAGACAGACAGATGGACAGACATGGATACAAACAGACATGGAGACAGACAGACATGGAGACAGACAGACAGATGGACAGACATGGATACAAACAGACATGGAGACACACAGACATGGAGACAGACAGACAGATGGACAGACATGGATACAAACAGACATGCAGACAAACAGACATTGACAGAGAGACATGGAGACAGAAAGACATGGAAACACAAATGGAGACAGACACAGACAGTCAGTCACTTGGAGACAGACAGACAGACAGACATGGAGACACACAGACAGACAGATGGACAGACACAAATACAAACAGACATGGAGACAAACAGACATGCAGACAGACTGACAGACATGGAAAGACAGACATGGAGACAGACAGACAAACAGACAGACATGGAGACAGACAGACACACGGAGACAGACAGACAAACAGATACTCAGACAGACAGACAGACAGACAGATGGAGACAGACAGACATTGAGACAGATGTACAAATAGACATGCATGCAAACAGACATGGAGATAGACAGACATGGAGACAGAAAGACAGACAGACATGTACAGATAGACACAGAGACAGGCGGACAGGCAGACAGTCACTTGGAGACAGACAGACAGACATGGAGACACACAGACATGGAGACAGAGATGGAGACAGACATATATGGAGACAGACAGACATGGAGACAGACACAGAAAAAAAGACGTGGACACGAACATGGAGACAGACAGACATGGAGACAGACATGGATGCAAACAGACATGGAGGCAGACAGACTTGGAGAAAGACAGACATGGAGACAGACACGGAGACAGACATGGACGGCAAGACATGGAGACAGACAGACATGAAGACAGACAGACAGACAGACAGACATGGAGACAGGCATACATGGAGACAGACATACAGACACATGGAGACAGAGACAGACAAGCATGAAAGACAGACATGTCGACAGGCAGACAGACATGGAGACAGACATAGAGACAGACATGGAAACAGACACATAGACAGACACATAGACAGACAGACATGGAGACGGACAGAGTTGGACAGAAAGACATGAAGACAGACAGACATGGACAGACAGACAGACAGACAGACAGACAGACAGACATGGAGACAGACAGACAGACAGATGGAGACAGACAGATGGGGACAGACAGACACATTGAGACAGACAGACAGACAGACAGATGGAGACAGACAGACACATTGAGACAGAAAGACAGACAGACAGACAAACATGGAGGCAGACATCGAAATAGACATGCATACAAAAAGACATGGAGACAGACAGACATGAACAGACAGCCATGGAGATAGACAGACAGACAGACAGAAATGCATACAAAAAGACATGGAGACAGACAGACATGGAGAAAGACAGACATGGAGACAGACAGACAGACAGACAGACACTTGGAGACAGTCAGACAGACACTTGGAGACAGACAGACAGACAGACAGACACTTTGAGACAGACAGACAGACAGACAGACACTTTGAGACAGACAGACAGACAGACACTTTGAGACAGACAGACAGACAGACAGACAGACAGACAGACAGACGGACATACATGAAGACAGACATATAGACACATGGAGACAGAAGGACAGACAAACATGGACAGACAGACATGGAGACAGGCAGACAGACATGGACAAACAGACATGGAGACAGACAGACTTGGACAGAAAGACCTGGCCACTTGGAGACAGACATGGACAGACAGACAGGGAAAAGGACAGACAGACATGTAGAAGGACAGACAAACATGGACAGACAGACATGGAGAAGGACATACAAACATGGACAGAGAGACATTGAGACAGACAGACAAACATGGACAGACAGACATTGAGAAGGACAGACAAACATGGACAGACAGACATGGAGAAGGACAGTCAGATATGGAGAGACAGACATGAAGACAGACAGACATGGAGAGAGACGATAGATAAAAATGGAGACAGACAGATACTTCAACACAGACATGGACCGGCAGACAAACAATTGGAGACAGACATGGACCGGCAGAGAGACACTTGGAGACACACATGGACAGACCGACAGACCCTTGGAGACAGACAGACAGACACTTGGAGACAGACAGACAGGCATCTGACACGTGGGGACAGACAGACAGACAGACAGACAGACAGACAGACATTTGACACTTGGGGACAGACAGGGACAGACAGACATGGAGAAGGACAGACAAACATTGATAGATAGACATGGAGAAGGACAGACAAACATGGACAGACAGACATGGAGACAGACATTGAAACAAACATGGAGACAGACAGACATGGAGACAGACAGACAGACAGACAGACAGACAGGCATGGAAACAGACAGACAGACAGACATGGAAAGACAGACATGGAGACAGACAGACATCTGACACTTGGGGACAGACATGGACAGACAGACATGGAGAAGGACAGAAAAACATTGACAGATAGATATGGAGAAGGACAGACAAACATGGACAGACAGACATGGAGACAGACAGACAGACAGACATGGAGATAGAAAGACATGGAGACAGACAGACAGACACTTGGAGACAGTCAGACAGACACTTGGAGACAGACATGGACAGACAGATAGACAGTCACTTAGAGACAGAAAGACAGACAATCACTTGGAGACAGACATGGAAACAGACAGACATGGAGACACACAGACATGGAGACAAACAGACATGGAGACACACATGGAGACAGACAGACATGGAGACAGATATGAAGACAAACATGGAGACAGACAGACATGGAGACAGAGTCAGACAGAAAGACAGGCATGGAAACAGACAGACAGACAGACAGACAGACAGACACTTGGAGACAGACAGACAGACAGACAGACATGGAGACAGACATCCAAATAGACATGCAGACAAAAAGTCATGGAGACAGACAGATATGGAGACAGACAAACATAGAGATAGACGGACATGGAGACAGACAGACACTTGGAGACAGACAAACAGACACTTGGAGACAGACATGGACAGACAGACATGGACAGACAGAAACATAGAGACAGGTGGACAGACAGAAAGACAGACACTTGGAGACAGACAGACAGAAAGACACATGGAGACAGACAGACAGACATACATGGAGACAGACATACAGACTCATGAACAGAAAGACATGGAGACAGACAGACACGGAGATAGACAGACAGACAGACAGACACTTGGAGATAGACATGGACAGAGACAGACACTTGGAGGCAGACATGGACACACAGACAGACACCTGGAAACAAACATGGACATACAGTACAGGCCAAAAGTTTGGACACACCTTCTCATTCAATGCGTTTTCTTTATTTTCATGACTATTTACATTGTAGATTCTCACTGAAGGCATCAAAACTATGAATGAACACATGTGGAGTTATGTACTTAACAAAAAAAGCTGAAATAACTGAAAACATGTTTTATATTCTAGTTTCTTCAAAATAGCCACCCTTTGCTCTGATTACTGCTTTGCACACTCTTGGCATTCTCTCCATGAGCTTCAAGAGGTAGTCACCTGAAATGGTTTCCACTTCACAGGTGTGCCTTATCAGGGTTAATTAGTGGAATTTCTTGCTTTATCAATGGGGTTGGGACCATCAGTTGTGTTGTGCAGAAGTCAGGTTAATACACAGCCGACAGCCCTATTGGACAACTGTTAAAATTCATATTATGGCAAGAACCAATCAGCTAACTAAAGAAAAACGAGTGGCCATCATTACTTTAAGAAATGAAGGTCAGTCAGTCCGGAAAATTGCAAAAACTTTAAATGTGTCCCCAAGTGGAGTCGCAAAAACCATCAAGCGCTACAACGAAACTGGCACACATGAGGACCGACCCAGGAAAGGAAGACCAAGAGTCACCTCTGCTTCTGAGGATAAGTTCATCCGAGTCACCAGCCTCAGAAATGGCAAGTTAACAGCAGCTCAGATCAGAGACCAGATGAATGCCACACAGAGTTCTAGCAGCAGACCCATCTCTAGAACAACTGTTAAGAGGAGACTGCACCAATCAGGCCTTCATGGTCAAATAGCTGCTAGGAAACCACTGCTAAGGAGAGGCAACAAGCAGAAGAGATTTGTTTGGGCCAAGAAACACAAGGAATGGACATTAGACCAGTGGAAATCTGTGCTTTGGTCTGATGAGTCCAAATTTGAGATCTTTGGTTCCAACCGCCATGTCTTTGTGAGACACAGAAAAGGTGAACGGATGGATTCCACATGCCTGGTTCCCACTGTGAAGCATGGAGGAGGAGGTGTGATGGTGTGGGGGTGTTTTGCTGGTGACACTGTTGGGGATTTATTCAAAATTGAAGGCACACTGAACCAGCATGGCTACCACAGCATCCTGCAGCGACATGCCATCCCATCCGGTTTGCGTTTAGTTGGACGATCATTTATTTTTCAACAGGACAATGAGCCCAAACACACCTCCAGGCTGTGTAAGGGCTATTTGACCAAGAAGGAGAGTGATGGAGTGCTGCGGCAGATGACCTGGCCTCCACAGTCACCGGACCTGAACCCAATCGAGATGGTTTGGGGTGAGCTGGACCGCAGAGTGAAGGCAAAGGGGCCAACAAGTGCTAAACACCTCTGGGAACTCCTTCAAGACTGTTGGAAAACCATTTCAGGTGACTACCTCTTGAAGCTCATCGAGAGAATGCCAAGAGTGTGCAAAGCAGTAATCAGAGCAAAGGGTAGCTATTTTGAAGAAACTAGAATATAAAACATGTTTTCAGTTATTTCACCTTTTTTTGTTAAGTACATAACTCCACATGTGTTCATTCATAGTTCTGATGCCTTCAGTGAGAATCTACAATGTAAATAGTCATGAAAATAAAGAAAACGCATTGAATGAGAAGGTGTGTCCAAACTTTTGGCCTGTACTGTACGTACAGACAGACATGGACAGACAGACAGACACTTGGAGAACGACATGGACAGACAGACACTTGGAGACAGACAGACAGCCATACATGGAGACAGACATACAGACACATGGAGACAGACACACAGACAGACAAACAAACATGGACAGACGGACATGGAGACATGCAGACAGACATAGACAGACAGACATGGAGATAGACATAGAGACAGAGATGGAGACAGACAGACATGGATACAGACAGAGAGACATGGAGACGGACTGACTTCGACAGAAAGACCTGGAGATAGACAGACAGGCATGGAAAAAGACAGCCATGTAGACAGACAGACAGACATGGAGACAGACAGACATGGAAACAGACAGACATGTAGACAGATAGACATGGAGTCAGACAGACAGACAGGTATGGAAACAGACAGACAGACATGGACAGACAGACAGACAGATGGAGACAGAAAAATAGACATGCATACAAACAGACCTGGAGACAGACAGACAGACAGACACTTGGAGACGGACATGTACAGACAGACAGACAGACCCACACACACTTGGAGACAGACAGACAGACAGAAACTTGGAGACAGACATGGACAGACACTTGGAGACAGACAGACATGGGCAAACAGACACATAGAGACAGGCAGACAGACAGACAGACAGACCTGGAGACAGACAGAAAGACAGACAGACAAACAGACATGCATACAAAAAGACCTGGAGACACACAGACACTTGGAGACAGACAGACAGACACTTGGAGACAGACATGGACAGACAGACAGACAGACAGACATTTGGAGACAGAAAGACAGACAGACAGGGACAGACAGACACATAGAGACAGGCGGACAGACAGACAGTCACTTGGAGAGAGACAGACAGACATGGAGACAGACAGACATGGACTCAGAGAGACAGGCATGGACAGACAGACAGATGGAGACAGACAGAGACGTGGAGACAGACAGACAGACAGACAGACAGACAGACATCCAAATAGACATGCATACAAAAAGTCATGGAGACAGAACAACATAGAGACAGACAGACATGGAGATAGATGGACATAGAGGGAGATAGACAGACAGATAGACAGACAGACACTTGGAGAAAGAAAGACAGACAGACAGACACACACGTGGAGACAGAAAGACAGACAGACATGGACAGACAGAAACATAGAGACAGGCGGACAGACAGACGGACAGATAGACCATTGGAGACAGACATGGACAGACAGACATGGAGACAGTCAGACAGACATGGACAGACAGACATGGAGATAGACAGGCGTGGAGACATACAGACAACAAGACATGGAGACAGAGAAACAGACAATAAGACATGGAGACAGACAGGCGTGGAGACAGACAGACAAAAAGACATGGAGACAGACAACCAGACAATAAGACATGGAGACAGACAGACAAACATGGACTGACAGACATAGAAACAGGCAGACAGACATGGACAGACAAACATGGAGACAGACATAGAGACAGACAGACAGACAGACATGGAGACAGACAGACAGACATGGACAGACAGACATGGAGACAGACAGGCCTGGAGTCAGACAGACAGACAGACAGATAGACAGGCATGGAAACAAACAGACAGACAGACAGATTGAGACAGATAGACGGACACATGGAGACAGACAGACAGACAGACAGACAGACAGACAGACAGACATGGAGACAGACAGACAGACATGGACAGACAGACATGGAGACAGACAGGCCTGGAGTCAGACAGACAGACAGACAGATAGACAGGCATGGAAACAAACAGACAGACAGACAGACAGATTGAGACAGACAGACGGACACATGGAGACAGACAGACAGACAGACATGGAGACAGAAAGACAGACAGACAGACAGACAGACAGACAGACAGGCATGGAGTCAGACAGACAGACAGACAGATTGAGACAGACAGACGGACACATGGAGACAGACAGACAGACAGACAGACAGGCGTGGAGACATACAAACAGACATGGACAGAAAGACATGGAGACAGACAGACAGACAGACAGACAGACAGGCGTGGAGACATACAAACAGACATGGACAGAAAGACATGGAGACAGACAGACATGGACAGAAAAACATCAAGACAGACAGATGGAGACTGACAATACCAGAATGTGATATCCAAATAAGGGCATGTACGTCACATATAGCAGATGGATGTGATTTCTGTCGATGAGATAAACGCAACTGTCCTCACAGTCCGTGCCAGTGCAGTGAGGGAGAAATGCACAGACTGCTTCATGTTGGAAGTGTTGTAGTCAGACTAATGGACGGTTGGACTACTGGGTATGAAATCTGACAGTTGGAATAATGGCATTAAAATGGGCGGATTAATGGGCAGTCGACATTATGGGACTAAAACAATAATACTCGCCCTAGACCTGCATGGTCAGATTAGCGGGTCGGAGTTATGGGCAGTTGGACCCCCATTGAAGTTAGGTATCGATACACACAGGTCACAAATCATCTCGTTATCACGAGAAAATGGAGGAAAATTATCTCGTTATCACAGGAAAACGGAGGAAAATTATCTTGTTATCACAGGAAAACGGAGGAATTATCTTGTTATCACGAGAAAACGGAGGAAATAAAATGTACGTATGTATGACTGTTTAGGGCTTCCGTAATAAACCGAAAGGAAACTTATCTCCAAACTAAAAGAAACAAATTACTTTAAAAAAAACTTACAGTGCATGCTAATGTTTTTTTTTTGGAAGAAGGAAATGAAAGTTGAATGAAAGTGTTTAAAAATTTATCTATAAACCAAAATGAAACTTATCTCCAAACTAAAAGAAACAAATTACTTAAAAACATACAGTACATGCTATTTTTATTTTTTTTGTTTGAAGAAGGAAATGAAAGTTGAATGAAAGTGTTTTGAAAACTTATCTATACAAAGCAGAAAAGAAGGCTATAAAAATTATCTATAAACCAAAAGGAAACTTATCTCCAAACTAAAAGAAACAAATTAGTTAAAAACTTACAGTACATGTTTTTTTTTTTTGTTTTTTTTTGTATGAGAGGGAAATGAAAGTTGGGTGAAAATGTTTTTAAAAACTTATCTATAAACCAAAAGGAAACTTATCTCCAAACTAATAAGAAAGCCAAGAAGTTTTTTTTTTTTTTTTTTTTGGAAGTAGAAGAAGATGATTGAAATGAATTTCGGGTGAAAGTGTTTAAAAACGTATCTATACTAAGCAGGAAATAAAGATTTAAAACTTACTGTATCTATAAACTAAAAGGAAACGTATCTCCAAACTCCAAGAGTGTGTACCAGTGTGCATATGTTTGAGTGACTGTGTGTGAGTGGGTGTGAGTATGTTTGAGTGGTGTTAGTGTGTTACTGTCATATCTCCAGATTGTAGGGAGAGTCAGTCATCCACGCCATGATCATCTCTGCCACTGCATAGACCACCCAGCTGGTGACCGTAGATGGAAGGCCAGAGGGGCAGGGCCATGACGTTGTCATACTATCTACACCTATCAATACCTATGTAAAAGAGACCTGAAACCTGACAATGCAACAGAGTGAGCAAATTAAACAAGCTGGTATTTCTATACTGGTCAGAGAGGTTAATATTTGTAAGAGACTTGTGTTAATGTTGTCATTAGGTTCTGATTTTGTCCAGTATAGCCACCTATACTTTATAAAGAAAAATAGATAACAGTATAGCATGCTGTTACCTTACCACTGGTACAAGCATCTTCAGCTATAAACAAAAAAGTAAAATGTAAAGAAAGAAGCCCTGGTGCAAGACGCTACCGAAGGCTGCGATAGCCTCGCCAGACGCAAAGGCTGCATGGGGATATATGAGTCCTGCCAGACACAAGGGTTTCCCAGTCACTGGCACATGAATCCAGCATCTTCAGCTATAAATGAAAAAGTAAAATGTAAAGAAAGAAGCCCTGGTGCAAGATGCTACCAAGGGCTGTGATAGCCTCGCCAGACGCAAAGGCTGCCTGGGGATTTATGAATCCTGCCAGACACAAGGGTTCCCAGTCAAGGCTGTCAGTCGTCATCTGAGTCGCTGTCATAGTCCTGAAAAGGACTCCACTAATATCTGTCTGTGGAGAAAACGAGGCCTGAAGTGGAGGGTCTTGGGGCTTCATGGCTGTCCTCACAAGTCTTCCTCTGCTGCTTCACACTTACCTGACCTGTGTTGCTCTCGTCCCTGCTTCTGTTGGAGGTGCTGAGGCCTGAAGTGGAGGGTCTTGGGTCTTCATGGCTGTCCTCACAAGTCTTCCTCTGCCTCTTCACACTTACCTGCAGTTCGTCGCTCTCTTCCCTGCTTCTCTTGGTGGAGGAGCTGAGGCTGGAGGCTGGGGGAGCAGAGTCTTCAGACGAAGGAGAGACTGGGAGGAGACACTCAAGATCCTCTTCATCCTCAGTGTCAGACCAGTAACAAGAATCTTCACTCTCCTGGTCAGACAAGTCATCTTCATCTTGAGAGTCTTCATCATAAGGGTCTAAAAAGTCACTTACCTCAAACTTACCATCATCAACCTCACCTACCTCCACAAGACGCTCGATGACGTGCATAGCACCACCTGAGGGGGGAAAAAAATTTCAAATTATAAGCATTTGTCATTTAGTCTCTCATTAAAACTCCAGTAGGCAACATTGTTTTGGTATAACTGAGTAAATTTCTAAGCATAATGTAAATCAAGTGGTCTGAGACAAACAATAGGTTTCTGCACCTCACCATGGCTCTGTGTTCACCCTCTAAAGAATCAGTATCGTGCTGATGTGCATCAACCAATCAATCACTGCGTTCCTATTGGCTGTATTACTGCATATGTGCATTCCCGTGCCGCCGGCAGAAGGGGAGAGCAAGCGGCAATGGCGAACAGTGCACCAGGTAAAATAGCTATTCCAGAATTGGCTACAACTGCCTACACGGCTAAACAACCCAAAAAAAGGAAGACAGAACTCGGTTCCCCGGAGCCCCGGAGAGAGGGGAAGGATGAGGTGGGGCTGGGCCCGGCCGGAGGGCGCGAGGGTCGGCCGTGGGAGCGGAGCCGAGGGCTCTCTGCGGAGAGGGAGAGCCTAGCCTCGGGGTATGTGCGGGGTGGGCTGCTGCGTGGTGAGGGAGAGCCGAGGCTCGGGAGTATAGAGTGCCGAAGTCACGCCCCTTCCGGTGAAGCTCATGGGACCTTAGATCGGAAAAAATATGAATGGCAGTGAATGAGGAGAGAAATATTATCTTTTGGTCCTGTTTGAGTTGTGACATGAAATCCAAATATGAAATTTGAAAAACTACACAGGAGGCGGTCGCGTATGTGACGTCATAGCTTTCGCTCGCTTCCTGCAGCTTGGAGTGACTGCAACCTGGCACAAAACACAGACATCTTCAATCATAAAACAGTCGAATTTCAGCAGGGAGGCCAAGCTGCAGGAAGCGAGCGAAAGCTATGATGTCACATACGCGACCTCCTCCTGTGTACTCTTGAGTCTTTCTAATTAAAAAGCTTATATCTCAACAGTTTTACCACAAAGTATGACTTTCTTGACCTTAAAATGTATGTTTTAAATTCATTAACAACATATTTAGATTTCATATCGCAACTCAAACGGGAACAAAAGATAATATTGCTCTCCCCATTCACTGCCATTCATATTTTTTCCGATCTAAAGTCCCATGAGCTCTACCGGAAGGGGTGTGACTTCGGCACTCTATGTGCGGGTCCGCGAGGGAGGGATGGGGAGGGCTGCTGCGCGGAGAGGGAGAGCCAAGCCTCGGGGGTATATGTGCGGAGCCACGAGGGAGGGATGGGGCGGGCTGCTGCGCGGTGAGGGAGAGCCGAGTCTCGGGAGTATGTGCGGGGCCGCGAGGGAGGGATGGGGAGGGCTGCTGCGCGGTGAGGGAGAGCCAAGGCTCCCAGAGAGGGAGAAATAGAACCAAGTGAGATAAAATACTTGCATGCTCGTCTGGTAGGAGGGGCTCAGGGCGGAGACGAACGAAACCTAACTCAGATGAGACTCAAAAATCAACCGTTTTCAGGCTTTCTACCTACTGCAGCTTTAAATATTTTGAATTAAATTAACAATAATCAAAATTTAGATAAGAAAACACAGGCGTAATGGTAAGCACTGTCCCCTCAGAGGGTTCCTGGTTCGAACCCAGGGCAGGGGAGCCCCTCTGTGCGGAGTTTGCATGTTCTCCCCGTGTCAGTGTGGGTGTTGTTCTCCCACAGTCCAAGGACATGCAGGTGACACTAAATTGACCATAGGTGTGAATGTGAGTGTGAATGGTTGTCTGTCAATTGCAACGACCTCAGTGTTTGTGTGTCTATGTGGACAAAACTCCCGAAGGTTTGCAATAAACAGCATAAATGTATTTAATTTGCATTGCACTACATTACACATTACGCAGTGCATCATGGTTAAATACATCCAAAGATACCACAGTGAGTTCTGTGCAGACTGAACTGGCAGTTAAAAACTCAGTATTCTCACAGTTTATGAGTTGCACATCACATGTATCAGATATTATACAACAGTTAGTAATTTGATTGGACTCATTCCATGAGTGCTGATATAGAGTACAACATCACTGGGACATGTAACAGTAAAATCACTCTGCTCACAGGTGTTATAAATATGAATAGGACCAACTATATTGTTTGTTGCTGTTTGTGTACTTGAAACAGTCAAGTCCCGATCTAGTTTGCGCTGGTGGAGCCACATAAATAAACAAAGAAATCATAATCTGTTGTCATTTATTGCGGCCAACTAAGTGACGTTTGTAGAGCTGTTGTAGGCTATAAAAGCAAAGCCAAGCTGTGATATCGTTTGAACTGAATTATCAATGATCATCTGATGAGGTACTGATGAGGATGAGGGAGAGTGAACATCCAGGTTTGCCAACGTTTCATCAGCCGAACTGGACGAAGTTACACAGTTGCAGATCAATGTAAATACAAAGTAGCCTAGCTTGTGAGTTCCTGGCGTGTGTGCTGCGTTGCCTGGTTGTTTATTTTTTCGCGGAGCTACACAACATATGTAGGAGCTAGCCCTATATGTAAGAAATCTCAAGCAAATAGTCGTAAAATCCTCCTAATATGTCACAGAGACTAAGGAATAATGTTCATATAACATACTGATCTCACCGACAACAATAGTACAGCCAGAATATTTGCATCTAAAAAATTTTTTTGCAGTCTGCAAATCATGTTTATGTTTTGAATTTGTGTTTTGGCCTGTTGTGCCACCCACCGCCGTCTACCAGTCACGCAGTCAGTAGAGTCTCAGCATCAGTTACAGTTACAACTGAGCTAACAGCACGGCAAGCAGCATTAGCAGTGTCCCCAGTACATTTGGCCACATACAGCATCTTTAAATAATCTATTTCATCGCCTTTTGTTGACATTTCCTTACTCAGCATTGCTGTTTAAGCTGTTGTTGAACCGTTGTATAAAAGCAATATCACACGAGAGGGAGTGATGTCGTACTGTATATTGTCACGGCTGTAATTGTCTTCGGCCTATGACTGGGTCACAGCCGTGACGATATACAGTACAACATCACTCCCTCTCGTGTGATATTGCTTCAATATCAGCCTGGACGCAGGACGCGCACATGCAGTCCGTAATATACAGTTAGGCTAAATAAATCGGCCTCTTGTCCCACCAAAACAAAATACCGCACAATTTTAAATGTTAAGAATAGGCCTAAGTTTATCATCATACAATTTGAAATTCAAAGGACCAGATGTTTGCGCATGAACTCCAGGTACAAAAGGCAGGCTTTAACAATTAAATCAAAACAACTCAGAAACCTTCCCTGGTTTGATTACACCTGTGCGTCATGCGACCTGACGCCCGCTCCTAACAGTTGCATCGTCTCCATGGTGACAACTAAATAACATTTGTGATATTATTTGAAATTCGGCCCAGTCGCCATCTTTGTTTTTCGGCAAATTCAGTCACAAATTGTCACATTTGGAAGATGTGACCCTCAAACATGTGAAAAACATAAAAATGTTTTCAAATCACTACATTAATTGTTATTCAACACATGTTCCGGTGTATTTAACACATTCTGTCCAAAAAATAATCTACATAAGAAATCGTGAAATAGCGTCTGTTTTCACCAAATCTGGAGTATTTCAACAGGCCTAATAACATGGTGTGAACTGTGCACTTTAAAATTCAAACATTATACGAATCTCTCCATCGATAAGGCTTTTAACACTTTAAGAGGTCGAATCAACAAGTAAAACACTAAAATAAATGTTAAAATTGTCTTACCTGCACGGCTGATGTCCAGCCCACACAGGAGCTCCTCCAAGGTCCGGGGTCTGCTGGCGGCCATCGTCGGGTTCTTCGAAATCCAAGTTTTAACAAACTTTTCTCCAACAAAATCTGCTTTCTGTCTCAAAACTCAAGAGTTATCTTTTCACAGGTTGGCTCTGGTCCAAATCCAAGTGCAAAGGGAGTGATCATAATAATGTGAAGGCCTTATATACCCGAACTCGGCCGGGTCATCGTTCTGTTTCCATGACATTTCATGACGCACGCGCGTGCGTGTGATTGAGACAGAAAGATAGACAATTTTTCATATGTGTTCATATAATTATTTCATTTAAGTTTCTTTTTTTATTTTTCACTGTTTTTTATTAGCATTTCTTTCTCTTTCATGACAGCTGCTGGGTCTGTGTAATTACTCCTAGGCTACATAAATAACAAGAACACAACAACCAAAAACAAAAGCAAAAACACCCTCAACATTATAATGCAGCAAGGCCCTAACTTTAACCTGAAAAAAATAAATAAATAAATAAAAATGCTAAATTTGAAAAACCATTTTCTATTGGCCAATATTCTATATTATTTTTTTAGAAGCAACTACAGCTAGCCTATTTAAATATACAATAAATGAAAACATCTAATGTCTACATAAATTACACATGCAGTGCCACATAATGACTGACACTTCAACACTCATATTTTATAATAAAACATTTTTCTAACACATTTGAAAGTAGGCCTAATGAAATAGAAAGACAGTACAGTGCTTGCCATTTATTGTACCTGCAATCACCAGTTCAGCAATAGCTTACTGGATTACAGCAAGACCACTTGCATAAACCACATGCAGAACTGCAGTTCACAGTCATACTAGAAAAACAAATGAACCTAAAATAAAACACTTATTTCATTTTTTAACTAAAACTCTTAAAGAATAAAAAAAATAGCATTAGAAAAAAATAATAAAAAACAGTTTGTCAAGTTAAAATCATTTGAAATACACACCTGCTAATACTTTATTAATAAAAAATCTAAAATTTTAAAAATAATGCAGTTAATGCATAAATACCTGATAACTAAGTGAGATTTTGCTCCTTTGCTCGTAAACCATGACGTACTCTCCAGAACCCCTCTAGGAACACCTATGTTCAATATGTTTGATGGAAACAACAACATAATAGCTCTTCTTCTTGAGGTTGCTTTGAGAGTGGTGCTAATGTAAAGATCATGGGGTCATTAAAACCAAAATGTTTGCACTGTGGGTAGCATAATGTAGTCTTCATATTTTATGACAATATACCTATGACATTACGAGGTATCTTGTATAACCTAAAGGTGGTGTTGCAGGAAAACTCATTGGCCGACACAGGATGATGGCACACCATTTTGTTGTAGTGAATGGTACAACTTTTGGTTTTTGTTATGCTGCTGCTGTTTCATTTCAGAGACAAATATTGGACTTCACAACAAAACACTCATTTGATAGTTACTATTACTTGGCAGATTTAGATCATTAATACAAATCATAAATCAACTAATAAATTATTTGGCATTATTCAAGTTTAAAGAAGTATTTTCATTGCTGGAAAGATGGTCTTTTCATAAAGCTGGGCTGTCAACGCAGAAGAAAGATGCAAATACTTTTAAATTTGGTGCTACATGAGTAGAGAAAACAGAGGAAAAGGAATGTGGCATTTGTTTTTGCTCAAAAGATAAAAAAAAGCTACAATTACCTGAATACAAGGTGCTGCCAGGGATCAATAAACGCTTCGGCTGGTGGGTGATGTAGTGCAAGCTCATCCGTTTTGACACAGAAAACAACATAGTGGCTGACTGGTAACAAATGATCTTGAATTACAGTTTAACAGTGAGCTAAAACATGTTTCTGAAAACATTTCAGAAGAGAAATGGGCAATGCAGTAACAGAAGTTCATATTTGATCAGCACTTAGTTTTACTGTTTGACCTTAATTTTTTTCAGCCTCCATTTTTACTATACAGGAAAGAGTATGCCGCTTGCTTGCTGTTGATAAATTCTCGTATTGCAGCCAAATAGTGCACTTAAATACATTTCTGAGGAAAAAACTTAATCATGCACCCACAGTCATTAAATGATAACAGTTCTTAAAAGAACAGAACATGACTACTTGCTGGTGTTCAGGTTTATGGCTGATATTGCCATGTCTGTCATGCTCTAAAACATTAGCTAATTTTTGTTCTTTGTCTTCATGCTGATCAGAAAAAAAGTCTGGTGACCTGGCAGCTTCAGCTTTCTGTGACATTCTTCCCATCTACCGTGAAAGCAGCGCAACTGAAAGGTCTTTCTACCGATTTCACCCTCATTTCCCATTTCCCCTCTTTCCCTCCATCTCTCTTTTAAAAAGGTCCACAGAAATTTGTCAAAACAGCATTATATATTTCTCCTTTGTCTATCTTTCACCATCATTTTCAGTTGACACAGGAGCTTTGGTAGCGGTTGGGATAGGAACAGTGAATGTTTCTCATGTCGATCAAGAAAACATGCCAGTTTAAGAGCTGTATATCTGTACATTGATGTACAACAACCTGTAGGGCTGTACTAATGTGATCCATCATTTTTGTGGTGGTGTCCTGGTTCTCTCTTTTTTTGGCTCTGTCGCAGGAAAACAACGTCCGCATTCACGATCCCACAAAACTCTGATTGGATTGACTGTAGGCTTGGGTGGTATCACGATATTACTGTATACCAGGGTATTTAGAAATCCTGATACTAAGAATTTTTGATACAATCAAAATACAGACACTCATCTTTCTATTAACTCATACAGAAATGCTGTATCGAGGGTGTATTATTGTATGGTGTGCACAGCATGCACCACCAGAGGCCAGTCTTTAAGGGTAAACATGCAGCTGAGTTGAGAAACATGGCGACTGCTAGTGGTGGGGATAACCTTACAGGACTGTAAAAAACTGGCCAGTAACAGTAGAGAGAGACCGGGAGGGAAAAAAAAAACAAAACACATTAATTGCCACACACAAATACCTTCATACACCCTGGTGAAATTTCACATTTCACATGACAGTCCAAAGACAAGACTGTCTTTGTATTGTCATGTACTGAAGCCATATTTTATTTTATTTATATTGGATGTAAAGGCGAGTTATCACCCTTTGCAAACTGGGGGTAGAAACTGGAAACAAAAAATAAATGTCATCTAAAATTTGTAACTAAAAAAGGCTGTAACTAAAAAAGTATCTATCACTTTTCAGAAACAGCTGTAAATTGTCCTTCCTAAAGACAGACAGAGAAGCTATGTAAAGCCAATTCTTAAGTACATGAATAGCTATAATTCATCCTCCCCAGTGTACAAACTGAATTGTGATCACAGCAGGGGATATACAGTGGTGGAAAAAAGTTTTCGGACACCCCATGCATTTGTGAAATATTGCATTAAGAATCACTCTTTGGTCTTCAAGTGCAATTTCTTTTAGTACAGTCACAGCCAAAATACTAAATAAATCCTAAAAAAGCCATTAAAAACTTAAAATTGATTGGTTCCATAAAAATACATAAGAAATTTTGAGTATTGGGTCATTTTGGTACCAGTGATGAAGGTCGTTCTTTTTATTAAAAGACACAATTTTTGTTGCCAAGCTTTGTGTCTGCATAAAGCCAGCACATTTGAAAGTTCTTCAGACACAAAAATGGCTAAAACAAGGAACCTAACGCAGGAAACACGCCTGAAGATAAAGATTCTCAGCCAGGAAGGGTACAGCTGCCGCCAGATAGCCAGGAAGTGCAGATGCAGTCCTTCAGCAGTTGGATACACTCTGCAGAAATACAGATGAACCAACAGCTTGGAAGACAAACCAAGATCTGGGCGTCCAAGGGTTTCTTCAGCAAGAAATGACCGCATCCTGATCCGCATGTGCAGGCAAAACCGCCGAATGACATCACAGGAGCTTCAGCAGCAGTGGTCAAACCAAACTGGTGTCCAGTGTTCCACCCACACTGTAAGTGGCCGACTTTTAGATCATGGCTTAAGGTCCCACAAGGCTATCAAGAAGCCCCTGATCAGTGAGAGACAGAGGTTAGCCCGGCGTCGTTGGGCCCAGGCACACAAGAACTGGACAGCCAGGAATTGGAAGAAGATTTTGTGGTCAGATGAGTCCAGTTTCCAGCTTTATCTTCCTCCTACTAATGTGAGGGTACGCAGAAGGCCAGGCGAAGCATTATCTCCAGCATGTACAGTACCTACTGTCAAGCATGGTGGAGGCAGTATCATGGTTTGGGGATGCATGAGTGCTGCTGGTGTTGGTCATCTCACTGTCTGTGATGGCACATTGAACTCTACCAAGTATTGTACCATTCTTGAAACCCACATGCTCCCTTCTGCGCGTGCACTGTTCCGTCGAGGTAAAAACTGGATGTTTCAACAAGATAATGCCCCTTGCCACACATCCAAGGCCAGTAGAACTTGGCTGCAGGAGCACAGTATCCAGGTCTTAGAGTGGCCAACTCAATCCCCGGACATGAGCCCCATTGAAAATCTGTGGTGGATTATCAAAAGGTCTGTTTCAAAGCATAAACCAAAGAATTTAGAAGAATTAAAAGCAGTAATTCAAGAAGAATGGGACAAGATTACCCCTCAACAGTGTGAAAGGCTCGTGGGGAACATGCCAGCCAGGATTAGAGCTCTACTACGTGCCAATGGCAGGACTACTAAATATTAATTTGATGATGTGATGGTTTATTTATTTTTTGTTCAGTTTTGAACACATTCTCTGTTATTTGTTGACTTTGATACCGACAATGTTGAGAAGTGACATATTGAAACTGTCAAGAATTTAGTTTTGTTAGTTTTTCTTGTAAACAATAAACAAAAATATATAATTTGTATTTGTTTGTATCTGTCTAATGCAGCCACACCTTGTGAAACACAAAAAAGATTTTCCACAAATATTTCATGATAATATTTGAGATTGTGTAAAATTTTAAGGGTGTCTGAAAACTTTTTTCCACCACTGTATTTAGGGTCTAAGCATCCAGATTTAATATGTGACTCTGACAAAGGTTCTCAAACTGAATTTAAAAACACACACTTGTACATATTCCAAGAGCTGCTAGAGCATAAATATGCGACAAGGAAAGCTATCTTCAGAGCAAATGCATAATTTAGTCAATCCTCTGTCCTCCATCCAAGACTATTATCACAGTGTTCAGCCTTCCTTCACACCACAGACTCAACAGAGTCATTATTCAATAAAACTGAATGGAATTAAAAAGGAGCTGAGTGTAGCTGGGAGTTAACATTACAGTCATGATTTAAGAATATCATCACTTTTACTTTAATCTACAATCAGGTTTACCAGCAGTGACGTGTTAGGGCATGTCTACACATGCCTCAACAGTTATCAAATGAAAGAAGTTTGACAAGCTGATAACACGAGAACCAAGTGACATTGTTTTAACTATATTTGGATCTTTGAGTCTTACTGCACCAGTACATTTTTAAAACCCATGGAGCTTAAGTCCTGGACACATTAAAAATACTGACCTGATGATGGCACTAAATTCAAAGTCAGAGGATTACCAAAGTTTTTACAATTCACCCTGTGGGGAACATAAACCACATTTTGTGGGAACTACATTTTATCACAACACATCCAGTAGCTGATTTCATTAAAAACCAAAAATGGGAATCTCTTGGTAGTGATAGAGGAAAAGTCAGAGGATCACCAAAGTCAGTATGAGTCATCCTCTGGGGAACATGAATATCTGTACAAAAGGTTATGTTGCATAAATATTTCAGTCTGAACCAAAGCAGTGACCAACCAACATTGCCATTGCTGGAGCTGCTGGCACAGCTTCAAATAAATATGGAAAAGGGGTCATTTCAAACAAAAATCTGACTTTTCATGGATCCAGTAACACCATTTACATTATCATTAGGTCCACTATACATGCATGTTCAAATGTTAATGGAGCGAAACATGCTTCTGAGTTATTCTACCACTCAGCAGATGCTTCACAATTACAAGAGTTTCAGTTCTTTGGATCAACCTGCATGAAGAGTCCAGGCAGCTAAATCGTCATCATCTTTACCCTCTCTTATCGTCAGTGAGTATACTGTCCTGAAGACAACAGGAAAAGCCAACATCTTGAGCAAACTGCTCTTCTGCTTGTCTCTGTGCACCAACAGAGGCAGACTGAAGGAAACAACTTGAATCACTTAATTAGTTTTTGTAACTGTCTGACTCAGATATACAACAATGACGTGATACAAAACATCTTGTTTTCCAAGTCGGATTCAGATGATTTGTGTTGTTGTATCAGTTACACTGACAGAGATAATAATGGTATTCTCTGCTTTCTCTGAAGGGAAACACCACACAGCTACTTTCAATGAATGCATGACTTCACATGCATTTGAATGTAGTGGGTGTGCTGCTATGAGAACAGGCCTTACTGCTGTTGTTTATTCTTTGGTTACATTCCTAAACCACAGGTATGTTTTCCGGTTTCCAAAACCAATTCCCAGTGAACAGAATAATCGCACATTTTAAGACCAAGTTGCTTTGACTGACCAGGTCTTAAATTACAATTCACATCTTGCCCAAAGGCGGCAGTAATGTTGGTTGGTTCATCCTTCCATCCCTTTATCATAGCTATTTGTCAAATGCCATGATATTTAATATAGATAATCATCATTCCCAGAAAATGCTGTCTAATGTTTTTCGAGATCTCCAGACCTTGATGAAAAAAAACCCCACCGTGGTGAGTATAAAAAGTATCAACACTAGGGCAGATAGCCATGAAACTCAGAAAGGTGATTATTTTCCATTTTACTTTCCTGGCCTAGGTAGAGGCACTGCTCTGGTCATTTTGTGCCCCAACCTCCACTCAAGCCTCAAAATGACATTTAAAAAGGTTCCACCAAGAGGTCAGTAACAACAAACAAAAATGTCTTCACTAGAGAAACATAGGAAAAGAAATGTTGGGAAAATATGCCCCCTGCAGGTCATCAAAGGGAACATCTCACAAAATCTACAGTGTCCCAATCCAATAAAACATGCTAATTCTAAGCATTTGTGAGTATGTATAATAGTGTGTTTGCAATATGTAATTAAAATATCCCAAAAAGTTAATGTGCATACTAAAAAACTTCATATTTGAGTGTGCTGTTGCACAAAACAAATGAAAGTGATATGAATAGCTTCAAGACATCACAAAGCTAAAGAAAAATCTTGGGAAAACAAGTCTTTGGAGAGACATTTTAGCATCTCTTAAAAATATAAAAATGATGATGGGATTTTTGCTGGGGTCCGTACCAAACAAGTGCGTTCCCTTCAGTTTAGAATATGCTATTTGTAGGCCGGTGCATCTTTGTAGCATCATAATGTGTCATTTAAAATGGTATGCTGTGACATATTTTACCTTTATCAAAAAACCGCTGGTCCTGCAATTTGGATATTGCAGTTGGCAATATTGCAATTTTGATAATATTTCAATATATTGTGCAGCGCTATGTTAAATAAAAACTGCCAAAAAATAGTATACTAACACTTAATATTGCATAGCACATACAGTATATGTACAGTTTCATTCACACAAAACACAAGTTCAGACTAAGCACCCAAGTTTATCACATGTCAATGTGCTGGGCTTAAATTAGCAACAGAAGGAGCACAGCAGCTGCATTTAGACAGTGTTCCCTACTAAGAACAGGCCATATAGATGTGTGAGGGATTTCATTCAAATGTACAATAATAACAAAACAGCTGCAATTCTTATAAAACACACTTGACGAATGAGAGAGAAAAGGATGGTGTGTTGTGTAGCCTTTAACATGAGATCTTCAGTTCATAAGGGGCCTGTTTCACCAAATATACAAAATGCAAGCTGCAATAATTTCTTCTCATCCTAAATTTCAGACATTTAACTAATAAAAAACAAAACACCAAAGTAGTGAACAATTCATGAGCATGCAACCCTGCAGAACTTCCAAAAGCTGCACTTGTCCAAGCAGAGTAAATTTACAGGCGGCTTCTGTTACCTTGTCAGGTAGATAAAGACTAGCTGTGCTCGTAAACGTACACTTATAAAAGCTCTGAGTTATCAAACCTCTAAAACCTTCGACCCAATTATGAGTTAGCTGCTGCCACTCTTAGGACAGTTTGTGATTCAGTCTATCAGAGAAGCTAAATCAACATGGACAATACTTCTTAAACTTAAACTGAAAAGTACTGAACATAAAGTAGCAGTTAGATGCATGCTGATGCTCACCTGGCTCCGTAGACGTAGAAGCAGTAGATGTGGAAGGTGAGCAGGGCAACCATGTCAGAGAGCAGCCAGAGGGCAAAGGTCAGGCCAAAGCAAGCTGACAGGCCACCATACCACAGGATCCCCTCTATGAAGGGAGACATCAGGTGGATGTAGCCTAGATGGAAACATGACAATCAAGGTGGAAGTCTGACCAGTGCACTGACAAGTGTAATGACCTTTGGAGGTCGTTGGGGCCATTAGTAGAGCTTTCAGTTCTATTTTCTGTATTTTTTTAGCATGAAAATGGTCAGATAATGGAGAGATTATCAGTACAATATAAAGCCCTGAGTGTGAGTACCTTTTGTTTGTTTTCAGTTTTTAAAAGATTAATTTTCTGGCATTTTGTGTAGTCTGATCTCCGTAACACACACTTACATCAGCTGCAGGCACCAGTGTGTTGGCTAACATGGTGATGTGGTTGTCTCTATAGAGCCACCAGATAAGCAACATGCCGAGAGACACATCCACCAGGAATGACACCACAATGTTGGCTTTCCTACAGAAAGACAGAGAGACAAACATAAAGGTATGAACAGCAGGTGTACTGTCACTTTCAGCAAAGGAAAGTCCATAACATCATGGAGTGTCTAGGTCATTTTTACAACCATCACCTCATGAACTGCGTGTGTCTGGTGGCTGGTTTCCGAGAACTGATTGTCCTCACGTTTTCAGTTCTGTAGCTGAGCTGAACACGGGTGGACAGCTTACTGGACAGGAAGTGCAGCAGGAAAAAACTGAAGAGCCTAAACGTAAATATGATAATGAAAATAATGATGGTGTTTAAAATGTGTGTCCTCTTAGTGTCTGGATTTGAGTAAAGACACAAATCAGATATAGATAGAGATCATTCTCATCTGACACTTATTGCAACAACTGAGACAATACAATTTATTTTTTTTTATCTATTGTAAACCTGATTAATACTACACTGACATCACTATTCTAACTCATTATTTGTTGCAGGTTCTAGAAGAGACACTGCTTATGTTTTTCATTATATATGTATATACAGTAGCCTATATCATTTTTAAAGAAACTAGTCAAATTCATAGATACTGAAAGCAGCACAAATTACTGTCTGTAACCTCCCACCAATCCGAAAACTTTAATATTAGAGTTGGTGTTCGGTTTTGTTTGTTTGTATTGGGATTTGTTGACAATAAAAAAAAAAACATATTTAATATGAGTGACCTTATCCATTAAATTTTCTCCCTTCTCACTGGATGTTACAGATCCAGGTTTATATGGAGAGCAGCCAGCTGATGAGCAGGCGGAGCAGTACGGACGCTTGTTTGAGCAGATCCACGATGATGCTGGCCTCTCGACCCTCAGACTGCCAGTGTGTTGACTTCAGTGGCCCGTCGTTGTATCTGTCCAGGAAGAACAGAGTCTGGCTGCGGGCCACAGTCCAGAACACCTGGACCATAGAAGAGGAGGAGCATGTTAGTGATACACATGACTACTTGCTTACATCAACCTGTAATCTGAGTCACTCTCATACATGGATCTTAGTCTGCACATCCTCTGGCAACATGTCATGTCACATTTTTATCATTTACATAAAATGAGAGGCAAAACTTTTAGCAGTTTATATTTCATGCAGCATTATTATTCTTTACTTCAAGATTTTATGCTGCAGTGTGGGTGGAAAAAACTAATTCAGCCAGCATTCCTGGGGAGAGAAAGTGCTCTCCATGCCCTCCTGTCCCTCTTTGGGTAACCTCCATAAGCCTGGCATGGACAGCTCCACCCCACTCTGGGCCTGCATCTTGGTGAAAAAGATGGAGGAGTGTGTTTAGGGAGGAGGAGAAACTAATAAAGTTTTTTTAAACTTTTGTACGTTAAGAAGGCAATTTTGGTTCATGCTGTACGAATTAAGTGAAAAGACATGTCATCCCCAGCTATCCTCTTGGAATAGGAAAAATAGGAGCAACTTAGGAAACATGTTAATAAGCAGGTTTTATTGTGCAGTGGATTTAACTTTTCTAAATGCAGATGTTTAGGAGAGTCCCTGAGGAGTCTGGAAACACCTTCAAAATGGCAGTGAGATTTGTTAAACGACCAGGTATTTATCTTTTGGAAATTCTGTTGCTTGGCTCTGTGACTAAAATGTCTTATCAATACAAGACAGGCACAAACTGGGGCTAAATTTACTGTAACCCTTATCCAGACCTGAGAGGCCACGGAGGTCTGTCCAGTGCTGCACTGACCTGTTGGATGTACTGTTTGACCTGTCCAGGGATGAACGATAGTGGATCACCACCAACACCACAGCAGAGTCATGGCCGGAGATCCAGCAGGCGACCAAAAGGCCACTGTCCGCCTGGTTACAGCACTGTGGGAAGAAGATCTTCAGCACCATGACTTCACAGCAGCTCAGTGTTCAGCCTCCAGCAGCTCTGATGATCTGAAAAAGAGCAAGGAAAAAAACAAGTCAGGGAACATTTAACTCTGCTGCAGAGAGTAGGGGGCAGCTAGTGCTATTCAATATTGATATTATTGTCCAAAAAAGCCATGAAAGACCAAAACCAATGATGTTTTAGTCATCTCTCCATACTTTCTGATTTTGCTACCCTGTTTGTGGCTCTCAGCTCCAAGCCCATTTTATTAGGAAAATGATTCAATAACTTCACTTTTAAAGAGTGTAGTACCATTACCTTAATTTCAACCACCAGGGGTCTCTAGTGGGTAAAACTTTAACACTCAGGGGAAATATGCTTCTCAACAATTTCCTCCAAACTGAGTGTTGTAGTATGATCAGCATGAGACCGTTAATGACACATAGTATTGAAATTATTGAATATTTTTCTCCAAAAAAAAAATCCCCCAAACTATAAAAAAGGCATATTTCCCCAAACTGAGTGTTGTAACTTAGTTTTACCCACCAGAGACCCCAGGTGGTTGATATTAAGGTAGGCTAATAGTACTACACTCTATAATAGAGAATTTATTGAATTATTTTCCTAATAAAAATTCAGCAAAATTATGACAAAACTTATTTTCCCAAAGTGAGTGCTGTAGTATGCTGCTGAATATATGTCCAGCTTTACCGAAGTTGAATAGCCTCCGACTCTTTAGGTTATGTAGTTAATGTTAGCTGAATTGCCAGTAAGTTGTCAGGTAGTCACGAGCTCGGTTATTATGTGGTTATGCAATTAATGAGCTTATAGAATAGCCTATGGCATATGGTAAAGTTAGACTGTACACTGAATGAAATTACTACTCGTGTAACAAAACTTCAGTAAAAGAGGGCTTACTACAGTTAGTTGGAGAAATAAATTCACCAACGTTACACACGCTAAAGGTAAGTTAGCTCTAGCTTAGCATTAACTTAGAATTAGCCAATGTTTCCTAATGATACATTTAGCTAAATACCAAAGTATTTTCATTGGAGTTGGTGAATACTTTAAGAGAGCTAGGTCTGTGAAAAACCGACTTACATTTGTCAGCCTGGACCACAACTCCAACAGTAACGTTACAGGACCTCAAAGTTGGCAGCTAGCTAACTGCTAACTCCAACTACGTAACGGTTGTGGCCAAAAGAAGAATAAACAGAGGTGTAAAATATTACTATCAAGAGTGGCCATGTTCCATTACGTGTACGAATAAGTCAGGCAGGAGGGAAAGCACACGCAATATAAGGGCCGTGGAAGTGACTAACCTAAATGGAACGCGGCCGTTATTAATAACGTTATGAGATACACCTGTGCTTTTCTTATGTCAAAATGGCTGCCATGAAAGTAGTCCATTGCCCAGCATTTTTGTTACTTCATTATTTTTTTAATATCCCCATGAAATTAATAAATGAGTATTATGTATAACAAATTAAATGACAAAGCAGTAAGTACAGTAATTTGCCTTGTGATTTAGGCTAGTGGCCTTCAGGGTCTGCTCTAGCTAGACAGCTTGATGCTACTCATGTCATTGTGAACCCGTGTTTTCTACATTTATTCCTATTTTGCGGATTTTTTTGTCTCTTAATTTCACTATAGGCCTGTAATGTTATTTAATTTTGCAGTTTTATTGTAAAGAAGCTTAATTTTGTATAAATGGCATCAATATTAGTAGGCTATACAAATAAAGTTATTTGTTTTTCAGATCATTTTATGTTAAACGAATATAAACGTAATATATTGACACATTTATATATTATAATTTTGCTGAATAAATTCATCCAAAAAATAACTTATTTGCAGGGTCATTTTTTGTTATTAATGGTGTTTTTTTTTTTCTTTCATGAGCGTGAAGTCCTTGAAATCAGGAGCTTCTGTTGAGCACCTGAACGCAACACGAGAGCACCAGCGTTGTGTAGAGAGGAGGAGACGGGAGAGGAGGAGGTGGAGGCAGATCGAAGAGAAGCATGAAGATTATCCCCAGTATCTGAGCTAACAGACGGGGAGAGCATTTCGTCCTCCCTCGCTCGTTCGGGGCCGACTGGAAGCGGAGGGAGGCAGCGGGGCTGAGGACAGGATGGAGGAGAAGAAGCAGTTTCTTTGTGGGGTGGTGGAAGGTAAGGGGCGGCCGACTTCATAACTGACCTCCTGTCAGATCATGTGATTTTTTTTTTCTTACCCAGCGGAGACGATTTTGAATAGACCACCGTTTGACCTACATTTCAGCATCGATTTATCACTTATTGTAGGCGAAGGGGGGCGTGGGAGTGGTAATATGTGTATGAACACTGACGTATAGAAGAATGTAAAGGTCTTTATGAAAGGATGTGGTATAGTGATTAGCCAGGCTTGAAGTGGGGATCAAAGAGCAGGCGGTGGAAATGATTCAGTAATGTCTGGTTCCAAGGCTGCAGGCTAAGGAAAGGAAATACTCTGCATGATGACTGCTGCTAATGAAGTTGATGTGATGAAATGTACAATAATAGTGAAGGGGAAGATAATAACTGAGATGTTATGATGACTGGAGACTGTAGATTTTGTTGGGATGACAAGACAGTAGTGAGGATGATGGAGATGCCGTGACAGAGGATGTGAGGAAGAACACTACCAACCAGTGATGATGATAATCATGATGAGACAATAATAGACAATAATAGAAAAGAGAAACATTTGAGGGCCCCAATAAATGAGAAAAAAACAGTGAAGAATGCTGATGATGTTGAAAGTGATGGGGATAATGGTGATGATGATGATGATGAGGACAATGATGATAAAGGACAAGAGAGGTTAACCACAACACTAGCAGTGGCAATAGTAATAACATTAATAAGAATGACAAAGCAGGATACAGACAAACGATTGCAGAAAATGGTGAACAAGAAGTTGATGACATACCTGTCCGTTCACCCACCCTCTCAATTCACAACCACACACACACAATATGAAGAAACAAATATGTATCCAGTTTTCTGCTGCAAGTATTGACCGTGACAATAAAACAAAAATATTGTTTTCTCTTTAATTAAATTTGAAGATTTATTTTTTTTACAACACAAACAGGCGGTAAACTAAATCTGTTAACATAATTTCTGTTAGTGTAACATCTTAATCTCAGCTATCAAATGATTGCACAATTATAAAAAAAAATATGCATATTGAATGCCAACATTTGTTGCCTAATATATGTATTGTGTTGAGTGTGCAGTGGAGATAATTACGTAATTGTCCAAGTGGACAGAAAGGTGTCTTGTCAAAACTGTCGGTAGAGGTGAGAACCGATCAATGTGCTGCTAAAATGACACAGAAATGTACCTGTTGTCTTTGTAAGGTCTGTTTCATTGGAAATAAATCTATTAATTACGGATATGAACTGTCGCACAGTGGTGAAATCGCTCCATCAGTCCAAAACATCAAAATATCTAATTCACAGTGAGAGACAGAGAAGAAAAAAAAAGGCGGGACCAGCATTTCTTTTCATTTAATGACTTAAATGATTGTTTATTATAAATTTGTTTCAGTTAAACTGTGCAAGCGCTGATCTGTTTGTCCACCGTCTCAACTTTCCAGCTCTATGCCTATTAGAAAATCTGGTTTCACAGCCCATTGGGGTGTGTTTATCATGGAAATTCATGTTGAAATATTGCAGCTCTAGCACAAACGCAAAGACACACACCTCATTTGCAACCCCTCGAACCTGTGTGTTTCTCACTCCCATGTGGTGGCATCCAGCAGAGATAATAATTAGGTCTGGCTTAGTGGGGAGCACTCTGTAGGACACTCACATGTCACACTCATGCACACAGAAAAACAGACTCCCCGTATGCATACAGGAGAACAGTCTGAATTGTTCGAGGATCAGATTTATTTCTCACTATGACCCACTTACTGTACACACACACACATTTGCGCACACACACATTCAAAAAACACAAAGGAGGGAGAGGGACACTGAAGATGCTCCCATTTCTAAAAATAGAAAATGTGATAGAGAGTGTAGCTGGAGATGAATTATGCCTCTGCCAAACACGGAGCGGGTGTGACCAAGTAAGCACTGGGAGCCTTGCGTCCTTTTATATGTGCCCACACTGTTTCCAGGAGCTGATTACTGTCCAGTTAGTGATTAATTGTTTCACAGCTTGGGACTTAAAATAATACAGCTATATAACGACATGATGAGATACAGTTCATGCTATGGAATGCAATTGTACATAATCAGTGATCATATCTGTTTGAATGTAAAAAGTGTGGGAAATTGGGCTAACATTATTTTTCCTGTGCAGGTTTCTATGGGAGGCCTTGGACTATGGATCAGAGGAAGGTTCTCTTCCAATGGTAAGTCTGTAACCACTCTTTAAAGCAGCTTGTAGACTGTAATGAACCTGGTGTCTGCATGTACTGTACAGTATGTGGGCACAGGTGTTCACGCATATGTCTTGTTAGCCTGGTCAGAGGGGATGTTTTTGTGTGGCTGTTCTTCACATGAATAGCGTGAACTCAGGAGCCACTGACTTGACGCCTGTGGGCTAAATCCAGTTGCACGCCTCTATATCAGTGCCAGGCAGACCTGAGAGGAATCACTGGTGCAGAACGACTCCGTAGCAAAGGGCAGGCTCATCCTCAGTCCTGAGGCTCAGCCAGGGATGGCAGACACTGCATTTTGTGATAGTGGAAGGAGAAAAGGGATCAATGATGGGATGCAGGTCATTTGATTGATAGATGTTATTTTAGCCATGCTAACAGTGTGGCTGTAAGGATGTTGCTCTGACAGTTAGTCGGTCTACCACTTTGGTCCAGACTGAAATATCTCAACAGCTATTGGATGGATTGCCATGAAACATTATATGGACATTCAGGGGGCAGTTCACCCCTGAATCATAAATACATATATTTCTTCTCATCTGTAGTGCTCTTTGTCAGTCTAGATGGTTTTGGTGTGAGTTGTTGAGTGTTGGGTTATCAGCTGTAGAGATGTCTGCCTTCTCTCTAATATAATGGAACTAGATGGCACTCAGCTCGCAGTGCTCAAAGCCCCCCAAAAAATACATTTGAAAAACTCAACAGCAATATCTCTTTCCAGAAATCATGACCTGGTTACTCAAGATAATCCACAGACCTTGTTTCATGTAAGAGCTATTTTATCTCTACTAAAATACAACCCCCAACCGTATCGCCGCTGGGGTCGGGTACCGCTCACATTTGAATCGATTATGGTAGCGGTTACGTGAATTTGGCACCTGTATCTAATGGTAGCTTTTCCAGTACTTTACTTTCTCAAACAAAAATGTAATTTTTAACCAAGCTGCAGGGGTGACTTAATTGACTAAAATGCAACTCCGCTCTCCTCTGCTTTTTTAATCACACACACAGAGCTAATCCTCTGACTCTCTGCTTGTCTAGCAGTGATACTAGGATATTACCAAAATACTTATGAAATAGAAAAAAAGACCAGACCTGGAAACTATTGTGGCAGATCAGCGCTACAGCGATAGTATTGGCAGCTTTGGGGCACTTCCCCCTCTTGTCTGAAATTGAATCCAGTGGCTCCATAGAGCCCTGTTGCCGGCCTTGAAGCTCCGTGGTTGGCTTTCAGGCTTTGGGGTCCTTTGAGGCACTCCCGCCTTTCTCAGAAAATGATATTTGGTAAATACAGATTTCACGTAAATCAGTACTTGTAGTACCAACGTAATTCGATAAATACCCTTAAAAGTTCTGTGTTTGTGCCCCAACCCTAATCACCACATAGAAGGAAGTGTGCATCTACTCATAAATTGGAGGCTTGTGCTTGTGATAGCACAAGATGTTATCATTAATGGCAGATGCAAACTTCATTCTGTGCAATGATAGAGTTGGTGGGTGAAGTACGGTAGACACAAAATAGTTCCTACATGAAACTGCTCACAACATGATCTGTGAATTATCTTGAGCAACTGGTCCATGATTTCTGAAAATAGACATTGCTGTTGAGTTTTTCAAATTTATTTTTTGGCCGCTTCGAGCACCACAGGCCGAGTGCCATCCACATACATCATATTTGAAAGAAGGCAGACATCTCTATGGCCAATATCGCCCACATTCAGCAACTCACACCAAAACAATCTGGACAGATAAATACCACTACAGGTAAGAGGAAAATTATGTAATGTAGATCTGGGGGTGAACTGTCCCTGTAACTTTTTATGTAGTGCCATCATCAGGTCTAAATGCCTATCTATTATTTATTTTTCTAGTTCAAATTTCCAATAAAGCACAGCCTCTCGAGCTGGAGTTCCACACTTTTTAATGTTAAGTTACTTAAAGTTTGTCCATCGAAAAGCATCTTAAAAGATGACCATGGGTCACTAAATTCTACAGTATATTTATACCATCCTCATAGCCTTTACAGAGGGAACATTTTGCAGTGACCGTGGTTCTTTATTTAGCATCGTTTTTTCCATGCAGAGACCTTCACACCAGGGAGCTGCGCAGCACAACCACACTCTTCAGATGTTATCCATTGTAGTGCCACAATAGACTCTCTTCTGCAAGCACCATGACAATGTAAAACGTGTTTAAAAAATCTACATCCAAGCTAATCAAATATTCTATACAGTGTGAGTACTCCAATAGACAGTGAGCCAAATCAAGTCAGCAGGCTCATGAGCCAAGTCTCTCTGAATCTTGACTAAACAAAACCAAGGCAGCGCCTTATTGAGACTGTCACAACAGTTCCATCAACACACAAAGAGACACAAGCCCTTTCAGCTTGAATCAGCTAGCAGTGATTTCCATGACCGTGAACTACAGTAGGATACTGAAAGATCATGACCAATGGAGAAAAACACAGAGAGTGCCATTTAAGGCATCAGTAGCCCATTCATAATAATTACACTGCCTGGCCAAAAAAAAAGTCACCACCAAAAAAAAGGTCATACACTCTAATATTTCGTTGGACCGCCTTTAGCTTTGATTACGGCACGCATTCACTGTGGCATTGTTTCGATAAGCTTCTGCAATGTCACAAGATTTATTTCCATCCAGTGTTGCATTAATTTTTCACCAAGATCTTGCATTGATGATGGTAGAGTCTGACCGCTGCGCAAAGCCTTCTCCAGCACATCCCAAAGATTCTTAATAGGGTTAAGGTCTGGACTCTGTGGTGGCCAATCCATGTGTGAAAATGATGTCTCATGCTCCCTGAACCAGTCTTTCACAATTTGAGCCCGATGAATCCTGGCATTGTCATCTTGGAATATGCCCGTGCCATCAGGGAAGAAAAAATCCATTGATGGAATAACCTGGTCATTCAGTATATTCAGGTAGTCAGCTGACCTCATTCTTTGAGCACATACTGTTGCTGAACCTAGACCTGACCAACTGCAGCAACCCCAGATCATAACACTGCCCCCACAGGCTTGTACAGTAGGCACGAGGCATGATGGGTGCATCACTTCATCTGCCTCTCTTCTTACCCTGATGCGCCCATCACTCTGGAACAGGGTAAATCTGGACTCATCAGACCACATGACCTTCTTCCATTGCTCCAGAGTCCAATCTTTATGCTCCCTAGCAAATTGAAGCCTTTTTTTCCGGTTAGCCTCACTGATTAGTGATTTTCTTAAGGCTACACAGCTGTTCAGTCCCAATCCCTTGAGTTCCCTTCGCATTGTGCGTGTGGAAATGCTCTTACTTTCACTATTAAACATAGCCCTGAGTTCTACTGTTGTTTTTCTTCGATTTGATCTCACCAAACGTTTCAGTGATCGCCGATCACGATCATTGAGGATTTTTTTCCGGCCACATTTCTTCCTCGAAGACGATGGGTCCCCACTATCCTTCCAGTTTTTAATAATGCGTTGGACAGTTCTTAACCCAATTTTAGTAGTTTCTGCAATCTCCTTAGATGTTTTCTCTGCTTGATGCATGCCAATGATTTGAACCTTCTCAAACAGACTAACATCTTTTCCACGACCACGGGATGTGTCTTTCGACATGGTTGTTTAGGAAATGAGAAGCAACTCATTGTACCAGTTGGGGTTAAATAACTTGTTGCCAGCTGAAAGATAATCGCCCATGCAGTAATTATCCAATAGGAGGCTCGTACCTATTTGCTTAGTTAAATCCAGGTGGCGACTTTTTTTTTGGCCAGGCAGTGTATAATCTCTATAAACAGATATCTGCATATGAATGCAGAATCTGTAGACCACCGGACAAGATTTTGTTATCAGAAGTGTTCTGGTTTCTGGAGTTGGTTTGTGCTCTGAGTAGTATTAACCAAGCTTTGGTTGCATGCAAGTAAATAGGCGATGTGGAGGGTGAAAAAGGTGGAATGCATTGGCTGGAATGCAATCTGGGAACTTATTTGCTATTGTTTGACGATGATTTAGATTTTTATTAGCTTTTTAGAAATGTATTTGCATTCATATTCACAGTTTTACATATCATCTCTCAACTCCAACCTGGACTGCAAACAGTGATCGGTGCATGGAAGAGGAATTATTGGCCCTGATATCTCTTAACCAGATACACCAGAACCCCTGAAATATTGCCCCTTACCCCCAAAGGTGAAATCATCATCAGACCAATAGCTGATGGGTTCCCAGACTGTGAAAATTCTAACATAAACATACTTATAATGGGATCTAGAGTGTGTCAAATATGAATTGATGCACTAAAAAAGGATGTGCCATTCCCTTTTCATGTACAGTTATATTACCCCATGTGTATACCTCAAAGTTAGTAAGGGACCAATTAATTGTTGATGGCACACTGATCTTACAAATGAGTGAAGCGACATAAATCCCTGCTGGGAGCTGTGACACAGTTTTGAAGTTCAACAACCAATAGTGACAGCCGACTCCATCCCAGGAGATAAGTTGTTCCCTCTGCTCTCTGCTTTCCTCTGCTCTTAAATATGCAGACCAAATGATTAAAGCACACTGTTTCTGTTCTTACTCATGTTATGATAAACTGTATAATACATATGACAAAAACACACAATCAGTAACATGACCATGCTACTAAAATGTGTCCTTAAACATTATTGATTTTCTAGCGATAGATGCTTTATTATGAGGTTGAAATGGACTTAAGCAGCTAAGTGTGTGGGCTCCAGGTTTATTTATAGATCGGCTTTTGTTAGACTCAAGTGTGGGGTGCAGGCAAAATTCATACAATGAGCGTTGCATAAGTTTGGCAGACTGGGCCTGCGCATGTGTGTACAGTAGGGAGCGTGTGTATGCATGTGCGTATCTGATTGTGTGTTTGAGGGAGGTAGGATGCATCTTTGTGGAGGCGACTTACATACCATCTGTCCAGGAAATGAAGCAGGGAGAGAGTGAGAACATAGTCCACCCACAAATGACAAGGATGATAAGAGCTGGTTCCTGTCCAGAGAAAGAGAGAGAACGATATTCATGTTTTTGTGTGTGTGATGCAGCTATTGTTTCACTCCTAGTACTATGCTCTATTTATAATTCAGGAGGTCATTTCCTGTAACTGTAACATGGAGCCCCACGATCGATACAGTGGATCTATTTTCTTGGTGCTTGTTGTTTTTCTTTTTTTTTTTCTCCTCTCCTTCTGTCCTCACCTCTCTCTCAGCTCCTCCTTTCTCTCTCTCCAGGGCTCCTGTATCATCAGTCTAGAGCCATGGCTTCAAGCTGTGGAAAAGATGGATTAAATATATATATAATAGATGAATATACAAAGTAATAGATTACATTTTCAAAGCATTTTAAAAAAGTGATGTTCAGAATATAAAGAATTTTTACCAAATTCTTGCACTCAAACAAAAAAATAACATTTTAAGTTGTCAAAAAGTGCTTCAAATAGCAACTATTAAAAAAGCTCACTGAAAAAATAACATTTTTCCTCTTGATTTTTTTTTCTTTTCCACCTTGTTGCAGATTTACAGATTTAGTAATGAAATGACTCAAACCAGTACTTCAGTAAAACGTGTTCTCTCCTCCATGTCTCTTTGTGCCAGGATGCAAAGTTGGGGATTGAACACCTACTTGTACGGCCCAAAAGATGACCTCAAACACAGACTGTTGTGGAGAGAAGTCTACTCCCATGAAGAGGAGGGTAAGAACCTTCCATTAACCCATCTGGTGTATGAGTCCAACAAACCTTGGACTTTCACCCAGGAGCCAGGTGTTTGCTTACAATGTAATGCCAAACCATGATGTTTTTTTATGTAACCTAACCACATGCTTTTGTTGAAAAACCAAGTGCTTTTGTTGCCTAAACCTAAGCATGTGCCTTGTTGACATCCCAGCATTGGTTGTGACGTCCCGGAACATCAACGGCACAGGCAGGAAGATACCTAGCGCATAATATGTACATGTGAAGCGGTGATATGTGACAACTTGGGATGAAAACGCGTTGGAGTTTTTGATTGTTTTTATGATGTGCTGAGTATTGCAATAACATGTATTACGATGTACTGCGATTTACCACCTTATTTCCAACTGCAAATTATGTTAAACTTTCTATTCTTTCAAATAAGATAACATTTTCAGTCTGTTCACCTTAATTCAGTCATGTTTGTTGCGACCAAATGTATCTACTGGACAGAAAAAGCAATTGATTTTATTATTCTAGTAGGCCACCAAATTTTTACTTTGTAGTTGCAATTATTATAATTTATATAATAAAAAGATAGATACTTGGTGATCGTGAATCAATACAGTCTTGCCACACAAAATATCAAGACTCTATGCTGTATCTAGACAGAGACAATCTATCTATTAACAGTCTATCTATTCATCTGTCATCCACCCGTGTGTGCACACAAGTTTGATCTACATCCAGTCTGATAAATTGCCACAGGTGATGTCACTTGAGACAGCCTGACTGCAGACTAGAGTCTCCCTTGTTTTAGATCTAAACTGCCCCAGGACATTCTGTCTTCCCAGAGGGTCAATACTCACTGTCCAATATATAAAATTGCCTTTTTTGATATTACGAGTAAATTTATAACCATCCTAAAAGATGTCAGCAAGTTTAATGTTGCCCATTATATTATTTTTATAGTACCCTAGAAGACAGTGTGGCGTTAGTCTGGAGGTATTTGGTCATTTAGAGCCAAGATGAATTTCTTAAAGGATCACAAAGTCTGGTGGTGTTAGCATTCTTAGACATCTGTACAATCATAGTTCAAATATCTTTGCAAACATTTGACACAGTGTCTCGTTTTAAATTTCAAAATTCAAGATTTTCCTGCTCCTTGCTCTCAGGTCAGTTGCGCACTCTCATAAAGGAGGCTCAGTCGAGAGGCCTGAGGTTTGTTTACGCCCTCTCTCCTGGTCAGGACATCGTCTTCTCTTCTTCCTGTGACCTGACACTACTCAAACGCAAGCTAAGACAGGTGTGTGACACAACAAGATAATGAACACTACAGGAGTGTAACTTTTTATCATCTAAGCCTCTGTTTTTTCTCTTTCTCTCTCCAGGTGTCAGACCTGGGTTGCCAGGCATTTGCCATTCTGTTTGATGACATCGATCACTCCATGTGTCAGGCTGACAGCGAGGCCTTTTCTTCATTTGCTCATGCTCAGGTCACTGTAACCAATGAGATCTATCGGTACTTGGGGGAACCACCTGTCTTCCTTTTCTGCCCCACAGGTAGGAGGGCTGAACTAAGGTGAACTGTAATGTTTGTGGTCTACAGAACCTTATGAAACTTGACAAATCTGATGAAATATACCTCTTTTTCACTCTCCCTGTAGAGTACTGTGGTTCTCTGTGTTCTCCCAGTGTATCGAAGTCTCCCTACCTGCAGACTGTTGGAGAGGACCTGCTGCCCAACATAACAGTAATATGGACAGGTGAGACACACACATACACACACATATGTTAGCATAAATATGAAATCTATAAATGACTAACAAATTGATTTAACTTATTATAGTTGATAAAAAGCAAACATTTAAACCGTTTTCTTTACTACATAGTATAACGTGGCTGCATTCCTGCAGACATAAACCAGAGTCATTCCTTGTTTTCTGTTTTTTAGCCTCATTAGTCGACCTGCCGTCTTTTGGCTGATAACAGGACACACTAACAAATGCATATGGCATGCAAATAAGTGCAGACATAAATACACCCACAGCCTCCTCCAAAGACCAAAAAACATTTTAGATTCACATCCACCCACACCATATGGAAATACAGTAGAAACACACACATGTGGACACACATTATCTACTCTCTTTAAGTTCTTTAATTATGTTAAGCTATTGCCACTTTTTAATTGTACCAGTATAGTTTAAGACTTTGTTGGTAATGTTACATTGTGAGCTACAGCTTTTTATGCCTCTTTCTCAACATTACTGCTGACATAGTCAAATATGATAGCAGCATCATGTTTCACAAATGATTGGTGCTTGAAAATTAAATTGTGAGCCCTATGGGGGCTCTTGAATGCTCATTCATGGTTCCCCAGAATGGTTTCTGGTTTTGACGAGTGAAGTGTGTCCCTCCAACATCACCCCTGATGTCCAAACCAACAATAAATTCCATTCTGACAGACAGTCCATTACAGCCTGAGCATACAACTGAGTATCAATTATAAAGAGCCTTTACAACCACCTACCTCAGTGGAGCTCCTAAAATTTACCTGAAAAGAGACAAAAAGAAGACAATTAAACTATAATTAGCAACAGTACATAAAAAGTCTGTGGATTCCATGGCAGGTGCAGCAAGCATTATGAAGCTGCTTCTTTTAGAGTCAGCAGTAGGATAAAATATCCCCAGGGCAACAGCACAAATGTACACCGCCACAGCAACTGACACCACAAACACACATATCAAAGCAAAAAGAGAAGGTATAATGTCCAGGGTGTCAGCTGAGCTAGCATGTGATTTTTCTTTTTATTCTATAACGGATGCAGCTTGAAATGTGGCGAATTACAATCCTTGTTACAAAAAGTATTTAAGTAAAATTAGTGATCAGTATCCTGTTGTCTCCCTCAGATTCAGATGTGTGTTTCTCAAACCTTAAGGCTTTCACTTGTCCCCTTAACTCTTGGTCCCACAGGCAGTAAAGTAATCTCCAGGAAACTGTCTGCAGACTGCCTGGCTGAGGTGGAGTCTGTCCTCCAGCGCCCCCCGCTCATCTGGGACAACCTGCACGCTAATGACTATGACTCCAGACGTCTCTTCCTGGGGCCTTTTAAGGGCCGAGAGCCTCAGCTGAGGAGCCACCTGAGAGGCCTGTTACTCAACCCCAACTGCGAGTTCGAAGCCAATTACATCCCTTTGCATTCGCTGGGGAGCTGGTACAGAGCTGGAAAAGAGGAGAGGAAAGGTGAGGGGATGGGCGGAGGAAAAGGATTAATGAGCAGCTGCAAGGGAGGAGGAAGCAGCAGTGATGAGATAGGAGATGTCCCGAGTTAATAAACTAATATTAGCTCTGCCAGACCAGAGCCATGTACAGTAAGTCCCATTGCTTCCTGGAGAAATGTTTAATAAGCCAGTGTTGCTTGGCAACTAACACAATTTTATCTAACATTATTTAAAAATAAATTAACTTGTAGGAATTAAAGCTCCATCTGTTGTCCTGGACAAAGTTACTCAATAAGCCTTCAGCTGTAGTTACACAGGATAAAAATATTCCCCTAATACTGAGTTTAGGAGATTGGAACCCTATAGCCCTTAATTCTATCAGTACTCATCTTCTTTCAGAGCCAAGTGGATGTATTTTCAGAAGTATTTGAGATGAAGCTCTCAGATGCATTTATATTTCACACAAAGTGCATATATTCCTTACCGTGTACTGTACAACTGTGTCAAAGCTCTATGATAGCTGTAATAACTCTTGCACCACCTTATTTGACATTTGGTTTACATTTATTGCATATAATTTTCTGTGACAGTCTAATACATGAGACTACTGCCAGAAAGAGAAAGCGGAAACAAGGGAGCTGGATGGAAAACTGTAGGAGAAGAAACCACTGTAGCGTGTGATGTTCTGAAGACGAGCAGGGAGAGGTGGTGATGAAGGAATAATTGTACGGTGTGATGAAGGGAAGAAATGAGAAGCGAGGAAGGTCCCTGTGTGGAGGAGAAACAAGGTGGAGGGCTGGAGGAGAAATGGGCTTCAAGGGAGGGGATGAGAAAAAAGATGAAGGGCAAGCTGAGGCCTGTGATGTGGATGGAAATGGAAGAGGAATTTTAATGATTATATGAGAGGGAGGGGGAATGGGGAGTGGGAAGTGTGTGAAGTAACTGATAGATTGTTTTTGTGTGAGAGGGATCTAACTTTAATATTAGTGATGCTAGTCATGTTTTACTAAAGTAATATAAAACAGGAACCATGTCTACTTCCTGGAGTTGTAAGAATTATAAATAAGAGTTAGGATCAAAGTTTAAATTAGACGTGTGTAATTGTGTTTTTATATTCAGCATTCAGACATCAAACTGAAGTTGATCTCCTTATGTTATATCCTGTATGATTTTGTATGTAACACAAAACACTGCAAAACAACCTTTGTTGACGTAGCTTGCATGACTGGGTTATTTTTATTGTTTTTGATGCTGGGTTTTGACATGACATAATACTGTGTTTTTTCCATCTTAAGTCCACAGTAGCAAATGTCATGTTTTAGTGTCAGTCCTTTAGAAGCTAAAATGTGTGTATGTTTTTTTTAGTAATACATAAATATTGCAGATAAAAGCGAGGTATGAGTCTAGTGTGTGTGGGGAGGTTTGTCCACTGAAACATGTCCAGCTGGAATAAACATTGCAGACTGACTTTGACAGGAGTTCTCTCTACTGTGTACTGTATGAATGTGATTAATTCAGTATCCTCCTATGTAATAATGCAGTGTTGTTTATACCCTAGATGAGGAGTGTGAATACTGTCCTGATAGAGCTCTGTCTGCTGCACTTCATGATTGGATGGAGGAACTCAACCAACCACTACAAGCAGGTAGAGAATTAAGAAAAATCCCACACAGACCCACAGTTAACACGTTTTCTGTCACCCAGCAGTGGTCACTCAGAGAGGGTAGGCCAGGATTATGCATCACATTTGCTTGTAATGTGTGTGAAGCGGCATGCTGTTTTTTGCCGGTCTCTGCTAGCGTTGCAAGTAAACGGTAACTATGACCAAACAAAGAAAGAAAAGAGTGATGACTACAGACAATAAAACGCCAATAAACAAGCGCAAATCCTAAGAAACACAGGAAAAAACTGGGAAGTTAGATCCCAAAACACACCTGCAATTACAATTTATTGCCATAGATGCCACCAAAGAGAACAAAACGCAGATCTTCGGGATTGTAATTTTAATAACATATGTTTTTAAATTATTACAGGTCGTCAGAGCTCACGAGCAGACCAGCGTTCCTCCACTCCAACAACTCGCTGCAAAACACCTGACAGATCTGACTACTCGTCCACCTTCAGAGGATCCTCTGCTGTGGCCAAGCTTCCTGTTTTTCCCCTGAACTCAAGTTCACCTCCGTCGTCACCCACGAAGGTCAAGGGTGAGACGGAGGGACGTGATGGGGAGAGGAGAAGGTCAAACCAGCCTAGTCAACCCAATCACCAACCTCCAGGTTCCAGGCCTGGTGCACCCTCTGGTGGAGGCCGGGGTCAGAAGGCACAGGGTCTGGGGCTCTGTGGTGGGAAGGGTCTACTAAGTGAGTCCCAGGTGCGGCTGCTGGTTGGGCTTTATTATCTACCCCACGAGCATGGCCCATCTGCCCAGAAACTGCTGCAGGACTTGACCTGGCTAAAGGCAAACTGCCACCTGGTCAGCGCCAACAGCAAGAAGACAACACCTCAGAAGGTCAGTGTGTGTTTGTGTAGATTTATTGTTGAAATGTGGAGTGTATGATCCTTTAATGTGAGTGTTTTCATACGTGTATGTGTGTTCTCAGATTGATGAGTGGCGCGGTCGGTCCTCCAGGGTCCTGTCCCTGTGTGAAGACATAGCACAGCTCCACTGCAGCGTGGTGGGTGGGGCCAATAGGGCTGTGCTCTATGACCTTTATCCTTACGTGTGGGACCTGAGGAACACGGCTCTGCTGGCAAAAGCATTCATATGCTGGCTGGGTGAGTATAAAGAGTAGCATGAAACTATGGGAATACAGAAAGTGTTTTACTTTATAGTCTTACTTTATACTATGTGATTCATACTGTCATACTATTGCTGTGCTGTATAATTCTGTCCTATACTAATAGAATGTAGTGGCATGCTCTTTCATAGAATAGTATAGTATAGTATAGTATAGTGCTATACTGTAACACAGTTCCCTGCTATACTGTGCTATAGCATAATCAAATAATCTAACCTCCCTTACCTCTCTTACTCAGATGGAAGAGTATTGAGTGACAGCTCAACTCTGGGCACCTGGAGGAACTGCTTCCACTGTGAGTAGGCATGACCATTTAACCATTCTTTGTCTCCCTAAACATTTATCTCCCTGAAATAACAAACTACAAGTAGCATCTGCTGCACAAATCTGCACAAATCATTCTTTTTTAGAGTAGATTCAGTCTGAAAGTTTCCCATGATTAATCCAGCTTTCAATCATTACATCACAGCACTAGCTCAGTGTGGTTCAGCAGATAATGGTGCAGCGAGGACTGAACCACACTGAGCTAGTGTGGTGTGGTTCAGCAGATAATGGTGCAGCGAGGACTGAACCACCAGTTGTGCTTCAAATATTTATAGCACCATCATAAAAACTGAAAAAAAAAGTTAATTCCAGCCAGGATCTCTTGAGGAGCTGTAATGCTGTAAAACACTGAACTCTTATGCTGGCATTAATATTTAAAGTAGATTTAACTGAGCCCTCGTTTTTCCATCTACACTGGCTGTTCATTGGCCCTAACCACATGATGTCACCTGACTGACATTTGGTTCTTGCCTGTGGTAGGGTGTGGGAAGGCCTCAGGGGCAGACGTACTGGGAGTGGAGTCAGAGCCATGGGCGTTCAAAGGAGGGGTGTCTGGGGAGGTGCAGGTAGGGTGTTTGTATAACGTTTCGTTTGTCATAGATTTTGTGATTAAATCATCATGATTTTTATTGTGTACATGTGTGTGTTTGCATTCTTAAATTATCAATCATATATGACACTAAAGTTCAATCCTTTTATCACTAAATAACATCTTTGTGTTTGTGTGTGTGTGTGTGTGTGTGTGTAGATGCTTCTCCCAATAGGCAGCAGCAGTGAACTCTTCACTCATCCTCCTCCGCTCTTCCCTACCTCTCGTCTCTATAACATCAGGCCCTACCACAGCAAGGACAAGGTGGGAGAAGTCACTCCCACACATGTTATTGTTTCACACAGACTGCCAGGATAATTCATGGACTATCAGTACACTGTACAGTCACACAACCACTGTATCAGCTGCAAAACTTTAGCGTAGCTGCTGTGGAAACTACACAATTCACTTCTTTAGGGATAAAAAAAACAACTTGGAAATGAGCCAGGAAGGAAGAATATTTTTAGATCATGCATAGACGCTGACTCTAATGGAAAGTCATGGATGATTTATGGAATTTTCAGCCAGTGCCACATCAGAATCCTTATATGGAGAAATGCTGCAAAATTAAACAGTTTTCAAAGGACCCAGATTATTCACTCACCTGCAGGTTTTTAGTGAAACATTTACACACTGTTGTGGGAAACATATGGCCTAATAGACAGAGGCATGAAACCACAGAAGGATCATATATTTTAAAGGATTTTTTTGTATTTTGTACGTGTGTGTGTGTGTAGTTGGAGTTGTATCGCATGGTGCGCCAGCTCCACCTGAGGACTCAGGGCGGCCAAGAGTCCAGCATTGCTCACCCAGATGTCATAGGAGACAGGTATGTTTGAGAGCAAGAGAAAGAAAGAGGAGTTGAATATTTATCATATTGGAATACTACAATGTACTCACGTATTCGTTTAATAGTAATGTCTTCTCATTTCCATAGATGCCTCGGACCGTGCCTGGCGTTGTGCCCAGAGTACTGTTTCATCCTGGAGGATGAGCTGGGTGTGTGCGGCTGCGTGTTGGGCATCCTGGATGTTCGCTCGTTTGCCAAGCGGTGCCAGGCCAGCTGGATGCCTGCCATGAGGGACAAATACCCGCCCAAAGGGGGCAACACACACCCCAACACACAGGTGAATATGTGCACTTCATCAAACATCCTTTTTAAAAATCATACCTAGTCTGTCTTTCTGAAAGGCACAGCAGTGTAACAGGCAGCCACATAAAAAAAGACTTATGGACATACCCAACACACACATGAAATTATGCACACAAACATTTAAACATACCTGCAGCTACACCATCTGTGTCACCCTCTGTGATGAACTAATAACCCACAGGGAAGTGGGTGGCACACAGAGGTAAACAAAGCAAAAGTCACACAAAAACCAACAGATTAACACGCATACACACAGATTGGACTCCAGTCATATAATTTTTCCTCCTGATTGATGAGACATATTGAAATATTTACACAAATGTGTATACAGTAAAGAGCACCCATATTAGAGTGTCTTTGTCAGAAATGGGAGGAGACAACACCCTTGCTTACAGCGTCACTGTTGCTCATCACGACAAACAGTTGAGTGATCGCAGGCAGAAAGCCAAACAGCCCGCGGTGAGCAACGGGGACAGTCAGTCTCTGACATTTGTGGAGGACTTATCTGCCCACTCCGTGCGTCATGGTGCATGCTGACAGTCCCACTTTGGATGACTGTCATTCACACTGCAGCCACAGGTGTAGGAAGGTAGAAGCACATATGGCATCTGTTCCTGCTTTATTAGACATGTGAACATAACAGCAGTATTTTATATCGTTAAGTCTTTCACAACTTATATTTTCCTTCCTCGTATCCCTGACTTTACCTTGAAATATGTTTTATGACTTGAAAACTAGGTAGAGAATACTTCTCTGCTTGCAAGGTCCATGCCAGGAAAAACTGCTTACCAGCGCCTCTAACAGGAAGTGCATTAGGCTAATCACAGAGGTCTATGTCTACAAAATAAAAGCTGCTGATACAGTGGCGACTCTGTTGATGATACAAGGCATTAAAGGTATGCTAAAAATAAATTCTGTGAAATTTTAATTTACGATGATCTTCATACTGTCTGGTAACCTGAAGGTACTCTAGTTTAGTTAGTTTCTATAAGGTGAACTCAGTCAAACATGACCCTTTAGTAACATCTAGTGGCAGCTGTTGGAAACTACAACAGCATAGGAATATGTATGGTGTATGCTTTTCCACAACCCTCCATCATACAAACACTGACAGGAAAACTATCCAAACATTTAAGATGAATAGGACAAATTTTCATCATTGTGTGAATGTCCTTGTGTCTCTGCTGTCCTGTGCAGGACCTGATCCAGCTGATGGAGGAGGACCAAGGAGAGTATCCAGACTCTCTTCTCTATCACTTCCCCTCTCAGCTGCGACTGGACGCGCTGCCTGAGCTGGTGGACATCAGCGTCAGCCGCACTCTACTCACCGCCCTGCTCACTGCACTTAAGGCAAATGGTAAGGACAGGGTTTCAAGTCATTGCATCAGTGTGGTTGTGTGTGTGTGTGTGTGTGTGTGTGTGTTTGTTTGTGTGTGTGCCTTATTAGCTTCAAACTGAGGAAACTCAATACAGTTAACCCTTACTTCTGACTAAATAAATGTATATCATACATACCTCTGAACTGTATGTAAAACACTGAAGATTGAAGGACTCTGTCGTCATTAGTAGCATCAGTGCTCACCAACTCGAGGCTAAGGGCTGAGCAGAAAAGCAGAAAAGGGGCGTCGGCAGGTTAGTGGATAGAGCACCTTTGCTGCATGTCATTCCCTCTCTTAGCCCCCCCCCCCTTCACGCTTAGCTGTTCTATCAATTAAAGGCAGAAATGCCCCAAAAAATATCTTAAAAAAAAAAAGAGCAGAAAAATATGGAGGGTTTAAGCAGTGTCGTAATAGCACTTAAAATTAATGCAGGCAGGGTCAAGCTGCCTGTAGATGTTGTCACACCATTAAATTAAGTAATTTTAAAATAATTATTTGCCAGTCTGCTCTGGAGCCTATAATAATCTGTGTTTTTTCCATGACAGGCTACGTCAGACTAACAGGTTGTGTGAGGTTAATTGTTTTTATATGAAGCGCTAGTGTTGTCAAAGGACTTAAAGATTGATTTATTGATTCATATTGACTCAGAATATTTGGAACAGTTTCAATACTAATTTTCTTCAGTATCTACACACCGGTATCAGCTGTGCTTTCTCACTCTCTCTTATTGTTAATGTTTACTATTAGTTATTATTATTATACATGTACTACTAGTGCCATCCATTTACCATTTACATTACAATGGTCATTTTGCTGTTCTCTGCCACTAACCAAGAAAGGGAAAAGTCGTTAATGTCATGTTAATGCAATTTTTAAGGATATACTATACAGGAATTTCCTTTAAAACAATATATGGACAGATGTAACCCTCTCCATCATCACTTATGACCCACTAGAAGTCTGCCACAGTGTATTTATCTGCAGAGACTCTGCTCCTTTTATTGCATCTGTGATTCATCTTTTAAATTCTCAGTATTTTTTTTAATTGATTTCATTGTTTTGATTTATTATCATTAGTTTCCTTTATTCCACCAAACTCCTTGGCATATTTTTATTTTTTATTTTTGATACTCATGTGTCTACATGCTACTTTATGTTATAGTATGTGTGCAAGGCAAGCTGTTCAAACAAATTGCACCAGGTGGGTTTAATAACATTGTCTAAATCTGAATCTCTGCCTGTACTTTCTTATTATTTTCTGTGTTTGTGCGTCTCCCCGCAATGCTAAGACGAGGTATGGGCTTTATAAAATGGTAGTAACCAGGTGCCAGACCGTAAGCAGTAGGCAAGAGACACAGCACTGAAAAAATGCAAATATAGCAAGGCAAAACGCCAAAAGAGAGTGAACCTGGGGTTATTTGCTGGTGAGTGTGTTTATAAACAGTAACCCACAATCCTGTATAGTATACCTTTAACTTGTATTTCCTCAATGTCAGTTTATCCCTGTGGTATTGATATTATATTGAATATCAATAATTTTCAAGGTATAACATTAGATAGAAATTCCAGTATTGTGACAGCGCAATGAACCACTGACTTTATTTAATGTATGTTGTACATTTTTGTATGCAGCTGGGGGCAAGATCCACATTTAACTACATGTTTCATGAGTATTCCTTTTGTGTGTGTGCAGGTTCTCAGGGTGTGTTCTGCGAGGTGCAGCCGACAGACCGTCAGAGGCTGGAGTTTTTGACAAAACTGGGCTTCCTGGAGATCCTCAGAGGAGAAGCCAGGAGCAGAGAGGGAGTGGTGCTGGGGAGGCTGCTCTGAAAAATAAACACACACACACACACATTCACACACATACACACCTCCAGACACACATTAAGCACTTGCACCCATACAGTAGATACACAGAGGCACTTGCACACACAGAAAGATGTTAGAAACACAGTATGTACAGTACAGTGTGGAGATGGCTAAGCTTTGCAAAGAAGCAGGATCCGTATTTTCTCTACCAAGAGAGAAAACCTCCTTTAAGGGACAATCCTGGATTCCTTTCAGTCTGTGTGGCAGCAGTAATGGGGATGAAACCAGAGATTTCTGAAGGATTTACAAAATATAATATAAGCTTTGAGTTTAAACCTTCAGCAGAGCCACGCTAATCTTTTTCGGATTCCACCCCTGGCTACGGATTACAAGAGTTAGTCACAAGTTACAAGGAAATCAACAACAGAATAGTCTGAGATTGGAGCAGAGCAGTAGATCACAGTAGCTACGTGGCACACGTGTCAATTTAATTAATATTTCTGTATTTTATATCAACTATGGGTTACGTGACTTATTGTATGCAAAAGGAGTCATTGAGAGTGATCATCCAACTCTGGGATGCCTCCTGGCAACAATTTAGCATCTTTCAGCTCATTGTTTTGTTTTGTTGTTTTTCCGACCCACTCTTCAAAGCTTCATATTTTTGTACAGACATAAGAGTGGTATTGATTTTCTCATGTAACTGGTTTAAGAAAGCAAATAATTGTATTTCACAGAATTTCAAACTATACCTTTAAGCTGACAGAGACTAATTCTCTTGATTTAAGGCATGATGTGATTTTGCCAAGTAGGTCATGCTCCTGGATCAACACCCCACATTGCGTTCCTGGACCAACACCACGATCAACGAATCACAGCCCTCTGACATCATCAGTGTGCTGCTCCTGTGCTTCCTTCAAAAATCCTAGTTTTCCAAATTGAAGTTAGTACAATTTAAAAAAAAATCCTCAGTAACACTGAAGAAAAACCATTTCAGTTACTGCTGGGTTAGCGAGTTAGCTTGCTAACTAGGTTGGCTATGCTAATGAGTAAAGCGAGTTAGCTTGCTAACTAAGTTGGCTATGCTAATGAGTAAACTTGCCAATAGATGAGAATATTGGCAGGCTAGCTGCTTCTACCAATAGGCTAGAATGTTAGCGGGCCAGCTTGCTAACTAGGTAGTTATGCTAACAGGTTAGCTTGCCAATAGATGAGAATATTGGCCAGCTAGCTTGCTAACTAGGTAGCTATGCTAAGAAGTAAGCTTGCCAATAGGCTAGAATGTTAGCAAGTTAGCTTGCTAAGTAGCTGCTAAGTAAGCTGTTCACTAACAAAGAGTCGCAAATTCCTGCAATTAACACATTTACAAGGTTTTTGTTAAATTTTATTGAGGATTTTGTTCAATTGTATTTACTTCAATTTGTAAAACTAGCTTAGCTCTGAAGAAGCACAAGGGAATTTTGAAAGAAGCACAGGAGCAGCATACTGATGATATCTGAGGGCTGTGATTGGTTGATTGTCATGTTGGTCCTGGGATGTGATGTGGGATGTTGATCCAGGAGCATGTCCTACTTTAGCTGTTAGCATCGATCTTATGCTCTGCTCCTTTGGTTTCGTTCATAAGCGATACTTTTTTTCTTCAAAGTTAGGATGTTGTGTTCTTGCTCCTGTCCTGTTGGTGAAATAAAGTCTGCTGACAGCAGGCTGAGCCCAGGCACAGCGTCACTGTTTACACTTGATTAGCATAGGTGAATGTTTACATGCATGAAGAACAAAACATTATGGAAAAAACAGAACATTCACAAAGTAGGATTACATTGACACAAACGCACATTCATAATTTCAATGGAATGCTCTAACATGGCGACATTACTGAAGATTTTTATTGGATTTTTCTCAGCCATTATAGCTATAAAGTCTTAGGAGCAAGTGCATGTATGCTAAAATTCATCTGAAAAAAGAAAGAAAAAACAACTAAAATCATCAAGTTTTTTTAGATTGTGCATGAATACAATCATGCAGACATATAACATGCACGCACACACACACACACACACACACACACACACACTTATCTGAAGTTTACACTGGGTTCAATTGGATATTATAGATACCTCTCTCGCATTTCATTGTCAGATACTTTGAACATCACCAGTGCATATGTATGGTGTTTGTGTGGGTGTGCATGGTGTCTTTGTGTGTGTGTGTGTGTGTGTGTGTGTGTGTGTGTGTGTGTGTGTGTGTGCGTGTGCAAACATACCAATTAAGACAGCCATGTCATTCTGCCTTTATTCTGAACCATAATGAACACAAGCATACAAGCAGACACACACACTCACAGTCATGCTAAAAGAAGCACAACAGCACTCACAATCAAATCTTCGACTGAAAGTACGTAGAACTACGAATGTTCATTTTTTTGTAATGCAGCTTAAAAAGACACAAGTACTGTTTGTGCAAGTATTTATATTTCTACTTTTTTCTTTTATTATGCTCGATCAATCACAGACTGAGAGGCACTTTTGTATGTTTCATCCTGTTACCAGCCTCATCATCATCGTCTGTGAGGTAGTTCGTGATAAAAAAAATTTAGTCCCAGAACTATAACTGATGTAGACAGATAATAATAAAAACAATAATAAATCCTGAAAGCACTGAGAAAGAAATGCATGTTATGATGTTAAGAAAATTTTTAGATGTTATTGTTTATGACAGAATGTCACTTCACTTGTATGAAAAAAAGAAAAATAATCTTTTTAACATTTAATATTCTTCTGTTTTTTTGTTTGTTTTTTTACGTTAGACTGGGATTGTATGGTTTGTGTGTGAATGTAGACATGTGTGTGTTTGGGAATATAGATGCTGATGGGAAATACACACAAAAAAATAATAATTTACACAGGCAACATGAAGCAATGTGAAAAAAGACAAAGTCTAATAATGAACCACGGAACACCTCCACTTTTCATTTAAGCAAATTTCATAATAATAAGACTATGTAATAATAATAATAATAATAATGATAATAATGATAAGATACAAACAGTTGCCTTTAACTTCCAGGCCCAAGCAGCTGACCACTCCATCCATTTCAGAAACACATCACATGTGTACTCATTGTCTCTCTGTCTGCCTGCATTGAGGTACATGTCTGTTTTTACAATGAGTCCCAGTGGAGTGCTATGTTGTAGTATGTCTATGCAGGGTAATGAAGGGGTTAAAAAAATATTAACTGTCGAATTCAGTCTGTGTTTTTATTGACAATAACAGTTAAAACTGTCATTTTAAAAACAAATGATTTTATTGAACTGACTTGTTGATTTCATGCAATTAAAAGAAGTTTTCTTTCCCTTTAAATTGCTTTTTTATGTCTCTCTGAGTTAAAACTGACTCACTGGAATAAAACAAGTGGCAAAACTTTGTTGGAAATGTTACACATTTAATTGAAATGCTGGCTATGAATACAGAGGCTTATATAATAATTGAGATGCTCTATAAACAGCTTCAGCATTTAATATCTGAACATATATTGCCACCTTGTGGACAAAATATAGAGTGGCAGTTCCTCAAAGTGTTGAATCTATTTTTTAACAGTGTACTTACAAATAATCTATTTAGAAAACGTTTATAATATATTTAATGTGTTTCATCTAACTCAGACATTCAAAGTACTGATACAGTACGGTACAATACGTCACACATCAGTGCTCTTTCTCTCTTCAGCGTTCCCAGCTTCCCATTGGCTGTGGGAGCGCAGGTTATGTTCAGGAGCCATGACTTGACCAATAGGGATGCGATACTCTGCTACACTGCCAGTCTGCAGCAACATCAGTGTGGCTGTCAGAGTAGCTGCCCAACTGCATGCTGGGAGACCAACCTAGGGAAAGACAGGGGGAGAGAGTAAGAAATTAAAGGAACACCTCACTACCCCAATGACCACTTTTATATCAGTTACTCACCCTGTGTTATGTTGAGTTCATGAAGAAAACTTTGTTTTTCGCACTTGTCTCCACAGTGAACGAAGAATCCAAAAACAGAGAAAATTCTTGATGAACTGAAGTCTTAGGGGTCCATGTTTAACAACAGCAAACCTATATCCTCCTGAGACCCGAACTTTAGTTTGGTATGCATTTTGAATTCTCCTAGCTATTTGGGATTAGTAGGACCTGATAAGTATAAAAAACTAGACATTGTCAACAATGATTAAGTCCCAATTTCCTCAAACGTGACCATAATAAAGTCCCAGTGTCATTCAATGAGCTGATGATAAAGTCCCAATATCTTGAGTACTTTCTAAATAACGGCATCATAGCAGCTACCGTTGCTAAAATTGGTAAAGTTTTTATGGCATATCAAACTACAAACATTATTAATTATAAATAAACAAGTTTAAATCTGACTTGGCAGAGATGGCTGCCATCTTGTTTTTACACGGATTAGTGTATTGTGGTCTTACTGCCACTAGATGGCACAAAAAAAGTGTCCATAAACGAGGACAACACGCCGAGGTGAAGCAGAGTGAAGTATAAGGTCCAGTAAACTCCAACTGTAATGTCCTCATATGAGGACACGGGGTCTCAGGAGGATTTAAAAACATCTCTTCACTAACTCTCACACAATTTGTGCAGTATAATCCAAGTCTCATTTATCCATTTGTTTGCTCCAGTTAATCCAAACTAACCCTTTAAAGGTTTAAAAGTCCTACAATAACACAAACTGACTGACAGAGGCAGCAGCAGACCAACAGCTTCCATGCTCTGCGAGGTAAAATTACTGTTTTTGTCAATGGAGTCTGACTATGAAGAAAGCATAGATACGTTTCACTCTCTGTTCAGTTCACTGTTGAAAGGGCATGTTTTGAAATAGTTTTGCTGCTGTTAAACATGGACCCCTATGACTTAAATTCGTCAAGAATGTAAGCTGTTTTTGAATTCTGCGCTCACCTTGGAATTGTAACACGGGGTGAGTAACTGATACACAAATTATCGTGGGTGAGGTATGTCTTTAACGAATAAGAGAGAGTGAGGTGAGTCAGACAGTTTGAGTGAGAACGACCTCTTCAGAGTTTAGCATCATTTTAGCAGTAGCCTATTTCCTGTTTTGTTGAAGAAGGTATAAATTATTTTACTAATTAATAGATATGGACACTATATTAAGAAAAAAAAAGACTGTTTTTCCCCCGCCATTTCACCCCCCTGTAGCATATCCCCACTAATTGGAAGCACTATATTGTTTTGCAACCATGCTATTGCTATTGCTAAATCTTAACTTAGAATTGAATCATCCTAGGCTCAAAAAATGAAAATAACTGTTAAAGGATTCTCAGTGTTGCTGCTTCATACACACATTGCTTGAGGTGTGTGTACTTACAGTTCCCAGCAGATTGCTCAGAGCGATGTCAGCATATGCAGAGAGGAAGGCTGCGTGCAGAGGAGAAGAAATTAGGTTAAATATATCCTCAACACACTCACTCTGTTGCTGCTAGTGACGTATATACAGTAGTGGGTACAGAGGTTGGCTGCAGTCAGTCCTGACAGGAGACAGACTGGAAGCTTCAATTAGGACCAATTTACCTAATGGGAGTAGATTAACTCCCGGCCAAACAGATCAGCACTAATGCTCCTGGCGCTCCAGCTGCAATTTTACACGTGTTGTGAAATGGCTTTAATTTTGTCAGTTTATCTGTATTCATGAATCAGAGCTGAGGGAGACAGGAACGCCTATTAGAAATGGATCAATTATAGCAAGCTTTAGAGTGACAAAATGACAGGAATTATTAAACAATTACAGCCATTTGGGGCAGACAAACGTGGAGAAATTACAAATGAACATGAAGGAAATGCATGATGGTGAAGCAGTCTGATAAAGCTAATACGCTGCATTTAAGTATTTTAAGCTCAAGCTCATTTTTTTTGACTGTCTGTAGTCATTAATGCCTCCTGATTTACAAGATGAAACTCCTTACCTCCCTAGGAAGGCATGATTCAGCAAGGGAATGATTCAGCAGAGCAATTAGGTTTTGATTTAAGACCAGCAGTGCCTTACATTGAGATGACTCACGGCTCAGACAAATCACATAAACTGACAATGTGATGCCTTTCACACAAGCAGGTGACACTGTCAGAGTCCCATGTAACCCCATCTGGGTTCTACTGTTTAGGGACCAAGAAAAAGAGCCTTGTTTAATTGGCTGGAAAAATAATGTAATTGGAGATTGTCTCCAGAAATGTGTTTTGGTATGAGTTTCTTAGTTCTACAGACAGCAGTCATAACAATGGGGCCCATTCAGAAAACCCATTGACTCTGACACAAGGGTACAGGAAGTGGTAAAATGCAAACTAATTTCCAGGTTTTAGGACTCATTCCTGGGGCACTCTATTGAGTCCCATCATTAAGTGTATATAAAAAACAAGAAAAAAGGAAAAAAGTCACAGAAAACCTTAAAGGACTAAGGGTTACACTTGTAGGACTTTAAAGTGGTGTTAGCTTGAGCAGTCCTGTCCCATTATTGTCTATTTGATACACACTATATTGTATTTGTGTTGCCTCAGCACCATGGACAGAGACCATAAAAAAGGCTGCATTTGTTTCAGCACCATGGACAGATCACACTGGAGCAGCTTGTTGGATTCTGTCGCCCCCAAGTGGCTGAAAACCATGATGACAGGAATAATGACAGAGGCAAAAAAAAGTTTACCTCACCTAAAGCAGATATTACTGCAAAATCTGGAAAATTATGTTCATGAGGTTCTCGTTTTTCTGCCAAAAACTATTTTAAAAAGCTGTTAAGTATACATCACAAAATTAAAATGAGTTCTAAATGATAGCCCGTTTTACTTTTAAGTATGACAAAATTATGGGGTGTCAAGAAAGATTGCAGTGAGCATTAAATGCAGTGTCTCTCAGTTATTCTAAAAGGATGAAGGATTCTTCTTACAAATGTGTGGCAACTATATTGTACAACATGCCATAACCAAAAGTAATACTGCACAAATCCTGAGTGAAACATAGGTTTTGATACAGGAAACAGCAATGTGTTGTCCATTCTTAAACTTACACCAGTGTACACAGCTAAACATTAAATTATAGACAATAGATAGCAAATGTGCGTGTGTGTGTGTGCATGTGTCACCACTGGCGATGGCAAAGAGGTGAGTCCTCCAGCTGAAGGTGAAGAAAAGCCCTCCGACAGCCATACAGCCCAGAGCTCCGTTAAACCCCGATAGACCTGAGTACAGGGACTCATGACGCACTGCCATGGATAACCCTGTCCCACACACACACACACACACACACACACACACACACAGAAACAATGAGTCACTGCTTGGCAAGTTTGGGAATCACACAGGCAGAAAAACACAGACACACACTGATATTTGTCTGTTTAATATGCTGTACTACAATTATCCATGTGGTGGCGTTAGACACAAACTGATATATGGTTGCCTTCAAATCTTTATTAGCATGTAACCTAATAAGGAAATGTTGATCTGCCCTTTGTATTCCCACATATCTACAGAGAACTTGTGTAACAGTGTTTACAGGATATGATGCAGCACCGAGGAGGAGCTGAGATGTAATTTGTTTGCTTTGTCACTTGTATTAATGATTTTCCCACTTTGGAATTGACTGACTGTCTTCAGCCAGTAGTCATGTGATGGTGATGAGTAGGGCTAGGTAGGGGAAGTGCTGACAAAGGCTCTGCCTGTCTCCTCTCTAGTGAGCCTGAGTTATACTAAAATAAATGGTTTTACGTTCATTGAGTCTTTTACTGTAATGAACCTGTATGAGGAGTGAGGAAAGGAGACAAGAAAAAGGGAAAGTTTTGGTTGAGATCAATCACACAGGACTCTGAGAACATCTAAGGAGACTTATAATGATATTCATTTTCACAGTTCCTAAAATGTCCTTACAATATCAAATTCAGTACCAGTATGTTGTTTTTTGGTAGTACATTTTTCAGTGCTGATTCCATCATCAGGTCTCTGCGGTGCTGCTGCAGAGCAATGATGCGGTAGGTGGGTGAACAGCAGGTCAATGTCTCACATCCATACTAAACAAACACTTCACTGTGAAGCTGAAGCTATAGGCAGGCTGCACAGGGGGCGTGCTGACCCAAATAAATCTCAGCGAGGCCAGAGGCATTGACCTTTTCCCCACTGGCCTTCAGCAGCAGCTGCACCACGTCTCTCAACCCACATGTGAGGGAGAATAATGCTGTCATCAGAAAGAGTAAGGTCACTAAGTTCACCTGGAAAAGCCGGCAAGCTTCATTCAGAATCAGCCAACAGCTTTTCAAAACCAGGAGATAGCTTTGCTCTCTCTGGTTGAAGGTTTCAAGCGTGTTTCATCTCTGACCACACCCAGGATACCAGGTGGGTGGTGTCAGAAGTGTGCTCTGTTGCACCTATAACCACACCCAACAGTCATGTCACAGTGTACTGAAAGTACCCTCTCTTTCACCTCACTGAAGCAAGGTGAGAAGTTTTCAGGAGCTTAAGTTGCTCTTAAAACCTGAGTGGAAAGCACATTCAGAATATACATCTCAACTGGGTTTTTTACCACAGTTTGCGACACACAGCCTTGTGCCTGCTTTACATGAACCAACTCGCCAACTCGCATGCCCAAAAGAAAAGTCCACGTTTCTGGTTAGAAGGAGAAACACGCCCACTTTTAAACATTATTAAGGACTTGGATATCAACAGATTTTTGGATATGCACAAATATCACAATGTCAACATTCCTAAAAGGTGGTTGAAGGAATTAAAAAGGGAGGCTGTGTTTACACAGACCAACAAGTCCACCACTGGTAGGAAACTTTTAAAAAACCATATTTTGGTGCAAAGAAGCAAAATGGCAAAAGTGGCTCCAGCTGTTCCACTTTTCCATATTCTGCCGTGATAAATGACATGTTAGGGCATGTTAATTTGGAGTATGCATGGCTGCATGTAAATGGGAATATTGGAAGAATACTCATTTTCATCAGCCATGTAAACAGCTTAGTAGGAGTATTGTATTTCTTCAGAATAAGGGCAAAAACTGGAACGTTTGGAGCATGTGACTGTAGTCACTAACTTCAGCCTTAAAAATTACTAGTTGCCAAATTACCAGTGTCAAGAAAAATTGAAAACTGTAATACACAAAGATAACATGTGTTGCAGAGCTGTTGTATTGGATTGTATGCAATTGCACAGGTGTAGCGTTACCTAATAAACTGGTAAACCTGAATAGTTTGAATCAGCTTTGTCAGTTAGTTGCACTTTTGGGTATTTCTGTTTCTGCACACCAAGCCAGAGGGAACAATTCTGCATCTGTTTATGTGTGTGTGTGGAAAGCTTTAAGACTGCTTACTGACTGTTTCATTGATATATACAGTGCTTGTGTTTGTGGGAGCATGAACTCTACAGCAGAAGTTGTGTATTTTTACCTCCCTGAGTAAGAGCAATGTCATAAAAAATTACTGAGCGCTGTCTGACTGTGCAGAAGAGTGACCACCGGTTGGCTCACTGTATGCTGTAGCAGCACACGTGACACACGTGCACTACACTGAATGTGCTCCTGGGTGAGTGGGAAGGAATTATCCCCTGGTCAATAGCCTGGGTGCATTGTCATATCACAACTCAGTCTTTAGCATTGTCACGCTTTGTTCAGAAGAAGCCCTGTCAAACTCATTTATAACTCTAGCAGCCAAGCAGAAAATAAATGCCCACCTACGTTAAACAGAGACGAATGACTTAAATGACAACAGGATAAATGCTATCACTGATGAAGTTAGCCAAAGCTGCAGCTGCTCCACCCTGCATCTCTTCTCTATTAATGCTGCAGGATTCCAAAGAATTCATCCGCAATAACAGTAAATTTTGGAAGCTCCTCTGTAGAAAAATGACCCCTCAGGCTGCGCTGTGATTGATTTCCTTATTACCAGGCATGGTGGGCTGCAGTTTAGCAGTCTGGACCAGAAGCAGACTGACCACACCCCAGTATTGCCTCTTCACTCTGTGTCTGCTGGGCTACGCTGCCATCCGCTCCCTCTTTCCCTCACTCTCTGTTTATTTTGCCTCTTGCACAGCTCTTCATCAGCTCGCCTTAAAACGCTCGGGCTCCCTCTGCACTCATCTTGTCTCTTCCTCATTCCACACTCCATTATCTTCCTCTCTGTCTCCCTGTTCATTGTCACCATTCTCCTTTTGTTTCTCATACACAGTACTTCCCTCATTCCCTTCCTTGCTTCCTTCATTACACATTCTCACTCCACTTGTTCCCTCCCTACATAAGGGTGTCATTAAAGACTAATGGCAATGTGGGAGGGAGGCCCCAGAGGATACTAAAATTTTTACTGTTTTTCTAATGTGCGTGTGTCTCTATGTGTGTGTGTGTGTGTGAGTCACTCCCAGTGTTATATTGTCTATGCGAATAGATGAGTCAGAGAGCTCTTATCATATCAAACCCAATATCTCCTCTCCACCCTCTCCTCTTTTCCACTTGCTGCCTGCATCAAACCACAGTGACTGGCTGCAGACTAAATGGAGGACAGTGCAATAGGCTGAAATCAACTGCACATAATGCCTTGTTGTTTTCCAGTGCTAGTAGGTAATGGCTTGCTTTGCATTTGGGCCGTTGCTCTTCATGCAGCTGGTTGAATCCATCATTCTGTCCCTTGAAGCCTTGGAGGGGAAAACAGTTTGTGGATGCAGCTAAATGGATTGCTCTGTATGTGGGCTCATTTGTTAACACTGTCAAGATATCAGATGTTGTATATGCCTTTTTTCTACCATCCTCTGTCTCTGGAAATACAGCTATTGCTTCTGATGATGTAAAAAATAAGATAAACACAGACAGATAGGCCCCTGCGCACAGATATGCACGTTTTGTGTCCCTTTGTAGCCATTTTGTTTTTCCTTGTGGTTGTTTTTTGTCTCCTCGTAGTTGTTTGTTTTGCCCATGTCTCTTTGCAGTTCCATTTGTATCTCTGTGGTCTCTTTGTGTCACTTTTGTGTCACTTTTTGTGAGCCTTTCCTGGCTGGTATGTGTTAATTTGACATTGACATTTTGCAAGTGAAGGCCAGGGAGCCCCCTGACATTTCAAGCCTCTGGGCCTGTACCCAACAGGCCTCTTCAGTAATCAAACCATGGATACGCTATAATGAGCTGAGAATTTTATGTTTTACTCTCCCATGATTACTGTTAGGTCAATTTTCTTATTTTAGAGGTTAAATACAGCATCTACAGCCATGTGAGTGTCTCTTTGAGGCTTTACTGAGGCAGCATGGTGTTTGAAGAAGTATTTCATTGCTGGAAAGATAATAAATCTATGTAGTATGTGCAGTAGGAAGACAAACCATTTGATCTCAGTATTTTTAGCTTTTGTTTTTACTGTACAGGAAACAGAATGACTCACACTTCCTGTTCACAAAAAATCTAGGTTTCTGAAAACCGACAAAATCAGCAGAATCTTGGTTTATATTTGCTGAGTGCTGCCTAGTTTTACAGTTTGATCAGATCCACTAGGGATTTGAGCTGAGAGATGAGCAGAGAGATCTGGGCATTTGTAAGATGGAGGGAAGTTTATACACAGTTTATTTATGCACACTATTCACATTGTTATGACACAAAGCTGCCTGCAAAATATACCTTAATGCTTAATGCTAATATCAGAACACTAACATGCTTGCAGTGACAACGTCAACATGCATTATGTTTAGCGGTTAATGTTTACCATGGTTACCATTTCAGTTTAGCATGTTAGCACGCTAACATTCGTTCCATTGTCTGACATTTGCCTTGTGGCCTGTTATGTAACACAGCAGGGTCTGGCACAAGACTGTAATTGTTATTGTGTTATGTTGTATTACGACATTGCCATGTAGTACAGGTCATAAATAATCAAAAAACAATGTCCTCCTAAACTCTGGGGCAGAAAGATTTCTTTACTTTTTCCTTTCTCCCATCTGATACTGCAGTATGACACATCAGAGATGGCAGATGTGAGATTTTCATTTGAAAAATACCTTTTATGTATGTACAGTTTCATTCACATCAGAAACATAAAGCTGCTAAAAGAACAGTGAACCCCGCTTGACTTCTTCAGCTGCCTCACTTTCTCCTCCCTCCTGTATTTGATTCCACTTCAAAGCATTTCTACAAAGGTGTGATGCATTTACTCGCTGAAAGAAAAAATGACCTGTTTTTCTGATTTAAAGGTCCAGTATGTGGGATTTAGAGGCATCTTGTGTGTGAGGTTACAGAACTTAAACTTCTCCCATGTACCAAGCACGTAGGCAAAAATGGCTTTGTCTAGAGCTAATGTTTGATTTGTCCATTCTGGGCTACTGTAGAACAACATAATGGACACCAGGGAAAGGGCCCTTTCCGTATGTTGACATAAATGGCCCATTCTACGGTTACAAAAGCTGTTTCAGGTGATTAAAAACTAATAAAAACAATCTACACACTGGAACTTAACAAGATTATTATCTCAGAGTTCTGAGAAAGGTTTTCAAGAAAAAGAATTCCGCTCTAATTTTTTATGAATTAATAAAAATCTGATTAATTCAGATAAACAAGAACAGAATTTCCCTCTCAAGTGAATGCATTATGCTTCGTTACATTTCCACCATTATTCTCCAATAACATGAATGCAGCTGAAGCCCGAGGCTCTGGCCTACATACAGCCCCTGAACTCATCCTCTGGAAACCCCTTACGGGAATACTTTCCGCCACAGTGCTTTGAGTGACAGCTCTAAATATGGCCCTCACACTCTGCCTGTCCTAGGCCAACCTGGTGTCTCTTTCTACTCTCAGTCTGACCCATGCTGCTGTATCTCTGTCATCCTCGCTCCGTCTCACAGACAAAGTAGGCAGCATCGAGAGGTGATGAGGATGATTACTCATAGAGAGCCACAGTGATTTCCCTCGTCTCTCGTCAGGGATCCACACATCTCTAAACATCTGCTGTCTGCCTGCTTTTGGTCTCTCACTTCAGCCTAAGCCTTGAAATAAATGAATAAACTGATGACAACGGCACCAAAGGTGAAGATGAATGAGACGATGACGACAGCAGTGGTAAATAACAGAAAATAATGGTGATGTCAATGAAAGTATACAATGGTATTAATGGTGAAAATAAAATGTGAAAGAAGATGATGATAGCAAAGGTAAGTATAGTTGCGATTGTTGTTTATTGTTGGGTTATGATAAAAGAATTGCCGCTCCACACAGGTTAGCAGGCAATTTATTATCGATGAGAATGGTGGTAGTGATGACATCACAAACACACAAGCACACACACTCCCACTTTCTCCTTCCTGAAACTGGAGTCTCTTTACAGTCCACATTGTGTAGGCAGTGAAGGATAATGAATGCAGAGCAGCAATGGAGAGAATGATGCAAGTGGAAAAAAATGATAAGAGGAGTTTTGAAAGCTGATAAGAAGACAGGATTAAAGGGAATGAGAGGTAGAAAGAAGAAAGGGGCTGCCCATGGAGGGGAGGTACGACAGAAGAGGAAAGACGGAGCCGGGGACACGACTTGTTGAAGAGGATGGTGTCACAGGCACACACATATTTTCAGACCTCTTGATCATTTAGAGAGTCCTATCTATTCTCCTTTGATGCATTTATTAACATCTCTCTCTTTTGTTGCGTCGCTCTCAGGCAGTACTTTTTCTCCTTCACTCAATTTATGTCCCCTGCTTTTTTTTGCAGTCTCAACTCTTTATTCCTTTTCTCTCCTCTCCATCTCTGTCTGACACTTTCTTCTTTGCCTCTTGACACTGATCCTTCTTTTCCCCTCTGCTTCTTTGTCAGGCAGGATTAAGTTTTGAATTTGACCTTGTAGTGATTATTTGCACTCTTAACTCTCTCCCTGTGTGCCACGTCTTCATTTGTTTCTGTGTGTGGGTGTGTGTGAGTGCATTTACATTTATTCAGGGCAGCTGGTTCAAGAAATAACATGGTAGAAGATGCATCTAACAATAGCAAAAGTCCAAAATCTGCTTTTGATAATGGCACTGAAACCAAAATAACAAACCTTTTCATCACATTCTTCTAACCCTAACCCTCTTCCCCAAACACAGATTCAAAGAGCCTAACAGGCAAAAAGCATCACTAATAAGAGCAACAATATAATAAGCAAGTATGAGATAAAAACAAGGAATAAAGATAGTTCAAGTATTATTATGCAGAGGAAAAAGAAGAGGATAAAAAGTAAGAAATTCCCTTTATATCGCAGAAAAAGAGTCTCAGTCAACATTAGATACCAACTCAAAGAGTCTGGCAGCGAGAGAAAGAGAAAGACAGAATGACACCTGCCTGAGGATCTCAAGCTGCACAGTGCATCAGACAGGATTAACAAACTGTATCAAAAATGTATTTGCAAGAGTTTCCTTTCAAAGCCTTAAAGGAAAAGGCTATATTTTATTATTATTTACTATACCTACTGTCATTTTATATCAAAGGCTGGTATTATTCTATATTTTTGTTATTACCAACATGATAAAGTCAGTCTATCAATACCTTTAAATTTTGCCACCCATTTATTGCTACAGAAGACGTAGATCTTTAAGAAATGCTTTACCCATAAAATGACCATTTGTATATTAATTAGTCATGTAGTGTCACTTTGAATTTTTGAAGATTTTTTTTGTTTTTCTCGCATGCCTCCAGGGAAAACAGCAAATATATTGATTTACTGATTGACTAGGGACCATGTTGAACAACAGGAAAACTATATGAAAACATCTGTTTACAAACTATCACACCGCTCATGCAGAATAATCCAAGTCTTATTTTTCCAATTATATGTTCGGTAGTTGTCAAACACGTGTACTTTTGCCAAAAAGACAGTATTTGGAGCTGAGTGCATGAATAAGTTTCACTTTCAGTTTAGTTGGGGGTGAATATTACCCACCACCTCTTCCATCCCTTCTTTTATATTATATTATGTCATATTATATTATTTTATTTTTAATTTTATTTTTTGTTATCTATAAAAAATTAAGGTAAATGGTGACATGGAGTGTATGTGGACTGTAATACAGCAAGAGACAATGAAAAGGCATCCAGGGTACAGTACACAAACAAACAAAGAAACACAAAACAAAATAGATTTTTTTTATAGATAACAAAACTAAAACTAAAAATAATATAATATAATATAATATAATATAATATAATATATTAGTAATAGATACCATAATTGAATAATAATAATAATAATAATAATAATAATAATAATAATAATAATAATAACCACAATGAGCATTTTGTGGGTGTGGGGGGCAGGAGAGCCTTGCCTTGGGCGCAGAATGTGCTGGGTCTGGCACTGGTAATGAGGGAACATCAGTAGTACAACAGTTTGGCTCATTCATGTGTTTTTAGTAGTTTTTAAACAACAATTGAGTTCTAACATACAGAGGAATAAGCTTCATCATCATTTAATAAAATCAATTCATCATTAGTTTTGGTACCTATTTTTAGGGAATTTGTTGCCAAAAGGGAATGTTTGAAGTATTCCAAGCCTTATCCTTGAGACAAGTAGTAACAAAAAGAATAAGCTCACAAGGACAGCAGCCAGACTCGATGTAATATGCCCTTGGAATTAGTTAAAAGTCTAACAGCAGCATTTCGATTTGGAGAAGATGGAAGATTGTCTCCACTGGAGCCCTGAATTACAAGCTTCCGCATGAAAGAAATAAAAGGCATGGCAGACCTTTTTAAGATCAGTGAAGGCTACATATGACTTCATTTGGGCTGACATGGCTAAAACGAAAGTCATTGGAGAAAACATGGAAAAACAGGATTGGACAATGAAAGAGGAAAGGACGAACGATGAAGGAAAGGAGAGAGAACATACAAATAACAGCAACACAGACTGTTTGCTATACTGCTGTTTTCCTATTGTAGTTGTTTCCCCTCAGCTCTGTTGCCCACACAATCTCATTACAGTCACATCTCTTTGATCACGTTCCTGTCACACTGCTGTTTTTACAGCATCTGTGTGTGTATGAGTGTGTGTGTACCTGCCACTGTTATGTGTCAACGGGTTTCTGCAAGTATGTGTATGTACGAGCTCACTCCCACCCCCCTGTTTTTTACAGTATGACTCATAGCTACAAACACACACATACACACACCAAAGTATTTTAGGACACTGCATTGTACTTCCAGCAGCAGACGGAAGCAGGGGGCTGAAGTCTTTTAAACTCAGAGCATTTCTTATTCTCTCTCCCCGACTTGAGTCACAGTGATGCAGATGTAAAAGGCACACACAGCCACAGGCCTGCGTGTTTGTATAGAGGCCAGTGGTTATCAGTGCCCGGCTAATGTGTCTTTTGGAGCTGTCCACAGGCTGCTGCTGCTGCTGCTGCTGCTGCCTATCTTACAGTTTCATATTTATATACGCTGCTGACATTCTCTTTCATTGCCAGGGGGCTTCATAAACCATACCCGACTTTAACCTCGTTAAAATGTGCTGTAATTGAACATTTTGTCATGTGGGGAGCTAAGCCTGCAATCTATTTGAGGTCTTGACTGAGGCTTTAATGAAAGGAAGGTTTGTGCTGCTACTTAAGACAAAAGTTAATGATACTGCATTATGCTATTGGCACAGGTATGGTGGCTTATGTAACTATGGCTGTTTGGTTTGGAGAGGAAGACACCTCTGTGGATAATTTGGGTCCTGCTAAAACCTCCTGAACGTCTGGATCAGAAATAAGGTGAGCACACATTAGCAGGTGCAGAGGTAGCGGCATATTGCAGACATGCCAAACAGCATAGGGGAAAAACTGATTTGTGAAGCGAAACTATGTAATTCAATTTTTTTGGCTGAGATGGAGACCTCTGTGAATAAAATAATAACCTCCTGAACAATGAACACTGGAGGAATTCTAACTGGGAGAAGTGTCATCTGGATGTAATCTGCATTCCCCCCTGCAGGTGCAGCAAAATTCCCCAAAAGCTTTTATGTTGCTCCTTTAAGTTTGTAAATTGGGCTTGAATCGCAAATCTAATCTGGTGCAAATCACAAAACTAGGTGATATTTATTTAGGGTACTCAGCCATTTAGCAATGCACATCCAAGTTGCAATTAAATTGGGAGTTTACATGTTCCTTGTGTGTTGGTGTGAGTTGCTTTCAGGTGCTCTGGCTCTGCAAAGACATGCAGGTTAGGTTAACCACAATCAGCTGTGATAGGCTCGGACCAAGTGCAGCCCTGCACTGGGTAAGTGCCTGTAGATAATGGATAGATTTTCAAGTTGGAAAATCTAGCTGGAAATCTATCAGTGATACACTAGTGCTAGGGACTAGTGCTTCCGGGTTTATGTTGTGTTTACGTTCTCACCTCGCTCGCTGTACTGAGCAGTTATATATATGAAGTGGAGAGTAAAGCTGACTCGACGCATCTCCGTCTCCTGTCTCCTCATTATACACACTCCACATTGGTGACCCCGACGCGAGTTGGATACTGCTGAGTTATGTCACACAACGACGGTAGTGACAATGCTGCTGCGGCGCCGGCCGTTGCTAACGGCGCGGCTAATGTCGGTGCTATCTACGCTGCGACCATCAAGTTACCGGACTTTTGGCAGCACAACCCGCAGCCGTGGTTTCAACACATCGAGGCCCAGTTCCAGCTGAGAGGAATAACACAGGATGTTACAAAGTATTTCCACGCCGTAGCAGCCTTGGACGCCTTGACGACAGCCAGGGCTATGGTACTGTTAGAGGCTCCTCCGGCCAACGGCAAGTACGATGCACTCAAAGCTTTCCTGTTACAACTCTTTGAACTGTCGGAGCTTGAGAAAGCAGACCGCCTACTGTCCCTAAACAGCCTCGGTGACAGCAAGCCGTCCGAATTAATGGAGAGAATGCTGGCTGTCCTGGGCGCAGCTGATCCCTCGTTTCTTTTCACCCACATTTTCCTGTGCCAGCTCCCAGCACCCGTGCACACCGCACTAGCCAGCTCTCCCCTCTCCTCCTCTAGAGACTATCGGGCACTGGCTGTGGAAGCAGACAGGATTTTCCTCGCCAACCGGCAGCAGTCTGTCCATGCACTGCTGCCCCCTCAGCACATGTCAGCCCCACTCCCACCTCCGGAGGATGACCCGGACACCGCAGCTGCAGTGACAGCCCTCCGACAGCGTGAGGACGGGTGGTGTTATTATCATTCCAGGTTTGGGGCCAAGGCCAAGCAGTGTCGCAAGCCATGCAGTTTTGGAGCCCAGGGAAAAGCCGGGGCCTGCGCTCATTAGCAGCTATGGGCGCTGGCCGCGATTGCAAGCTGTTATTCAATTTTCAATTTCAATTCAATTTTATTTATGAAGCCCAATATCACAAATCACAATTTGCCTCACAGGGCTTTACAGCATACGACATCCCTCTGTCCTTAAGACCCTCACAGCGGATAAGGAAAAACTCCCCAAAAAAAACCCCTTTAACGGGGAAAAAAAAAACGGTAGAAACCTCAGGAAGAGCAACTGAGGAGGGATCCCTCTTCCAGGACGGACAGACGTGCAATAGATGTCGTACAGAACAGATCAGCATAATAAATTAACAGTAATCCATATGACACAATGAGACAGAGAGAGAGACAGAGAGAGAGATGCAGGTAATAACAGTAGCTTACAACAACATTATTGAAAGTAATAATATTATAATTATAGTTCTGGCTACTGTGGTACAATATGTTGAAAGTATGTATTAATATCTGACAGTATACTTGTGTGACAATAGTCATATGTGTATAATAACAGTAGAAGTATGACTAATGACTAATGATGGCAGCAGCAGCAGGAGGCATCTGGCAGGACCACGGCAGCAGCACAACCACACACGTCACACTGTCCAGGCACCGCTGCGGTATGAGTTATTCTGAGAGACAGTGGAGCACAAAGGCTCCGGAGAAGAAGCCGAGTTAGTGACATCCAGAATGGCCGAGTTAGCAAGATGCAGTAATAGGATGAGAGTGAGAGAGAGAGAGAGAGAGAGAGAGAGAGAGAGAGAGAGAGAGAGAGAGAGAGAGAGAGAGGGAGAGAGAGGGAGCCCGGTGTATTATAGGGGGTCCTCCAGCAGACTAGGCCTAAGTCAGCCTAACTAGGGGCTGGTACAGGGCAAGCCTGAGCCAGCCCTAACTATAAGCTTTATCAAAGAGGAAAGTCTTAAGTCTAGTCTTAAATGTGGAGACGGTGTCTGCCTCCCGGACCGTAACAGGAAGATGATTCCACAGGAGAGGAGCCTGATAGCTGAAGGCTCTGGCTCCTGATCTGCTTTTGGAGACTTTAGGGACCACGAGTAACCCTGCGTTCTCAGAGCGCAGTGTTCTGGTGGGATAATATGGCACTATGAGCTCTCTAAGATATGACGGAGCTTGACCATTTAGAGCTTTATAAGTTAACAGTAGGATTTTAAATTCAATTCTGGATTTTACAGGGAGCCAGTGCAGAGAAGCTAAAACAGGAGAAATATGATCTCGTTTCTTAGTTCCTGTTAGTACACGTGCTGCTGCATTCTGAATTAACTGGAGAGTTTTTAAGGACTTACTAGAGCTACCTGATAATAGAGAGTTACAGTAATCCAGCCTTGAGGTAACAAAAGCGTGGACCAATTTTTCTGCATCTTTTCGGGTCAGGATAGGCCTAATTTTCGCAATATTACGCAGATGAAAAAATGCAGTCCGTGAGGTTTGCTTTAAATGAGAATTAAAAGACAAATCTTGATCAAATATTACTCCGAGGTTTCTTACGGTAGTGCTAGAGGCCAGAGCAATGCCATCTAGAGAAACTATGTCATCAGATAAAGAGTCTCTGAGTTGTTTGGGGCCAAGAACAATAACTTCAGTTTTGTCTGAATTTAACATCAGGAAATTGGTGCTCATCCAATTTTTTATGTCTTTAAGGCAGTTATGGAGTTTAGTTAATTGATTACTTTCTTCTGGCTTCATCGATAAATACAACTGTGTATCATCCGCATAACAATGGAAGTTTATAGAGTGATTTCTAATGATGTTACCTAAAGGAAGCATATATAGAGTAAATAGGATTGGTCCGAGCACAGAACCTTGCGGAACTCCAAAACAAACTTTGGTACGTAAGGATGATTCATTACGAACGTCAACAAATTGAAAACGATCAGATAAATAAGATTTAAACCAGCTTAGTGCTGAACCTTTTAGGCCAATTAAGTGATCCAGTCTCTGCAGTAGAATTTGATGGTCATCACCGAGACCTTGTCTGGACGGCGGCTGCTGGTCGATTGTGGTGCTCAGCGCAGCATCCTGCCGGCGAAACCGGCGGACACCATGGCTGGCAGGCACGGCCCCCCGATGGACGCCGTCAATGGCACGCCCATACGTACCTATGGCAGGAGGTATGTGGAGGTGTGTTTCAGCGGGCGGCATTTCGGCTGGGACTTTGTCATGGCCGCCGTGTCTACGCCGCTCCTGGGAGCCGATTTCCTCTGCGCTTACAGACTGTTGGTGGATGTTACAAACTGCCGCCTGATCAACGCCCTCTCTTTTGCTTCTTACCCCTGCACGCTGGGAGGGGTGGGGGCACTTTGTCTGTCGAACATGCTTGCTCCCGGGGACCCATATCAACGCCTGCTCGCCGAGTTCCCTGACCTCACCACACCCATGTTTTCATCGGCGCCACATCACCACAGTCAGCCCCCCAGTCTATGCACGAGCCTGGCGCCCAGGGAGGAGTTCACCACCATGGAGCGCCTCGGCATCGTGCGCTGCTCCAACAGTCCATGGGCCTCCCCCCTGCACATGGTAACCAAGGCTGATGGTGGTTGGCGCCCCTGTGGTGATTTTCGTTGCCTAAATAACGCCACCACCCCCAACCGGTACCCGGTGCCGCACATACAGGACTTTTCTGCCCACCTAGCTGGTGCCACCATCTTTTCAAAGGTGGACCTGGTGCGCGGTTACCACCAGGTGCCCGTCCACCCGCAGGATGTCCCCAAGACAGTGGTCATCACACCCTTTGGCCTTTTTGAATTCCTGCGGATGCCTTTTGGCCTCAAGGGTGCAGCACAGCTGTTTCAGCGCCTCATGGACTCTGTACTACTAGACATGCCATTCTTGTTTGTTTACTTGGACGACATTCTCATGGCCAGCGCGTCCGCGGAAGACCATCTCACGCATCTCTAGCAGCTGTTCAGCTGGCTCAGCAAGCACAGCCTCATCATCAAGCCGGCCATGTGTGAGTTTGGCCGGTCATCCATTACCTTCCTCGGCCACCACGTCACCCCGCAGGGGGCCATCCCCCTCCCTGCCAAGGTGGACGCCGTCGCCAGTTTCCCACGCCCCCGCACCGTAAAGTCCTTGCAGGAGTTCCTGGGTATGGTGAATTTCTACAACCGTTTCCTCCCCCATGCGGCCCAACTCATGTGGCCCTTGTACGATGCCTTGCGGGGTAGGAGGCCGGCGGACAAGTTGGATTGGTCCCCAGGGATGACTGACGCTTTTGGCACTGCCAAAACCGCGCTGGCCAACGCAGCTCTGCTGGCGCACCCATCTCCGACCGCCCCAGTTGCTCTCACTACGGATGCCTCTGATTGCGCGGTGGGGGCTGTGTGTGAGCAGTGGGTGGGCGGAGCCTGGCAGCCGCTGGCCTTTTTCAGCAGGAAGCTCCGTGACAGCGAGAGGAAATACAGCGCCTTCGACAGAGAGCTCCTGGGTCTTTTCCTCACCACTCGTCATTTCCGGTTCCTGCTGGAGGGCCGGCGGTTCACAGCTTTTGTCGCCGACTGCCTTTCCCAGGCGGTCACTGGGTCCGTCCACTTGGGCCTCGACTACACAGCCATGGCAGCGGACCAGACTGCGGACTCTGAGGTTCAAGCCTACCGGATGGCCCCCACGGCGCTGCTCATGGAAGATGTGGTGTTTGACACGGCCAATGCAACGCTCCTCTGTGATGTCTCCACCGGCCTGCTGCGCCCTATGGTACCTGCTGGCTAGAGGCACCAGGTCTTCGACACCATCCACGGCCTTTCCCACCCGGGGGTGAGGGCCTCTACCAAGCTGGTGGGGGCCAAGTTCGTCTGGCCTGCTGCCTGCGTGGCGTGCCAGCGCGCAAAGGTGACGCGTCATACTAAGGCCCCTTTGGCACCCTTCAAGGTGCCAGAGAGACGTTTTGACCATGTGAATGTAGACCTGGTGGGCCCTCTTCCCCCCTCCCGTGGTTGCATCTACCTCCTCACCATGGTGGACAGGACCACCAGGTGGCCAGAAGTTGTCCCTCTGTCCTCTACTACATCAGCTGACGTGGCCCAGGCGTTCATTATGGCTTGGGTGGCCCGTTTTGGCACACCGTCTGACCTCTCCTCAGACCAGAGGTCCACAGTTCACATCGGAGCTTTGGACTGCGGTCACCGAGGGCCTGGGGGTGAAGGTCGACCGTACCACAGCGTATAACCCACAGAGCATGGACTTTGCGAGCGGTTTCATCGTGACATGAAGGCCGTGCTCAGGGCCAGCCTCACAGGCAGCGACTGGGCTGACCGCCTCCCATAGGTTATGCTTGGACTTCGCTCCGCCCCTAAGGAAGATCTTCAGGCTTCATCAGCTGAGCTGATGTATGGCCAGCCTCTGCGCGTCCCGGGGAGTTCCTTCCTGATGCCACGACCCCGTGGTCGGCTGCCTCCCATCGTGCTGTGTCCCGGGGCATGGCTGATGCTTTCGTTCCAGTTCCGACGTCTCACCATGGCCTCCCCCAGTCCTACGTTCCCAAGGATTTGCCATCAGCCAAGTATGTCTTCATCCCCCATGACAGCCATTGGACCCCGCTGCGGCCCCCCTACGATGGGCCCTTCTGTGTCCTGGTGGGGGGGGTCTAGGAGGTTCATTGTGGATATGGGGGGCAAGCCTGAACGGGTGTCTAAAGACCGTCTCAAGCCTGCTCATATGGATGTTGGCGAACCACTTCAGCTGGCCCAGCCTCCACGGCGGGGGCGCCCCCGTGCAACAGCCGCGTCCCCTGCCCCTGCTGAGGTTTCAGTGCAAACCCCAGCCCTACCCCTCGCCCTTGACCCCCCTCCTGTTAAGCGCAGCCGTTATGGCCACCTGATCCGCCCCCTTACAGCCTGCTGACTTTTCTAGGGACTGTTATAAGCGGGATTGTTCTGTTTTGCACTAGTGGGTGGGTGTCTGTTCTAATTGGGGTGCCTGTTCTTTCTGGTCCTGTTATTATGGGTGAATTCTGGGGGGGCCTGTGTGGTGACCCACAATAGACACTGAGAGAGACATTCACCATAAACACTGAGAGAGACATTCACCAAGGGACTGTACCTTTAAGGGAGAGGTTGACGGGGACTAGTGCTTCTGGGGTTGTGTTGTGTTTACGTTCTCACCTCACTCGCTGTACTGAGCAGTTACATATACGAAGTGGAGAGTAAATCTGACTCGACGCATCTCCGTCTCCTGTCTCCTCATTTTACACACTCCACACTACCATCTTTTATTAAATCATTCCTGCTTGCGTACACAAGCATTTTTCAAACTTTACACCCACAGTTTATAATAGAGGCCTTCTGTTATAATTGCTGTCTCTGTGCCCAAGCTGATATAACCCTGATGATATCACTGGGGGGGGTTATCAAACTTAACAAAGCTCCTTCAGAACCACGGAGGACATTGTTACACAACATTGCTTCACAGGCTGAGTAGTTCCCCCCATGACTCATAAACTGATGAAATTTATGTGCGAAGTTTTGGAGAATGGTTTAATAAAAGGAAGATTTATACTGCTAAGACAAAAGTTAATGATGCTGCATTATGCTATTAGCACACAGGTATGATGACTTGTGCCTGCAGGACAAGGTGATCATAGTTAATTGTGTCAGTGTTTTGGTTTTCTTCCACAATAAACACAGATTAATTTTATGAATGTGAATGTGAATGGTTGTCTGTCTGTATGTATCAGCCCTGTGATAAACTGGCACCCTGTTTACAGTGTACCCTGCCTCTCACACAAAGTCAGCTGGGATAGCCAACTGCAACCCTACACAGGGCAAGTGGCTGTGCTGTAGATAAGGGATGGATTTCCAAGTTGGGGAGGAGAAACAGATTATCAGACAGAATGGAGACACCCTGTGTCTTGACCATGAACTGGAACATCCCTAACATGAGTGTGTTGCATCTACCTGTTTCCTCTCATCGCTCTGCTGCCTATAATAAAGGCACAGGAATGCCCAAAATACTTAAACTACTAAAAGGGATAATGGTCAGCAGATAAATGAGTAGTCTGACTTTAAGTCCTTAGTGTGGGTCAAGCTGTTGAAACCCCATAATGCAACTACTACAGAAAATGACCTCTAAAAGATGCATAACAACTACAAAGGGATGTAAAACCACCACAAAGTCTGGATGTCTTGCTCCTATGTAGGAAAGATGAAGGGGCCCTTTGCATACCCGTACCCAGGGGCCCATTATCCGCCCACTTCCATGGCCACATCCACAGTTTATATTACAAGCCATTTGTTATAGATGTTTCCATGCCCAAGCTGAGACAACCCTGATGATATCATTAGGAGTTATTTTCTTTAACCTAACAAAGCTCTTTCAGAGCCACAGAGGACAATATTACACAACTATTATCATAGGTTCGGCAGTACTCTCCATGACTAGTAAACTGACATTTAAGTGTGAAATGTTGGAGTCTCCCTGTAAATAATGACACCCAGGACAAAGCTTTACACAGTGAGACACTGGCGCTAACAAACCTGAAATGAGAACCACTGATCATAACCTGGTGTGAGGTCGGTACAGTACAGTATGACCCACAATAAACAATTTAATAATAATCCCATTCCTCCCACACAGACATGCAAACACATAGATGGAGACTCACCAGCCAATGTTCCAATTGCCGATCCAAGCAGAGCATGAGCTGCCAGCAGGGGGGAGTAGAGCAGAACAGCTCCCAGGATGAGGAGGGAGGGCCCCAGGGCTCCACAGGCAAAGATCTGACCCACACCCAGAGGGATGCCACGCAATACCTGGATGAGAGAGACAAGTTAGGAGGATCTGATAAGATTTAACACTATGTATCTGACGGCAAATGATTAGAAGTTTTAGTATAAAACAGCAGAGGCATGCTCACAAAAACATAATGACAGAATGTGTGGACTCTATTCAGCTGCTCTCTTTCCAGTCAAAATCAGCCTCTTTTCTTCACTCAGTTACACACGCACACACATGCATATGCTGCATTCCCAACAGTCAGTGAGAAGTGAAGAGTTTCCATGGCGACAGGATGGGTGCACCTGCCTGTTGCTGATATTTACAAGTCATAAATGGTGTTTAATTATATCGCTGCCACGCAACTCTTTGTGCGTGTGCGCGCATCTACGTGTGTACACACCTGTGTATCCATGTGTGTGTGTTTGTGCGTGGAGAGATTGAATGTGCTGTTGTGGTAGAGCAGCAAGAGCGCCATCCACAGCAGAGTGAAAGCTGAAGACATTAAATATAAATAGGACCGACGTCATCCCCATCTCTGGAGAGGCAGAGGAGAGAAGGAAGGAGGAAATGGAGATGGGTGGAAGAAAAGGAAGGAGGAGAGCAATAAAGAAGAAGAAAAAGGATGAAAAGGGGGGAAAGAAGAGGAAAAGGAGGAGGAAGAGATTGTTTCATAGGAAAAAAAATAGCTGCATTAACCTTGAAAATGTGGTTATATATACCAGTTGTTTATCATAAACTGAATAATGAGGAAGGAGAGCAAAGGAGGATGAAAAAGACATGTTGAAAAAGTGATGAAGAAAGATGTGAAAAGTGGGAGACGGAGGATGGAGATTAGCATAGCAGAGCAGAGGCGAGAATAGAGGCTGGGGAGAGGAGAAGCAGAGAGATAAAAAGCAGGATTTAGAGCTTTTAGATCTCCCAAGTAACAAACCAAAGGGAAGTGATGAAATGAAAACTGCAACACTTACGAGGCCAGCGACAGACAGATGGAGGGAGGAGTAAAAGAGGGAGACACTCAGGAAACAGAGAGAGAGAAATAATCTGAGATGGAGGGGCTAAAACTTGTGGAAAGTAATCATTTAGTGTGAGGGACATACTGTGCTTCAGGGCGCGATGCTAGTTAATAGAATTGTGTGTAAATCTTCTTGACTCTGTATTCAGGACACCTAACAGCGCTGAGAGGGGTTAGTCAGCGTGGCTAATCTAATTTAGACAACTTCACAGTCAGTTTGCAGATCAGCATGTGCAGAAGAAATACACTTTCATAACATCCTTCACCTCCTCTGGGTCTTGCTGTGCCTCGAAATCTGACAACCAAGAGGCAGACCTACAGGTCTAGCTTGGTACTGTCTGTGTGTTCAGTTTTATGCTTCAAGAAGGGTTTTTCTGGAAGAAATAATTAAGCAAGGTCATAGAGAAAAATGTGTTTACCCACCATAAAAGAGGACATTATATTGGGGTTTACACTATTTAAATATTGAATTTGTGCAGTGACAATATATTGTGTTTCTTTGTCTATATATATCTGTATATGTTTGGAATCTTGCACACTTTGTTGTATTTGTATGTGAGGTTGTGTCGTCTATATAAACTGCAAGTCCTCCCTACATATGCTACACCAGTGCTAAGGAGTCATCTTTATGTACACTTAATACATTTGGAAGAGGATGGAGCTTTTCCGATTCGAATCACATAATCTGTTCTGCCCTTTTCCAAACAAAAGCTCCGAGATTAAAATTCAGTTACTCCTAAAGCAACGAGATGCCAGCTGGCTCACAGAGATCAAAAGCCGACTGCAGCAGCTGGTGAGAGTCTGGATTCTCTTGCCAAAGTCTCATGAGAAGCAGTTCAAGGCAACTGCATTTCAGCTCCATTCGGGGGTCGCAGAAAACTATTTGCTTTATAGAGGGTGTGTGTGCAACAGCTTGCATTCTAATCAAGTGGACTTTCTGTAGCATAAATTTAAGCCTTCAGGTTTTATTGTTAGTTTTTTTTTCTCCCTGGCTATAAAATCCCCCTCAGCTTCTCCTTCCTGGAAACCTGATTACCTCTCACACTCTCCTGAATATTATGCACAGTCATACAGACACAGAACAAAACAACTCTTCTTGAATGCCTTACCTCCACTATGACTTTCAATCTTGGTGTATCACCAAGAATTGGTAATTAAAACAGTTTGGGCTGATTATAATATCTGAACAGGAGCTCCAACAGTAACTGTTGCTAAGTAACTGGTGAGTCATAGCTCGCTGATCGTATGCATATTGTGCTCCTATCAGTTACTCGTTCAGTCTGGCTGCAGCATGGCAGACACACTGAGGACAACTGGCCTCGAATCAGCTCACTTTCTGTCTTCATTCATCATATGTCCTGTCACTTCTAATAGTTCCCTTTGTGACTGCTAATGACCTGCACCTGTTTCACGATCATGTGACTTGATGGGCCGTCTCTGTTAAAATATCACTGCAAATGTTACTCTGACAGATCCCCTCATGGTGAAATGCTGATAAAGACAACTGCAAATTGAGTGTTCTTTTCTTTAATCTATGCAGGGAAAGGTAATCATTAAAGGGACAGTTCAAATTTCTCCGCTAATCAGTCTGGATTGTTTTGGTGTGAGTTGCAGAGTGTTGCAGATATTGGCCGTAGAGATGTCTGCCTTCTTTTGAATATAATGGAACTAGATGGCACTCAGCTTGTGGTGCTCAAAGCACCAAAACATATATTTGAAAAACTCAACAGCAATGTCTCTTGCCAGAAATCCTGACCTGGTTACTCAAGATAATCCACAGACTGTGTTGTGAGCAGTTTCACGTAGGAACTATTTTCTGTCTACGGTACTTCACCCACCAACCGTATCACTGTGCAGAAGGAAGTGTGCATCTACTGCTAGCTCACCTAGCACCACTGAGCTAGCTAACTTTACAGCTCTGCCAAGGAGAGTGCCATTGATGATAACATCTTACACTATCACAAACATGAGCCTCTCATCCATGAGTACATCATTGTTTGCCCCAGTAAGTATGTTTGTTACTAACATTATGAAATACATACATACATGTCATACGTCACGTGACATGTGTTATTAAAATAACTCGATTGGCTGATTTGCTCTACTCTTCTACTCTTCAGCTTGTACTCAATCAGCTGACTAAGGGTTTTACCAATCAGATTTTGCCATGATCTCCCTGAGCCAATCATATTGTTGCTGTCAAACTTTAAAACTCTTCTCCTCTCTGCTGCTGTGAGTTGTTATTTCAGGGCAAAATCGATGTGACTCTCCCCCTCCATCTCATTCACCACCAGTTCTCATCACATCCAGTGCCCAGCAGGGTTCGCTCCACTGAGCTCTTAAGAATCTCATCCATCCAGATCTTCAGCCAACTCTCTTCCTCTTTTTTACCACCACCACCAGTCTGTAGACTCCATCAGGTAAATATATCTGTACTACTTATGGCATCACTACCCCACTAACATTTCTTAACTTTCCTGTCAATAAATTCATTTGCTCACTCTTAAAATGAAGTATCTCCTGATGGAACTGTTGATGAAGTTAACCATGGTCCGAGATCTGTGGGACAGTCATGATTTGAGAGTTTTAAACAGCAACCTCCCGGCTTTCCTTTTCTTTAACTTAACTTAAACGTTGGACCACCTTACCTCTACTGCAATGAGCTTAGTATCATTGAGCTCCAGCGCCCCCGGTGGTGTAGCCGGGTGGTGTGGGAAGTAAGGGTTGTCTGGGCCGGTACAAAGGAGGTAGAGGACAATGACGATGTTGAAGGGAAACACAGCAACAGGCAAGTCCCAGCGGTCCAACACTGAGGAGAGACCGCTGAACAGGAATACACTGGAGATGGAGGTGGGAAGTGAGAGAGCGGAGGTGCTGATCATTTTAATAAAACACCTTTTTTTCCCTTTTGTAATGAATGATATACATGCTTTTTGCAGATGCATGGTGTTCACAACGACACTAAATACACTCTACTGACAGGTAAAGTGAGTAATGTTGGTCATTTTATTACAATGCAATGTTTAGCTGGGATTCCTTGGGTCCTGGCACTCATGTAAATGCCACCTGACACACACCACCCACCCAAACACCAATCCAGACCAAGTACACCCCTTTATTGGTAACGTCACTCCCCTGATGGCAGATTGCAGAACGAGGCAAAGTGCTCAAGGCGTCAACCTGGCCTCCAGATTCCCCAGATCCCACTCTGATTTAGCATCTGTGGGATGTGCCAGTGCCTGAGAGGTCCTGTGTCCATGCCTCAACAGGTCAGAGCCAAGTGCGATCCAGGGTGGGGCCTCTGAACTGCTGAGGCATGAACACAGGACCTCTAGTGTAGCAGCACACCCCACGGATGCTTGATCAGATTGGGATCTGGGCCAGGTCAATGCCTCTTGAGCTTTTTGTCACGTTCCTCAGGCCATTCCTGAGTAGCTTTTGCAGTGTGGCATGGCGCAGTGTCACTGCCATCAGGGAGTGCTGCTGGGATGAGGAGAGGTACTCTGCAACAGTGCTTGGGCGGGGTGTTGCATCTGCATGAATGCCAGGACCCAAGGTTTCCCTGTTGAACATTGCTTTGTAACAGGACGATCAGTGTTTTTTACTTCACCTGTCAGTGGTTTTAATATTGTTGCTGATCATAAATTTACATTATTGATTAGTCTGTTGAGGAGTTTCATGACTAATCAATATATATATACACAGAACAGGCCAAAAGTTTGGACACACCTTCTCATTCAATGCGTTTTCTTTATTTTCATGACTATTTACATTGTAGATTCTCACTGAAGGCATCAAAACTATGAATGAACACATGTGGAGTTATGTACTTAACAAAAAAAGGTGAAATAACTGAAAACATGTTTTATATTCTAGTTTCTTCAAAATAGCCACCCTTTGCTCTGATTACTGCTTTGCACACTCTTGGCATTCTCTCCATGAGCTTCAAGAGGTAGTCACCTGAAATGGTTTCCACTTCACAGGTGTGCCTTATCAGGGTTAATTAGTGGAATTTCTTGCTTTATCAATGGGGTTGGGACCATCAGTTGTGTTGTGCAGAAGTCAGGTTAATACACAGCCGATAGCCCTATTGGACAACTGTTAAAATTCATATTATGGCAAGAACCAATCAGCTAACTAAAGAAAAACGAGTGGCCATCATTACTTTAAAAAATGAAGGTCAGTCAGTCCGGAAAATTGCAAAAACTTTAAATGTGTCCCCAAGTGGAGTCGCAAAAACCATCAAGCGCTACAACGAAACTGGCACACATGAGGACCGACCCAGGAAAGGAAGACCAAGAGTCACCTCTGCTTCTGAGGATAAGTTCATCCGAGTCACCAGCCTCAGAAATCACAAGTTAACAGCAGCTCAGATCAGAGACCAGATGAATGCCACACAGAGTTCTAGCAGCAGACCCATCTCTAGAACAACTGTTAAGAGGAGACTGCGCGAATCAGGCCTTCATGGTCAAATAGCTGCTAGGAAACCACTGCTAAGGAGAGGCAACAAGCAGAAGAGATTTGTTTGGGCCAACAAGGAATGGACATTAGACCAGTGAAAATCTGTGCTTTGGTCTGATGAGTCCAAATTTGAGATCTTTGGTTCCAACCGCCGTGTCCAAACAAAACGCAAACCGGATGGGATGGCATGTCGCTGCAGGATGCTGTGGTAGCCATGCTGGTTCAGTGTGCCTTCAATTTTGAATAAATCCCCAACAGTGTCACCAGCAAAACACCCCCACACCATCACACCTCCTCCTCCATGCTTCACAGTGGGAACCAGGCATGTGGAATCCATCCGTTCACCTTTTCTGTGTCTCACAAAGACACGGCGGTTGGAACCAAAGATCTCAAATTTGGACTCATCAGACCAAAGCACAGATTTCCACTGGTCTAATGTCCATTCCTTGTGTTTCTTGGCCCAAACAAATCTCTTCTGCTTGTTGCCTCTCCTTAGCAGTGGTTTCCTAGCAGCTATTTGACCATGAAGGCCTGATTCGCGCAGTCTCCTCTTAACAGTTGTTCTAGAGATGGGTCTGCTGCTAGAACTCTATGTGGCATTCATCTGGTCTCTGATCTGAGCTGCTGTTAACTTGCCATTTCTGAGGCTGGTGACTCGGATGAACTTATTCTCAGAAGCAGAGGTGACTCTTGGTCTTCCTTTCCTGGGTCGGTCCTCATGTGTGCCAGTTTCGTTGTAGCGCTTGATGGTTTTTGCGACTCCACTTGGGGACACATTTAAAGTTTTTGCAATTTTCCGGACTGACTGACCTTCATTTCTTAAAGTAATGATGGCCACTCGTTTTTCTTTAGTTAGCTGATTGGTTCTTGCCATAATATGAATTTTAACAGTTGTCCAATAGGGCTGTTGGCTGTGTATTAACCTGACTTCTGCACAACACAACTGATGGTCCCAACCCCATTGATAAAGCAAGAAATTCCACTAATTAACCCTGATAAGGCACATCTGTGAAGTGGAAACCATTTCAGGTGACTACCTCTTGAAGCTCATCAAGAGAATGCCAAGAGTGTGCAAAGCAGTAATCAGAGCAAAGGGTGGCTATTTTGAAGAAACTAGAATATAAAACATGTTTTCAGTTATTTCACCTTTTTTTGTTAAGTACATAACTCCACATGTGTTCATTCATAGTTTTGATGCCTTCAGTGAGAATCTACAATGTAAATAGTCATGAAAATAAAGAAAACGCATTGAATGAGAAGGTGTGTCCAAACTTTTGGCCTGTACTGTATGTATATCAAATTTAAAGTGCCAAAAATAATGAAAATATCCATTATAATTCCCCAAGGCCACATACATAACAACATAATCTAAACTATACTTTGGATGGCTGGAGATTCACTTAGCTTTGGTGTGAAAATCCTTGAGATGGTGGTTAAAACATCAGTGATAAAGTAAAGTTATTGGGGCTCAGATGGCACTGGAACTGATTTGTCACTAAATAGGATAAACAAGTAACCCAGTCAACAAAGCTTTTAAAATGCTCTAGGTCCAATTATTAAGTGCCTCACATAGTACATTTGTACTATTATACACACTCACTTGTGGCATACAATACACAGAGACTGTCCTCACTGGAAAACCACCATCATTGGCCAGCTGCTTAAAATGACTGATGTCCCAGCAAAGCACTTCACTTCTGTGTGACTCACCATGTAGCTGACCCCAAGCAGACAGGCAGCAGCAGCCACCAGTACCAGTCTCCAGCTGAGCTGAACACCCCCATCAGCAGAGACACCAACATGCCATTAAAACCATGGAGACCTCTTGACACCTCAGCACTATACACACACACACACACACACACACACACACACACACACAACAGGAATATACAAATTTCACAATAACATCTTGCATTTTCTATTCTGGAGACATTTATGTTATACAGTGATGTACAATAAGACTGTTTTCATGATCAAAACACACATTAGCGTAGCCTTTTATGGCTCCTCATGAAACAAACTCTTAAGTTTTAATGAGCAGAGGTCCCAGGGTGACACTAAGTGTATTCAGCATGTCAGAATTAAAAACATTAGCAGCTCCAATTCAGCCGGAATTATTTTTAAAACCTTGAAACAAGGTTGTGTATTAGCATATTATACGCTGCATGTCATACACTAAATATTAGGACATTAACCAAAATAAGTATTACTAGGTAGTGGGTGTGGGTGAACACAAGGCGATCAGTCATGGAGCTGTTATTCTCATGAATTTTAAGTAGAACCCTCAATCAACTTTAGTCATCAGGTCGAACAAATTATGGGCTTGTGTTACAGGATCGGCTTCCAGGCAACAGACAGGTTTTTTAATGATGGTTCCATTATTTAAAAGGGACATTTTTCTGTTGTGTGGTTTCAAGGTACACAGATCATTAAATATGTACATACAAATGTGCACTTTTATGAGCGTCTATGCTATTTGTGTGTGTGTGTGTGTGTGTGTGTGTGTGTTATATCATTCCACCTGTCTTGCCCCATTATAACAGCTGTTAGTGTAGAGGCCAGTACGCCCAGAGTTCCCAGCAGGCCCTGCCAGGGGGAGGCCCAGTACAGTGCGCCCATAATGAGAGCACCACTCAGCGGGTTGTTGGCTAGGATCACCTGGGTCACCCCTCTCAGGCCCCAAACCGCCAGCTGCAGCACAAAAAGCTTGTCTGAAGACACAGAAAGAAAATATTTTTGCATGTTTGTCTTGACAGCATTTCCCCCAAATACTTCTCAGAAGAATAAAGATTTCAAACTGCTGCACAAACATGTTTCTCAGTTGGGTTTCTACAGGGTTTCATAAAAGAATCAAGATGGGAGTTTTATGATAATTTTATGTTGGAGGAAGCGTGCAGCAGCATTCACCATGGGAGTTGTGTAATGATTGCATCTGCATATTTTAATGGATTTTTAAGCATTTCAGAGTCATTTATTTATACTTATGGCAGTTTAACACATTTCAAGTGTTTGGCAAATTGCTCTTTTTGAAAGTTTTGTAATTAATCACATTATGGGAAAACTCAGCCTTTACTGTATGCATTATGCATTTTTTAGGCACAATTTATAAGAGATCATACATTTTATACTTGAGTTTAACATCAAATGTAAGAAAATGCTTTTTGGGATGTAGCAGTGTATTGTGAAAGTTCTCCTACCTTGCACGTACTTATCCAAGTACTCCATGTCCCCAGTACACAACAGCAGACCGTTCAACACACGCCGACTCAGGTTGGCACGGTTCCTGCTGGCCTCCTTCACCTCTGTTTTGGTATCCATCCACATCCCTGCAGCTGCTGGACCACACCACTAGAAAAGTGATAAATGTGATGTAATTTTGGAAAATCCCAGAATTCCACCTTATTTTGTTGCTCCTTTTTATTCTTCCAGCGCCTGTGTTTGTTCCCCTGTTGCTTCTTAATCCCCCTCCTTCTCAGTCATCCCTTCTCCCCTTTTCCTCCTCGCCCTCTCTCCACCCTTTCGAGGTTTAAGGGGATGACTTATAAACTAGTGGGCCGTATTCACTCGGCTCTCGAACCCCTTGCTTCAGCTCTGTTTTCCCATTTCGCAATCACCTTGTCCCTCTGTCCTCTCCTTCCCCTTTCTGTTCCAGCCCCACTGTGACATCTCTTCACCTATTGTTTGTCCATGTAAGCTGCTCATCTACTTTTTATTGCAGCATCTGCATGAATGTTTGTCTTTTCCTCATCTGTAAAGCCATTAGTGCATGCTGTATTATCTCAAGTCTTTCGGAAGGGTGTAATATATAACCCAGTTATCTCTGCTGGCTGCTTTGAGAAAACAGATGCTGGAGAGGAAAATTTGACACCAGATTCATCTATAACCACTTATTTTACTTTTGACTTTCTGTTGACATCAGTTTTAACAAGCTCCTCGCACTGCTTCGGCCTTTGAAGATTTTTTTTCTATTGCTGTTTCCACTTTAAGAAGAGTTGAGAGCACTTGGAGTTCAGTAAAGAGTGTGTGTGGATGTTTGTGTGCATGCATACCTGCAACTCTATCTCCTTTTGTCACCTTTTTCTAGTTTTAGAGTGACACCTAACTGACTAAGTGGCCTGAAGAGGAACGCTTTGATTCCACTTCCACTTGAGAAACGCAAAAATGTGACTTCCGAGAGGTGTGCGCATCTGTGTGTGCGTGTATGGTCGCTGGTGCACATCCATTAGTGGGCTCAAAGTGCGGCAAGTGAAGGCAATAACAGCATGTCAGATACCATCACAGAGAGAGTCTTTTCACTCCGCCTGAGCTGGTGCAGCAGGGATTCAAAAGCCTTGTTTTTGCAGGTGGAAATTGCTGTGCCATTCAAGAACCCCTGACAGCTCATCTCTCTCTCCTGCTTTCTCTGTCTCTGTCGCTCTATCCATCTTTTATGTGCTTCAATAAATACATCCGCTACCCTCTGTCTGTCTCTGCTGTTTGGCTCATTCCATCAATCACAGACTGTGCAGCTAGAGGAAAAGAACTACAGATGGACACACACGCCACACTGTGCTATAATAAGAGGAGGAGATGCAAGTAAATGTTGGAAGATGACACTTTGACCTGCCAATGTACTGGTTTTGTTAAACAGGCAGACAGATAGCAGCCATATGTACCAAGTTACGGCAAGACACCATGCTGCAGCTATGGTGCGTTTAGGTGTTTATATTCAGTATTCACGGTGTGCGTTCGTTCCATTTCAGACTCATCTAACAGACCAAAGGTCACTGAATGCATTATAGCACCAAGCAGCAAACCTCCACAGCTGAAAAATGAAGCCACACTGAAGTGCCAAAAGATGCTGTTCCTTGTATGGCCACTTGAGGCTGGCTCCAAAAGCAAGTCAATCCCAACAGACCTACATATCAAAATGCCCAACTTTACAATAGGGAAATAAATAAACATATTAACAGCCTGATACAAAAGAGGTTTAGTCTGTTTAGCTAATTTCAACATTAATGCCAGCTGTCAACTGAACGTTATATAACTCACCTGTTTATATTTTATTAAGGCTTGTAGTTATGCATAATTCAGGGTATTGGCTGCTTTAAGTGACAGACTGTCTGCTAGTGTCCAAACTCCTACCAAACTCATAGGTGAATAATACCTAGATACCAGATTCCAAGATTGCGCCTATTTATTCCAATGGAGTTGCTTGCCTGATGCATATGCCAAAAAAAGTTTCTGGCTTCCAGGTTTACTTCTTTGGTATGCGTCCCCACTAAATATGTGCAGTAGTGTTTCTACCACCAGCTGGCCCATGAGTTCCCACTTAGCCTATAGACTTTACATTGTAATAACTTCACTGATTGTTAAATTGCTTTCGACAGCTCCAGTAAAGTTTTACAAGTATAAAACCTCCATGGTTGAAGAATTCATAATAGAAAGAGTCATAATTGACCTTGTTTGCAGTTCGAGGTGCACGGTAAACACTTTTACAGGCATCTTTTATAATGGTGGTCTTTGGGAAAAATGTTTTTGGGCCACAGGGTACTTTTTTGCTGTAATACCGTGAGTGGCCACAAGTCAAAATTGGCTGCAAGGCTGAGCAGCATTCCTGGGGGCCTGACCAAATGTCACAAGTGTCCCTCCCACTCCTTACAGCTCTCTCCCATCTTTTCTCAGCTAGCAGCTTGGATAACTTTATGTAGCCAGTCATGCTCCCTTCTGCATGGTAGCTATGTAGTTTGGCAAAAAGAAAATAGTTCTAACGTAAAACTGCCCATGACAAGGTCTGTGGACAATCTTGAGTAACCAGGTCATGATTTTTGGAATGAGACATTGCTGTTGAGTTTCAAATGTATTTTTTAGCGCTTTGAGCACCACAAGCCATCTAGTTCCATTATATTCATGAGAAGGTAGACTTCTCTACAGCCAATATTGCCAACACTCTGCAACTCACACCAAAACAGTCTAGACTGATAAATAGCACTACAGATAAGAGGAAAAATATGTATTTTTGATTTGGGGGTGAACTTTCCTTTTAAGTGCCTTCTAGCTAAGTAGAATCACCTTTTATCACACTGTCTGACAGTATCATATTCTGTATCAGCCTGTTCCAGCTCCTCATTGAAGCTATATGATGTTTACACTATTATATTTGTTTAAGGAAATGTATATAACATAGACTGACACCACATACCACCGTCATGAGATAGGCCTTTAGACAAATACACATACACATATCTTCCCCAGACTTCACCTCAACGTACAGTATTTGGTATCTTAGGAAACACTGGGCTTGCCACTAGAATTTGAAATGAGGTGCTGTGGGTTTGAACAATATTTGCTGTCACAGCATGAGTTTGACTTGCCCACAGGCAGGCCTGCAGACTTGTCAAAGTGTTGGACAGCTACCACCGGATGTTATGTGTATTTTGCTGAGACGATTGAGTGGATTAACACAAGAAGTGCAGGAGAAGTGCACGACAAAATTAGCCTGGAGACCTTGTATGTGCAGACTACATGCTCTAACACTGCTACATCCCCACAATAAAGTTCTTGTTCACAGTTAAGTTCACAATATATAAGCAATGCACGGATGCAGTGCATGCTACCCAGTTCCAAATACATCACATCACATCACATCCCATCAAATCACATCGAAATCCACTGAGAACAGAGCAACACCAGCAACTGTTCAGATCTTCAAAGGGACACAATGTTATTTGCAATTATTATTTGATTAACCTCGGGCAGAGTTTAAATAAAAAAACAAGATAACAATCAAATAATGTGAGTATTTGCATCAGTTCATAGAAACTCCCCAAAGCCACTAAAATATATAATTACTGATGTGGCTGAAAGAATCCAATCTCCACAGCAAATGAAGCATGAGGCCCTGATAACATCACAAATGAGGTGCGGAGATTACAGCCCATCTGGACTTCAGATGCAATTTTCCCACTGTTCATCGTGGTGCTTAGCCTCAGAGTTTTCCCAGGGCTACTCGTCTTATAACATTCTCACACTTCCTAAACACTGAGTCACTAAACTCCACAGTCGGGATGCGAGAGTGGAGCACACATGAAACATAGTGATTAAAGGGAGGGCATGGGATCGCTGTGTTATCTGGAAGAGAGACGGAGAAAAGAATGAGCAATCATTTCCTCCTGTTTCCATGATGATGGACATTTCTCTCATTGTTCTTTTTCTACCACTCTTTCTTGCACTCTCACACATTGTGTGTGAAATGCATGCTGTAAACAGGAAAGCTGTCTGACACACACAGATGATTTTAATTTGCCCCTTAAGGTTACATGTTTGAACCAACTAGGAGGCTTATTTAATTTGATTTGGTTTCTCCTGACCGCAAAGACACCTAAAATATTTGATAAGAGTAAAAACCCTCACTTGAATTTTTCAAGTCAGGGTAACATGTCTACAGTTTGTTTTTCTTGTACTCACGCACACGCTTTCCTTTTCTCTAACCCTGAACCTTTACTCTACCTTGAGCCTAATCCTGACTCTACAGATCTTAAGCTTAAGTCTAAAACCAAGCAGTGAGCCAAAACACCTTGAGAAGTGAGAATAAACAGATGTTCTTCCTTCTACTTCAGAGTGCCGACAGACATCAGCGTCTGAAATAACACTGACTTCTCAAGTATGAGTATCGTTTTAATAGGCTCTCCTTCTTCACAGTCTATTAGGGAAAGCATTGGAGAATAGAAAGACAGAGGAGGGGGGAGGAGAGGAATGACTGATGGGAGGATCATTCATGCTGCTCCAGTGGAGAGCCCTCTGGGTGATGAGTGGAGCTCCATTCTCCTTCATGGCCATAGCACCATTTCGGCAAATCACTTTCTGTTCAGTCCTTGTTGCCACCTGCTTGGCTACCCTTCATCTTCCCACACATCCCCTTCTTTCTCTCTGAATATACAGGCATGTTTGCAGAAGTGAAAAAAGTACTAGAGTACTGTACTCAAGAAAAAGCACAAGTGTAGGAATGTACTTAAAGGGATACCTTGCCAATTTTCCACCAGCTTCATAATCATGTGGGTGGTATGTGTAAATGAACTATGGTAAACCTCACACCTAGATCTCTTTGCTCATATGCCAGTGAAAATCCAGCAGATTTTCACTGACTCTTGGGCTGTTGCTCAAACTACAGATTGTACTTTCTAATTTTTGCCTGCCGCTACCACAGACCTATCTCTCAAATTCAGTCCAAACTCAGATGAAATGGCAAAATTATCAATTATAAACCACGATTCTGTCACTGTATTGCCCTTTTCTCACCTAAAATGTTTTTAGGAACATATTTTAGTGCACTGTTTACCTGTAATATGAGAGTTTGTGAGCAGGGGCTGGACTCCATACTATTTCCTGTATTGTGTAAATGGAGGCTAAAAAACTTGAGACCAAACAAGCAGAGGTGATCCAATATAAACAAAGTTTTTGGAAACATATTTTAACTTAACATATTTTAATTGTAATATGAGCCCATTTGTTACCAGCCACAGCCCCTCTTCTGTGTATTCTTTGATTAAGCTGCACCAGTGTCAAAAGAATTTGCATCTGTGGTGTTGGTCATCTTTTCAGCAGTGGAATACTTCACTGACACAAAACTTTAACAATTGAAAAAAGATTACCAACAACAAATAAAAAGTCTGTGGACACTGTGGCAATTCAACAAGCATTGCTCAGCCACATAAATAAAATAGCATGATACTTCTTACAGACTGCACAGCAAAATAAAACATCCCCAAGGCAACAACATTGAGTTGTATAAATAAAATAAACTACACAGCAGCTGCAGCTACATACACACAAATTGAGGCTGCACACCATGTAGCACGCAAAGTGACGCAGTGGTTGTTGACCTCATGTTTAGTGAGTGTGTTGTTGAACTCGCCTGTCTGAACATCAGTAAGCACCACAAAGTCCTCTTCAGTTTGCCCCAGGTTCAGCTTCTTCTTCAGCTTCTCAAAAATATCACCAGTCCACCCAACCAGTCTGGTCCCAGTAAAAACCAGCCCCACCATTTTAGTCCCACTGCACTCCTCAAAGTGTTCAAAGCCGAGTTGAGCTGGAAGAGGTTTTGCAGTCACATACAGCAGACCTCACACATCCTAACTGTAGGTAAAGTTCCTCAGTGAACACAAAAGCATTTTAGCATTTAGCATGTTAGCTTGACACACCTGTTGGTGATGCATCATCCCAGGTGTGTTTGATTTGGGTAACTTAGCTGATTGAATTAGTGCATAATTAGGTAAAACGTAGATGAAGCCTGTTTAAACTCTGTCGAGGTACAATGCAAACCATAGTCCATAAAGACTCGATCACTGTTTAGTTTTTGTACAGTTCTCAAACTGCTAGTCCCACACCGAAGGCAACTGCACCCTTCACACCGCCTGACATACCTGTGACCTTAAAGATTTTAAACAAACATAATGCCTGACAACTGAATATCAACCCCTCTGTTGCTCTTGCTGCAGTCATGCGCCCCTTGGATGGTCCTATTTCCCGAGGTTGTGAAGTGGTTCGCCCAACATGTGTTTATGTCGTAATGTGGAAATAACATGTATTCTATTTTATTGCTCAGAGCATATATGTTAATAACAGTTTGAAGCTTTATATTACCATGTGATTTTGTCTCAGACTTGTTGCTGCACCAGCACATCCCCTATAACTACTAAGATACTTTTTTACCTGACTGATGCAAATAAATAACTTTTCTAACTAATCAAGGTCACTCTACAGGGACAGCAACTCATGGTCACAACCCAGGTGCATTGTCTTGGGGGTGGGGCCCTCAAGAAGCCTAAAATGAAAAGTTTGGTTTTGTTTGTAGTTTCTTATTCCTAAGTAATTAATGCCATATGAAAATTGCAACTGGCTGAATAAAGACTGAGCTTTCTATAAAAATGGTGGAGGCTCTCTGAAGCCCCTCTCACCCCTTAAAGACGCAAAATTGTTTACTTTGCCCCTGCACTAGGATTTGTCTCTTAATGCAGCTTGAGCAGAGCGAGCGACTCTTTATGCTTCAGGAGCACCCAAGTGCACCGTCATGTCTTTCCCCAAGAAAGGTAAACTGGGGCTTCAAAAATGAAAAGAAAAGGAAAAAACAAAGGGAAAGAAACCAAACTGAATTCGTAAAAAACATAAACACGTACACACTAAAAACTGCTGGGTGAATTTAATGACTCAATCGCTGGGTCATTGACAACAGACCCAGACTGGGTGACAACAGACCCAGATTGGGTGATTTATTTAGTCTTGGGTGAAATATCTTTGGGTCTTTTATTGTTGTGGCACGAATATTGACCACAATCGGGGTAACCCGAACAGACTACACTGCACAATGCCCAAGTCCTGGGCATGGAAGTATAATTGCTGGCTGAACTGAAGGACCCATTTGCTGTGTCTGTTATGTATATTGGGTGATTAATTCAGTCTTGGGGAATCTCAAGACAGATTCTGCAATTTACATCTGTCATCTGAATCTGTCAGCAGCCCTGTGTGAAAGACGACTAGAGAGGGGGGGAAGGCGGGGCTTTGAGTTTGAACGATGCTGCTCTTAAGCCAATCACAATGGAGGGGGCGTGGCCGAGACGTGCAGGTGTCCCCAGGAAATGTGTACCTACAGAAACAGCAAGCTCCGCGCTCATTGTGACCGCTCCAACCAAAACGCTGTCTCGTCAACATATTGTTTTTTTTTCCAGCGGATGTCTGAGTTACAACATGATTGAGGTAACTGGAGTAGTTTCATGTTGTATCCGACAACGGGAGGCTTTTAACAGATGACGTCCTGATGTAAGCTTTGCTAACTGTCCCTGTCAGCAGCAGCCACTGATGCAGACATCGTGATTTCCCACAAAACAAACACACACACACACACACACACACACACACACACACACACACACACACACAAAAAAAAAAGGGTGTGTGACAGAAACGTGAATCCAAACAGGAAGGGCGGGGGGCCCACAGAGACTGCTTATGCATTGGGTCCAGAATATGGTGTTACACCGCTGTAACAACCTAACTATATTAAAATTTGCCTACATGCAAGACGTGTTGGGAGAGTTACTTTTAAAACATATTCCACTATAGATTATTATATACATGCCCTAAAATGTCATTTTTAATGTATTCTGTTAGATTACTCAAACTAAGTTACATATTTTAAATTATTTGGATTACCTTTGGAATTCTTCAAAATTGTCATATGATTGTTAAACCCATGTCCTAACATTTAGGGAGTGTCACTCTCTGTCCAAACTGAATCTGTTAAATATGCACGTCTGTTACATCATCAACAAACCATGTAGGCTATTGATCAGTTTTAGGCTTTACTGGAGAAGTAACCATTTAAAAGATGGCCAAGTACTATCTTTCTACATTTGCACTTTTTAAACAGAAAACATATGTTTTATATCATGATATTTACTGAAAATAAGTAGGGGAGAGCAGGGCATAACCTAACGTGGAGTAAATTGTAACACAGTTTTTTTAGGTGGTTACACCAAGTTAATCCTGTTGTGCTTCCAGCCAGTTGACCACAATACCACCAAACAGTTTTAATAACATTAAGCTAAAACTAAAATGTGTTAGGTTGTGTTCTGCTCTCCCGTACAGCAAGTATGTTGTTTTAGTAGTGATGTTATTTACCAGCAGCCTGACGACCTCCCTCAGTCAGCTGCCACCTTATTTAGGTTATGTGTGGAGGTGTTGTGTAGATAACTCCATTTCAACATTAGAGATCAGACATTTTTCAACCACTGCAGAGCGTTCGAGGCGAGCATTAGAAATAAATAGAGACAGAGTGTTTGAGGAAAGTTCAGCTCAAAAAGCTGTATCAGGCAGCGCTGTGTCGCTTGCAGCCAGTGAGAACATTTCAGTCAAACTGAATTTTCCCAGTCGGGACCTCATTTTTCTGATTATTCTGACACCACATGAATGCAGAATCTGCCTTCTTGCAGCCGCAGACGCAGCAGCAGCTTCTTATTTTATTTCTTTGAATTTATTATCTTATAACGCAATGTGAAGTGTGAGTTTTTATTATCATTAATAACATCTCAACTTTTATTTTGTCAATGAGGCTTCCATAGCACAACATTTATATCAAAGCCCAAGGACATGTCCTACACAATATTAAACAAAGCTTGATATCTGACAGGATGTTAAACATTTGCATTAGTAAAGTCAGTGTGACATTTCCTGTCACTGAATTATGATGTACAACATCCAAGACAGAGAACTGAGTTTCACTACATCAGCAAGACAATGACTTGGCAATTATAAACAGTGAATAATCATACAACATTCCAGCTAAAGTGATTTGTTTTTTTCTTTTTCTTGCTTGGCATACACACTGACAGTTTGTTACTTATTTCCCAGAGTCGTTCTGTATGCCTGCATGCTTGTATCTGTCTTAATAAATGATCTCTTGCATTGCATAGTCAATATATTGCAGTACAAGCTTAAAAATTCATAACTGGTAGATGATACCTGATTCCACAGCCACAGTAAATCTAAACCTGTTTTGGTATTTCTCTCCCCATGTGTGTTTCCTTGTTTGGCTGTGCAGAAATGACGCCAGCCAAGCCTAATCCAATCAAATTAATATACGACACAGGAGGAAGCAGACAGCATGTAGGCGGTGAGTGACTGCTGTGGGTTTTTGACTCACCACCTGAGACCACTGAGCACTTCATCCTGCTGTGATATACCAGCTGGGCATTGTGCAAATGACTGCATGGATTAACTGGGTGTTTCACAAAAGCATGAGCTGTTTAACCACATCAGGGCTGATTAAGTGGAAAGAGACTCAAGCCAGGAGGGTGTATTTTGGTCAAAACGTAGATCAATTCATTGGTCTGTCTTGTCATTTCTATGGTATTAAAATACATTTCATTAGAAATGAGTCTAATTTAAACTAGTAAACTTTGGAGTTGCTGTTATTAATGTCAAGTCTTCAGACGGAGCCAGGCTAGCTGTCTCCCCCTGTTTCCGGTGTTTATGCTAAGCTAAGATAACCACCTGCTGGCTATATTTAATGTGCAGACATAAGAGTGGAATCAGTCTTCTCTACTAACTCTACTAACACGAATAAGCATTTCCAAAAAAGGAAAGTTTCTCAAAGGAACATGTCATCCAGTCATCATTACTTAATCTAGTTTCCAAACAAAACTCGCATTACTTTTTATTGGGCACTTTGTTTGCTCTGTTTCTGTGTAAAGGAAAAAAATAAATCCCTCGGTTTTTAAATCAATTTTCAGCCACTTTTGCTTGTTTACATAGTGAATGAATGGCCTTAAAGATTAGGGGAAAAAATGATCAGAAACGTGACCATATCTAAAAGCAAAGTTGACCCTAAGAGAATTAATCAACCATTCTGTTTGACTTTATCAAGTGCTGAAATGGAACTGCTGCTGCAAAGTTAACATCAACATAAGGATCCAATTCACTCCCCAAGATTAAAATCACTGCAGCCAGATTAAATCAGACTCTTCCCAAAGAGTTTTCAAAATAATTTCCACTAAACTGTCCTTGAGTTAACCCAGCTGTAGGGGGCTATTTGTTCCTTATGGCATGGAGGATTCAAAGCAGCATTAAAGGTGCACTGTGCAGGATTTAGTGGCATCTGATTTAGAATATTCATAACTATGTTTTCATTAGTTTTAAATCACCTGAAACTAATAATGGTTATGTCTTCTTTAGCTTAGAATGAGCTGAAATATCTGCTACAGCAGCCCAGAAAGATTGCACAAAACACTGGTGCAATATAGGGCCATTTGCTTTTTTGCATCGGTAACCGTGGTTTTCCAACACACTGAGCTCACGAGAGAAGTTTCGGTTGGTTGCAATTTGTAATCTCACCCCATGATGCCACTAAATCCTACAAACTAGACCTTTAAAGAAGAGTCAAGGTGGTTTTTGCTTCATTCTTTCACTGTGAAATCCCAGAGTGGGTTCAGTTTCCAACTCTTTCAACTTGTCCTTGAACATGACACCAATCAAAGGTTCCCTGACTTCCCCTGTGAAGCCCATAAATGTTTGAAGCTCTGTAGAATTGACCACATAGTTCAATTTGTTGGCACAGCACTCCATGCTCACCAGAGAGACCTGAGACTTAAAAACCTTTACTTTAGTTTACCTCTTCACTTCTTTAGCTTTCTCTTATTTTCTTTACTTCAAGTTGTATTTCTGGTAAGACTGGTATTTGGTAGTCGTGTCAGATGTACAATGTTATGAATTTCATCCTTGTATTGCAGGTTTCACAGGTCATTCCTTCCAGTTCTCTCTCAATCGAAAGAATAAAGTGGACAGAGTGATACTTTCCCTCAAGTGTTTATCCTTCAAATAACTCAATAAACATGTGCTACACTGTCTGCTGTTAGGAATATTTGCTCAGTCTAAAGTGTTTATGCTGTATTAGAAATAACGACTCATTTTCTGTGGCATTCCAAAGCTCAAAGCCGCGATATGAAGTCCTTGATCTTAAAATAGTTCCTCATTGAGTTTATGTCAGCCGTTTGATCTCAGGCTGTGAAAACAGCAGTTTTTCGGTGAAAGCTTGACAGGGAGTTTGAGATGCTTTCCCCCAAAAGGCCGCATGTTAGATCAGCATTTTATCTTCCTTCCTCTGAGCTGCTGCTGAGAAATAAAGCCAGATGGAAATAAATAAATAATCTGAAGGCTGGCTTGAGAGAAAACTAACATCCCCCGTTTCAGCTTTTACTCGATGTTTTCCTGTATTTTCGACTTGTTTATGCGTCTCACAAGCAATTTGAGTCCTCGGAGGTGAGCTTTGTACAATGTTCTCGCAAAAACAATTTCTCTCCTTTACTTCAAAACCCCATTTGGGAAGAAAACAAGAGAAGGTAACTGCAGGAATTGGAAGGCAGTTTTATTACTAAAGTTTATTGCCAGAGGAAGATGGGCTGAGGTGCAACTGTCACACTTATGAATTACACTCGTAGAAATGTAGGTGACGCTGTGGTATGAGACAAATTATCACATTATTTCCAAGTGAATAATACTCTGCCATGCCCTTTGAAAAAAAAAGATTATTCTTTTCCCCCTTACTGATCTTAGATTACACGTTCTATTAACTCCGGCTTCTGTTACATTATCTACCCACGTATCGCCTTTCAGCTGAAAATATCTCAATTACAGAAGCATCATGCTCTCAAAATTGATTTCATTTTCTTGTGACCTGGTTCATGTAGCCCAGATGCCAGAGGAAAATATTGGCATTATATGGTTCTGCAAACCACAACTATGTTACATTTGCACATTTCATACATATTATCGTTTCTAAAGTGATGTAATATTTGAGCTGACGAGCAGTTGCCAAGTTTGAGATCAACAAAGAACAAAACCAGTTGTGTTTTAGTGACTCTTTGCTGAGTTTCCATCATATTTTGTGAGCTCCAATCGTGGGTGTTTTGTAGCAACCTGTCTGTGTTTTTCCATTAGCCTTTAGGCTCCCAATGTGGGAGTTTTGCAACCATTCATCAGTGTGCTCCCGTCTGCTTTTTAGGCCCTAGTCGTGGATGCTTTGTAGCCACCCATGGCAGTTAAAAGTGTCATAGAAACCCATTGTTTCTACTGAGACATTGCTGCTTTTCCTGACGGTAAAGTGGCATAACAACATTTTTTTTTTTTTTTTTGTTAAGATTATTTTTTAGATATTTTACCTTTAATTGACGGGACAGCTAGGTGTGAAGGGGGGAGAGAGAGAGAGGGTGCCACATGCAGCGAAGGGCCACAGGCTAAAGCCAAACCCAGGCTGCTGTGGGCAAGGACAAAGCCTTTGTACATGGGATGCCTGCTCTATCCACTAAGCCACCGACGCCCCATGGGTGGTTGTTTTTTACAGAAAAATTGCTGCTATACCTGCCAGGATTGTGCCCCCAAAACCAAGCCAAAACATGATCTAACCAAGTGGCAATTGGGTTGTTTAATGGCCACATCATAACATAGCTTTATTGTAGATAGCCATGACAATTTCTACAAAACACCCTGATGAGATGTTTTAATCTTGCAGTGGCCCAACCTTTTGCTCCCCAAGAGAGTGATGTGATCGAGCAGGGTGACACTGTCGTGTGTCAAACCGGTCGATAACCTTCCTTCTTCCCTCCAGCGGCTAAGCAATTAACCAGCAGCAGCAGCAGATGAAGACGAGGGATCATTACAAAGGCTAAGCCCTAACGATCCACTGTGTGTGTGTGTGTGTGTGTGTGTGTCTGTGTGTCTGTGTGTCTATGTGTATGTTTGTGAGTGTTTGTCTGCTTGCTGTCTGTGTTTCTGTATTTCTTGCTATGTCACTAAATGTGTAGGTTGTGCTGCCATTAACACAGAAAATCATTAGACCCTGCTTCTTTGCCTCTCTAACTCCAGATCTCCATCCCCGCACTGCAGTGCCGGATCTGATGCAAAGTCAAGTTTGAAATTCATTTAAAGTGGCATATTTAATGCCATAAGACAGCAGGACAGCGAGGTAGAAAAATGTGCCTGGTATCCTGGGGCCTTATGCCATTGCATTTTAATATGGTAGCAAAATGCAGATTTCAATCTTTTCAGCACCTCAGGGATGCCAGATTCAACAGCAGTGACCCTCCACTAAGCTCATAACAGCTGCCTGTCTCTGAGGTTCTCACCCCAGACTTACCCCCTCAAATCCAGGTTACGTCTACTAAATCTGGAGAACAAGAAGTGGAGGAGGGGGGATTAGTGGTGTCAGAGTGAGAGTTACTGAGTCCTAAAAAAAACTATCAATATACACCCATTCAGACTGAGGAAAGATTTGACTGTAAAATCTAATTTAGCTGAACTGTTTAGCTTCAGAAAAGTCTTTAATCTATGCCTTTTCCCTGCCTCAGCTGCTTGAGCTTAAAGTTTGAAAGTGCCCGATCTTGCTCACTTTGAATTTTATGCAAATGAAGTGGCACAAACAGCCGCTTGCAAACAACCTCTTCAGCACCGACAGCAACAGAATTCTTTAGCTGCTAATCCACCAAGCCCAGGACCTGTGAACTCCAGAGAGCCTTTTTATAACTGAAGTGTTCTCTGATCTGATCTGACCTCCAAATTGTCCGACCTTCCAGCAATCACTCTGATGATTATGCATTGTGCTGCATATGAAATACAGAAAGTCTTTTAAGGATGAAGTTAACGTAACACATGAAAAGAGACTTGCCTCCATGAGTCTGTTGTCCTAGTGTACACTGTGACACAATTATCATTATCATCACATTATTTTTAGGTAATTATAAACTAAAGGAAACTGACTCATTAGATGAAGTTCCCTTTCTGCGAATATATCCCCCTAAATCCTACACACTGGACCTTTAAGTACTATATTGTAAAAATAATCAATTAAAACAGGTATTACTGACATAATCACACTGTTAGTGAGAACATCTCATTCTCTGTAATGTAAATAAAAGTGACCATTAAGAGCATCAGTGATCAAAATCAATAAAGTTTTCCTGTGATGGGATTTTATTGCAGACACTAATGGAAGAATGGTTATTAACCACTCAGTATCTTAAATGACCATCTGATCTGCATCACTGTCAGCAGAAAAAGTATTACTGCTTGTGTTACTGTGAGATAGCAAAGCAAACAGACACATAGCAGATTCTTTTTGTTTCTACATACAAAATTGTGGACTGAAATACACAATTATACACACACGCGCACAGATACACTCACAGTGAGTGATAGGGAGACAGCTAGAGGTCAAGAAGGGGATGACACTGAGCTTAGCCTTAAACATGGTTAGAATGTAATATGTGCAGAGCAGTGTGTGTGTGTGTGTGTGTGTGTGTGTGTGAGAGAGAGACTCTACATGCAGTAAGTTGTTGCGTACTCTGTATCCTTCATAAGGTTATTTTTGACAACAAAGATTGCGTGTGTGTGCATGTGTGCATGTGAGTACATCCATGTTGTCAGTTGTCATGCAGTGCAGTGTCTTGGTGAGTCACGCTCTATCACCCTTCCCTCAACTATTAATTCATGCACTACTTTTCCTTCTGTGAAAATAAAGAATGATCATATTATATGTTGTTGTATTATAGTGTATAACAACAACAACATATAATATGATGTTGTTGTTGTTGTATTATAGTGTATATTAGTGCATGTGTGTGTGAATCAAACAGTCAGATGGAAAGCATGATGAAAAGACTGACAAGAGAAAAGGGATGAGAGCTGAGTGGCAATCGATTGAGGAGATACCAACTCCGTGGTTTTACAATGTGGCAGGAGAGAGGAATGAGCAGGGTCAGAGATCAAGCGTGTGTGTGTGTGTGTGTGTGTGTGTGTGTGTGTGTCTGTGTGTGTGTGTCTGTGTGTGTACGTGACTGATAGTGCTCCATTGCAGGTCCCCACTGACCACAGGGAATGTGGTGAGAAGGGCAGAGAGAGCAGAGAGTGGATGGCGGGTAACAAGAGCCGCACCTGAAAGATGATGCTGCCGCTGAGCAAGAGGAGAGGATGTTCTGAGAATTGCACAGGGAGAGAGTGGTCGAGTGAGAGCAATAAATAAAAGAGATGGAGGGAAAACTGTGGGGAGCGAGAGGAGGGGTGGTATGGGAGAGATCAAAAGGAAGTTTTTCACTCCCTTCATCTGTCGCCTTGGGCTGTAAATCATCTGTTAACAACACATGAAACTTGCACCAATCTCACACACTCGCACAATCCTCCGTGTTCTGATTCAGTTGCTCTTTTGATCTTCCTCTGCCTTCCTCTCCCACAGACCATTGGACACACCTTCCCTCTGTCTGTGGAAATACAAGGCGATAAAGATGATGAGGGGGTCTGTCAGACGTGAGATCTGATTGGAGAAACAAATTAGGCTTTTCGTTTTGCTTACAGATGAAGGTCTACAGTGACTGATTCTGAAGAATTCAATAGCTAATCCTGAGCACATGCACATGTTTCTCCAAACACACATATTTTATCTTACATTTAATGCTTGCTGGGAGAATCTGAATTTGGGTACAATGCTAAAACTAGTTGTTCATAAAGCTAAAGTAGGCAAATGATAATTTTAGTTACATTTTTACTACGTTAGGTGTCTCATATTGGCTTAATATTGGATACTGTGATTATAGTTCTAAAGAGGGGACAGTAAAAGGCTCAAAGTAAAACCAGACCAATCCCCATGCACTGCTTTGTGAAATCGAAGCATGAAGAGTTACAGCGCCTTGCTTTAGTCTGACTGATGAAACGAAACAGGTCAATAATGTAGCCTGAGGCTGACACTGATTCTGCAGCCTGCAGGGAAACCTTGAGCTATCTAGTGCGGTATGAAAAGCATTTGTACTGAAGGATTCAAATCCTGTCCTTCCTCTTATGAAGGTGGCAGAAAATATGTGGTCCTTGGTTAGATTAGATGTGGGCTGAAGAAAGAAAGCTGCAGGACAAAAAGAATTTAAGATGAGTCACATATTGGGTTGTTCTTAATCAGGAAAACTAAAATCAATCACAGACAAAAAAAACTTTTATTGGCAGGTAGTCTACAATAAACACATTAGCTGTCACTCTCAAACAAGTATTATTAGTCTAGAGTAACATACTGTTCGAAAATAAGGGTATGCAGAGATTGAGAGAGTGTTAAAGAGGATGAGGGGGTGTTAAAGCAGTTAAGAGGTGTTAAAAAGCCTAATGGCTGTAGGGACAAACGATCTCCTGAACCTCTCAGTCCTGCAGTGCACAGTGAGAGGAGTTGCTCGGTGCAGCTGCTCCTCTATCCAGCCAGGATGTTGTGAAGAGAGTGGTTGACATTGTCCATTGTGGCTTGCAGCTTATTTCATGTACGCCCCTCCACCACAGTTCCCAGTGAGTCCTGTCCCCTGCCCAGCACTGAGCTGGCCTTTTTAACCAGCTTATCCAGACGTCTAATGTTTTTGTCTGTCATGCTGCTTCCCCAACTGACTGCAGCATAAAGCAGGGCACTGATAAAACAGGAACAGCAAATCCTTGCAGACATCAAAGGATCTGAGTCTCCTGAGGAAGACAAGGTGGCTCTGCCCCTTCTTGTACAGAGCATCCATATTCACAGACAAGACCAGCCTGCTGTCCAGGAGCACACCCAAGTATTTATAGGTATGCACAACCTCAATGGCCTCCCCCCTTATGCAGACTGGCTGGCAGGGTGGCTTTGATCCTCTGAAGTCCACCATCATCTCCTTAGTCTTGGTGGTGTTCAGGAAGACGCAGGTCTTATTGCTCCAGTCACTGAAAGCCTCCACCAGGTCCCTATACTCCTCCTACTGTCCACATGCCACAACAACTGTATCATCCGAATACCTCTGTATCAGAGTTGTATTTAAAGTCAGATATTGGGGTGGCAGTAGCTCAGTCCATAGGGACTTGGGTTGGGAACTGGAGGGTCGCCTGCTCAAGTCCCCGTCCGGACCAAAATATGGAGCGTGGACTGGTGGCTGGAGAGGTACCAGTTCACCTCCTGGGCACTGCCAAGGTGCCCCTGAGCAAGGTACCGAACCCCCCAACCGCTTGGGGCACCTGACCAAGGCAGCCCCTTCACTCTGACATCTCTCCACTTTGTGCATGTATAGGTCCTGTTTGTGCATGTGTGTGTCTTTTGGACCTGTGTGGTAATGACAAAAAAGAGTGGAAAAAATGGAATTTCCCCTCAGGGGGATTAATAAAGTATATAAAATAAAAATAAATAAATAAATAAATAAATATGTATAGCGTGAACAGGAACCATCCCCTGTGGGGCCCCTGTGTTGCAGTCCAGTGTCCCAGAAACAAAATTCCCCAGCATGACAAACTGCGGCCTTGCTTAGTAGTCCATGATCCAGGAAGTCAAGGAGCGGACTACCCCCATACTTCTAAGCTTGTCTTGTAATTATTATTATCATTAGTAGTAGTAGTATTGTTGTTTTCCTGTGCTTGATTTCTGAAGTCTTGCAGATGAAATATAACTGAAATACTGGTAAACTGACAAACAATTGCTCCAAATGTGGACAACAGGTGAGCAAATCTATTCAAATGGCCCCAACTCAGTAGTCATGAGTAGCTGCATAGTTCATACTGATAGATAATTATATAACACAGATGACGCTGATATTTCCCGAGGGAATTTTAGTATTCTGGTAAAGCTGTGATTAATACTGCTGGAAAGAACTAGCCAGCATCTGAAATTAGACAGTATTCCAGCCAGGCTTTGACTAATGTGAGTTTAATAGCAAATACCAATTGTTTGTGCTATAATTTATTAGTTCCTCAAGAGCGCTGACACTGCATTTAGATCAGCGTGGACCTGCATAACTGCATAAAACCCTGTGTGTTAAACTGTCCCATGTTACACTGCTGCATGTACCATCTCTAACAGGCAATCCATCAAATGTGTTTACATTTTCAAAGCCATTTTTCCATCTCAGCTTTTGCTTTGTGACAAGATTAAGATGAGATGGTGACTCTTCATTTTCTCTTGCCTTCTCTCTGTGTGTCTCTCTGTGTGTCTCTCTGTGTGTCTCATGAGCTGTGGTCCCTACAGGCAGACCACAACAGAGAAATGTAGTGAGCCTAAGAGACTGTTCACTGTATGGCGGACTATTGTGTTGTATTATCCCTCCACTCCAGTTCCCTCACATTCAAATCCTCACTTTATATTCAGTTATATGTATATTTAATTTGTTTTGAACCTCCACACAAATACTATATTGTTCTGTAAAAACCAGGGATGGACCATTAGCACTGGGAATTGTTAGTGAAAGCAAAAACTTATCAGTGCAGTCGTGCCAACCTTTTCCTTTCATGCCCATTATCTCTCGCCACCTCCTTTCCATTTCTTCTGCCTCCTCGCCAGGCCGACAGAGCGAGACCGCTAAGCTATCCACCCCCTCAGTCCCTCCATCCCTCCTCTGTTTCCCCGCTTCATCAATCTCCTGCCTTCTGCCTGACATTCCTCCTCCTTCTCCTTCTCCCCCGACTTATCGTCCTCCGTTTGTTATCCTCTCTCTCTCTCCGTCTCTCCTGTTTTCCACCACCCTCCTACCTCAGAACCACTACAGCGCTCTGTTGCCATGACAGCAAAGGTGATGTCAAGCCAAGAGATCAGCGAACCTGTTTTTAACCTTTTGTATGTGTGCCTGTGCCTAAATTGTACTCACACGCTCTAGTCCCCAGGTGGCTGGAGCTTTTACAGACTCTGTCTTATAAACCCAACGGGAACTTGTTGTCTATCTTGCCTGTCTCAAGGATGGGTGCCTGTAGCCTTCATGCCGTTGCTATGGTAACCTACATAGATCGTGGACTTGATGCTTCATTGGTTGAATTCCCCCAGGTTTTTTCTTGATTGGCTCGAGAAGTGGAGGTTGCAACTCATTAAAAACCACAACATATAAACTAATATTGTTGCTTATTCAATATTTCTGTTTCTGGCTGATTTTAATGAACACCATTTCCCATTAAGCCCTTGACCTAAGGCTTTCAACTTGTGAGGCGTTCAAAGATACCTTTGTAAAGAAAGTTATCTCTGTACACACAGCCATATCAGCACAATTTCAGTAATGATCTCTCTCCACACCTGAGCCATTCACGTACACTGGACATGCACCTGCCGATGTAAACAGGAAGCAGATTGTCTACTATGGAGATGGAGAAAAGTAAGACCAGAGATTTGTGAAATTACAGGGCCAAGTGAAAATTGCAGAAATTGTTGCAATGCCGTCCCGGATTCGGTGTTTCCAATAAAATTAGAATCTATTAGTGATGTAATGGTGGTGGTAGGGGACAGCAACAACTGATTGTCGGCCGTTCAACACAGCGCTGAAGGACCAACTCCATGAGTCACTCTCCTCCCAGTCTCTCTGCCGGGTTAGCATGAGTTAACAATACAGCAGCAGCTAATATCTGTCACCAAACCGCTTAACACTCTGAACAATCTTGCACTGACACCAAAACCAAAACAGCTCCACTCAGCTCCATTAAACCTGTAACTAACCCGATATCTTAGCTACGTGATGCTAACAGTTAGCCCTTTCCCTGTGTGTGTGACTCTGTCCCAGGCGTTGAGCTCACACTCCCACAGCAGATAAACAGATAAAAAGCAGGGCAAAGAGGGGCCAACCGTATCAATATGCTGCATGCAGCTCTAACTGAAATGACATTTTAATCATTTACAGTGGTAAAATTTGTGATAAAGGTGCAGCCATGGACAAAATGAAAAAAAGGGATTGGCTGAATTTGCGTTAACTGTTGCAATAACATTTTCAACATCCTGGAGGGGGTCAAATATGGTCACATATTAGAGTGGTACCAAGAACATTATCAGTCCCTGGAGGAAGTCATGGCAATGGGAAAGGAGTGCCTACACAAAAATGAAATGATAAAAAATTACAAAAGGTATGTAGACCTAGCTTTAATGTTTTGGACTGATGTGTTGCAACTGAGACGGCCAAAGAGGAAGCCAGAGTGGGTGTCTGCATCATGGTTTTCTAATGTCTCTGTATCCACCCAACTCAAAATGGGGTCAGCAGAATTTTCAAATGGAAACATATTAGTGTGGATGTAGCAGGGGTTGAGGGCACAGTTATCTTGATTTGAGATGAGATGGGGCCCACAGTGTCAGACACTGAAATCCCCTGCCCTAAGAGGGGTCGATGGAGGAATATATAATATGAAAGGTATAACCAATCACGTGACGTGCACCAACCAGAATCCTGGAGATTTTCATTTCAATCGAAAGCAAAAGCAGCTGATTAGTTTCTCCATGCAGAGCTGTTAATCAGTAACACTGCCTTCTGTTATGAAAGCCTAGAGACTGTCAGCCTTCCAACAATTCATGTCTGCCTACTCCAGATTAACAGTATATTGAAATGAAGCAGTGCCATTCGGGACTCATCAGTCTGACTAATTAAATGCTGAAAAATAAAAAGAAATAGTTACAGGAAAAGTCTAAAACTAACATTTTTAATGAACAGTGACATTCTGTTTGTCACGTGTTGTCGTCTCCTGAGCAGCTGACTCCCCAGAAGCGATTGTTTACTCTCATTAACCAATGCCAGCCTTTTTCCCCTCTAATGCCTTCCACCCCAAACTAATCTATTTCTCTGCGCTCTCACAACCTGACTAATAGGCTGCCTTCAGTCCCCATTTAAATGAGGTCGTTAGTGTGTTTGAGTGTTGTCGTCTGCATCAGGATCGCAGCAGATGGTTAATGTTATTGTCACTTAAGGGTCGATGATCAGGGTTGCTTGAAACATGCACCAAATTTGTTTGTTATATGTGTGTATGTGTTTGGGTATACAAGCAGTATGTGCTGAACACTCCTGTGTGTGTGTGTGTTTGCTTGTGTGTGCGCCAAAAGTAAAGGTCTCAATAAAACTTGTTTAACTGTCTGTCTGCGTGAAGGTCATTTCCAGGATGACTCATCCCTGTTATCCCACGATGCACTGGGGACAGAAAAATGGACAGACAGTCAGATGTTTTTCAAGAAGAGTACACTGTGAGATTAGAATGACTCTCGAGGACAAAACAATAGTGATTGTGACTCAGAGTGGGTCGAATCTACCACTACCACATCTTTATAATGTGCCTATAGTGATTTCAGTAAGGAGTAATCATTAATTAAATAATTAGTTCATTCATTCATTAATTTTCCATGACCGCTTATCCTATTCAGGGTTGCAGGGGCCACAAGCCAATCCCAGCTGACACTGGGCAAGAGGAGGGGTGCACCCTGGACAGGTTGCCAGACTATCACAGGGCTGACACATACAGACAGACAACCACTGATGCTCATATTCACAACTATGGGCAATTTAGAGTCCGGAGTAATTAAGTGAGTCGAGTTTAACAACAGAGAAAGACTTTGGCAATAAAACTTTGTAGATGTTAAGCAATCCTTTCAGGGAAGAGGAATAAGGGCAAAATGTGAGAGTATGTCACAAAATACAAAATGATATTATGTCTGTCAAAACATGATGTCAGAGTTATAATCATTCTGCTGCAGTGTTTTCATACAAGTGATTTCTAATTCTGTTTATATGTGCAGCCCTGTGACAGACTGACAACCTGTCCAGTGTATACCCTCACAGTGCATGATGAGATAAGCTTGGACGCCCCACACCAATTACAAGGATAAATAGGTATACACAATGAATGGATGGGAATCACGTAGAGACACCTACAGTATGTCCAGGTATGACATATCTCGGTTGCCATAGCTTAAAGGAAAAAAGTTCAACTTAATTTTGGGGTTTTTTGTTTTCTGTCCTATTGAGCTCAGGGTAAAAACACCTCCATAGGTAGTGCTGATGCCTCTTCTAGTGCTGTTACTCTTTCTGCTCTGGCCATTTCTAGCTTCACACAAGATCCCCTGGCATCAATAGTTGTATGTCCAACAATGAAGCAATTTTCAGTTATTGTCACTCATTCCCCTCTGTACCTCTGTGTGCAACCCTTTTCTCTACAACCTGGGTAGACAACCTGCAGCTCCAGAGCCAAATGCGACTCTGTAGCCCCTCTCCAGTGGCTGCCTGTGCCTTTGACAAAAAAAAATTATGTAAATGAGTGTTATATAGAATTATAATAATGCACGCACTGCACAGTAGCCACTTCATATCTCAACACAGTGCCATGTCATCCCTCTCCACACCTCCTTCTATTCCTGGCAGGCTGTCTGACTCTTGTCTCCTCCTCCCTTCAGCCATCTATCTACCCTCCCCCTCCTCCACTCCAGCAGCCTCACTGAAAACTTTTCTCTCCTCATACCATTAGCTTGCTCTGCAGATTGATCTTTTGTACATGGGCTTCAGAGGGCTATCGTGCATACTTACACCTTCATGTTTCAGGTCTGGCTCTAAATCTATTTTTTATTTCAGAGACCTGGTATCAATAGTTGTATGTCCAACAATGAAGCAATCTTCAGTTATTGTCACTCATTCCCCTCTGTCCCTCTGTGTGCAACCCTTTTCTCTACAACCTGGGTAGACAACCTGCAGCTCCAGAGCCAAATGCAACTCTTTAGCCCCTCTCCAGTGGCTCCCTGTGGCTTTGACAAAAAAAAAAAAATATGTAAATGAGTGTTATATAGAATTATAATAATGCACGCACTGCACAGTAGCCACCTCATAGTATAACATATTAGTGAATGCTCATTTAGACCCATTACCATGTTTATCGGCTAAACTAGACTTAATAGGTTGTGTTAACATTATCATAAGGCTCAAAAATATTTTGCAGCTGCAGACAGATTTTTAATTTCTATAACCCTGGTACCTCTGATTTTTACTTTCTAAAATGGCTCTTTCGACAGTAAAGGTGGCTGACACCTGCCCTAGAAACTACATTTGGATTTAAAGGTAGGATCTGGAGGATTTTCAAACAAAACAAAATCGAAATCCTGCTTAATCATCACCTATGGGCTTCTACTCATGTGTGGTGGTGACTCTGTTTGCAGAGCTCCTGCCCTTTAACTGTATTTTGATGTTTTTGTGAGCTCGGACCTCTTCTGGGCGGAGATTTCCCCAGCCAATGAGAGAGCGCAGGTGCCCTGCCCGAGCGTGTCCGAGCGTGCACCAGCGCGAGCCTTGCCTGAACCTCTTCTGTGAAGCCTTCTTCCGTACCTCCGGGATCCGTACTCCCGGGAGAGTTGAGCATGATAGGAGGGGCCAAATTTGAATATGTGTTTACAAACAGCAACTGGAAAATCCTCCAGACCCTACCTTTAAGGCTTTTATGCTGCATTCATAAGTATGATATGGCGACAACATGATTGCTGCCTGGATTATGTCCAGAGATGATATTTCGTGCAGGACTGTGACACCAGAATTCCGGGTTCATGTCCAGACTCCTGTCTTTGGGTGGGTTTAGGCAGCGATAGCACTTTGGGGTAGAGCTAAGATTCTCTGCCTGAGCCCGAGCCCGGACCGACCTGGCCCGCGGGCCCAAGCCAGGTCAGGCCAGGACCCCCCACCCCTCTGACGGGCCCAGACCGGGCCCGGTCAGATATGGGAGAGAGAGAGAGAGAGAGAGAGAGAGTCAGATATGAGAGAGAGAGAAATAGCTACAGGTTGGGGATTGCAATTCACACATACAGAAAGGGGGGGTGGTGGTGGTGGTGGTGGTAGAGATAAGTGGGAGGGACAGCGGCTTTCCGTGCCTCCAAAAAATATGCCCTATTCATTCAGTGTATTTACCCAACACGCTCAATACATGGACATGCAATGACAAATTGTCGTTAACTTATTACATTATAAAAAACGATGAAAATATAGACTTAGCCATGTTTAAAATGACCTGTTGAAGTGAAAAAACGAGTACTGACGGGAACAGATGAGTGGAGTCGATGTTTAACCGGCGCGGAGAGCGCAGGAGAAATGCGCTGCCTGTGTGGACAGTCAAGCGGACTTCCGCGGCACTAACGTGCTCGCTGTGTCCTTAGCGTTAACTATAACAGCCAAAAATGTCGGGTTTAAATCGGGCTCGGGCCCATAATTACAGTTAATTGGACGGGACGGGACGCGACGGGACGGGACGCGACGGTCCTGGACATAACGTGCACAGGCTCGGGCCGAGTCGGGCTGAATTTTTTGGGCCCAATCTAAGCTCTACTTTGGGGGGGGGGGGGGGGGGGGGGGGGGGCACAGTGTGTGACAATCTGCTATGTAAAGATATAGTGGCGTAATGGCATTATGTACACTCTGTGTACAAGCTTCTCTGTGGTTTGTTGTGGTAGGAGCTCTGGTCATGCGTGCATGTGATTCCCTGTTAGTGTGTCCCACCAGTTAGCTCTGTGCCTCTGCAACACGCCCTGTTTTCTCCCAGGTAATGATGTTAGCTCTGTTAGCAATGTTGCTGTTTGTTGAGTTAGCACGGTTAGCTATTATTTACCAACTTAGTTGCCTGCATGTTGAGTGTGCAGCAACCATGTGCAGACAATCCCAGTTTAAGTTCATGAAAAGATTGGGATTTTGGTTGAATATGGGGGCGGCAGTAGCTCAGTCCATAGGGACTTGGGTTGGGAACCGGAGGGTCGCCTGTTCAAGTCCCCGTCTGGACCAAAAATATGGAGCGTGGACTGGTAGCTGGAGAGGTGCCGGTTCACCTCCTGGGCACTGCCGAGGTGCCCCTGAGCAAGGCACCGAACCCCCCAACCGCTCAGAGCGCCTGTCATGGGCAGCCCACTCTGACATCTCTCCACTTAGTGCATGTATAGGTCCAGTTTGTGCATGTGTGTGTTTGGACCTGTGTGTAATTGACAACAGAGTGAAAAATTGAATTTCACATCGGGGATTAATAAAGTATATAAAATTAAAAAAAATTAAAAAAAAAAAATTAATAAATAAGGTAATTATTATGCTGTAGTCACTATGAGAAGATAGTGTATTGCAAGGTTGGCTATTTTGGAGGGAAACAAATGAAATGATTTGTTAGTGAACATTTTGCTGATTTATTTAGTATCATTTTTTTTGCAACTTGCCAGGTACATAAAGTAACAACATTTCCTCATTATGTTAATAGAAAACATAAAATGCTCAGCATTACGTTTCCCTCAAACATATTTGCTGTTTCAAATTAGTCTATATATAAAAATAACTTCTAGGAGGCAGGGCTGATGTGTGTGTGTATATGTGTGTGTGTGTGTGTGTGTGTGTATGTGTGTGAAACACTTTCTAATATGCAGTCTTGCGTAAGGAAGTTGCCTCCATTATTAATAGTTCACTGGCTCCTTTGAAGTTTTGTCACCACACATATGCTCTCTCCTTTTCTTGCTTTATCTCTCACTTTCTCTTGCTCTTTCTTTGCTTTGTCCTCTCTCTCTCTGTGCATCGGTACAGTGTGCCTCAGGTAGAGATTCAACACTGATAAGAGATTACATAAATATATCTCTTCTCTACTGCGTTAGCTGGGCCTTTTGTTTCTCCACTGCTGTTGTCACAATAGAGCAGCCCTGAAGGGGAAGTGTTACATGAAATGAAATATTTGATATCTGAAAAACACTGAACATACACAAACAAACCATGCTTTATATTATATCTTGCATAACTAAGATGCTTTGGATGCTTTACAGATTGGCAGCTCAATATTTGAGAAGCAACGGGAGAAACAGGTGGCGTTTTTTTGTAACAGATGTTTATTAGTAACTATGTGGCATAAGGAAATGTGTTAGTACATTATAATAATTATTGCTGGAAGATTTAAAATAAATACAATCTTATACAATAAATAAGAGTGTAATAATTAGTATTAGAAATTAAGCTGAAAGTATGACTAATATATGGTGACTTATAGGAGCCTATATATTCTCATGTCGTCATTCTTGGTTATTTCAAGCTTCTTCTTTCATCTCACAACGACATTGTGCTCAACAGTGTTCTTTCTGTCCTTCACCTTCACACTTAACGTCATCAGGTTTAGGTCTCAGTCATTCAGTGTCTTTGTTCCATTTCCTTCGCTGTCGTTTCATGACCTCCAAATGCCCTTCAACTAACCAGCAAGAAACCCACTCACATCAGCTATTCACCGACTCATCTCACTGTGTCCCCAACTAACTTTCCCCACTGCTCATCTTTCTCATTTCAATCCCCTTCGCCTAGACTTCATATCTCAACACAGTGCCATGTCATCCCTCTCCACACCTCCTTTTATTCCTGCCAGGCTGTCTGACTCTTGTCTCCTTCTCCCTTCAGCCATCTATCTACCCTCCCCCTCCTCCAATCCAGCAGCCTCACTGAAAACTTTCCTCTCCTCATACCATTAGCTCGCTCTGCAGATTGATCTTTTGTACATGGGCTTCAGAGGGCTATCGTGCATACTTACACCTTCATGCTTCAGGTCTGGCTCTAAATCTATTTTTTATTTCAGAGACCAGGAGCCGTACAAGAGGTGCTATGAATTATGGTTGACATATTTGAACTGACACTGTTAAAAATTGCACATTGACATACTGCTCATACTAAGTATAACAGAAAACATAAAGAGCGTTCCAACTGCAAGGTATGTGGATTCTGTGTACGAGAGAAATGCTTGGATGTATATTGGATTTGCAAAAATTTCTGAATATGAGACATGGGCTTTGTTAATATACAGTGGTGGAAAAAAGTTTTCGGACACCCCATGCATTTGTGAAATATTGCATTAAGAATCACTCTTAGGTCTTCAAGTGCAGAGTTTTAGTACAGTCACAGCCAAAATACTAAATAAATCCTAAAAAAGCCATTAAAAACTTAAAATTGATTGGTTCCATAAAAATACATAAGAAATTTTGAGTATTGGGTCATTTTGGTACCAGTGATGAAGGTCGTTCTTTTTATTAAAAGACACAATTTTTGTTGCCAAGCTTCGTGTCTACATAAAGCCAGCACATTTGAAAGTTCTTCAGACACAAAAATGGCTAAAACAAGGAACCTAACGCAGGAAACACGCCTGAAGATAAAGATTCTCAGCCAGGAAGGGTACAGCTGCCGCCAGATAGCCAGGAAGTGCAGATGCAGTCCTTCAGCAGTTGGATACACTCTGCAGAAATACAGATGAACCAACAGCTTGGAAGACAAACCAAGATCTGGGCATCCAAGGGTTTTTTCAGCAAGAAATGACCGCATCCTGATCCGCATGTGCAGGCAAAACCGCTGAATGACATCACAGGAGCTTCAGCAGCAGTGGTCAAACCAAACTGGTGTCCAGTGTTTCACCCGCACTGTACGTCACCGACTTTTAGATCATGGCTTAAGGTCCTACAAGGCTATCAAGAAGCCCCTGATCAATGAGAGACAGAGGTTAGCCCAGCGTCGTTGGGCCCAGGCACACAAGAACTGGACAGCCAGGAATTGGAAGAAGATTTTGTGGTCAGATGAGTCCAGTTTCCAGCTTTATTTTCCTCCTACTAATGTGAGGGTACGCAGAAGGCCAGGCGAAGCATTATCTCCAGCATGTACAGTACCTACTGTCAAGCATGGTGGAGGCAGTATCATGGTTTGGGGATGCATGAGTGCTGCTGGTGTTGGTCATCTCACTGTCTGTGATGGCACATTGAACTCTACCAAGTATTGTACCATTCTTGAAACCCACATGCTCCCTTCTGCGCGTGCACTGTTCCGTCGAGGTAAAAACTGGATGTTTCAACAAGATAATGCCCCTTGCCACACATCCAAGGCAGGTAGAACTTGGCTGCAGGAGCACAGTATCCAGGTCTTAGAGTGGCCAGCTCAATCCCCGGACATGAGCCCCATTGAAAATCTGTGGTGGATTATCAAAAGGTCTGTTTCAAAGCATAAACCAAAGAATTTAGAAGAATTAAAAGCAGTAATTCAAGACGAATGGGACAAGATTACCCCTCAACAGTGTGAAAGGCTCGTGGGGAACATGCCAGCCAGGATTAGAGCTCTACTACGTGCCAATGGCAGGACTACTAAATATTAATTTGATGATGTGATGGTTTATTTATTTTTTGTTCAGTTTTGAACACATTCTCTGTTATTTGTTGACTTTGATACCGACAATGTTGAGAAGTGACATATTGAGAAGTGACATATTGAAACTGTCAAGAATTTAGTTTTGTTAGTTTTTCTTGTAAACAATAAACAAAAAAATATAATATGTATTTGTTTGTATCTGTCTAATGCAGCCACACCTTTTGAAACACAAAAAAGATTTTTCCACAAATATTTCATGATAATATTTGAGATTGTGTAAAATTTTAAGGGTGTCCGAAAACTTTTTTCCACCACTGTACTAAACCGCCCCAAAATGCATTGCTTCTCCGTAGGCTGTCCAATGGTGAACTGCTAGGCAGACACATAATTGCCCATTGGATAAAATAATTTTGTATGCCGTTAAGGTATAGTTAAAGGGAAACACTACCTAAATTAAGAATTTCATTATGTTATTTCCATGGCCTAGGAAAGGTTAATCAACATCTGTGAACATGAGCTACTCTCTCTCAAAACAAGAAACCAAAGAGATAAGTCACAAAAAGTTTGTTTTCTTTTTTTATACCCAAATGAGCTTTATTTTGTTGTAGTGTTCTCAGTTCTGAAACAGAAAATGTTCCCATATACTCAGAACATTCCCTTGGGGGCTCTCTCTGTCATCTATAACATCTTTCCTTATTGTCTGTGGAGCACCTCCAGACTTTATACCCTATGACATCACAAATTTAAAATGCAGCACTCTAGTTTGTGGATTTGAGAGATATTTGTTCATGTTTACTTATATTTCGGGACTGTTTTAGACTATAGGGATAATGTGTAGCCTATAAATTTTGAATATGCCATCACCTAGTTTCCCTTTAAGACGAAAAAACGAGGGTGGTCACATACATAATGTGTTGTAGAAAACATAACTTATCATTCACACACCTCCCTATTAAAGGCTACAGCCAGTGAGCAATGGCAGCACGTATTTTCGAAGTGAAATGGTGGAGTCAAATGTCTGTTTTAATTAGTGTTACAGTAACGTTAGGCACATGTCGCTATGTCGATTCAGTTAAAATTAATGTTACAATCGTAGCATGGCTTAATGTCCGGAGCTTGAGTTATTAGCGGCTCTGTCCCAGCAATGGGTCAGACGTTACGGTTGTGTTAGGTGAGTAGCCCGGCAGCCCAGCTAACATTTGCAATTAGCATTGTAAAATGTAGCCCGGCGGGCAGCCTGGCGGGCTGTGTTTAGCTATTTCCCTGCCTACTTCAATGATGATGGTACCTGTAATAAATGCAATATATTTGCTGAGATGGAGGCGAGGCTCAGTGACTAGAAGAGCTGGTAGAAGCGCTCCATAGCTGTAAGTTACTCCAGTAGCCGTAGTAGCTCTAGTGCTAACTCCAGGAGCTAACGCTAACGTCCCAACTCATGCGTGCCAGAGCCGTGGCAGGCTCACGGGCTCACGGAGAAGAGTAGGAACATTAGCGTGGCAGTCGACTAGTGCTAATGCTAACGTCCCTACTCTTCTCCGTGAGCCTGGCGGGCTCGCGAACTCGTGGCTCCAGCTCACGGAGAAGAGTAGGGACGTTAGCGTGGCAGCCGACTAGTGCTAACGCTAACAGGAAAGCAGGGAAATAGCTAAACACAGCAGAGACCGAGAGTGAGTGAAAGACATCGCTAACTGCTAAACTAAGCCAAACTAAGTTGGCTGTTTAGGTTTAATTTCCTCACCCCTGTGGCGAGTGAATCTGCCTGTAGTGAAACCGGGGCTAACCGGTGCTTCCTCCTCAGGCTCCACATCACTCAGCTGCCAGCACAGGCAGTTAGCCTCCGCTAGCTTCCCAGCTAACGTTAGCCCCTGCTCTCCGTTTGGATCCAACCGGAGCACTGAGCCCTGGTTTGTTATTCAGGTTAATGTGGGACGAAGCAGCGGGTATATTGGGCAGCTGAGTGAAGTGGAGCCTGCGGAAGAAACACTGGGACCGTCTGGATGTAAAAGTCCGTGGAGATGCTGCGGTGCTCGACTGCACAGATGAGGCGAGTGGGGTGGGGGATGGAGAGTAGAGGTAGAGGGAGGTGTGGCTCATGACACACTTTGTTTTGGTCTACAGGCAGTGCACAACAGCAAACCTAGCGGTGAAACGATTTCACTTTTTGCCCCTTTAAGTTTACAAAATTGGATATTTCCCAGTCTGACATGCTTACTACCAACTCCAAAACGCATATATCCATATAATAGTTGACAGTGTGTTTAATGTATTGTTAGGTTTATTAGTGCAGTCCAATTTAGTAAATCCTTTTGAAACTTTAATAGCTTGGGCGGAATTTAGGAGGGAAAGACTTTACACAGAGAGTAATGAATTTAGGAATAGCTGGTGCAACCCAGTTCAGATATTTCATAATGTTTCCTCTCTCTTTGAATTCCCCTGTGCCAAGTCTCTAATTCACCAAAAGTTTAGCCTATTGCAGCTTTTTTTGGTAATTAACAGTGATGCCCTCTCTTTCTTTTCATCACTAACAACATGAGACTGTAGCAGCATAAAAAGAGCAGGCTGATTTAGAGTACAAGGAATGTTAAAGAAGAAGAAGCATTAACAAGAACACAGATAACTAATTTGTGTCCCCCCACATGTTCCCTAATTAGGACAAATCCTTCTCTTCCACACACACACACACACACACACACACACACCCTTCTCTGTATTCTGGGCAGACACACACAGACCTCACTCGGACAGATGTTAGGAGACAGGTTACTGATGTACTGTACACGAGGGCGTGTGCGTGTGTGTCTACAGTACTGAGGATTGTATTGAGGAGATCAAGGGTCTGGTTCTGCATCACAGGAGATGCACTCTGATTAGATCCTGAGGGACGAACTGCTATCTGCTGCACTGGGCCAGAGGTCAGTACACACACACCCACCCATAGATGCACATAGCATGTTAACATAGGTCAGTAATCCACATACAATAGGCTCTGCAATAGTTTCTTCGCTCTGAACTGGAATAGCTATGACATAACTATGAAATCTGAAGGATGTGAATTTGTATGCCTGGCTTTGTGTGAACAGATGCCATTAAAGCAGCTGAGTATTTCAGGGAGGCTGACAAGGCGACTGTCCTTGCACTGTCTGTCTGACTCTGAAATCAGTGTGATAACAACAAAGCAAAGAAAAATTAAACCATGCTTCATTGAACGGTCCAAAACATTATTATTATTATTTAGGCATTACAAAACTTACATTTCCTATCAAAAGAGAACCTTGAAATCTTTTGAAAAATCTTTCCTCTGCACAATTATTGTTTTCATCTTTTGTTCAGGAGAGATATTTATTGATTCAGTCTTTTTTCGTCTTCTTTTCATCCCAGCATTTTATCCTTTACTCTGTTATTATGTTTTGTTGACTGATTTTCTCAACATAAAAAAGCACACACTAATAATTATGGGCTATGGACAGACAGAGATAGGCATAAAAGAATAACTTTGGGTGTGTTGGACAAATGGTTGGGAGGGATTGTTTACAAGTCACTCAATATGTCTGAATGATTTCAATAAAGAAAAGGAGGGAAGAGTGTGTGTGTGGGGGGGTGGGGCGGTGGGTGATGAGGGTGCATTTGATGAATCATGGAGTCTGGTTTTAGCCGTATAAACGTCATTTTCTGCAGATTGCGATCACAATGTTGTCAAATTGCCCTTGAACAAAACACCATTCAGGGCAATAAATATCCACGTTAGAGCGTCAACTAAAATGGCTTAATCATGATTGGATAGGTAGAGGAAGTGAGCAATAGGGGATGGTAGTGATGGTGCTCGTTGCACAGGTCTGTTTTATTGCTTCAAAGTTGACAGCATAGTTTTAAAATAGAAAGCCATCTGAGAGAGCGACCTCCCAGGTCAGAACAATTGAGGACGGGCAGAGTGACAGAACATCCCGCTTCTACAGATGCTTCACCAGCAAACACATGATGTAACTCGGTGTAAGACTAGAGAGTGGAGGGAAGACAGAGAGAGAGAGAGAGAGAGGGGACAGAGGCTGAATGCAGGGAGGTTATAAAATACATTTCTTAGTTTGAGCCATATTTTTAAGAAAAAATAAAGACAGAAAAAATAGGGAGGGGTTAGTAAGCATGCTGAGCCAGCTGTCCTCTCAAACCGCACCACTTAGCTGATATTAAATTCAGACACGATGACTTCATCCTGGAGCACTTAGCCACTCAGCAGTTATTACATCATCAGACTTGGAAAGGGGCCCGATGATGTCATCCCCAGAGTGCTGGAGGTGAGGACGCACACACATCCATGCACAGACTATGTACTGTAGTATAATGATATTAAAAGAGGCTTTTACCTTCGATAAAATTATCTCATGGGTGATTTTCTGTGAAACTGAGCTGTTGGATGTCACAATATTAAAATAAAATCTGAGCTTAACCTTAACTTTTTCCATTAATCCTAAAAGAGCTAAAAAGCTTTGAGTGGTAATAACCTACCTCTGAGCACACACACATCCCTGTACTACCATCTTTTAGAGGACCTTCATTTACATTATGCATTCCCGGCCCCTTACCCTAACTTCATCCATAACAACTAAACACCTAACCCCAACCCTTACCATAAGCCTATTCTAAACCTAACACTAACCTGAACCTTTAGACCAAGTCTTAACCCTCAGACAGGCCTTTGAAGAAGTGAGGACTGGCCAAAATGTCCTCACTGTGCTTGAAAAACGTTTTTCAGTCCTCACTGTGTAGCAAGTACAAGAACACACACACACACACACACACACTTAACTTCTTGTGAAATAAATACTTCACGCTCAATTTTTTTTCTCAGAACTTGCCATATTTTATAGTAAGGTACATACATTTACATTTCAGCTGTCTTTGTGCTCACAGTAAGGGGGACAAAACACCTACAGTAAACATTATGTGGCTCACATCTCTGCAGAGCTAACGCACACACATGCACCCATACACACACACTCACCTCAGCACAAGCACTCTCATATTGAAACACACACGCACGCACACGCACACACATAAATGCATCCACAATGAACTGTCCCCAGTGCACTCAGTCTGTTCCAGTCTTTTCTCAAACCACCTAATTTAGGCTTTCTTGTACTTAATAAGTAATCATATATGAAATACCACTTATACTTACAAAACATGTTCAACAAATCAACCATAAGAGTACAAAACAAGAACATAAATAAAAACAATCTACATCTTTATGAAGAAAACATTGTCGTTATAAAATAAACTTTAATAATCCACATTTTTTACAGCAATGTCAGATGTGGTTCATTCTGGTTTTCATATGTTGGACTAGATTACTATTTATAGGAGGAAGAGCTGAAGAAAGAGAAGAAGAAGAAGGAGCAGAGGAAGAAAAGAAGAAGAGTAATAGCGACATTTAAGACATTCTGCACTGCACACGGTTACAGTGACAATTGGTTGTTGCCATGGAGATGATGCTGCATGTTACCAGGTGGTTTTCGGTGACAGTCTTTGGGATCGTTTAAAGCTATGGGGTTCCCTTTGTCATGCCCCGCCCTCCCTGCTGAACCCCGATAACTTCAAAGATAAGTGATTAGGTGATTGATTGAGTGATGACATCACTTCAAATGACCCTCCCCACAACATCAAAGTCCCCTCCCCCTTGTTTCCCACACTGAAAGTCCATTGGGTACTGACTAGCAGGATGTTAAATCCTGCCCATCCTCATTCCGTCCCTCTCATTGTTGGACCAGATCGGACATGGACAACAGAATCCACCAACAACACCCTGGCGCTCTAATCCTCTGACAAAGCGTGCCACTTGGCAATCTGGCGACGCGGGTGGTCGCAGATCTCCCTCCAGTGCTCGCCAGGCGTGCCCGCCGCTGATGTGCCCAGCACCAGGCGCCCGAGGACAGTATTGGGGCAGCGTGAGTTGCCTGTGTCTGAGTCCATCAGCAGCAGCTCCACGCTGGTGTCCCTCAGCCCCTCGTCAGAGGGCAGATCAAAGACAAAGAGCTCATTGAAGACCGGGTTGGGGGAGCACTTCTTCACGTGGGTCTTTTTCTTGCAAACACGCTTCTTCCCATGGTACATGTTCACCTTGACGTACGGATCTAGAGAAGAATGACAAGAGCAGATGAGCAAAGTAAGGACAGAAGCAAAAAAAAAAAAGGCATGGTGAATATCCATCCCTGCAGCCGCTGCAGAGAGCCATATTATTCCTAAGCCAGATCAATACGGCAATCGATGGAACGGAAATGATGGATGCTGGTGATGAGGACAAAAGAGGCTGGCTGTGTAAACACTGTGTGTGTGTGTGTGTGTGTGTGTGTGTGTGTGTATGTGTGTGTGTGTGTGTGTGCGCGTGTGCATGCTTGTCACTAAAGTGCTCTCTATCACATCCTGATCAGATTACTTGAGTGCGGTGGCGGTATCATTACGGCAACTATCGCAGCATCCAAAGTAGTCTGGGCTACTTGGCAGGAAGAGGAAAATGATTGCATCCGTTAACGGTCATGTGGAGAAAGTTCATGCACATTCATTCACATTCAAGTTCATGCTTTTGTGTTTGTTTGTGTAAGCAGCGATCCCATGGACTGCATTTTGAAAGGATTTGCTGTACCTGTAGGTCCATTGTTTTCAGTCTTGGGCAGGTGGCGGGCTTTTAGGACGACCACAGTCAGAGTGTTGGTGGTGGACTGGTAACACAGGGAGAGCAGCAATTCTCCTCGGCCTGAGGACTTCTGTGGATAGACAGGGGAGAGGTGAATGGGTGTCAGGTGGTGAGAGACACAATACGGGTGGAAAATGAAACAAAATGGTGATGCAAAAAAGAGATGGCAGGTGTGAAAAGGGACTGAGAAGAAGAGACTTCCTGACATGTTTACCAGCGTCTGAACCAGACATGAACTGGCACTGAAACATATTTAAGGCAGCAGACTAAACAAGCCAAAACATGTTTCTTTCCTCACTTTTAAAATGAAAGTTCCCCTTATCCTGATCCTATTTATTGCCACAGAGGCTGATATATATGTTAATATACTGTGAATATAGTGTTGAATGAGGCTAAAATCACTGCCACTGTATTTACATCTGTCCTTCACAATTTCTTTCACAATTTAACAAGTTTTACCAGGTGAAATTAAGAAAAGAAAAAATACACGCAGTAGCAGCTAAAAGGGTGTGACTATTGGAAAATCTGTACATTAATAATGAAGCAAATTATTAGCTACTATCAACAATCCTGTGGTGAAACCTGCAGCTGCTTGTACTGCAAATGGTGTCAGTGCTGACAATTAAATGACTGTCAACTAAATAATCACCACCTGCTTATGGCTTGTGTTATACGCTAACCAGCACAAATGTGTGATTGAGAAGCTCCCTACTCTGCATTTGCAATACAAACACATACACACACACACACACACACACACACACACACACACACATCCATGTCTGTGTCCACACCCAAGAGAGCTGACACCTCGGATGCTGTGATCACACTTAACGGGATGTTGCGCCTCAGCTCATTGTTGCCATGGCAATAAGAAGTAGCACACAGACAAAGACAACTTCTACCACTGACCCGATGTTTAGGTCTCTGAAAATACAGGTGTGTTTCTATATCGCTCCTCTTTGGTCACGGCATATTCATTAAAGATGAAAGAAGTAGTGACTACACTTGAAAATATATGCTATGCTTAATTTAATGTTTTTGTCATCCTCCAGGGTGAAAACAGGGCGATGGCAATGCTGCTTGAGACATGCTGGATTGATTCCCCTAAGTGCTGTGTGCTCATGCATGCACAGTCACCCACACATACCCACACAAAGCAGTGAGACATAATCTATGCCATGCAGACAAAGAGAGCCACCACCCTGTTAGCAAAAGGCTGCTTCTAATCTGATAGAACAAGGGAGACGGCTCGTACTGAGAAAATTCAGCCAAAAAACAAGTCTCATGCTGATATGAAATACTAGATGGAATTATGAATAAACTATTCCGTTTGATTCTGTCTTTGCATTCTGTAAAGCCCTTTTGTCAACCCCTCAAAAGGGTTGTTTGCACCATTATTTGCACATAAAGTGGTGCCAGTCTCTTTGTATAAAGAGAACACTTTAAATAAGGACAGTTGGTACACAGTAAAGAACTATAGTTAAAGAGGCCAAGCCGCTCTCTCTTTTCACCTGCCAACATAAAATTACAAAAAAGAATCCAGAAGACGAATCCCACTGCGAAGCAATATCACAGATTCTAAAACTAATTTTCTATTGATCGAACTAAAAAGCGTTCAGACACAGCAGACTCCTCCCTACAGCTTTATGAGATTTGTCCCTCCTGAGACCCAAATGAGAAATGGAATTGAAAAAAATATGGTTACTCTCCGCTTGGAGAGAGCCAGCAGAACATGGTTGAGGAAATATTATCCTCTTGATGATGAAAATACAGAGAGAGCTCTGCTGAGGGGGAATGAACCTTTTATATATCTCAGAATCTGAGCTGCATTTCCAGGCACTTCTCTGGAGCACTATATCGTATCAGAGATGTTTAGAGATATTACAGATAGTTCACAATCCTCCTGGGAAGGTACAAATGTGTGCGAACTCATCCTTTGCCACGTGGTAGGCACAGTGCTCCCATTAGAGCTCTGTGGAGTACAATATAAGCCCACAAATTTATCATTACATTGATATCATCTTACATTCCACCTGCAAATGGACAAATGCTCATGTACAGCCAGGCTATCGAGTTCAAATCTATAGAGCGCTGCTGTATACAATACCACAGACCTATGATAAGGATAGACATATCATTTTACAATCCATCGTTTACATTCACCAGTACATTGAATGGAATGAAGCCAAGCCTGCTGCGAAGTTTAATCCAGTGCATTTCCAAGAAATATACAGTATCATAGGTGTCACAATACTACAACACAGTACGCCAGCCCACAGCTCAACAAATGGTTCTGATGACACAGTACATGACGGTCCTCTAAAAGGAAAAATGTCCTCCTGGAAATGAGCTAAAGTATATTTGCGGTTCTTACAGTTGCCAGGAACAGCCAGTCTGGAGCAGAAATCTATTGACCACCAGCCCATTGATCCATAATGGTGTGGTGTGGGTATCACTCCATCTATTCAATACACTACTGGGAACGTAAAAATGGCCATTTGATTCCCTTTGAAACTGTCCATCTCTGCATTACTGTTTTAATTCCCTGATGCTGTTCGGATGTAAAGATCTTCACTAAATTAAACATAAATTAAGTTTAATTAACTGTATAATTGATTATGCAATGATCTATGCCTTGTTTGCTACGTGGTAGAGGAAACATGTCATATCATATCTATTTCCGCTGTTAAATGCATTGATCACATAAACAACATTTTTTAAGGATTTCAGACGAAGCAGCTCTTTGGCAATATGGTTAATTATGTAAAACTGAAACAAAAACTGGTAACGCAAATTTAAGAAAGAAACAGCAAAGGCGGTCACACATCCAAACTCACAGCAGTCCATCTAGAAACATCACCAGACGTCAGTATCAGCTTTCAAATCCATAATGGTGCAACAGATCTTGGTGTCGTCTCCACAGAGGGATACACTTCCTATCTGCCTCCTCCATTGGCTTCATTTAACATTATTCTAAAGTAGCTAGTGATGAAAGTGAATTACTCGGGGCATTTGCAAAATATATTGCTCAGATTGAAATTTAACACTTTATTCAAGGTGCAGATTATACCATTGGAGTAAATTAAAACTTGAGAATGTGGTTTCCAGAAATATAATGTGATGTATTTCCATTTAGGTGAGTAAAAGAAAGTTTCATAATTCGCATATATCATTGTATTTTAATAGGTAAATGGTTTTCAAGATGATTATGTGCTGATTGATGCACTGATTAATATTGTAACAGTGGAAGCACTCTAGCACTTTCCTTATGATGAGAGAAATGATGAGTCATTATTGGAGCCGATTTGTATTTTGAAGTGATTTTGTATTCTGTTTGACTGATACATAAAATAAATGTGTTGCAAAGAAAACTGATTAAAAAAGACAAAAAAATAAAGAAATAATCATGAATTTAAAAAGGTTCAAACATCCTAATTGTTTCACATCTTACCTTGACATTCTTCTTGATGATCTCTCGGCTCATCAGGACACGCCCTTCTGATAAGTCGATCCCAGACAAGGGTACGAGGGTCTCTCCGATGACCTCATCACGTGAGAACCTATCAAAGCTCAGCACCATGAAGTGAAGGGCCAGCTCTGACACTCGGGCCAGCGGGATCCCGTAGAAGCTGAAGGTTTCGTCAAAGGCAGGGTCCAGAGTCTTCCTCAGGACTCTGGTCTTCACTCTGTGCTTTTTCTCTGGAAGCAGGGTCAGTTTGATGTAAGGGTCAGAGGTCAGCGACTGTTCATCAGTTGGGGTCAGGCCATGGGCTTCCTGTATCCAAAGTCAAATCAATCAATCAAGACTGTGTCAAGCCTTAAATTCAAAATTCTATCAAAAAACTGATTGTAAACATATACAGTACCTTGATATGGACAATGAATGCCTTCCTCTCTGGCTGGTACTCCAGGGAGAAGTGGAGGGTTCCTAGCCCGCCCTCCCTTTCTTCTCCCTGGGGCTTGTCCACAGCGGGAGTGGGCGCCTGGCTGGAGAGGGTGCTGGATGGTGAAGGGAGGTCACGGCGGTCCATCACCCCAGGTTGAGTGAACCCTGCGTGGGGAGAAGGCAGCTCCAGGTCCGGGGAGCTGCGCACCTTCTGGTGGTGGTGATGAAATGGTTTGGTGGTGAAGTTGCCATTCAGATCCCGTTTCTCCAGATCCAGATGTAGAGCCGGTCTGGAACCATTTGGGCTTGCCGTCAGTTTACCGGTTCCAGATGGACTCATTGGTGACACAGTGTGGCAGTTTCCATTAACATCAGTTTTACTGGTGTCGTTACTTGTCGTGGTGGCAGGAGCAGCAAACTTCTTCTTGCCGCTGAGGCTCTCCGGGTAGATGTCGACCCCTTTGAGCATGTGCACAAACTTGTAGGGAGGTGTCTTCTGGGATTTGGTGTTCTTGCGCTGGCAACAGATCCATGCAAAGGCTGACACAGTGAAGACAAGGCCGAAGACACTCACCACAGCAACACCTACTGGCACTGCCACTATAGAGGGGAACAGAGATGTAACTTTCATTAGCATTGTCTGACCACACACCCTGACAAATACTGTAGAACAGGCATCAGTAAAACAATTCACCCCAACAGATTTTATTGTTGAATTCAGGCAACTGAATCCATTTTGTGTGTCTGACTGACGCAGGCTGCTGTCTTGACTCAGAGGGAGATGAAAACAACGCAATCTGTTCAACCCTGATGAAATATAATCTGTACTGTGTGCATATTCCAAACATGGCTACAGTAAATCAACAGGAAACAGCTGGTGTAAGTAATGAACTGCTGGGAAAACCACCTAACGTCATTATGCGACTGGCTGATTTCTTGACAAGAGGTTTATAAAAAAATGACTGAACTCAGAAGCAAAACATCGAAAAGTAAAAAGACCTCAGCAACAGTACAAACATTAGAAATAAGTGTACGTTTTGACAAAACAGGCCAAAAATTTGTGATACGCCCCGTGTATCATTCATACTCCTAAAGCAGGGAAAGATTGTGCTCAAAGTCAGTGATACTGACTTCAACAATAACATCACTTTAGGGACCTAGCTCCTTTCAATGGTACTTTTGTCTTCTGTAGTACCACTAAAACGTTACTATAGAGACACATTACTGGCATATTTTTCCTCTTGGTGTCTGAGTTCTTTGTTTTGTGCCGTTGAACTGTGACTCAACAACAATCACGCTGCCTTCTCATGCAGTCAGAGTTAATAGGTCTATTTCAGTGGAGGAAAACGCACACCAGTCCCTGCAGTTAAGAGGGCGGCCCAGTGGAAAAGCACTCAGGTTAACACCCATACAAAGAGAGATGGAGACAGGGGTGAGGGTGGGGGTGGGGGATATTTACCCCTGTATCTTTTTCATCTGGTCAAATCTACCTCGATGATCAGTTTTTGATCATAGATTTATAATTTCTCATACAACAGCCTTGTTGCCTGTGTGATTCTGAGAGGGTCTCATATGAACACACAGCAAAAAAGTATGTTAACAATATGCAACTACTTATTTCCCTGTCATTTACTGATAAGGCTTTACAGGTAAATGGTGATGTCTTAGGAGTTTGCTGCCATTTCTGATCACACAAGCCTTTATGTAATTTATGTTTCTGTGTATTTTTTAAAGGTTACAATGCCTATACACTCATTTCAAGTGTATATACCTTAGAAATAGAATTATTAGTAATATTTCTATAATATATACTGTTAACTAGTTCCTTTCTGTGATAGTTGTGGGCATAGGATCAATTCATGTACCACCTGTCAGTAAGGAGGGACAGTAAGCTCATTTCAATTTGAGAACAGCACTTGTACACGCTGATTCCTTCCTTCTATTGTCATTAATATTTCAGCCTAACGTCCTGGGTGGAGTGGCTTTCAAGGCAACAACAACAACAACAGGCAGATGGATGTGGCAACGGGAGGGCGGTGAGAGAGAGAGCTGCTGAAGCGAGGGGGAAATAAAGCAAACAAACAGGTGCTTTCCATGCTTCCTCTGTGCTATAGTAACACCCACTCGAATCCATTAATAAGTAATAAACATAAATCAACTTTGCTTGTATCAGTATCTCAAAACATGTGTCTCCACCTTCCTGTTTGGTTAGTTTGTCTGATCCGTACTGTAGCTGTCGCCCTGGAGCTAGCTGCAAAATGGAGGCGGGAGGTCTCCCCAAACACGTTGTTCCACACTGGAGGAGTATTTTTTCATAGAATACTCTAACATAACTGTACTGTTATTATTTTTTGGCAATAATTTAGAATACATTTAAATGACTCTCATAAGCTTTTTTTGCCAATTTGTATCTTTAATTTAAAGGTATTGGTGACTAATAACGATGGGTAATACTTTTTGAGACGAGTCACGTTTAATGAGAAACTCACTTTCTGAAGATTAACAAGATACAAGGCTACCACCAACATCCTCACACATTCAGTCATCTGTAATGAGTCAAAGCCTCACACTCACCGAGCTGAGCTCCGTCTTCCAGCATTGGAGCCATGTTCTCTGTCCGAGGTGCTGAAACAGCCACACACAGCTCTCTCCTCTGCGGTCAACGCGCTGTGCCGATGGATGACGAGGCGCACTGTATCTCCACAATATCTCGGGCTTTGATTATGTTGAATAATGTAAAGGCTTTTGTACGGCTTCAATAATTCAAAAAAAGCAGTCCCAGAGAGAAGGATGGAGGGATGCTCTGTCTTCGCCCTGCTGCTGTTACTCTGCGATGCGTGAGTGTGTCTCAGAGGCGGCAACACCCCGTTTCTTTTCCCTCCCTCACTCTCTCCCTCTCTCCTTGTTTCCTCAGTCTCTCTCTCCCTCCGTTCGCAAACTCCCCCCTCCCATGTCTCCCTCCCTCCCTGCCGGTAACGCTGAGCTCATCAGTGCTGACGCAGTAGTGACGGAGGCTGGCTGTGAAATCAGGACCCCCGGAGTAGCAGCACAACAGGGCTGCCAATTTCCCTGATTGATTGTTAGGGAATGGACGGTCTTAGTCTGTATCTCTCTCCTGTGTGAATGTGTGTGTGTATGTGTGTTATTTCTCAGTAAGACTGTTGAATGGATGTAGCCCTGTCATTCATTAAAGTAAGTGGTAATTTGCCTGATAGGTTTGTATGCAGTGAAGTTTTCCTCTGATATAGATTGATAGTAATTACAGTAACAGGTCAGTTAAGTACAACCAATTCATTTAGTAGTCTACTGTGTATACTATGCCTTATAGTACAATTCATTATACATATACTTCCGAAATACTGCAAATTAACAGTGACTGGACTCACAGGCCAATGAAGGACAACCCCTCAGGACTAATGACATCATGAGGATCACTGTGTCCTCATTTGCACTGAAGCTGAAGTTTGCTTGCACAATTAAGAACAGGTGACAGAAAACTTCACTGTTTTTCATACAGTGTTGATCCAGGGACACCCCCATGGAGGGGCCACCCCCCATATCCTGATACATTAGCTCCACAATTTGAGGCCTACATCACTGTCTTTAATGAGCTATGATGCACTTGTTTATCTGGTATCTGTTGAAACTAAATGACTGTAAGTATCTAGTGTCTGGAAATGGGCTTAAAAACGCTCCAAAGTTAGGCAAAATTCCCTTGAACTCTCACCTCAGGATACCTGAATGGATTCTATGGGTACCCACCAGTCTTCCCTTAACTTTAGGATGCTCTCAGTGAATGTTTTGTTCCTTATAATCAATGCACGCCTTTAAATCAAAGCTGTATATCTGTCTTGCTAAAGAAAGAGACAACTAGCCAATTTGAAGAGCAATGAAACACCTAACACATGTATATACCATACAGATACATGACCCATTAAAAACATGATTGTTGTGGAATTCAAAATGAGTGTGTTTAGATGGACATGACTATCTAATTTGTGATCAGGGTTTTAGAGTATCCCATGTATGTGTTTGAGAATGTAAACACCATATTTCATTTATGAGAAACCTGAATATGCTAGCTGGACTACTTGTGAAGGCGGGGAATATTATTAATCAGTTTCTCTGTGCTCATGTAAACACCATATCCAGAATATGATCTTAAAACCAGTTAAAGCTTCATAAATTGGTTATTCATGTCCATGTACTGTAATCACAGTGATGGTTAACTGTACCAGTATTAGTCTATGCACATCAATTAATTAGAAATATTAACTGTAGAATATGAAAACAGTATGCAGTTCCTTAACTCTCATAGTTAAACTAGCCTATACAGTATATTTCAACCTCATAATAGAAATACTGAAATTCAGTATGGGTGTTTTTGGTTTTGGTGAGCCACCCCATGATATGGCCACCCCTATGATACATTTCTGGGGGAGCCACTGTGTTAATTCTTCATGACAGAGTGTGTGATAGAGGTTGGTATGACGTGGACAATTAAGTGATTCTGGCAACAATTAAATCGTAGGCAACTGGACTTTGATTTTGTCTAGAAGACGTTTCGCCTCTTATCCAAGCGGCTTCATCAGTTCTCAACACATCAGTCTGACTAGTCCTCATTAGTCTGACAAACAGTGGAGCAAGACTCAGGTTTTTAACCTCTGTGGAGGTGTACACCCACCACCCTCATAAGACAATACTTAGTTAGTGGAGTTTCACTGGACCATTGTTTGGGTCAGGTGAGTCACACTAGTGAACGACGGTCGTTAGGAGTGGGTGGGGCCACTGGTGAGCAACAGTCGTTAGGCATGATGTGTGGTTACCAGTGAACGACTGTCGTTGTGTTTCTTTGAGCCACTTGAGGTTAGTTTAGGGCAGTCTTTGTTGTTCAATCTCTTAGGTACAGCAGCAAGGGCCGCATTGTAAATGGAGGATAGGTGGTGTCTCAGGCCACCTCCCCTGTTTAGAGACGGTTTCTCTATTAGAGAAGCCGCTTGGATAAGAGGCGAAACGTCTTCTAGACAAAATCAAAGTCCAGTTGCCTACGATTTAATTGTTGCCAGAATGGAATTGACCTGGATAAATGAGAATATCCACAGACAATTAAGTGATATACATATTTTGTAGCATTTAAGCTGTGTGAGGACAAACAAATCAAGGACTTTGTCTTTGCTAAATAGCCTACTCTATATCTTGGATAGAGTGGTCTGGCTCCTTGAACTTTTTATTTGTGCACTCTGAAAGTTGCACTGTCCCTTATTAAAAAATAGTTTGAATAAGACAACATATGCAAGTAATGTGTTCTGCATTGCCAACAAGTTTAACTTTTGTCATAATCACATACTGACCCCTGGTGTTCATAGTAAAGAATGCATTTCCCTGAAAACAGCAAAAGCCAAAAACTCAGCAATGGTATCATTTAAGCTACTGGAGAGTAGAAGTATACATCCCGAAAACTAAACACCCAGGACACTGAGAGTCAGACCCATCAAGATGTAATCAACATCAGTTACATGACAATTCCATTTCTATAGATGGCACTTTGCAACCAAAGTATATAACTGATAATCAATTAGAAATATACAGCCATGTCCTCAGTGGAGCTCCACTAAAATCACCTAGTAAAAAGACAAAACTCCAGCAATACATAAAAAGTCTGTGGACACCATGGCGGTTGCAACAAGCACTGTTACGCCCCATAAATTAAATTTTCAGACACCTCTTCTCAAATCAACAGCAGAATAAAAAAAGCCCCAGGGCAACAGCACAGAGATGTATAAATATTGTTTTCAATTTACATAAATGATATTGCCCGAGTCTTAAATAAAGGTTTTAATTAATGTATAAACAAAATAAACTCCACAGTGGCTGCAGCCACAAACACAAACATTAAAGCAAAAAGAGGAACTGCCCAGTTTGTACACATCCCCTATTGTGTGCACCCACACACATGCAAAACAGGGGTTGATGATGTTTGCATGTGGAGAGTGATACAAGAGTTCAGTGAGCATGATGTTGAACTCACCTGTGTGAACATCATTCAGAGTCTTCAGCAGTCTGAAGTCCTCTACAGTCTGCTCTAGGTTCAATTTCTCTGCTCATTCAAAACCTGACAAATCCAGAATGAACTCATTAGGTGGATTAGCTGTATCTTACTATATAATGACGAAAACTGTCTGTCTGTGTGTGGTTTTGTCTGTTCCACGTTTTTCTCCTCACTGACTTGGTCAATCCATGTGAAATTTGGCACAGTGGTAGAGGGTCATGGGAGGATGCAAATAAAGCAATATTACATCAATTGCCCAAAGGGGGCGCTATAGCAACAGATTGAAATTGCAAAGTTTGAATGGGCATATCTCATGCCCCGTACGTCGTAGAGACATGAAACTTTCCACAGAGATGCCTCTCCTCATGAGGAACAAATGTGCCTCAAGAACCCATAACTTCCGGTCATATAGATTTTCCGCCATTTTGAATTTTCTGAAAAACACTTAAAATCGATCTCTTCCTAGGAAGTTTGACCGATCTGCATGAAACTCAGTGAACATAATCTAGGGACCAATATCTAAAGTTCCCTCTTGGCAAAAGTTGGAAAACTTACTAAAACTGAGCTTCTATAAGGCAATGAATATTGCGGAGGGCGTGGCTCATCACATAAAGGTGTATAACATCTCAAGGGTTTCTCTGATCACCACGCAACTTTGTAGACATATGACCACACATAATCTGAGGGGACCCCTCCATTATTGACCCCATCAAACAAAATGGGGGCGCTAGAGAGCTAATTTCTTATCTAGGCCTAACCGCCATATCGATTTTTACTAAATTTGGTAGATATGTAGAACAGGACGCCTCAAGGTGACTGGAGAAATTCACCTCTAATTGGCAACTGGGTGGCGCTATAACAACAGAAAAATGCTTAAAAATGGCTAAAATGTGTCCGATCACTGTGGCTCCCCCTGTGGCCGAATGTTTTTTTTGGTTGTTTTTTTTTTAATTTTTGGTATGACTAAGTCATGGTATGGTATGCTGTACATAATCACGGAAACTGTCAGTGTGTCATTCTGTCAGTCAGTCAGTCATTCTACCAGTGCGCCCCACTTTTAAGTCAATACAACATACAGTATAAACACTTTAACTATCTGCCTTTCAACGTGCTACCTCAACTACTAATGTACAGTTTTAGCCCACTAACTATCCCACTATTGGCAATGATACTACTGTACTTTCAATAAAGCAATCGTACTATCAAATTCACAAAAACTGTCTGAATACATTGCTCTTCTTAATGGGTTCAGTTGACTATTTAATCTGCAATTTCTTATGACCTGTATCCCAAACACACACCATGTGAATCTGTACGTGGGCAACTGTGCACTCAAAGGGTATGGATTAGTTGTCTCACTTCTGCAAAAACAAGTCAAAGGCCTCAAGGCCTGGTATGTGGTATGGTGGTGTACAGGCTGGCCACATCCATGGTTAATAAAATAGCTTCTGTAATATGATTAGAGATCTTATTTATAAAGTCTGTATAAACTTTGTTGTAAGAAGGTAGTCGTTACAAAAGGTTTTATATAAAAGTCTATCGATTCTGACAAGGGAGACAACAAAGAGTCCGTCTGAGCCGCCATAGGATGACCAGGGGGGTTCACTAGTGACTTGTGTATTTTAAGAAGGCTATGAAATACAGGTTGAACAGAATGTTGGCTGTAATTGTCAAATTCAGATGTGAAGATCCAATCCTTATGTTAAGCATCTTCTAAGTAGGAAAGCACAGTTTTGTGGAGCGAGTCATTCAGGTCAGACTTCGGTTTCTTGAAGAGATGTGTAAACAAATTAAACTCCACAGTGGATGCAGCCACAAACACAAACATTATAGCAAAAAGAGGAACTGCCCAGTTTGTACACATCCCTTATTGTGTGCGCACACACACACATGCAAAACAGGGGTTGTTGATGTTTTCATGTGGAGAGTGAGTGCAAGAGTTCAGTGAGCATGTTGTTGAACTCACCTGTGTGAACATCATTCAGAGTCTTCAGCAGTCTGAAGTCCACTACAATCTGCTCTAGGTTCAACTTCTCTGCTCGTTCATACATGATATAACCAGTCCACCCAACAGGCAGGTAACATGTTGATCCAACAACACGAGAAACACAAAACAATTGGAAAAAGTAAACTCTGGGACAAAAGGCTGGAAAGCTACAGACAAATAACTAGGAACTCAAACTAGGAAATAAACTTACTCTAGGAAACTAATACTCACAGGTGGAGACACAAACTAATCAATGAAAGACAGGGGGAGCACAAGAGTGAGCAGGGTGATTAGACACAGGTGGAACTGAAAAACTCATTGACACAGGTGTGAAAAACAGGTGGGAAAACACACACTATGACATGAAGTCAAGCAAGAGCAAACACATGAGGAGAAAATAACAAATCAAACATAGAAAATAAAATCCTCACTGAGCATGTAAAAACAAAGACAAACCACTAATACAACCAACTTAAAACAAAGCTAAACACAGCCTGTGTCTGCTGGTGATGCATCATCCAAGGTCACTTACAGAAGCATGCTCACAGGGTGATGCATTAAATTAGTAAGTAATTAAGGTAGATGCAACCTTTTGTTTTAAACTATGACAGGGTAACACGAAGGCTAACCACAACCCATAAGGACATGACTCTTGTTTTGATTGCATTGCTGTTCAGTTTTGTGCTGTTCATCAGCCGCCAAGACACTTGGATATTGAATGTACACAACTCATATCATTTCCAGAGTGTCAGGTCTCTGGTCAAGAGACTGAAAGACAACAACTGACAATAAAGACTGTCTAATGAAGTGAAAGAAGCAGGTTTTCTGTGGAAGATCGACAACTTTGGGGGCTTTCCATGACTCCAGCATACTTACTGTATAATATCCTTTTCTTCTACCTAATGGTTTCTTTCCTTCTCTAGTTTTTTTGTCAGTTGGTTGCAAGGCTTTTGCAAACATAAATTTCATCAGTTAAACCTTCTTATGTAATGAACATTATTTGCTGTCAGTCTGACAAAAATGATTTTCAGGAAGGCCTCCATCAGTTTCTTACATATTTTGTACTGGTTTGTCATCTAGTGTTTTTTTTTTTCTGTGGTGTAATTAAACTATTGCACATCAGTATAATATTTAGCAGAAGTGTACAACCTAAATGTATTTAATATATGGAAATTTGTGTTATCTGGTGTCTTTTTTTTTTTCAAATTCTAAAATATCACATCCAGACTTCTGATAGAGGTGTGTGTACAGCTGTGTGTAGAATAGGTGCCAGAGCTGATGAGGCTGATAGCTATGGCATCAGATTTATGTAATACATCGTAAGTGCAATACAACATGCTCAGGGGCTAAATTATATTATTTCACACGTGCGGATATTAATTGCCCATAACTATGACATTTACATAATTGTTGTCACAACATGTTCTATAAGGCCTCCAACACTTTCTTTCACAAAAGATATGCTATGCTATGCTATGCTATGCTATGCTATGCTATGCTATGCTATGCTATGATATGATATGATATGATATGATATGAAAGGTCAACTGCCTATTTCTCATGAAGTGACAGAGAAGAGGTTATCTGAGGAAGATCAAAAGCTCTGGAGTTTTCTAGGACAATAAGCATATTTATTGTGAAATATGTTTTACTACACCTGATGGTTTCTTTCTGTCTCTAATTTTTATTTATTTTATTTTTTTCAGTTGGTTGCAAGGTTTATCGATTACATTTTTCCTCAACTGGCCACAGCTGACAAAACTTTTTTACATAAATGACACTATTTGCTGTCTGTCACAGTATCACAAATTTGTTCAAATATCAACATATTTTTGTATAATTTTGTACTGAATTGTTGTCTTTTGTTTCTAATAGTACAGTATGCACCTAAACTAACAAATGTTGATATATTCCTGTTAAGTGAATCTACAGTGATGGCCTGAGGGAGCGGAGATACAAATTCGTGGAGGCAAGGCCAACACACACACACACACACACACACACACACACACACACACACGTGCAGTGGGCGAGGTGACACCAGGAGTATGTAAGGCGTGTTGTCGTGTCATCCCATCATTTTTACAGCAGCTCTCCTTTAATCTACATCACAGGTAAGATCAGAAACTTTAACTCACTGTGGTTTATGCTGTAGACTTTGCTGCTTGCTGTAGACTTAAAATATTACAATGATACACATTTAAAATTGTGTTTAATTCTTCAAACTTGAACTCACTATCAAATGGTTTATACTGTAAACATTTAAATATTACAATTTAAAAATGTTTTTACGTCTTCATTGATCCTTTATGCTGTATAATTATCATTTAGAACAGCAATGGCAGCAGCAGCCGTGGCAAGAAGCAGAGGAGTGGCTGGTGGCCTGTTCTTCCTCTTCACTCTGATGTGTCTGGTTTGCCTCGCAAGTTCACTGATTGACATGAACAAAGCGGTGAATAAATTGTTGCTTACCCTTCCTTTGCTACTGAAAACCATTTTAAAGTGATTTGCAAGTACACAACCACTATGTGTCACCACAAGCAAATTGATTGTTTAAATTCTTTTTCTTTTTTTATCTGCAGTAATTTCTGCTAATGTGCTCTATATTAGTGCTGTACATATCCCCATATGTAACTGAATGTTAATTCTCATGCTGAATTTGCAGGAAGAGATGAAGGAATACCTTCAGGAAGCACAACAAAAACTGGACAAAGTCAAGGTGAGTCAGTCAGTCAGTCAGTTTACATGTTGCTCGCACGCTCACAAAAATTGTACTGAAGTGAACAGAACATAGCAAATTGAGTCGTTGCCATGTGATGAAATTATTTGATTTTCCCCTTTAAGGCACAAAGGCACGCCGCTTCAGAGCTCATGGATGGATCTATGGGCCTCATGGACCCATTGATGGCATTTATGAAGAAAACCTCAGAAGACTTACCTGTTGACTCTCTGCCACTAGTGGAATTCATGGAAAACATCAAGAGCTTCATGGAGAAAACCAAGACCTTTGCAGATGAGCAGAATAGGGAGATAGATGCAGAAATAGAGAAAACTGAAAGGGAACTGAGAAAAATGAATGCATTTATCAATGTCCTTGAGGAGCATCAAGCTGAATTGTAACTTCCATGTCAGTCAGTGCCTCCATCTCTGATATTACATCTATTGTGTCTATTACATTTCTCTCTCTGACTGTGCAGCTTCATTTTAAGGTGTTTATACACTGGCCTTTAAATCATGAATTCCTTTTAAATGTTTGACATAAATTAGAATAAAAGTAAATTATGATTGTTTTCTTTTGCTGGTTTATTTTCACAGCTTCCTTGCAATGACAGAAATGTAGTCTAAATTCTGACATGTATTACTTGGTGATTGTACTGTACTATATGTACTATAATGTTTAGAAAATGTGCCTGAGATGTTAAGAAATGATTAAATTCATCATAGGTGGGCTACAAAAATAAATTCAATACATGGGAATTATTGTTTGATGCCTTCTTTCTTTACACTTCTAAAACATGAAGCCTGAGTTCTTTTACAAATATATCTTCTGTAAAGACAACAGCAGGCTGGTGAGTTCACCTCTCTGTTGCTTTAACAGAGAACATCTTCACTTGTGCTGCTAGATTGAAATATGATAAGGACATTTTAACATACAGCAGCTCCTCTGATTTGGATCAATGCTGATGTATTTGTAGAAATCATATATCAATCATATATAATATGTCTGTAAAAATCCAAAAGGCTCCATGTCTTTTCAACAGCAGGTTGTAGTCACCACCTCTAGGTGGCAATGTGCCCATCTCTGTCCCATTGACTCTTAAGAAAGCAATGCCATGTTTTAAGTCATTATAATTTACAGCAATGAGGTAATCACAGTCATTTCTTCGGATAGGGCTGTTGTGTTGACAGATGGGTTGTTTGTTTTTTGTGCAATTCTCGATAAGGACAGGGCTGAGTAGTGTCTGGATGGGCTGTGCATATGCAGGTCTATTATTACCTCTGAAATCAGCATGTACCAAGAGGGGAGGGTCTTGAAAGACAGAAGATAGGTCTGTATCGGACTGTAGGATGTGTCGGTGCTTTTTCAAGACTGACTTAATATGTGAGTTGAGAGAATATGTGGTCATGTATGTGACGGAGAACTTCCTGCAGAATTTTTTTGTAAGATTGCTGGGAGAGGATTTCAGCTTTATATTTGTCTGCCTCTTGACACAAATGGTTCCTCTCTTCACAGCAGGTTTAGTTACCACAACTCTGGAATTCATTAGCTCTCTCAAAGCTAGATAGGCTCTGAGAGACATGGGGAGATGGAAAAGTAGTTTTCATAATGTCATGTGCAACTATTTTGCACTATTTTCACACACAAACAGTCACCACACAAATAACAAATGAACTAAAAGTCTGAGGAAGAGCTTTGTGCTGGAAACATCACACAGCAAAACAAGAGGTATTTGATCTGGCTCCATTTTGCATTAAATTAGTAAGTAATTAAGGTAGATGCAACCGTTTGTTTTAAACTATGACAGGGGAACACAAAGGCTAACCACAACCCATAAAGACGTGACCCATCATTTGATTGCATTGCTGTTCAGTTTTGTGCTGTTCATGAGCTGTTAACCACAGCCTGGGAGCAGAACAGCCGTCAAGGCAGACACTTGGACAGCGAATGTACACAAGTCATATAATTTCCACAGTGTCAGCTGAGTGCGGAGTGTCAGGTCTCTGGTCAGGTAACTGAAAGAGAACCAAAAGACTTTGTAATGAAGTGAAAGAATTGTATAATATCCTTTTCTTCCACCGAATGTTATTTTTTCCTTCTGTAGTTTTATTCCAGTTGGTTGCAAGGCTTTTGCAAACATAAATTTCATCAGTTAAACTTTCTTTTCTAATTTACACAATTTGTTGTCAGTCTGACAAAAAAATATTTTCAATAAGGCCTCCATATTTTCAATAAGGCCTCACATTTGTAATGTACATATTGTATTCCTCTGTGTTGAACAGTTTGTCTTACATATTTTGTACTGGCTTGTCATGTGTATTTTTTTCGGTGGTGTAATTAAACTATTGCACATCAGTATAATATTTAGCAGAAGTGTACAACCTAAATGTATTTAATATATGGAAATTTGTGTATATGATGGCTTTTTTTTTTTCAAATTCTAAAATATCACATCCAGACTTCTGATAGAGGTGTGTGTACAGCTGTGTGTAGAATAGGTGCCAGAGCTGATGAGGCTTATAGCTATGGCATCAGATTTATGTAATACATCGTAAGTGCAATACAACATGCTCAGGGGCAAATTATATTATTTCACACGTGCGGATAGTAACTGCCCATAACTATGACACTTCCACTGTCATGTTTCTGGTTTCCGATTGTTGCACAAAGTAACAATGTTTGTGTGAAATATTTTGTACAGTTTGCAGTGATCTGTTGTCTAGGAGTTGGCAGCAACATCAACTGATGTTTGTATTTTCCTATAAAGTGAAACTGTCACATACTATTTCTGTGAAAGTAAAACCTTAGAGGGAATGTCAGGTACGTACAAAGAATAACCTGCTCTGCATGTAGGAACACGCTCTGATCAACAAGTACAATTGCAAAACACACCAGAAACATTTGATATGAAAGGTCAAGTGAGAACAACTGACTATTTCTCATGAAGTGAATCATTTTCAGCTTTACATTTGTAATTTACTGGACAACATATTTTTGTATACTTTTGTATTTGGGGGGTATTCCATCAGCGTAGCTAAGAATATCCAGACTAAGGTGTAATCTTGAAGTTTGACTAAATGCCAAGTCCCAGTCTAGCTCCCACCCGTTCCATCAAGTGAAATCAGCTGGCTCCAACTGACGCTAATTCAAGCCTCACCTGTTAAGCCTCAACTCATGCACGAGCCCAGGGAAAATAAAAAGCCCACACTAGTCGAGTGTCGAAAATGTTGCGAAATATCAAAAAGCAAAGGAGAGGAGCGAGCGGAGGCTTTTTCTACGGCGGAGTAAATGCTCCTTATGGAAGTGTATGAGGACTATAAGGACATAATTAAGAAAAAGGCAATACTGCAGCAATTAATAAAGCAAGGGAGGTGGCGTGGCGGAATATTGCCGATAGGCTAAATGCGTAAGTGACAAAGAAAATTCAGCATTTCGCATCAAAGGGACAAAATATATGTAGATAAGAACACCTATTAAATCTAACAATTCAAGTATGCCTAATGAAACTCACCAAATGTGTAAATTAATATTAGTGACAGACTATTTATCACATTTATCTACTGATTCCTATGTACATTTCAGATGATGCATTTAATCAAACTATTTTATCTCAATCATTGCATTTATCACATAATTGATTGTAGATTATGACATTTTCAAAATGATCAGTTTATAGGAAATAATCACATTACATTTATCTTTTGATTGTGAAGTGAATGCAGGTGATAGTGAATCAATTATCTATTTCTCATCATTTGGGAGTCAGTTGTAAGCTCTATCTCTTATTATGTCAAAATAAGGAAAATCCCCTTAAATGTACAGAATGTGCTATAGGATGAGGAACAGACAAACCACAATGGTGTGTGTTTGGTTGCTTTGTGTCATGGTGAATTCATAAATATAAAAGATAACCATAATGTTAATGTGATCATCTCAAGCCCTATGCATGATGTATGGTGATGCTAGAAATAATCAAAATGAATAGAAAATACACCCTTTTTACCTCTCTGCAAACAGTTGCCTTACTTAGCCTCTCAGCATCACCAACACTATACAGGAGTGTACTGCTAGCAAAGAACCTCAGTGCAATACAGACTGACTGCACAGTGGTCAGAGATTGGCTGCAGCGTGTGACCTTTATAATGTGTGGTTCCAGCAAACTGCATAGATACACTATGCTTTGCCTGCTGAAGCGGTACCTCTCCCACAGATAGGAGTCTGTCTGTATCAATGGGTTGGTCCTGTCCTGGAAGACCCTTGGGGCTGGTGGTGGTTGGAAGGCCCTCTGAACAATGTGGGCCTCCTCATCAACAGGATCCTCAATGAAGGGGCATGCCATTATTTCCTAATTTACTCTCTCTTGCTCTGTCTCTGTGTCTCTCTGGGTGTGTCCCTCTCCTTCTCTGGCCGTTGTCAGTTGACCTTAATTGGCTGTGAATTTGCTAGCCAATTGGAAACACAGTGGGGTGGGGATGGGAGGGCAATCACATGTTCATGTACAATCTTTTTTTTAATGACTCAGTTTCATTTTATTATAGTTTTGTTTTTATTAGTTTGATTTTGGCTTTACTGTTGTAAGTGTATTTTTTAATTATCTTATTTTTATTACATTTGAATTTGTTTTTTATTTTTTTTATTAATTGTGTTATATATTTTATGATCTACATATCATATCATTACATGACAGCTGTGAGTGTGTAAAGCACTGGCAGAACTGTCTTAGGTGTCTGTTCTTGTCTATTGAACATTTTTTGATCATAGAAGGAGCTAATCCTCACCTGAATCCTGCTACAGACCAGGATTGCCTGGCAACATAATTTACCATGGTCACTAGGCTGGGGTTCAGGTTAACCACCTTGATGAAATGGAGTTGTGGCTCAGGTTGATGGAACGGAAACCATGGTTTCCATTGTTACCAATGTGAGGCTAATCTTAGCCACTTTGATGGAACAGAGCTCTGACTCACATTAGCCAGACTTGGCCATTTAAGCCTGGATTTGTCTTTAGCCTGCTTGATGGAATAGCCCCCAGGAGTTGATGTTTTCATGTGGAGAGTGCAAGAGTTCAATGAGCATGTTGTTGAACTCACCTGTGTGAACATCATTCAGAGTCTTCAGCAGTCTGAAGTCCTCTACACTCTGTTCTAGGTTCAACTTCTCTGCTCGTTCATACATGGTATAACCAGTCCACCCAACAGGCAGTTAACATGTTGATCCAACAACACGAGAAACACAAAACAATTGGAAAAAAGTAAACTCTGGGACAAAAGGCTAGAGAGGTAAAGACAAAGCACAAGAGGGAGCAGGGTGATTAAACACGTGTAACTGAAAAACTCATTGACATACAGATGTGGTGGAAACCAGGTGGGAAAACACACAAAGACAGGAAGTCAAGCAAGAGCAAACACATGAGGAGAAAATAACAAAATAGAAAACTATAAACATAATTAACTGAATGCAACTGAGAAAAACTAAAACCTCAAACCTAGAAAATAAAATCCTCACTGAACATGTAAAAACAAAGACAAACCACTAATACAACCAACTTAAAACAAAGCTAAACACAGTCTGTGTCTGCTGGTGATGCAACATCCAAGGTCACTTACAAAAGCGTGCTCACCGGGTGGTGCATTAAATTACTAATCAATGAAGGTAGATGCAACTTTTTCTAAAAAAAAAAAAAAACTATGACAGGGGAACACAAAGGCTAACCACAACCCATAAAGACGTGATCCTTGATTCAGACCCAGCAACCTAGTGCATTCATTGCAATAACGGGGGATTTTAACAACACTACTCTCTCCTCCCATCTGACTGGGTTTGTTCAGTATGCGGACTGTCCCACCAGGGAGAATAAGACACTAGATTTGTTTTATGGAGATGCCAAGGACGCCTACAGTGCCTCTGCCCTACCACTTCTTGGCAGATCAGATCATAATCTGGTCTCTCTTCAGCCTACATACAAACCCTCTTTAAAGTTGCCTGTTACCACCCGCTCAGTCAGGAAGAGGTCCCGTAACTATGACACGTCCACTGTCATGTTTCTGGTTTCCTACTGTTGCACAAAATAACAATGTTTGTATGAAATATTTTGTACAGTTTGCAGTGATCTGTTGTCTAGGAGTTGGCAGCGACATCAACTGATGTTTGTATTTTCCTATAAAGTGAAACTGTCACATACTATTTCTGTGAAAGTAAAACCTTAGAGGGAATGTCAGGTACGTACAAAGAATAACCTGTTCTGCATGTAGGAACACGCTCTGATCAACAAGTACAATTGCAAAAGACACCAGGAACATTTGATATGAAAGGTCAAGTGAGAACAACTGACTGTTTCTCATGAAGTGAATCAGTTTCAGTTTTACATTTGTAATTTACTGGACGACATAGTTTTGTATAGTACACACACACACACACACACACAGAGTTGAGATGTGCAGTGGGCGAGGTGACACCAGGAGTATATAAGGCATGTTGTGGTGTCATCCCATCATTTTTACAGCAGCTCTCCTTTAATTTACATCACAGGTAAGATCAGAAACTTTAACTCACTGTGATTTATGCTGTAGACTTTGCTGCTTGCTGTAGACTTAAAATATTACAATGATACACATTTAAAATTGTGTTTAATTCTTCATTTAATGTTTATGCTGTATAATTATCATTTAGAACAGCGATGGCAGCAGCAGCTGTGCCAAGAAGCAGAGGAGTGGCTGGTGGCCTGTTCTTCCTCTTCACTCTGATGTGTCTGGTTTGCCTCGCAAGTTCACTGATGGACAAGGACAAACTGGTGAATAAATTGTTGCTTAACCTCCCTTTGCCAATGACAACAATATCGAATTGATTTGCAAGTAAACAACTATAATGAGTCATCGTAAGAAAATTTACTGTGACAATGTTCTTATTTTTAAATTTGCAGTCGTCTGTACTAATGTGCTCTATATTAGTGCTGTTCATATCCCCATATGTAACTGAATGTTAATTCTCATGCTGAATTTGCAGGAAGAGATGAAGGAAAATCTTCAGGAAGCACAACAAAAACTGGACAAAATCAAGGTGAGTCAGTCAGTCAGTCAGTTTACATGTTGCTCACACGCTCACAAAAATTGTACTGAAGTGAACAGAACATAGCAAACTGAGTCGCTGCCATGTGATGAAATTATTTGATTTTCCCCTTTAAGGCACAAAGGCACGCCGCTTCAGAGCTCATGGATGGATCTATGGGCCTCATGGACCCATTGATGGCATTTATGAAGAAAACCTCAGAACACTTACCTGTTGACTCTCTGCCACTAGTGGAATTCATGGAAAACATCAAGAGCTTCATGGAGAAAACCAAGACCCTTGTAGATGGGATAAATAGGGAGACAGATGTAGGAATAGAGAAAACTGAAAAGGAACTGGGAAAAAGGAATAACCTGATCAAAGCCCTTGAGGAGCATCAAGCTGAATTGTAACTTCCATGTCAGTCAGTCAGTGTCTCTATCTCTGATATAACATCTATTGTGCCTGTTACATTTCTCTCTCTGATTGTGCAGCTTCATTTTAAGATGTTTATACACTGGCCTTTAAATCATGAATTCCTTTTAAATGTTTGACATAAATTAGGATAAAAATAAATCATGATGTTTCCTTTTGCTGGTTTATTTTCACAGCTTCCTTGCAATGACAGAAATGTAATACAAACTACAATGCTCAGTCCAAATTCTGATATATACTATAATACTGAGAGAATGTGCCTGGTATTTTAAGAAATGATTAAATTGAAATATTGCACATGAAATTCATCATAGGTTGCCTGAAAAAAATAAATTCAATATATGGGAATTATTACTGTTTGATGCCTTCTTCCTTAACATTTCTAAAACATGAAGCTTATACAAAAATTTCTTCTGTAAAGACAACAGCAGGCTGGTGAGTTGGCCTCTCTGTTGATTCAGAATCAGCTATGGATATTCTTTAATACAGCAGCTCCTGTGGAAATCATACACTGGATGATGATGGTTTGGACCTGGGTGTCCACCCTACAGAATCAGCTAGTTTGATGAAGGATGAAGAAATTTATTCCAAAACTTAAACTCAATATTTGCCTTGACTTTTTTTTTTCTTTTCCAGATTGAGTTAAAAGAAATGCTCTCACAGGTTATGGGCATCCATGTATCATGGGCATTTGTAATTTAATGCTCTACATATTTCTGTACAGTTTTGTATGGGTTTTTCATCTTGGTGTTTCCTGTGTGTCTCACAGTGTGTGCCAACACTAACGGATTACATTATATTCCTGTGGTTTTAAACTGCTAAATACTAGTTCTGTGGAAGTGAAGCTAGAGACACACATGGTGGACATCTGAACAAAATCTGAATAGAAATAGGAACATCAAACAAACTTGTCTTTTCTCTCATGTATGCATTTAGGAGGATCATGTCCCACACAGAGTCAGGCAGCATTTGTACAGGAGACAGACCTACTGGAAAGGAATCATCAGTGTTTTACATACCACAGTTACAGATCAATGATTATGTGAATGTTTCTTAAGTTGGTTAACACCTAACCCCATTTACCCTTTGCTGAAAATCCCTTAGACAAGAAGGAATTTGTTTTTTCCATATCATGATGGCACAGTCGATTAAGACATTTTGAAAGAGGAGTACTTGTCACAAAGGTGTATGTCACTATTAATGCTATGGCCCCCTATGAAACATGCCAAGATTCAATTTAAAGAGGCAACAGATAGGATTTGTTTTTTTTTTTTTTTAGCTTGGCGCCACTTAGCGTCAGCGGTGTTGTGTTGTACTGTCGCAACGACCACATTGACCCTGGGGATCAGAGATAATCAATAAAATGTCGGCCGTAAAGCCACCAGTATACCTCTATGTATATGTAGAATGAGAAGGTGTGTGGACACTCTACTAAATCAATGAGCAAAGAGACCGAACAACAACTATCGGATTTATCTGAAGAAAAAACAAATAGTAATGCAAATAATTATACCAGAATGCACAGTACCAGTACAAACAACTCACAGTAAATTATACCAATATGTACAGTATCAGTACAAACAACAGTAGACACAGTGGAATTATACCAATATTCACATATAAACAGTCCCGATTCTAGAATAAACGGTACTGTATTGAAACAATACGGCCCGTTGGAGCTCAAATTGAATGGGAAACAAAGTTCAGTACTCACTTAGCTGGGCATAACTTAGCTGGACAATGTCCGTCGATAGCTCCCTCCGTGAGAAGAGAACAGAAGGAAGGGAGGGGGTATTACTGTCAGAGGGCTGCCGTAGAATGGCAACGAGGGTGTCAGCCGACCAACACTCGCTACCCAGTCCCTGGTTGCGGCGATTTGCGATGCTGGCCAGCTAGGAATGAACTAGCAGCCAGTACAGTACAGCCAGGGCTGCCAACTTTTCAAAAAACCTTGGAGTGAGATTTGGTGGGGCCAATCAAAATTTTGCCACATACACTGCAATTTTTTGTATGGCCCATTCAGCGTCATTATCATACAGCAAAAACGTTTTTTTGTTGTTGTTGTTGTCATTGTTTTTAAATATACCATTTTCCATACATCAGTAGTTCTCAGTGTATTAGCCTAACTCAGAGTGTACCAATTGAACCAACTGACCCAACAGTAAGACACAAGACACAGCATGGCTCAAATTTGTGCATGTTTACTTTGGGATTCTGTATAAAAATAAAGTCATCAAATAGTAAACAGATATGCAACATCATGCAAGAAACATTTAAATAAAAATGAAAGCCCCCAAAAGCTATGTTAATGTGACATTTTTGAACATCCCCAAACTACATGCAGCTAATACCAATTTAAATTAAAAAAAAAAAAATTAAAGTTTAACCATTTATACAAACAATTCCCAAAATAGGGAGACTACTGTCAAAGTCCTTAAGATCTGTGTGCTTTGTTGTACTTGCTTGTGGCCTTTTTTGAGGCCTTGATGATTTCTGGAGAGGGCTCCCACGTGAAGCAGGACTCCAGGCCAGCCATCTTTATTGTCATTATTGATGACAGGGTTCCATCCAGAGCCAGGCTGTTCCTGGTTTTAGTCTCTCTCTCTGCATCTGCATTGGAGTGGGGTAACACCAGGACCAGCTTTGCAATGGTGGCAAGCCTCATGAACAGACTTAACCCTGTCATCTATGAAGAATGAACCAAGAACACAGTGGAAAAAAAATCTCACATTCCTTTGAAAGATGATTAAAGGTTGATAATTAATTTTGTCTAAAACAAAATGTACACACCTACTGTATATGATGCTTTATACATACATAACAAATTATTCTAACTCAAAGTACACATCAAATAAAATTTCTCCAAACACGTTTCTTGTTATTTTAGGTAGTTATTATCACGCTAATGTATGTTCAAGTGTCCATTTCCCCCGATAAGTTGGTTTTAATTCGTTATTTGATTCTATAAACACAGTCTGACCATCTCAAGCTTTTATTTTGGTACTTCTGGTGACCGGCAGTGTGAATTTGCATATTAGCTAAATATTTAGTTTCACCCAGAACATTTAGATTTAACATTTAACATTTAGATTTATATTTATATTCAACATTTAGATTTAACATTTAGATTTATATTTATATTTAGCATTTAGATTTAACATTTAGATTTATATTTAATATTTAGATTTAACATTTAGATTTAGATTTAGATTTAACATTTAGGTGCCACATTTAATATTTAGATTTAACTATTTAATAGGCTATATTTCTAAGTTAACAAATATCGCCGTAAATGTGGTAAAAGGTGACGTTAAAAAATTCACAATACTTTTTTAAACATTGTTTGAAGCTAAATGTGGCAAAAATGTTGATGTTATTTTCAGCGTGAGCCACTTTACAAACGGCACCCCATACAAGACAAGCACCAAACCGCGGAGGGAGGCCTCCTCCACGTGCGTTACAAACTTTTCTGCTTTGGGCTGGGATTCCGGAGTAAGTCAAGACGCATCACACTGAGGGATATGGACAAGAAAAACTTTATAAATACGATGCACTCCTATGCGCGTAACTGCCTGGACGACCAACTTAAGGTCATGGACAGCCTTATTGACGAGGAAGGTGAACCGACTCCGGAGCAATTACCTGAAGCTTCTAATGGGCCAAAACCGAAGAAGAACAAAAAACCGGTGAGTGATGAGCCGGAGGTCTCTGACTTGATGTCGTTAAGCATAGGCCTACTTGAGAGAATTGAGAAGAGGCAAGTTGAGTCTCTTCAGCGACTCCAATCCTTGGAAGATGCAGTAAAAAAAAAAACACTAAAACGACGAAAAGTGTCACAGACTCCCTGGAGGCTCTGTGGGGGCGGGTGGATGACATGTCTGGCCAGGTGAACACTCTCCAGGCCGAAGCTGCAACCCTGGGGAAAGCGAGCACGGAGCTCCGGGACAAATACAACGACATGGATGCTTATTCGAGACGATGGAACCTCCGAGTGGCCGGGATACCTGAGAAGATGGGGGAGGATATAAAGAAAACCATCATTGACCTGTTGAGACAAATCTCCCCCGATATTGCGAACCAGCTGGTTCTCACGGTGGATATCATGCACAGAGCGGGACCTCGCTCTGGACACGAGCGCTCCAGCCGTCGCGTCATAGTACGCTTTCTGTCACGATCTCATCGAGATAAGATCTGGAAGGATGCCAGAACTTCAGAGCTCCTTAAAGAGAGAAGAATAAAGCTCTTGGAGGACCTAACACAAGAAGCCAAGGAGTCCAGAAACCAGTTGTGGCCGCAGGTGGAGAAGGCGAGGAAAGAGGGGAAGAAAGCTGGTTTCAGAGGAGCGCACGCATATATCACAGCAAAGGACATGTACGTTACAAACTTTAGCTACCACAGGCCCGTGAGACTATAGGTCTATGTCTGTCTGATCTGCAGGCCTTAACAGCAAAGACTAAATCTGAACTCTTTATTTAGAAAAGGACTCAGTGTTCCAGGCCTATTTTCTGATGTGGCTGTTAGAAATGCTCACTTTAAATTTAAAGGCCTTTTTTTGTTTATTTCCCACATTTTCCCAAGAATATTGTGAGTTTTTTCCAGGAATATTACAGCTTTTCTGTGTTAAAATAATGCATCTTACTTCTTGAAATCTTAGTTTTCTCTCTCATGAACATTCTCTAAAAAGGAAAATGTTGGTGTTTTTTCTTTTCTTTTTTTTTCCTTGTAGAGTGACGAAACACTAAATGAAGCGGGGTAAATTCTTTTCAGTGAATGTGGTCTGATCTGATGCAGTAGCCAGCCACTGTAGTATCTGCTCTCAACCCAGAGAGGTTTTTGAGTAGGTGCGTATGTGTGTGTGTGTGTGTGTGTGTGTGTGTGTGTGTGTGTGTGTGCGCGACTGTCTAACTTAGTTTATGGCAACTTCTGTTTTTTCTGTCAATGTCAGGGGTATTAAGAATGAGGTGAAAAGGAAGAGCTTATTTTTATTTCTTCAAAATAAAGGTGCAGATTTTTTTTTCATTCAAGAGACCCATTCTTCTGAGGTAGATGTTTCACACTGGAGAAGTCAATGGGGAAGAAATGTATGGTTTTCTCATGGCAGCAATCGCTCAGCAGGGGTCGCCATCCTACAGGGGAAATTTGGTGGGAAAATTATAAAGCATGATATGGATAAGAGTGAAAGATGGAACATTCTGTTGGCAGATATCAACCAATCTCTTGTTATTCTGATCAATATATATACTTCCAACAGTAAACTTCTCAATAACATCATTTTCTCAACAACAGAAAATAAGGTAGATCAATGGCTGGCATTGTTTCCTTTGGTGGAAATTTTATGGGGAGGAGATTTCAACACAGTGTTTGATGAAAGCGTGGACAGATGGCCTCCCAATACCAAACAGATAACTGAACTGGAAAATATTTGCCACAGAATGAACTTGATTGATATATGGAGACAAAGATACCCACAGGAAAAAGTATACATGTGGAGCAATAAGAATAGATCCCTCCAATCCTGTATAGTTTTTTGGTTAATTTCAGCAGAACTAGGAAATAAGGTAGACTTAATCAAAATAGAACCCACAATACTGACAGATCACAAGGCTATAGCAATTCAATTCCACCTTGGATAGGCAGAAGTTGAATAGAGACTATTGGAAATTAAACAAAACGCTGCTGCAAAATAAAGAATTTGTAAAGGAAAGCCAAAAAATCATCGATAAATGCTGGAGACAAGCAAACACACTAAAGAATTTTGGACTATACTGGGAATTAATGAAATATGAAATAAAGTTAGCCAAACAATTAAGCAGAAGGATCCGCAGCTACAATAAAGAAAAAGAACTACAACTTGTCACCCAAATCATTCCATTATCAGAGAAAACTGACCCAACCAGTGATCAAGTAGAAGAATTGGCTTACTTGCAGACTGAATTGGATAAGATCTATGAGGAAAAGGCTAGAGGGGCCTTCATCAGATCCAGAAGGAAATGGCTTGAACAGGGGGGGAAATGCACCAAATATTTCTTCAATTTAGAAAAAAGAAATCACGAAATATCTTCCCTGAGCAAACTTAAAATGAATGATACTGTATGTGAAGATGGAAAACTAATTTCACAATATGTACCAATTTTTATGAGAAGCTGTATCTGGCTGACTCCTTGGACAAAGATAAAATGGCATTATTCCTTCAAACCATACAACCGAATATTAGAAGTACAGATGAAGACTTCCAAGTAATATGTGACCAGAAAATAACTATAACAGAGGTGCAAAAATGTATTGATTCCCTCAAGGATAACAAAGCTCCAGGGAATGATGGGATAATAGGGGAATTTTATAAATGCTTTAAACAATCAATCGCTCCATTTTTAGCTGGACTGTTTGAAGAGGCTCTAGAAAAAGAGGAACTGCCCCATACTCTGAGACAGGGATTGATAAAACTTCCAAAACCAAAAAAGATAAGTTAAGCATTGAAAACTGGAGACCGATTAGCCTGTTGAATAATGATGCAAAGCTTTTTGCTCTTATCTTTGCTAAAAGGTTAAAAATAGGATTAGCTGATATTATTGATGACGAACAATCTGGGTTTATGCCAGGAAGGAACACTGTAAATAATATTCGTCTGATTTTAGATATGATAGATTATAATGAATTTATACCAGATGAAAGTTTTATTCGATTTGTTGACTTTTACAAAGCATTTGATACAGTCAGTCACCAGTTTATGTTTAAAGTCATTCAATGCTTTGGTTTTGGAAATAGGTTTTTGAGGGCAGTTCAAACACTTTATAAAGGAAGTAACAGCTCAATTAAGGTAACAAATGGTACAGCGCCCAGGTTTACCAGTCGTGGAATCAGACAAGGATGCCCACTAAGTTCTTTTTTGTTTTTGCTGGTCACACAGGTCATGGCAACACATATTAAAAGAAGCAACTTTCAGGGCATAAGGGCTTTAGGTAGAGACTTCAAATTGGCTCAATTAGCGGATGATACAACAATTTTTTCTGTCCAATCAAAACGAACTTGACACAGCTGTGCGGTGCATCAGAGAGTTTTCTGAGGTTTCTGGATTGACAATGAACCTTAATAAATCTGTGCTGTTTCCCCTTAAACACTGTGATCTGTTAGAATTGAGTGATATTCCCATTAAACAAACTGTGACATATCTGGGTGTAGTGCTTGACAAAAATGAGAACAGGTGCTCGGAGGTAAACTTTGAACCAATAACTCAACAAATACAAAGAAAATTCAATATGTGGTTAATGCGGGATCTATCCTTAAATGGTTGGACGCTGTTATCTACAGCTGAAGGAATATCAAGATCTGTATATTTGTCGCTAGCATTAGAAATGCCTGCAGTAGTCTCTAAGAAACTAGATCAAATCTTATTCAACTTTATCTGGAAGAACAGATGCCATTACCTAAAAAAAGATATTTTGTGTAATGCCAAGAGGGATGGTGGCATGGATGTGTTAACCTTTGAAACATTAAATCACTCTTTTAAGATTAACTGGTTAAGCAACTTATGCAGGCAGAAGAACAACTTCTGGAACTCTTTTGCCACACATGTATTTAATTCATTAGGTGGAATACAGTTTATGTTGAAATGTAACTACAAAGTTGAAAAACTTCCTGCCAAACTTTCCAACTTTCACAAACAAGCTTTGCTGTCCTGGAAACTGATCTATAAACATAATTTCTCACCAACCAGGTATTATATTTGGAATAATGAAGACATCCTTTACAAAAACAAATCACTGTTTTATAAGGATCGGGTGGAGCATGGAATTTTATTAGTTGACCAACTTATCAATGATCAAGGTTTTTTACTTTCTTATGAAGAATTTTTGTTAAAATTTCAGTTGCCAGTCACGTCGAAGAAATATGCTGTGATTTTTGATGCACTACCACAGGGTGTGCTGCAGCTTCTAAAAGGGACTGAAAGAAATGCTGCTGTTGCAGAAAATTATAATTGTGATATTTTTGTGGGCGAAGTAGACGTTACAAAAAAATCTTGCTCTAACACATATTTGAGAAGCTGCATACAATCAAGGATTCTGCCTAGAGGTCAAATTTACTGGACTGCACAATTTGGAGAGGTTAACTGGCATAAAGCGTGGCTGGTTGGTGACAAATTCTGTCTTAATAACAAGGTGAAAGAAGTTTCGTTTAAAATTTTACATCAAATCTACCCTGCAAAGAAAACACTAGAAAGATTTAAACTGGACATTGAATATGTGTGTGATCTCTGTGGACTTGAAGAAGAAACCATCTCTCACTTATTTTATCAATGTACTTACAGTAGAACTTTTTGGAAAGATGTTCAACATTTTGTGCAAGAGAAAACAGGAAGAATGATCAGTTTCCAGGAAAAACACATTTTTATTTATTTTGATGACCAAGACAAAGATTTGTGTTTTTTCTGTTAGTTGATCTTGAGTTTGGGGAAATTTCACATCCATAAAAACAAATGGGTCAAATCTAAACCAAACATTGTACCCTTTCGACAAGAACTGCACCGTTATGCTGCCACAATTAAGGACATTAGAAATAAGAAAGCCGCAAAAACATACTCTATTATGGAGAAATTTTGTGGAAGTGATCTGTAAAGGCCTCTGGCTGTTTTTGTTTTTTGTTGGGTTTTTTTACCCTTGCTTAGTGTGTATCTCTGCACCCCATGTAGGTTTGTAAGTATGTATGGGTGTATGTCTGTATGTAAGGTTTTGTGTGTCGCACAATTTAAAAAAAAAAAAAAGAAAAAAAAAAAGGACCAGCTCCAGTCCCTGATTGGCTGAACGACCAGTTTCGCAATACATGATGCGTTTCCTGCCATAAGGCAGTTTATTTCCGCGAAATTTCAACACCGGTGGCAGAAGCTTATTGCAAAGATTGCAAAGCCACTAAGTAACTTACTAAGTTACTGTGGACACTACCCTGTGCAACCCACATTATTCACCAACACACACACACACACACACACACAGTTGAGATGTGCGGTGGGGGAGGTGGCCCCAGGAGTATATAAGACATGGTGTGGTTTCTTCTCATCATTTTTCCTTCCTTCCTTCCTTCCATCATTCTCCTTCAATCTAAATCACAGGTAAGATCAGAAACTCACCATCAAATGGTTTATGCTGTAAACATTTAAATATTACAATTTTAAAATGTTTTTACTTTTTCATTGATCTTTATGCTGTATAATTATTATTTAGAGTAGCGATGGCAGCAGCAGCCGTGCCAAGAAGCAGAGGAGTGGCTGGTGGCCTGTACTTCCTCTTCACTCTGATGTGTCTGGTTTGCCTCGCAAGTTCACTGATCGACAAGGACAAACTGGTGAATAACTTGTTGCTTAACCTTTGGTCGACAATTGGTAGAATCATTTGGTATAAAAGATTTCCACACACTTTCATCTATGTAATGTAAGTGTGCGGAAATCTTTCTGGCCAGTTTGGACTTACTGATGTTTCCGGCACCTTGCCAAAATTAAGCTGAGTGGTGCGGTGGTTGTCCTACATTGTCTCTACTGACATTTTTAACATTTATTTATTTGCAAATATACAGTCATTGTGAGTCATCACAGGAAAATTTACTGTTGAAATTTTCTTTTTTTAATCTGCAGTCCTCTGCGCTAATGTGTGCTATATTAGTGTTGTTTATACCCTCATATGTAACTGCATGTTTGAAGGCGGATATCAAGGAAAGCAATCAGAAAATTCAACAGAAACTGGACGAATTGAAGGTGAGTCTGTCAGTTTCAATGTTCTTTAAATGCTCACATAAATGTGCATTGGAGTGACTTCAGTGGTAGAATATTCTGTCAGGGTGAGAGAGCTTTATTTCAGTCACAAGTGAATTCATGTACCACGGTGGACACAACATAGCACACTGTGTTGTTGCCATGTCATGAAGTGGTTTTGTTTTTCCCCATTAGGCACAAAAGGACATCTTTTTAGAGACTGTGAGTGAAAATATGAGGGACATTTCCTCAGTGATGACATATCTGAAGGAAACAGGAGAAGAATCTGAAGACTTTCTGACACTGGAGAGAAAGATGGAGAACCTCAAGACCTTTGTAGATGAGCAGAATAAGAAGTGGGATGCAGAAATAGAGAAAACTGAACGGGAACTGAGAACTATGGGGAAAATAATCAAAGCCCTGGAGACATATCATGCTGAACTGTAACTTCCATGTCAATCAGTGCCTATTGTAGAGACAAATTTATCATTACCATATATGGACATGTAATATCCTGTTGTTTAGAGAGTATTCTGCTTTCCTTTTGTGTGCAAGTTTTCACTTCAATGCTGTAATGGAAAACTACTGTATAACCTTAAACTTTATGTAACCTGTGCTCTGCTGCTTTTTGTAAGTTGTTTACTAGTGGAATACTCCATTTACTGCCTACCTGACTGTTCTCATGTAGGCTAATCAGAGATGGGCAAAAATACATCAAAACGTATTTTGATACAAAATACAAAATACCCCTCAAATAAATTTTTTATATTTATTTATATTTTTTTGTATTTTAAATACAAAATGACTCCACTCAAATGCATTTTGTCACAAATGACATTTGCTTTTTATGGGCCTTATCAAATACAAATTACAAAATATTCAAATGTAATCGAAATATGTATGTTAAATACAAGTAACAGAAATACTGCCCATCCCTGCATGTAATCCAAAAACATGTAGAACCGGTTCCAGCTGGCTGCCATCCTTGCAACTGCATACCCTCATTTAATCAGTTTCTAACTGACTTCCTCATAAATGTCCCTCTGTTGAAACACTCTGCAGACTGTATGTCACTCTATATGATTGTCTGACCCTCTGCACAAAGCAATAAACAACTGAAAGACATCTCTGGTGTCTCAAATGCTTTCTTTCAGATCCCACACATTAAAATGTCCACCACAGTACTTGAACACATTTTATCTCCGTTATTGTGCAACTTCATTTTGATTAAATTAAATAACTGTGACATAAATTATGATTTTGTTTTGTTGTTTTGCTGGTTTATTTTCCCAGTTTCCTTGCAATGACAGAAATGTAGTACAAACTACAATGCTCAGTCTAAATTCTGACATATATTACTTGGTGATTATTAAAGAGTTCCTGGAATGTTTACTTAACTTACTGCACATGAAATTCATCATAGGTGGGCTACAAAAATACATTTAGTACATGGGAATAATTGATTTTGAAGCCTTCTTCCTTTACACTCCAAAAACATGAAGCCTGAGTTCTACTACAAATATTTTAAGACAAAAGCAGGTTGGTATGTTGGCCTCTCTGTTGCTTCAGAATCAGACTAGATTTGATTTTTTAAAATACATAGCTCCTGTGGACATCATAGATTGGATGATGATGGTTTATGGGATTAAATGGTCAAGATTTACCTGCAACATAGGGCCAGATCTGACAGTCGTTGCAGTGGTGGGTGTGTTTGGTTTACTGACATCAAGAATTCTGGGGAACAACCAGCTCATGAGAGGACAGACAGTATTCAAGAAAGTGAAACTATCAACATATAGAACAAGTAGAACAACTGACAAGTGCCAGTTTCTCATGAAGTGAAAGAATAAGGCAGAGGATGGGCAAGGATACCTCAAAACTGAAATGCTACTGTACAGTATTGACTAAATTGTATTCATTTTTTGTAAATTATGTTAAGTAAGGTCTATGCAGACATAAAATGTTTAAAAAATTAAAGTTTACTTGTGATGTTCGATTCAAATATGATTCAGAATATTTTTAAGATACAGCAGCTCCTTTGATTTGGATCAATGCTGATGTCTTTGTAGAAATCACATATCAATCATATATAATATGTCTGTAAAAATCCAAAAGGCTTCATGTCTTTTCAACAACAGGTCGTAGTCACCACCTCTAGGTGGCACCTTGACCCTCCCTATCCCACTGAATCTTACGAAAATGACGTCATATTTTAAGTCATCATAATAATATTTTGTTCTATGACTATGTAAACACCGAAACCACGAAAAGAAAGAATAGACTCTCTACTTTCATCGGGAAAAAAAAGTTTGTTTCTACCTTGTTCCGTTCTTTAGTCCATAAGCTCAATTTGCACTACTGATCTGTTTCTCATATTGCACTGTCGCTACCACTGTGCCTTTTTACTTTTTTAAAGTATAACTCAGGTTTTATTTATGCCTCTGCTTATTGTATCTTATATCTTATATTTTATATTTGCATGTTATGTCAAGTGTACTGTCTGCACTGAGGGTCTAAAGACAAAAGCAATTTCGATCCTCTGTATGTCCTGTACATATTGTAGAACTGACAATAAAGCTGACTTTGACTTTGACTAGTAATCGGCAGTTGAATATAAGTCGGTTTCACCAAAAACGCCAGTTTTTGACCAAAAAACTGAGAAAACAAGCTTTTTGTGAAGAGAGACCTTGTCAAGCAGAACAGTGACTTTGACTCTCTTATTTTTTGCTTTAGTGACACCTCAAACATCTGAACAGTGGTTCTCTTCTAAAAAACAACAAAAACAACACTGAGAAAGGGCTTTTGATGACAGAATATCTATCTATATATATTCACAGAATAGTTCAGCTTAGTGTGGTAAGCTGTGTAACACTCTCCTGCGTGCAAGGGGACACAACAGGACTTACACCACATTTTAGTCTCGCTGCGCTGGCCCCTGCGTGCGCACACCCTACACCTCCTTCCTGGTCTCAACTTCCTGCTGGTGGGCATCAGGTGTTCAAGTTTGTGTTCACCTATCTGTCCGTCTAGCCTGCTCTCTTGGTCATAGTTATACGGTGCCCTTGGACCATGTCGGCCTTCCCCACCCCCCTCAGCTCCTACGTCCTCCTCATCCCCCACAACTGCCACTTCCTCTTCCTCCTCACCCACCTCCTCCTCCCTCCCACCCACATGTTGCTTCGTGGTCCAGGATGTGACTACCCTGCGCATTAACTCTAAAAGGGTTTTACACTGACCAGGGCCTGGGTTTCTGGCTCTGTAGAGGACAAAGGCGTTGAACATACACATTTGAAACAGATAGGCTACAAAATTCTTGGACCAGTTGAGAACCTTTGGATAAAGGGGTAGTACGCGATATTCTGATCTAACTTATCCACCCCATTCATGGAGGAGTTGTACGCAACAACACATTCTGGCTTGAGCTGAGAAACCTTGTCTTTGTGTCCCCTCTGCCACACGTCCACCATCTGCATCCTGTCTTGGTGGCAGGTTGTCACCATCTTCACCACCTGTTTGTTGCGCCACACTACGACCATCACCCTCTCATTGTGCCGCACAACTCTTTCCCCTGCTTTCAGGTCAGACTTTGTCACCTCCCTGATGATCTTCGGTTCCCCCCTATTCTTCCTCAGTGTTCCGCAGACATTGGTTTGTACTCCCAGCAGACGCTCACACAGTCCTACAGAATTGTACAAATTATCCACGTACAATGTATAACCATGACCTGGGAGGCGATCAAGTAGAGATAACACTATCTCTGGCAGAGTACTAGCTTCCCCGATATAAGGCAGCATATTGAAGCAGTAGCCTGTGGCAGAGTCACACAGTATGTATGATTTGATTCCATACTTTACGGGCTTTTGTGGGTTGTACACTCTGAAAGATAGGCACCCCCGCCACAGCATCATACCTTCGTCTATGCAAATGTTTTGTCCTGGTTGATACATCTCCCTGAACTTTTCCACTATGGAATCTAACACTGGGCGGACTTTGTACATTCTGTCAGTCACATCCTGCAATGCATTATTGTTGTAATGAAGGAACCTCCACATTAGCTGAAATCTGTTCCATGACATGGTCTATTGGTATAGTTCGAAGTTTGGCTTTTTGACATATCCGGTAAGAAAACTAAGTCCAAAGAAGGTTTTCAGTTCTGGGACTGACACTGGTTTCCATGCATTTCTTCTGCTATATGGCAGACTGTCGGGGTGGATTTGCATATACTGACTTGCGTACAGGTTGGTCTGATCCACAATGTGTTGGAGCAGCTCATCAGTCAGGAAGAGCTCAAGGAAGTCAGCTGGCAGGTCAGAATCCAGCTCCGCGGCGGCATTCCGGGGTCTGGGAGTTGCAGTGAAGGGGATCTTATTTGGTCGCCAGTCGGCGTGATGCCAGCCAGGATCTGCAACTGGGGGCGGCCTGCCACCTCCTTGCCCACGACCTCTGCTCGATGCACGACCTGCAAATCATATAAATATATACAATTACCATAAAAATACATGTGTTTTTATTTCTGTGGTGTGATGTGGAGGAAAATACTTTTCTTTTCTTTCTTTTTTTTGACCTTTCTTCTTCTCTGCACTGCCAACAGGAGTGGGAGTGGGAGGTCTGTGATCTCTGCTCGATGCACAACCTGTAAATTGTGGTAGTACATACAATTACCATAAAACAACATTACATTTTTTTTAGTTGTGTGGTGTGCAGAAATTTTTTTTTCTTACCTTTCACCACATCTGTACTGGCAACAGATGTTACAGTAGAGGAACTAGTGGGCCTACATGGCGGTGGCTCCCTACAAACTGTTTCTGAAATCACAGTAACATAAAGATTAAGTTAAAAGACTATGTGTAAGGAAAGCATTTAACTCATCAGTGTTGCCTTGGAAAATACAGAAAATGTCATCAATATAATGTCATCAATATAACAGTATCATTTCAATATTTTATTGGCTATTCTGTCTGGATTGCAAAATTACAGCCCTCTCAAAGAAACCTGTGTAAAGATTTGCATAATTTGGGGCACGAATAGAACTCTTACTCGTGCAAAAGCCTGAAGACTGAAGTCATCATCATCATCATCATTAGAGATCGTATTTATAAAGTCTGTATTATTAAGTCTCTACAAAAGGTTTTATATAAAAGTCTATCAATTCCGACAAGGGAGACAACAAGAGTCCGTCTGAGCTGCCATGAAATGACCTGGTGGGTTCACTAGTGACTTGTGTATTTTAAGAAGGCTATAAAATTCAGGTTGAACAGAATGTTGGCTGTAATTGTCAAATTCAGATGTGGAGATCCAATCCTTATGTTAAGCATCTTCTAAGTAGGAAAGCACAGTTTTGTGGAGCGAGTCATTCAGGTCAGACTTCAGTTTCTTGCAGAATTTTTCATCAGATTGCTGGGAGAGGATTTCAGCTTTATATTTGTCTGCATCTTGACACAAATGGTTCCTCCCTTCACAGCAGGTTTAGTTACCACAACTCTGGAATTCATGTGCTCTGTCAATGCTGTCCCTTCTTTGCTAGATAAGCTCTGAGAGACATGGAGTGATTGAAAAGTAGTTTTCATAATGTCATGTTCAACTATACAACAAAAGGTATTCATAGAAGCAGCAGACACACTGGGGCTAAACCTGTGCACCTTGTGCAGAAATGTTTTTAACAAAAAAGAAATGGTGGGTGCCCATTTAATTTTGTCAAGCCTCTTTCATGGTGTAAGAAGTTTCACTTTTGTTATAATCACATACTGACCTCTGGTGTTCATAGTAAAGAATGCAGTTTCCTGAAAATAGCAAAAACCAAAAACTCAGTGATGCTAAGACTTAAGCTACTGGAGAGTAAAAGCCTGTGAATTAGGAAGTATACAAGCACTGTTACGCCACATAAATTAAATATCCAGACACCTCTTCTCAAATCAACAGCAGAATAAAAACAGCCTCAGGGCAACATTATCTCCACCACAGCAGCTGCAGCCACAAACACACACATTAAAGCAAAAGGAAAAACTGCTCAGTTTGTACACATCCTGTAGTGCGTGCCGTGCACCCACACACACATGCAAAACAGGGGGGTATTCCATCAACGTAGCTAAGAATATCCATACTAAGGTGTAATCTTGAAGTCTGACTAAACGCCAACTACCAATCTAGCTCCCACCTGTTCCATCAAGTGAAATCAGCTGGCTCCAATTGACACTTTTTCTTCTTCTTCTTCTTCTTCTTCTTCTTCTTCTTCTGATGTGATCAGGTGCATTACCGCCATCTACCGGAGTGGAGTGTGGAACAGGAGCATGGCAGTCAAAACAAAACCACAAAAAAAAAGGGAAAGGGAAATACAAAATTCTATATCCTCTCCATTAATCCAGTGTCCCTTAGATATTTCATTAGATGCTTAGATGTTTTGCCCTCTGCTTCTGCTCCAATGAGGTCTCCTATGTTGACTTTAAGCTTAGCTTTTCCTAGTGTTGCTGTTAGTTTCTTCCTCTCCTCCAAATAACCCCTGCACTCAAGCAACACATGTTGCACAGTTTCTGGACAACCACAGTTTGCACAGAGACCAGTTGAGTGTCTCCCTATCCTCCACAATGACTGATTAAGCCCAGTGTGCCCTATCCTTAGACGGGTGATGACTGTGTCCTCTTTCCGGCTCCTGCTCAGCCTTCTTCCCAAACCAACATGTTTTTGGGTGTTGAACAAATGCCTCCCAGTTTCATTCAGTTCCCAGTACTCCTGCCATATTTTGTGCATCTGTTTTTTGATAAATGTTTTGCCCTCAGCTTTACTCAAAGGAACTTCCATATTGACTGCCGTTGATTTAAGTGCTTGTTTTGCCAAAATATCTGCATCCTCGTTTCCCTCTACTCCTGCATGAGCAGGAACCAAACAAAGCAGACGGACATGTCCTTACTGAACATTCTGTAAATGAAATGATGAATTTCAAAAACCAGATTTAGCCTGCAGGACTTAACAGATTCGATACTAGTGAGTGCTGCCCAGCTATCTGAAGCAGTGACTGCTTTTCTAATGTTGTTCTCCTCTATTCACTGCAACGCTATCATAATAGCTAGGAGCTCAACTCTATACACTGAAAGATGATCAGGAGTTCTTTTTTTAATGGCTATTTTCAGGGGCGATTCTAGGATCAGAGGTTTAGGGGTGCTGAGCACCAAGAGAGCTGCCCGGCCAGGCAAGATAAATTTCACTGTTTTGTACATTTTAACGCAATTTCATTCCCACATTTGTGAAAGAAAAGCACAACACTTTTTGGGAAAGATTGTGATTAAACCATCAAATCTGATAAAGGTTATTTAAATGCTGAGTCACAGCAAAAGAGGAATGGATTGTAATCATAAAAGAAACATATCGTAACCCTAATTTCTGGGGGAAGACAACTCCTTTTGATACAGCAGCTCCTCAACATACACATAAACAGTATGTATGTTTCTGGAGTAAACCAGCCCCCTATAGTGAGTACCAAAAATACAAATAAGAATATTAATAAATAAAGTCCTCTCTCTGCTCCTCTCTCTCTCTTTGTACTGTCAACCAAAAGGCAAATAACCAAACAATGCATTTTATATCTAATAAGAGATATAAACTGATACATTGATCTAACTTACAACATCATTCTAGATAGACAGACCATTTACACTCCTACCTGAACCTGGCTCTTTTTTTTTTTTTTTAACAATCTTATATCCATGATGAGGCTGTCTGTCTGTCTGTACACACACACACACACGCACGCACGCACGCACGCACACACACAATAGGAGTTATAATGTTAATGGGCATCCAGTCAGTTAGCTAGTCAGTAGCACCTTGGCTTTAATATTAATACATGCACATGTGAGCCCAAGGCCAAAACACACCGGCGGCGTCATATGACGGCGGCGTCACTGACGCGAGTCAAGTACCGCACCCAACACACACAAAAAGCGTCGCGCTGCCGGAGCTGGGAAGTACAAAATAGCGCTTTTTCAAGGGCGGCGATGCTGGAAAAATAGGACAATAGCGTAAAGTGCCGCGGCACCGGTGGGGGTACTGTATTTTTGTTGTTAAAATATTACGTTTCAACCAAGTACTGTATGATTTTGACACTTTTCTAGCTTGTTAAAAAAGGATATACAGTAAAATAAATAAATAAATAAAAATCTCTCAAATATTAGGGGTGCTGGGATTCAATTTAGGGGTGCTTCAGCACCCCCAAAAATGGGCTAGAAACGCCTATGGCTATTTTACATGTTGGAAAGTAGATGGCAGCTGCTGTCCTTCCTGTCTCAGGGTCTTTTGAGCCGTCAGTGAAAATCATAGTTTTATCATTAAAATGTTGTTCTGTGTACACATCTACAATCCTCTCAGCCTGTGTTAGCTTTGATTTCCTTTTAAGCTGTTGCTGGACATTCAAATCAACAGATGGAGTCACAAATAACCATGGAGCAATGTCTGGATATGGGACTGTTGGGCTATACGCTATGTTGCACAGACCAAGGATCTCTGCTTTAGCATTTCCTACCCATCCGAAACTGAAACACCTACTTTCATTGTGTTCCCAACAATCCTCTAAGATTGCTCTAGCAGGGTGTGAGCTACAGTGTCCCTGAAGATTGACCCAATATGTTAGCATTATTGCAGTTCTTCTTATTCTTAATGGTTGTTCACCTATCTCCACTTGCACGGCAGCCACTGGGGAGGTCCTAAAGGCTCCACTGCAGACCCTTAAAGCCTGTGCCTGCTCCACCTCCATTCTATTAAGGTGGCTGTCTGCTGCTGACATGTATGCTATACATCCGTAGTCAAATTCTGATCTCATGAATGCTTGATATACCTTTAACAGTGCTGTTCTGGTAGCTCCCCAGTCCCTTCCCGACAGACATCTTAAGAGGTTATTAACCTTCTTACATTTCTCTGTGACTTTGTTAATATGCTGTTTCCAGGTCAACTTTTCATCAAATAGCACCCCTGGGAATTTAACTACTTTGACCTGCTCATGTGTTTGACCATATAATTTTACAGTCACGTCTTTATGTCGTCTGGAAAAGCATATCACTTGTGTCTTTGCAGCAGACATCGTAAAGCCCCAGTTGTTCACCCACTGCCATAATTGCTGCCTGCAATTATGGACTTCCCTACATTTCTTTCAGCTTTTTCAAAGATGTCATTAATCATTATATTGAATAGCACTGGACTGCAAACACTGCCTTGTGGGGTTCCATTTTCAACTTCATATAACTTTGAGTACTCTGTACCCACCTTGACCTCTATTATCCTGTCTAATAAGAAGTCCATCACCCAGTTATAGAGCCTACCACCCACACCTAACTTACTTAACTTGATCAGTTGTCCCTACTTCCACAACATGTCGTATGCTTTTTCAACATCAAAAAAGACAGCTATCACCATCTCCCCATTTGTTTGAGCTTTTTTGATTTCTGACTCCAGGCATGATATTGAATCCATGGTGCTCCTCCCTTTACAAAACCCACTTTGATATGGTGAATATAAATTTTTACTTTCAAGACAGAAAGTTAGTCTGTCTGTCACCATACGCTCCATAGTTGTCCCTAACTGTGATGTGAGTGCTATTGGTCTGTAACTTGATGGGTCCAATGGATCTTTCCCAGGCTTTACTATTGGCACCAGGGATGTAACGATATGGAAAATTTGATATCTCGATTATAGTGACCAAATTATCACGGTAAACGATAATATTGCAATATTTTTTTAAGCGCTGTAAAATGTCCAAAAAATAGATACACTGAAATAACCTCACTAAATCTTGTAACTTCCTTATCATACTAAAACGTTAACAGCCAAAATCTTATATTTAAATGAAACTTTCACATTAAAGGGGCAAGGGATTGGCACAGCAACAGAAAATTTTATTTTAAATTAACAAAATATGTAAACACATTGCAGGAGCAAAGCTTATTTGTCTGGTGCATTTTAACAGTCAGCAAAATATGTTAACAATTTATATATTATTTATTTCTTAGCATGAGAGGAAAAATATATCTAAAACAAAACAATGCAAGAGTAGAACAAAAGACATACAATATATAGAATAGATATCACAAATGTGCAGGAGAAACCAAAAAGGGGGCAATGGTCATCATTACACAGAATAATTCACACATTAGAAGTGTGCATGCGAGTCAGAGGATTACCTGTATGAGAAAAGGAGTGCATGCTCTCGGTCAAAGGTTAACACGGCAGCGTTTTATGTTGTTTCCTTGAGCTGGCCGTCTATATCGATTCTAGCTCGCCATACAATCATAGTTGATCTCAGTTAGCGTTACATTACGTCGGTTTATATTCTGTCGGCTCCACTCAGTGTTTTCAGCTCCGTTTCGTTTTGAAACACTTAACGTTAGCAACATAGCTGCTAATACGGCTATTAGCTGCTCAGCTAGTGTCTTAAACGAAAACGGAAAACTGAGTGCCGCTATTACCACCTTCCGCCATGTTTTCATTCTTCGTGTTTACACATGCTACGCATTCACGCAGCGAATGCATCGCGAGACTTGAATGAGGCTGTTACATATCCTGATAATCCACCGCAATAATGCAATTAATTTAAACATAAACGGTAATTCTTACCGTGTAAAAATTAACTGAAATTTACCGTAATGTTGGTAATCGTTACATCCCTAATTGGCACTATGCTTGATTGTTTCCATGCTACTGGTATTTTGCCAGTTTGCCAGACCCTGTTGAATAGTCTTAAGACTACTTTAAGCCCACTATCTTCCATGTGGGCTAGCACACTATAACAGATACTATCCTTTCCTGGAGATGATTGCTGTGCCTTTAAGAGTGCCATCCTTAACTCAAATAAATTAAAGGGTACATCTAAATCATCTGTTGTGGTGATTCTCTGTACATTCACAAAAAAATTCACTTTTATCCCTATTAGCCTACGGACCGCTGTTTTATTGCCACTAATTAATACTGGAATTGTATAAAGTCTCTTGATTCTGCTCATTCGTCTAAGCATCCCCCATGGACCAGCGGAAAGTTTGTTTCAAAACTGTGTGTGTGTAAAAAGCAAATCCACACGCGTAGAGCTGAGATCCACAAATGTTTTTTTGATTCACAAATAAAAACTGAGTTCACAAATGCCTGTTTGAAAGTTGTAAATGTTAGGAAGATACTCACAAATGCTTTTCATTTACTTGCAAATTAATTTAATGTATTCACAGATTTATTTTTTTTTTCATTTTTGGAATGTGTTTGTCCATTTGCAGATCCATTTTATACTTACAAAATATTTTTGTGAGTTTACAAATCTTTTTTTGTATAATTCAAGCCTCACCTGTTAAGCCTCAACTCATACACGCGCCCAGGGAAAATAAAAAGCCCACACTAGTCAAGTGCCGAAAATGTTGCAAAATGTCAAAAAGCAAAGGAAAGGAGCAAGCAGAGGCTTTTTCTAGGCCCTCTGAACAATGTGGGCCTCCTCATCAACAGGATCCTCGATGAAGGGGCATGCCATTATTTCCTAATTTACTCTCTCTTGCTCTGTCTCTGTGTCTCTCTGGGCGTGTCCCTCTCCTTCTCTGGCCGCTGACAGTTGACCTTAATTGGCTGTGAATTTGCTAGCCAAGTGGAAACACAATGGGGTGGGGATGGCAGGGCAATCACATATTCATGTACCAGCTTTACTGTTGTAAGTGGGGGCGGCATGGTGGTGTGGTGGTTAGCACTGTCGCCTCACAGCAAGAGGGTTGCCGGTTCGATCCCGGGCATGGGAGCCCTTCTGTGCGGAGTTTGCATGTTCTCCCCGTGTCAGCATGGGTTCTCTCCGGGCACTCCGGCTTCCTCCCACGGTCCAAAGACATGCAGATTGGGGACTAGGTTAATTGATAACTCTAAATTGTCCGTAGGTGTGAATGTGAGCGTGAATGGTTGTTTGTCTCTATGTGTCAGCCCTGTGATAGTCTGGCGACCTGTCCAGGGTGTACCCTGCCTCTCGCCCGATGTCAGCTGGGATAGGCTCCAGCCCCCCCACGACCCTCAAGAGGATGAAGCAGTTAGAAGATGAATGAATGAACGAATGTTGTAAGTGGGTTTTTTTTAAATTATCTTATTTTTATTACAATTTAATTTGTTTTTTAATAGTTAATGTTTTTTTGATTAATTATGTTATATATTTTATGATCTACATATTATTTTATCATTACATGACAGCTGTGAGTGTGTAAAGCACTGGCAGAACTGTCTTAGGTGTTTGTTCTTGTCTATTGAACATCTTTTGATCATAGATGGAGCTAATCCTCACCTTAATCCTGCTACGGACCAGGATTGCCCAGCAGCATAAATTACCATGGTCACTAGGCTGGGATTCAGGTTAACCACCTTGATGGAACGGAGTTGTGGCTCAGGTTGATGGAACGGAAACCGGAGTTTAGCTCGATGTATCAGGCTTAGCCAGAACCATGGTTTCCATTGTTACTGATGTGAGGCTAATCTTAGCCACTTTGATGGAACAGAGCTCTGACTCACATTAGCCAGACTTGACCATTTAAGCCTGGATTTGCCTTTAGCCTGCTTGATGGAATACCCGCCAGGAGTTGATGTTTTCATGTGGAGAGTGCAAGAGTTCAGTGAGCATGTTGTTGAACTCACCTGTGTGAACATCATTCAGAGTCTTCAGCAGTCTGAAGTCCTCTACAATCTGCTCTAGGTTCAACTTCTCTGCTCGTTCATACATGATATAACCAGTCCACCCAACAGGCAGTTAACATGTTGATCCAACAACACGAAAAATACAAAACAATTGGAAAAAAGTAAACTCTGGGACAAAAGGCTAGAGAGGTAAAGACAAAGCACAAGAGGGAGCAGGGTGATTAAACACATGTGTAACTGAAAAACTCATTGACACACAGGTGTGGTGGAAACCAGGTGGGAAAACACACAAAGACAGGAAGTCAAGCAAACACATGAGGAGAAAATAACAAAATAGAAAACTATAAACATAATTAACTGAATGCAACTGAGAAAAACTAAAACCTCAAACCTAGAAAATAAAATCCTCATTGAACATGTAAAAACAAAGACAAACCACTAATACAACCAACTTAAAACAAAGCTAAACACAGTCTGTGTCTGCTGGTGATGCAATATCCAAGGTCACTTACAGAAGCGTGCTCACCGGGTGGTGCATTAAATTACTAATCAATGAAGGTAGATGCAACTTTTTTTTAAAAAAAAAAAAAACTATGACGAGGTACACAAAGGCTAACCACAACACATAAAGATGTAGCCTGAGTGTCAGAGTGAAGCTCCCAGAACCTTCAGTCTGACATTGCCTCCATTGAAGGCGATTTACAAGGGGGAGGGAATTTGATTTTTCCCTAACCAATCAGTAGAGATCAACGACTCACCCAGAATCTGACGTCATTAGTATCCATGTCTCTGGGGTGCCGAAAACAAGCGAGCATTGCCCGTTTAAAATGTCTCCGTCGTCGTGCACGCCCAGCTGCATCGCCGTTAAATCCAGTTTAGCAGCTTCCTTAATTTGGTCCTCCATTAATGCAAGTAGTGGCGAAATACCTCGATAACATCGTTAATGTGGTCTGTAGGATCTGTAGCGGTCGCCATTGTTGCTATCCTCACCAATTACCCACCGGCGTACAGCTTGACATCAGCGTGGCGCTAATTGGCTAATCGCTAGACCCCCGGCGTTCATTGGTCCGTCCATCGTTTGGACGAGATAAATCGCAAATTCATTGAAGTATGCCAGACCAGTAATGCAAGCCTACTGAGTTGAGTGGACAGGGTCTATGGTCTGGAACCAGGCAAATAAAGACGTGATCCTTGATTCAGACCCAGCACCCTAGTGCATTCATTGCAATAACGGGGGATTTTAACAACACTACTCTCTCCTCCCATCTGACTGGGTTTGTTCAGTATGCGGACTGTCCCACCAGGGAGAATAAGACACTAGATTTGTTTTATGGAGATGCCAAGGACGCCTACAGTGCCTCTGCCCTACCACACTATGGCAGATCAGATCATAATCTGGTCTCTCTTCAGCCTACATACAAACCCTGTTCAAAGTTGCCTGTTACCACCCGCTCAGTCAGGAAGAGGTCCTGTAACTATGACATGTCCACTGTCATGTTTCTGGTTTCCTATTGTTACACAAAATAACAATGTTTGTATGAAATATTTTGTACAGTTTGCAGTGATCTGTTGTCTAGGAGTTGGCAGCAACATCAATGTTTGTATTTTCCTATAAAGTGAAACTGTCACATACTATTTCTGTGAAAGTAAAACCTTAGAGGGAATGTCAGGTACATACAAAGAATAACCTGTTCTGTATGTAGGAACACGCTCTGATCAACAAGTACAATTGCAAAAGACACCAGGAACATTTGATATGAAAGGTCAAGTGAGAACAACTGCATATTTCTCATGAAGTGAATCAGTTTCAGTTTTACATTTGTAATTTTCTGGACAACATAGTTTTGTATAGTACACACACACACACACACACACACACACACACACACACAGAGTTGAGATATGCAGTGGGCGAGATGCCACCAGGAGTATATATGGCATGGTGTGGTGTCATCCCATCATTTTTACAGCAGCTCTCCTTTAATCTACATCACAGGTAAGATCAGAAACTTTAACTCACTGTGGTTTATGCTGTAGACTTTTCTGCTTGCTGTAGACTTAAAATATTACAATGACACACATTTAAAATTGTGTTTAATTCTTCATTTAATGTTTATGTTGTATAATTATCATTTAGAACAGCGATGGCAGCAGCAGCCGTGCCAAGAAGCAGAGGAGTGGCTGGTGGCCTGTACTTCCTCTTCACTCTGATGTGTCTGGTTTGCCTCGCAAGTTCACTGATCGACAAGGACGAACTGGTGAATAACTTGTTGCTTAACCTTTGGTAGACAATTGGTAGAATCATTTGGTATAAAAGATTTCCACACACTTTCATCTATGTAATGTAAGTGTGCGGAAATCTTTTCGGCCAGTTTGGACTTACTGATGTTTCCGGCACCTTGCCAAAATTAAGCTGGGTGGTGCGGTGGTTGTCCTACATTGTCTCTACTGACATTTTTAACATTTATTTGTAAGTACACAGTCATTGTGAGTCATCACAGGAAAATTTACTGTTGAAATTTTCTTTTTTTAATCTGCAGTCGTCTGCGCTAATGTGTGCTATACTGGTGTTGTTTATGCCCTCATATCTAACTGCATGTTGATTCTCACGCTGGATTTGCAGGCGGATATCAAGGAGAGGAATCAGATAAATCAACAGATTCTGGAAAAATTGAAGGTGAGTCAGTCAGTTTCATGTTCTTCTTTAAATGCTCACATAAATCTGCATTGGAGTAACTTCAGTGGTAGAATATTCTGTCAGGGTGAGAGAGCTGTATTTCAGTCACAAGTGAATTCATGTACCACGGTGGACACAACATAGCACACTGTGTTGTTGCCATGTCATGAAGTGGTTTTGTTTTTCCCCATTACTGTAGGCACAAAAGGACATCTTTTTAGAGACCGTGAGTGAAAATATGAGGTGCATTTCCTCAGTGATGACATATCTGAAGGAAACAGGAGAAGAATCTCAAGACTTTCTGACACTGGTGAGAAACATGGAGAACCTCAAGACCTTTGTAGATGAGCAGAATAAGAAGTGGGATGCAGAAATAGAGAAAACTGAATGGGAACTGAAAACTATGGGGAAAATAATCAAAGTCCTGGAGACATATCATGCTGAACTGTAACTTCCATGTCAATCAGTGCCTATTGTAGAGACAAATTTATCATTACCATATATGGACATGTAATATCCTGTTGTTTAGAGAGTATTCTGCTTTCCTTTTGTGTGCAAGTTTTCACTTCACTGTGTACTGTCATGGAAAACTACTGTATAACCTTTAACTTTATGTAACCTGTGCTCTGTAGTGGAATACTCCATTTACTGCCTACATGACTGTTCTCATGTAATCCAAAAACATGTAGAACTGGTTCCAGTTGGTTGCCATCTTTGCAACTCCATACCGTCATTTAATCAGTTTCTAACTGACTTTCTTATGTGCCGCTGTTGAAACACTCTGCAGACTGTATGTCACTCTGTATGATTGTCTGACCCTCTGCACAAAGCAATAAACAACTGAAAGACATCTCTGGTGTCTCAAATGCTTTCTTTCAGATTTCACACATTAAAATGTCCACCACAGTACTTGAACACATTTTATCTGTGTATGAGAGGCTTGCTTTATTCCTGCTCTCACAAAAGTTATCAGTAAGCTGAAGGCCTCCCTAGTCTCCCTCTTCCCAGTTTTATCTTCATTATTTGACTGCATCTGTAGTTCTTTGTAACACATACGAAGGACACACCAAGTGTCGGAGGTCTGACCTTTCAGCTGAGATAAGATTTAAGGCCCGTCTCAATACCTGCCCTTAGCCTTATCCCTTGGCCCTACCCCTAGATTTGTGCGTTCCCGCGAGGGGTAGGGGTGCCCCAATTCCTTTTTGTGTGTAGGGGTAGGGGACATAATGAGGGGTAGTGGGTATGAAACTAGCCCTTCGGAGCGAGGGATTTCACACGCTGAATTGCCAGCGAGGGGTAGACATCGCCATGGCTACCACCGAGCAAGAGATAGGGAAAAAAGTTCATATATGTACATATAATTTTGCAAATAAACATGGAACTTTTAAACATTTTCGAATAACTGTGTATTTGTGTAGAGAACGGTATGACAATTTTTTTATTGCTATTCACAATGTCTAGATCGGAGCTGACAGAAAGCTAGCCAGCTAGCTAACGTTAGCGTCGTCAGGTTGCTTGTTAGCTAGCTAGCTAGCTGGCTCGCACTATCCGTCATCTATCATCTGTCCTGTTCTGCAAAATTGTTGGATTTTTCACATTACAATAACACGCCAGCTAGTATAACTATGCTGCCTTGTAGTGTTAGCTGGTTAGCTAGCTAGCTAGCTAGCAGAAGTCCCATGTCATACATATCATTTCGTCGTCTGTCGTTCATCAAACGAAGCATGATGAATACAACAAACGCGATCGGTAGGATGAACTCAGCTGGAGACTCCATTGTAGATGCCGGTTGGAAATGTAGATGGCTCACGGCTTCCTGTTTAAAATAGTTACGCATGCGTGAACGTAACCGACGTGGTGACTTAATGAGTGGTGTCCCAATTCCTTGGAAAGATTTCAACCCCTACCCCTCGGTGCTTCATTTTGAGGGCCAAGGGGTAGTGGGCAATGGCTGGGGGTAGTGGACAAGGGCTAAGGGGTAGTGGACAAGGGGGCGTACTGGGATTGGGCCTTACTCTGTTGTAACTCTTATTATTCTGTTTTATCACTTTATTAAATAACACAAAAGACAACTTGTTTGTTTCACTCTTTCTTTGTTCACATCTGCCACCGGACCTCTATCTCTGATGTTGCGTTGCGTTATGTTTCTCTTTGTTATTGTGCAACTTCATTTTGATTAAATTAAATAACTTTTAACCTTTTGACATAAATTAGGATACAAATAAATTAGGATTTTGTTTTTGTTTTGTTGTTTTGTGCTTTATTTTCCCAGTTTCCTTGCAATGACAGAAATGTAGTACAACTACAATGCTCACTCTAAATTCTGACATATATTACTTGGTGATTATTAAAATATGCAATACTTTTGGGAAAGTGTTCCTGGAATGTTAAGAAATGATCAAATTCAAATATTGCACATGAAATTCATCATAGGTGGGCTACAAAAATACATTTAGTACATGGGAATAATTGATTTTGAAGCCTTCTTCCTTTACACTCCAAAAACATGAAGCCTGAGTTCTACTACAAATATTTTAAGACAAAAGCAGGCTGGTATGTTGGCCTCTCTGTTGCTTCAGAATCAGACTAGATTTTTTAAAATACATACAGTACAGGCCAAAAGTTTGGACACACCTTCTCATTCAATGCGTTTTCTTTATTTTCATGACTATTTACATTGTAGATTCTCACTGAAGGCATCAAAACTATGAATGAACACATGTGGAGTTATGTACTTAACAAACAAAGGTGAAATAACTGAAAACATGTTTTATATTCTAGTTTCTTCAAAATAGCCACCCTTTGCTCTGATTACTGCTTTGCACACTCTTGGCATTCTCTCCATGAGCTTCAAGAGGTAGTCACCTGAAATGGTTTCCACTTCACAGGTGTGCCTTATCAGGGTTAATTAGTGGAATTTCTTGCTTTATCAATGGGGTTGGGACCATCAGTTGTGTTGTGCAGAAGTCAGGTTAATACACAGCCGACAGCCCTATTGGACAACTGTTAAAATTCATATTATGGCAAGAACCAATCAGCTAACTAAAGAAAAACAAGTGGCCATCATTACTTTAAGAAATGAAGGTCAGTCAGTCCGGAAAATTGCAAAAACTTTAAATGTGTCCCCAAGTGGAGTCGCAAAAACCATCAAGCGCTACAACGAAACTGGCACACATGAGGACCGACCCAGGAAAGGAAGACCAAGAGTCACCTCTGCTTCTGGGGATAAGTTCATCCGAGTCACCAGCCTCAGAAATCGCAAGTTAACAGCAGCTCAGATCAGAGACCAGATGAATGCCACACAGAGTTCTAGCAGCAGACCCATCTCTAGAACAACTGTTAAGAGGAGACTGCGCCAATCAGGCCTTCATGGTCAAATAGCTGCTAGGAAACCACTGCTAAGGAGAGGCAACAAGCAGAAGAGATTTGTTTGGGCCAAGAAACACAAGGAATGGACATTAGACCAGTGGAAATCTGTGCTTTGGTCTGATGAGTCCAAATTTGAGATCTTTGGTTCCAACCGCCGTGTCTTTGTGAGACGCAGAAAAGGTGAACGGATGGATTCCACATGCCTGGTTCCCACTGTGAAGCATGGAGGAGGAGGTGTGATGGGGTGGGGGTGTTTTGCTGGTGACACTGTTGGGGATTTATTCAAAATTGAAGGCACACTGAACCAGCATGGCTACCACAGCATCCTGCAGCGACATGCCATCCCATCCGGTTTGCGTTTAGTTGGACGATCATTTATTTTTCAACAGGACAATGACCCCAAACACACCTCCAGGCTGTGTAAGGGCTATTTGACCAAGAAGGAGAGTGATGGAGTGCTGCGGCAGATGACCTGGCCTCCACAGTCACCGGACCTGAACCCAATGGAGATGGTTTGGGGTGAGCTGGACCGCAGAGTGAAGGCAAAGGGGCCAACAAGTGCTAAACACCTCTGGGAACTCCTTCAAGACTGTTGGAAAACCATTTCAGGTGACTACCTCTTGAAGCTCATGGAGAGAATGCCAAGAGTGTGCAAAGCAGTAATCAGAGCAAAGGGTGGCTATTTTGAAGAAACTAGAATATAAAACATGTTTTCAGTTATTTCACCTTTTTTTGTTAAGTACATAACTCCACATGTGTTCATTCATAGTTTTGATGCCTTCAGTGAGAATCTACAATGTAAATAGTCATGAAAATAAAGAAAACGCATTGAATGAGAAGGTGTGTCCAAACTTTTGGCCTGTACTGTAGCTCCTGTGGACATCATAGATTGGATGATGATGATTTATGGGATTAAATGGTCAAGATTTACCTGCAACATAGGGCCAGATCTGACAGTCGTTGCAGTGGTGGGTGTGTTTGGTTTACTGACATCAAGAATTCTGGGGAACAACCAGCTCGTGAGAGGACAGACAGTATACAAGAAAGTGAAACTATCAACATATAGAACAAGTAGAACAACTGACAAGTGCCAGTTTCTCATGAAGTGAAAGAATAAGGCAGAGGATGGGTTAGTTAAAAGACTATGTGTAAGGAAAGCATTTAACTCATCAGTGTTGCCCTGGTAAATACAGAAAATGTCATCATAATGTCATCAATATAACAGTACCATTTCAATGTTAAATTCAAGTGGCTGTTCTGTCTGGATTGCAAAATTACAGCCTTCTCAAAGAAATCTGTGTAAAGATTTGCATAATTTGGGGCACGGATAGAACTCTTACTCGTGCGAAAGCCTGAAGATTGAAGTCATCATCATCATCATCATTAGAAATCTTATTTATAAAGTCTGTAATATTAAGTCGCTACAAAAGGTTTTATATAAAAGTCTATCAATTCCGACAAGGGAGACAACAAGAGTCCGTCTGAGTCGCCATGACATGACCTGGTGGGTTCACTAGTGACTTGTGTATTTTAGGAAGGCTATAAAATTCAGGTTGAACAGAATGTTGGCTGTAATTGTCAAATTCAGATATGGAGATCCAATCCTTATGTTAAGCATCTTCTAAGTAGGAAAGCACAGTTTTGTGGAGCGAGTCATTCAGGTCAGACTTCAGTTTCTTGCAGAATTTTTCATCAGATTGCTGGGAGAGGATTTCAGCTTTATATTTGTCTGCATCTTGACACAAATGGTTCCTCCCTTCACAGCAGGTTTAGTTACCACAACTCTGGAATTCATGTGCTCTGTCAATGCTGTCCCTTCTTTGCTAGATAAGCTCTGAGAGACATGGAGAGATTGAAAAGTAGTTTTCATAATGTCATGTTCAACTATACAACAAAAGGTATTCATAGAAGCAGCAGACACACTGGGGCTAAACCTGCTCTTATAGAGGAAGGAGGAGTTCTAGTTGCAGCCTCGTCGTTATGCAAAAAGGTTTCAGTTTTATCTGTTAAAGCATTTAAATAAATCTACTTTTGAGCCAAAAGTATTATAGTCTTGGACAAAAGACAGACCCGCAGACAAGAGATCAACTACAACCTAAAGAGTTAACTACAACATAAGGTAAGAGGACAGGAGCTGACAGTCTTTGCAGTTGTGGGTGTTTGGTTTACTGAAATTATTGTAAAAGCTGAAACTCTGAGAGTTAAATGTTCTTTCAGACTTGTGCAAAAATGTTTTTAACAAAAAAGAAATGGTGGGTGCCCATTTCATTTTGTCAAGCCTCTTTCATGGTGTAAGAAGTTTCATTTTTGTTATAATCACATACTGACACCTGGTGTTCATAGTAAAGAATGCAGTTTCCTGAAAACAGCAAAAGCCAAAAACTCAGTGATGGTAATAAGATGGTAATACTGGAGAGTAAAAGCCTGTGAATTAGGAAGTATACAAGCACTGTTACGCCACATAAATTAAATATCCAGACACCTCTTCTCAAATCAACAGCAGAATAAAAACAGCCTCAGGGCAACATTATCTCCACCACAGCAGCTGCAGCCACAAACACACACATTAAAGCAAAAGGAAAAACTGCTCAGTTTGTACACATCCTGTAGTGCGTGCCGTGCACCCACACACACATGCAAAACAGGGGGGTATTCCATCAGCGTAGCTAAGAATATCCATACTAAGGTGTAATCTTGAAGTCTGACTAAACGCCAACTACCAATCTAGCTCCCACCCGTTCCATCAAGTGAAATCAGCTGGCTCCAATTGACACTTCTTCTTCTTCTTCTTCTTCTTCTTTTTCTTCTTCTTCTTCTTCTTCTTCTTCTGATGTGATCAGGTGCATTACCGCCATCTACCGGAGTGGAGTGTGGAACAGGAGCATGGCAGTCAAAACAAAACCACAAAAAAAAAAAGGCAAAGAGAAATACAAAATTCTATATCCTCTCCATTAATCCAGTGTCCCTTAGATATTTCATTAGATGCTTAGATGTTTTGCCCTCTGCTTCTGCTCCAATGAGGTCTCCTATGTTGACTTTAAGCTTAGCTTTTCCTAGTGTTGCGGTTAGTTTCTTCCTCTCCTCCAAATAACCCCTGCACTCAAGCAACACATGTTGCACAGTTTCTGGACAACCACAGTTTGCACAGAGACCAGTTGAGTGTCTCCCTATCCTCCACAATGACTGATTAAGCCCAGTGTGCCCTATCCTTAGACGGGTGATGACTGTGTCCTCTTTCCGGCTCCTGCTCAGCCTTCTTCCCAAACCAACATGTTTTTGGGTGTTGAACAAATGCCTCCCAGTTTCATTCAGTTCCCAGTACTCCTGCCATATTTTGTGCATCTGTTTTTTGATAAATGTTTTGCCCTCAGCTTTACTCAAAGGAACTTCCATATTGACTGCCGTTGATTTAAGTGCTTGTTTTGCCAAAATATCTGCATCCTCGTTCCCCTCTACTCCTGCATGAGCAGGAACCAAACAAAGCAGACGGACATGTCCTTACTGAACATTCTGTAAATGAAATGATGAATTTCAAAAACCAGATTTAGCCTGCAGGACTTAACAGATTCGATACTAGTGAGTGCTGCCCAGCTATCTGAAGCAGTGACTGCTTTTCTAATGTTGTTCTCCTCTATTCACTGCAACGCTATCATAATAGCTAGGAGCTCAACTCTATACACTGAAAGATGATCAGGAGTTCTTTTTTTAATGGCTATTTTCAGGGGCGATTCTAGGATCAGAGGTTTAGGGGTGCTGAGCACCAAGAGAGCTGCCCGGCCAGGCAAGATAAATTTCACTGTTTTGTACATTTTAACGCAATTTCATTCTCACATTTGTGAAAGAAAAGCACAACACTTTTTGGGAAAGATTGTGATTAAACCATCAAATCTGATAAAGGTTATTTAAGTGCTGAGTCACAGCAAAAGAGGAATGGATTGTAATCATAAAAGAAACATATCGTAACCCTAATTTCTGGGGGAAGACAACTCCTTTTGATACAGCAGCTCCTCAACATACACATAAACAGTATGTATGTTTCTGGAGTAAACCAGCCCCCTATAGTGAGTACCAAAAATACAAATAAGAATATTAATAAATAAAGTCCTCTCTCTGCTCCTCTCTCTCTCTTTGTACTGTCAACCAAAAGGCAAATAACCAAACAATGCATTTTATATCTAATAAGAGATATAAACTGATACATTGATCTAACTTACAACATCATTCTAGATAGACAGACCATTTACACTCCTACCTGAACCTGGCTCTTTTTTTTTTTTTTTAACAATCTTATATCCATGATGAGGCTGTCTGTCTGTCTGTACACACACATACACACGCACGCACGCACGCACGCACACACACAATAGGAGTTATAATGTTAATGGGCATCCAGTCAGTTAGCTAGTCAGTAGCACCTTGGCTTTAATATTAATACATGCACATGTGAGCCCAAGGCCAAAACACACCGGCGGCGTCATATGACGGCGGCGTCACTGACGCGAGTCAAGTACCGCACCCAACACACACAAAAAGCGTCGCGCTGCCGGAGCTGGGAAGTACAAAATAGCGCTTTTTCAAGGGCGGCGATGCTGGAAAAATAGGACAATAGCGTAAAGTGCCGCGGCACCGGTGGGGGTACTGTATTTTTGTTGTTAAAATATTACGTTTCAACCAAGTACTGTATGGTTTTGACACTTTTCTAGCTTGTTAAAAAAGGATATACAGTAAAATAAATAAATAAATAAAAATCTCTCAAATATTAGGGGTGCTGGGATTCAATTTAGGGGTGCTTCAGCACCCCCAAAAATGGGCTAGAAACGCCTATGGCTATTTTACATGTTGGAAAGTAGATGGCAGCTGCTGTCCTTCCTGTCTCAGGGTCTTTTGAGCCGTCAGTGAAAATCATAGTTTTATCATTAAAATGTTGTTCTGTGTACACATCTACAATCCTCTCAGCCTGTGTTAGCTTTGATTTCCTTTTAAGCTGTTGCTGGACATTCAAATCAACAGATGGAGTCACAAATAACCATGGAGCAATATCTGGATATGGGACTGTTGGGCTATACGCTATGTTGCACAGACCAAGGATCTCTGCTTTAGCATTTCCTACCCATCCGAAACTGAAACACCTACTTTCATTGTGTTCCCAACAATCCTCTAAGATTGCTCTAGCAGGGTGTGAGCTACAGTGTCCCTGAAGATTGACCCAATATGTTAGCATTATTGCAGTTCTTCTTATTCTTAATGGTTGTTCACCTATCTCCCCTTGCACGGCAGCCACTGGGGAGGTCCTAAAGGCTCCACTGCAGACCCTTAAAGCCTGTGCCTGCTCCACCTCCATTCTATTAAGGTGGCTGTCTGCTGCTGACATGTATGCTATACATCCGTAGTCAAATTCTGATCTCATGAATGCTTGATATACCTTTAACAGTGCTGTTCTGGTAGCTCCCCAGTCCCTTCCCGACAGACATCTTAAGAGGTTATTAACCTTCTTACATTTCTCCGTGACTTTGTTAATATGCTGGTTCCAGGTCAACTTTTCATCAAATAGCACCCCTGGGAATTTAACTACTTTGACCTGCTCATGTGTTTGACCATATAATTTTACAGTCACGTCTTTATGTCGTCTGGAAAAGCATATCACTTGTGTCTTTGCAGCAGACATCGTAAAGCCCCAGTTGTTCACCCACTGCCATAATTGCTGCCTGCAATTATGGACTTCCCTACATTTCTTTCAGCTTTTTCAAAGATGTCATTAATCATTATATTGAATAGCACTGGACTGCAAACACTGCCTTGTGGGGTTCCATTTTCAACTTCATATAACTTTGAGTACTCTGTACCCACCTTGACCTCTATTATCCTGTCTAATAAGAAGTCCATCACCCAGTTATAGAGCCTACCACCCACACCTAACTTACTTAACTTGATCAGTTGTCCCTACTTCCACAACATGTCTTGTGCTTTTTCAACATCAAAAAAGACAGCTATCACCATCTCCCCATTTGTTTGAGCTTTTTTGATTTCTGACTCCAGGCATGATATTGAATCCATGGTGCTCCTCCCTTTACGAAACCCACTTTGATATGGTGAATATAAATTTTTACTTTCAAGACAGAAAGTTAGTCTGTCTGTCACCATACGCTCCATAGTTGTCCCTAACTGTGATGTGAGTGCTATTGGTCTGTAACTTGATGGGTCCAATGGATCTTTCCCAGGCTTTACTATTGGCACTAGGGATGTAACGATATGGAAAATTTGATATCTCGATTATAGTGACCAAATTATCACGGTAAACGATAATATTGCAATATTTTTTTAAGCGCTGTAAAATGTCCAAAAAATAGATACACTGAAATAACCTCACTAAATCTTGTAACTTCCTTATCATACTAAAACGTTAACAGCCAAAATCTTATATTTAAATGAAACTTTCACATTAAAGGGGCAAGGGATTGGCACGGCAACAGAAAATTTTATTTTAAATTAACAAAATATGTAAACACATTGCAGGAGCAAAGCTTATTTGTCTGGTGCATTTTAACAGTCAGCAAAATATGTTAATAATTTATATATTATTTATTTCTTAGCATGAGAGGAAAAATATATCTAAAACAAAACAATGCAAGAGTAGAACAAAAGACATACAATATATAGAATAGATATCACAAATGTGCAGGAGAAACCAAAAAGGGGGCAATGGTCATCATTACACAGAATAATTCACACATTAGAAGTGTGCATGCGAGTCAGAGGATTACCTGTATGAGAAAAGGAGTGCATGCTCTCGGTCAAAGGTTAACACGGCAGCGTTTTATGTTGTTTCCTTGAGCTGGCCGTCTATATCGATTCTAGCTCGCCATACAATCATAGTTGATCTCAGTTAGCGTTACATTACGTCGGTTTATATTCTGTCGGCTCCACTCAGTGTTTTCAGCTCCGTTTCGTTTTGAAACACTTAACGTTAGCAACATAGCTGCTAATACGGCTATTAGCTGCTCAGCTAGTGTCTTAAACGAAAACGGAAAACTGAGTGCCGCTATTACCACCTTCCGCCATGTTTTCATTCTTCGTGTTTACACATGCTACGCATTCACGCAGCGAATGCATCGCGAGACTTGAATGAGGCTGTTACATATCCTGATAATCCACCGCAATAATGCAATTAATTTAAACATAAACGGTAATTCTTACCGTGTAAAAATTAACTGAAATTTACCGTAATGTTGGTAATCGTTACATCCCTAATTGGCACTATGCTTGATTGTTTCCATGCTACTGGTATTTTGCCAGTTTGCCAGACCCTGTTGAATAGTCTTAAGACTACTTTAAGCCCACTATCTTCCATGTGGGCTAGCACACTATAACAGATACTATCCTTTCCTGGAGATGATTGCTGTGCCTTTAAGAGTGCCATCCTTAACTCAAATAAATTAAAGGGTACATCTAAATCATCTGTTGTGGTGATTCTCTGTACATTCACAAAAAAATTCACTTTTATCCCTATTAGCCTACGGACCGCTGTTTTATTGCCACTAATTAATACTGGAATTGTATAAAGTCTCTTGATTCTGCTCATTCGTCTAAGCATCCCCCATGGACCAGCGGAAAGTTTGTTTCAAAACTGTGTGTGTGTAAAAAGCAAATCCACACGCGTAGAGCTGAGATCCACAAATGTTTTTTTGATTCACAAATAAAAACTGAGTTCACAAATGCCTGTTTGAAAGTTGTAAATGTTAGGAAGATACTCACAAATGCTTTTCATTTACTTGCAAATTAATTTAATGTATTCACAGATTTATTTTTTTTTTCATTTTTGGAATGTGTTTGTCCATTTGCAGATCCATTTTATACTTACAAAATATTTTTGTGAGTTTACAAATCTTTTTTTGTATAATTCAAGCCTCACCTGTTAAGCCTCAACTCATACACGCGCCCAGGGAAAATAAAAAGCCCACACTAGTCAAGTGCCGAAAATGTTGCAAAATGTCAAAAAGCAAAGGAAAGGAGCAAGCAGAGGCTTTTTCTAGGCCCTCTGAACAATGTGGGCCTCCTCATCAACAGGATCCTCGATGAAGGGGCATGCCATTATTTCCTAATTTACTCTCTCTTGCTCTGTCTCTGTGTCTCTCTGGGCGTGTCCCTCTCCTTCTCTGGCCGCTGACAGTTGACCTTAATTGGCTGTGAATTTGCTAGCCAAGTGGAAACACAATGGGGTGGGGATGGCAGGGCAATCACATATTCATGTACCAGCTTTACTGTTGTAAGTGGGGGCGGCATGGTGGTGTGGTGGTTAGCACTGTCGCCTCACAGCAAGAGGGTTGCCGGTTCGATCCCGGGCATGGGAGCCCTTCTGTGCGGAGTTTGCATGTTCTCCCCGTGTCAGCATGGGTTCTCTCCGGGCACTCCGGCTTCCTCCCACGGTCCAAAGACATGCAGATTGGGGACTAGGTTAATTGATAACTCTAAATTGTCCGTAGGTGTGAATGTGAGCGTGAATGGTTGTTTGTCTCTATGTGTCAGCCCTGTGATAGTCTGGCGACCTGTCCAGGGTGTACCCTGCCTCTCGCCCGATGTCAGCTGGGATAGGCTCCAGCCCCCCCACGACCCTCAAGAGGATGAAGCAGTTAGAAGATGAATGAATGAACGAATGTTGTAAGTGGGTTTTTTTTAAATTATCTTATTTTTATTACAATTTAATTTGTTTTTTAATAGTTAATGTTTTTTTGATTAATTATGTTATATATTTTATGATCTACATATTATTTTATCATTACATGACAGCTGTGAGTGTGTAAAGCACTGGCAGAACTGTCTTAGGTGTTTGTTCTTGTCTATTGAACATCTTTTGATCATAGATGGAGCTAATCCTCACCTTAATCCTGCTACGGACCAGGATTGCCCAGCAGCATAAATTACCATGGTCACTAGGCTGGGATTCAGGTTAACCACCTTGATGGAACGGAGTTGTGGCTCAGGTTGATGGAACGGAAACCGGAGTTTAGCTCGATGTATCAGGCTTAGCCAGAACCATGGTTTCCATTGTTACTGATGTGAGGCTAATCTTAGCCACTTTGATGGAACAGAGCTCTGACTCACATTAGCCAGACTTGACCATTTAAGCCTGGATTTGCCTTTAGCCTGCTTGATGGAATACCCGCCAGGAGTTGATGTTTTCATGTGGAGAGTGCAAGAGTTCAGTGAGCATGTTGTTGAACTCACCTGTGTGAACATCATTCAGAGTCTTCAGCAGTCTGAAGTCCTCTACAATCTGCTCTAGGTTCAACTTCTCTGCTCGTTCATACATGATATAACCAGTCCACCCAACAGGCAGTTAACATGTTGATCCAACAACACGAAAAATACAAAACAATTGGAAAAAAGTAAACTCTGGGACAAAAGGCTAGAGAGGTAAAGACAAAGCACAAGAGGGAGCAGGGTGATTAAACACATGTGTAACTGAAAAACTCATTGACACACAGGTGTGGTGGAAACCAGGTGGGAAAACACACAAAGACAGGAAGTCAAGCAAACACATGAGGAGAAAATAACAAAATAGAAAACTATAAACATAATTAACTGAATGCAACTGAGAAAAACTAAAACCTCAAACCTAGAAAATAAAATCCTCATTGAACATGTAAAAACAAAGACAAACCACTAATACAACCAACTTAAAACAAAGCTAAACACAGTCTGTGTCTGCTGGTGATGCAATATCCAAGGTCACTTACAGAAGCGTGCTCACCGGGTGGTGCATTAAATTACTAATCAATGAAGGTAGATGCAACTTTTTTTTTAAAAAAAAAAAAAACTATGACGAGGTACACAAAGGCTAACCACAACACATAAAGATGTAGCCTGAGTGTCAGAGTGAAGCTCCCAGAACCTTCAGTCTGACATTGCCTCCATTGAAGGCGATTTACAAGGGGGAGGGAATTTGATTTTTCCCTAACCAATCAGTAGAGATCAACGACTCACCCAGAATCTGACGTCATTAGTATCCATGTCTCTGGGGTGCCGAAAACAAGCGAGCATTGCCCGTTTAAAATGTCTCCGTCGTCGTGCACGCCCAGCTGCATCGCCGTTAAATCCAGTTTAGCAGCTTCCTTAATTTGGTCCTCCATTAATGCAAGTAGTGGCGAAATACCTCGATAACATCGTTAATGTGGTCTGTAGGATCTGTAGCGGTCGCCATTGTTGCTATCCTCACCAATTACCCACCGGCGTACAGCTTGACATCAGCGTGGCGCTAATTGGCTAATCGCTAGACCCCCGGCGTTCATTGGTCCGTCCATCGTTTGGACGAGATAAATCGCAAATTCATTGAAGTATGCCAGACCAGTAATGCAAGCCTACTGAGTTGAGTGGGCAGGGTCTATGGTCTGGAACCAGGCAAATAAAGACGTGATCCTTGATTCAGACCCAGCACCCTAGTGCATTCATTGCAATAACGGGGGATTTTAACAACACTACTCTCTCCTCCCATCTGACTGGGTTTGTTCAGTATGCGGACTGTCCCACCAGGGAGAATAAGACACTAGATTTGTTTTATGGAGATGCCAAGGACGCCTACAGTGCCTCTGCCCTACCACACTATGGCAGATCAGATCATAATCTGGTCTCTCTTCAGCCTACATACAAACCCTGTTCAAAGTTGCCTGTTACCACCCGCTCAGTCAGGAAGAGGTCCTGTAACTATGACATGTCCACTGTCATGTTTCTGGTTTCCTATTGTTACACAAAATAACAATGTTTGTATGAAATATTTTGTACAGTTTGCAGTGATCTGTTGTCTAGGAGTTGGCAGCAACATCAATGTTTGTATTTTCCTATAAAGTGAAACTGTCACATACTATTTCTGTGAAAGTAAAACCTTAGAGGGAATGTCAGGTACATACAAAGAATAACCTGTTCTGTATGTAGGAACACGCTCTGATCAACAAGTACAATTGCAAAAGACACCAGGAACATTTGATATGAAAGGTCAAGTGAGAACAACTGCATATTTCTCATGAAGTGAATCAGTTTCAGTTTTACATTTGTAATTTTCTGGACAACATAGTTTTGTATAGTACACACACACACACACACACACACACACACACACACACAGAGTTGAGATATGCAGTGGGCGAGATGCCACCAGGAGTATATATGGCATGGTGTGGTGTCATCCCATCATTTTTACAGCAGCTCTCCTTTAATCTACATCACAGGTAAGATCAGAAACTTTAACTCACTGTGGTTTATGCTGTAGACTTTTCTGCTTGCTGTAGACTTAAAATATTACAATGACACACATTTAAAATTGTGTTTAATTCTTCATTTAATGTTTATGTTGTATAATTATCATTTAGAACAGCGATGGCAGCAGCAGCCGTGCCAAGAAGCAGAGGAGTGGCTGGTGGCCTGTACTTCCTCTTCACTCTGATGTGTCTGGTTTGCCTCGCAAGTTCACTGATCGACAAGGACGAACTGGTGAATAACTTGTTGCTTAACCTTTGGTAGACAATTGGTAGAATCATTTGGTATAAAAGATTTCCACACACTTTCATCTATGTAATGTAAGTGTGCGGAAATCTTTTCGGCCAGTTTGGACTTACTGATGTTTCCGGCACCTTGCCAAAATTAAGCTGGGTGGTGCGGTGGTTGTCCTACATTGTCTCTACTGACATTTTTAACATTTATTTGTAAGTACACAGTCATTGTGAGTCATCACAGGAAAATTTACTGTTGAAATTTTCTTTTTTTAATCTGCAGTCGTCTGCGCTAATGTGTGCTATACTGGTGTTGTTTATGCCCTCATATCTAACTGCATGTTGATTCTCACGCTGGATTTGCAGGCGGATATCAAGGAGAGGAATCAGATAAATCAACAGATTCTGGAAAAATTGAAGGTGAGTCAGTCAGTTTCATGTTCTTCTTTAAATGCTCACATAAATCTGCATTGGAGTAACTTCAGTGGTAGAATATTCTGTCAGGGTGAGAGAGCTGTATTTCAGTCACAAGTGAATTCATGTACCACGGTGGACACAACATAGCACACTGTGTTGTTGCCATGTCATGAAGTGGTTTTGTTTTTCCCCATTACTGTAGGCACAAAAGGACATCTTTTTAGAGACCGTGAGTGAAAATATGAGGTGCATTTCCTCAGTGATGACATATCTGAAGGAAACAGGAGAAGAATCTCAAGACTTTCTGACACTGGTGAGAAACATGGAGAACCTCAAGACCTTTGTAGATGAGCAGAATAAGAAGTGGGATGCAGAAATAGAGAAAACTGAATGGGAACTGAAAACTATGGGGAAAATAATCAAAGTCCTGGAGACATATCATGCTGAACTGTAACTTCCATGTCAATCAGTGCCTATTGTAGAGACAAATTTATCATTACCATATATGGACATGTAATATCCTGTTGTTTAGAGAGTATTCTGCTTTCCTTTTGTGTGCAAGTTTTCACTTCACTGTGTACTGTCATGGAAAACTACTGTATAACCTTTAACTTTATGTAACCTGTGCTCTGTAGTGGAATACTCCATTTACTGCCTACATGACTGTTCTCATGTAATCCAAAAACATGTAGAACTGGTTCCAGTTGGTTGCCATCTTTGCAACTCCATACCGTCATTTAATCAGTTTCTAACTGACTTTCTTATGTGCCGCTGTTGAAACACTCTGCAGACTGTATGTCACTCTGTATGATTGTCTGACCCTCTGCACAAAGCAATAAACAACTGAAAGACATCTCTGGTGTCTCAAATGCTTTCTTTCAGATTTCACACATTAAAATGTCCACCACAGTACTTGAACACATTTTATCTGTGTATGAGAGGCTTGCTTTATTCCTGCTCTCACAAAAGTTATCAGTAAGCTGAAGGCCTCCCTAGTCTCCCTCTTCCCAGTTTTATCTTCATTATTTGACTGCATCTGTAGTTCTTTGTAACACATACGAAGGACACACCAAGTGTCGGAGGTCTGACCTTTCAGCTGAGATAAGATTTAAGGCCCGTCTCAATACCTGCCCTTAGCCTTATCCCTTGGCCCTACCCCTAGATTTGTGCGTTCCCGCGAGGGGTAGGGGTGCCCCAATTCCTTTTTGTGTGTAGGGGTAGGGGACATAATGAGGGGTAGTGGGTATGAAACTAGCCCTTCGGAGCGAGGGATTTCACACGCTGAATTGCCAGCGAGGGGTAGACATCGCCATGGCTACCACCGAGCAAGAGATAGGGAAAAAAGTTCATATATGTACATATAATTTTGCAAATAAACATGGAACTTTTAAACATTTTCGAATAACTGTGTATTTGTGTAGAGAACGGTATGACAATTTTTTTATTGCTATTCACAATGTCTAGATCGGAGCTGACAGAAAGCTAGCCAGCTAGCTAACGTTAGCGTCGTCAGGTTGCTTGTTAGCTAGCTAGCTAGCTGGCTCGCACTATCCGTCATCTATCATCTGTCCTGTTCTGCAAAATTGTTGGATTTTTCACATTACAATAACACGCCAGCTAGTATAACTATGCTGCCTTGTAGTGTTAGCTGGTTAGCTAGCTAGCTAGCTAGCAGAAGTCCCATGTCATACATATCATTTCGTCGTCTGTCGTTCATCAAACGAAGCATGATGAATACAACAAACGCGATCGGTAGGATGAACTCAGCTGGAGACTCCATTGTAGATGCCGGTTGGAAATGTAGATGGCTCACGGCTTCCTGTTTAAAATAGTTACGCATGCGTGAACGTAACCGACGTGGTGACTTAATGAGTGGTGTCCCAATTCCTTGGAAAGATTTCAACCCCTACCCCTCGGTGCTTCATTTTGAGGGCCAAGGGGTAGTGGGCAATGGCTGGGGGTAGTGGACAAGGGCTAAGGGGTAGTGGACAAGGGGGCGTACTGGGATTGGGCCTTACTCTGTTGTAACTCTTATTATTCTGTTTTATCACTTTATTAAATAACACAAAAGACAACTTGTTTGTTTCACTCTTTCTTTGTTCACATCTGCCACCGGACCTCTATCTCTGATGTTGCGTTGCGTTATGTTTCTCTTTGTTATTGTGCAACTTCATTTTGATTAAATTAAATAACTTTTAACCTTTTGACATAAATTAGGATACAAATAAATTAGGATTTTGTTTTTGTTTTGTTGTTTTGTGCTTTATTTTCCCAGTTTCCTTGCAATGACAGAAATGTAGTACAACTACAATGCTCACTCTAAATTCTGACATATATTACTTGGTGATTATTAAAATATGCAATACTTTTGGGAAAGTGTTCCTGGAATGTTAAGAAATGATCAAATTCAAATATTGCACATGAAATTCATCATAGGTGGGCTACAAAAATACATTTAGTACATGGGAATAATTGATTTTGAAGCCTTCTTCCTTTACACTCCAAAAACATGAAGCCTGAGTTCTACTACAAATATTTTAAGACAAAAGCAGGCTGGTATGTTGGCCTCTCTGTTGCTTCAGAATCAGACTAGATTTTTTAAAATACATACAGTACAGGCCAAAAGTTTGGACACACCTTCTCATTCAATGCGTTTTCTTTATTTTCATGACTATTTACATTGTAGATTCTCACTGAAGGCATCAAAACTATGAATGAACACATGTGGAGTTATGTACTTAACAAACAAAGGTGAAATAACTGAAAACATGTTTTATATTCTAGTTTCTTCAAAATAGCCACCCTTTGCTCTGATTACTGCTTTGCACACTCTTGGCATTCTCTCCATGAGCTTCAAGAGGTAGTCACCTGAAATGGTTTCCACTTCACAGGTGTGCCTTATCAGGGTTAATTAGTGGAATTTCTTGCTTTATCAATGGGGTTGGGACCATCAGTTGTGTTGTGCAGAAGTCAGGTTAATACACAGCCGACAGCCCTATTGGACAACTGTTAAAATTCATATTATGGCAAGAACCAATCAGCTAACTAAAGAAAAACAAGTGGCCATCATTACTTTAAGAAATGAAGGTCAGTCAGTCCGGAAAATTGCAAAAACTTTAAATGTGTCCCCAAGTGGAGTCGCAAAAACCATCAAGCGCTACAACGAAACTGGCACACATGAGGACCGACCCAGGAAAGGAAGACCAAGAGTCACCTCTGCTTCTGGGGATAAGTTCATCCGAGTCACCAGCCTCAGAAATCGCAAGTTAACAGCAGCTCAGATCAGAGACCAGATGAATGCCACACAGAGTTCTAGCAGCAGACCCATCTCTAGAACAACTGTTAAGAGGAGACTGCGCCAATCAGGCCTTCATGGTCAAATAGCTGCTAGGAAACCACTGCTAAGGAGAGGCAACAAGCAGAAGAGATTTGTTTGGGCCAAGAAACACAAGGAATGGACATTAGACCAGTGGAAATCTGTGCTTTGGTCTGATGAGTCCAAATTTGAGATCTTTGGTTCCAACCGCCGTGTCTTTGTGAGACGCAGAAAAGGTGAACGGATGGATTCCACATGCCTGGTTCCCACTGTGAAGCATGGAGGAGGAGGTGTGATGGGGTGGGGGTGTTTTGCTGGTGACACTGTTGGGGATTTATTCAAAATTGAAGGCACACTGAACCAGCATGGCTACCACAGCATCCTGCAGCGACATGCCATCCCATCCGGTTTGCGTTTAGTTGGACGATCATTTATTTTTCAACAGGACAATGACCCCAAACACACCTCCAGGCTGTGTAAGGGCTATTTGACCAAGAAGGAGAGTGATGGAGTGCTGCGGCAGATGACCTGGCCTCCACAGTCACCGGACCTGAACCCAATGGAGATGGTTTGGGGTGAGCTGGACCGCAGAGTGAAGGCAAAGGGGCCAACAAGTGCTAAACACCTCTGGGAACTCCTTCAAGACTGTTGGAAAACCATTTCAGGTGACTACCTCTTGAAGCTCATGGAGAGAATGCCAAGAGTGTGCAAAGCAGTAATCAGAGCAAAGGGTGGCTATTTTGAAGAAACTAGAATATAAAACATGTTTTCAGTTATTTCACCTTTTTTTGTTAAGTACATAACTCCACATGTGTTCATTCATAGTTTTGATGCCTTCAGTGAGAATCTACAATGTAAATAGTCATGAAAATAAAGAAAACGCATTGAATGAGAAGGTGTGTCCAAACTTTTGGCCTGTACTGTAGCTCCTGTGGACATCATAGATTGGATGATGATGATTTATGGGATTAAATGGTCAAGATTTACCTGCAACATAGGGCCAGATCTGACAGTCGTTGCAGTGGTGGGTGTGTTTGGTTTACTGACATCAAGAATTCTGGGGAACAACCAGCTCGTGAGAGGACAGACAGTATACAAGAAAGTGAAACTATCAACATATAGAACAAGTAGAACAACTGACAAGTGCCAGTTTCTCATGAAGTGAAAGAATAAGGCAGAGGATGGGTTAGTTAAAAGACTATGTGTAAGGAAAGCATTTAACTCATCAGTGTTGCCCTGGTAAATACAGAAAATGTCATCATAATGTCATCAATATAACAGTACCATTTCAATGTTAAATTCAAGTGGCTGTTCTGTCTGGATTGCAAAATTACAGCCTTCTCAAAGAAATCTGTGTAAAGATTTGCATAATTTGGGGCACGGATAGAACTCTTACTCGTGCGAAAGCCTGAAGATTGAAGTCATCATCATCATCATCATTAGAAATCTTATTTATAAAGTCTGTAATATTAAGTCGCTACAAAAGGTTTTATATAAAAGTCTATCAATTCCGACAAGGGAGACAACAAGAGTCCGTCTGAGTCGCCATGACATGACCTGGTGGGTTCACTAGTGACTTGTGTATTTTAGGAAGGCTATAAAATTCAGGTTGAACAGAATGTTGGCTGTAATTGTCAAATTCAGATATGGAGATCCAATCCTTATGTTAAGCATCTTCTAAGTAGGAAAGCACAGTTTTGTGGAGCGAGTCATTCAGGTCAGACTTCAGTTTCTTGCAGAATTTTTCATCAGATTGCTGGGAGAGGATTTCAGCTTTATATTTGTCTGCATCTTGACACAAATGGTTCCTCCCTTCACAGCAGGTTTAGTTACCACAACTCTGGAATTCATGTGCTCTGTCAATGCTGTCCCTTCTTTGCTAGATAAGCTCTGAGAGACATGGAGAGATTGAAAAGTAGTTTTCATAATGTCATGTTCAACTATACAACAAAAGGTATTCATAGAAGCAGCAGACACACTGGGGCTAAACCTGCTCTTATAGAGGAAGGAGGAGTTCTAGTTGCAGCCTCGTCGTTATGCAAAAAGGTTTCAGTTTTATCTGTTAAAGCATTTAAATAAATCTACTTTTGAGCCAAAAGTATTATAGTCTTGGACAAAAGACAGACCCGCAGACAAGAGATCAACTACAACCTAAAGAGTTAACTACAACATAAGGTAAGAGGACAGGAGCTGACAGTCTTTGCAGTTGTGGGTGTTTGGTTTACTGAAATTATTGTAAAAGCTGAAACTCTGAGAGTTAAATGTTCTTTCAGACTTGTGCAAAAATGTTTTTAACAAAAAAGAAATGGTGGGTGCCCATTTCATTTTGTCAAGCCTCTTTCATGGTGTAAGAAGTTTCATTTTTGTTATAATCACATACTGACACCTGGTGTTCATAGTAAAGAATGCAGTTTCCTGAAAACAGCAAAAGCCAAAAACTCAGTGATGGTAATAAGATGGTAATACTGGAGAGTAAAAGCCTGTGAATTAGGAAGTATACAAGCACTGTTACGCCACATAAATTAAATATCCAGACACCTCTTCTCAAATCAACAGCAGAATAAAAACAGCCTCAGGGCAACATTATCTCCACCACAGCAGCTGCAGCCACAAACACACACATTAAAGCAAAAGGAAAAACTGCTCAGTTTGTACACATCCTGTAGTGCGTGCCGTGCACCCACACACACATGCAAAACAGGGGGGTATTCCATCAGCGTAGCTAAGAATATCCATACTAAGGTGTAATCTTGAAGTCTGACTAAACGCCAACTACCAATCTAGCTCCCACCCGTTCCATCAAGTGAAATCAGCTGGCTCCAATTGACACTTCTTCTTCTTCTTCTTCTTCTTCTTTTTCTTCTTCTTCTTCTTCTTCTTCTTCTGATGTGATCAGGTGCATTACCGCCATCTACCGGAGTGGAGTGTGGAACAGGAGCATGGCAGTCAAAACAAAACCACAAAAAAAAAAAGGCAAAGAGAAATACAAAATTCTATATCCTCTCCATTAATCCAGTGTCCCTTAGATATTTCATTAGATGCTTAGATGTTTTGCCCTCTGCTTCTGCTCCAATGAGGTCTCCTATGTTGACTTTAAGCTTAGCTTTTCCTAGTGTTGCGGTTAGTTTCTTCCTCTCCTCCAAATAACCCCTGCACTCAAGCAACACATGTTGCACAGTTTCTGGACAACCACAGTTTGCACAGAGACCAGTTGAGTGTCTCCCTATCCTCCACAATGACTGATTAAGCCCAGTGTGCCCTATCCTTAGACGGGTGATGACTGTGTCCTCTTTCCGGCTCCTGCTCAGCCTTCTTCCCAAACCAACATGTTTTTGGGTGTTGAACAAATGCCTCCCAGTTTCATTCAGTTCCCAGTACTCCTGCCATATTTTGTGCATCTGTTTTTTGATAAATGTTTTGCCCTCAGCTTTACTCAAAGGAACTTCCATATTGACTGCCGTTGATTTAAGTGCTTGTTTTGCCAAAATATCTGCATCCTCGTTCCCCTCTACTCCTGCATGAGCAGGAACCAAACAAAGCAGACGGACATGTCCTTACTGAACATTCTGTAAATGAAATGATGAATTTCAAAAACCAGATTTAGCCTGCAGGACTTAACAGATTCGATACTAGTGAGTGCTGCCCAGCTATCTGAAGCAGTGACTGCTTTTCTAATGTTGTTCTCCTCTATTCACTGCAACGCTATCATAATAGCTAGGAGCTCAACTCTATACACTGAAAGATGATCAGGAGTTCTTTTTTTAATGGCTATTTTCAGGGGCGATTCTAGGATCAGAGGTTTAGGGGTGCTGAGCACCAAGAGAGCTGCCCGGCCAGGCAAGATAAATTTCACTGTTTTGTACATTTTAACGCAATTTCATTCTCACATTTGTGAAAGAAAAGCACAACACTTTTTGGGAAAGATTGTGATTAAACCATCAAATCTGATAAAGGTTATTTAAGTGCTGAGTCACAGCAAAAGAGGAATGGATTGTAATCATAAAAGAAACATATCGTAACCCTAATTTCTGGGGGAAGACAACTCCTTTTGATACAGCAGCTCCTCAACATACACATAAACAGTATGTATGTTTCTGGAGTAAACCAGCCCCCTATAGTGAGTACCAAAAATACAAATAAGAATATTAATAAATAAAGTCCTCTCTCTGCTCCTCTCTCTCTCTTTGTACTGTCAACCAAAAGGCAAATAACCAAACAATGCATTTTATATCTAATAAGAGATATAAACTGATACATTGATCTAACTTACAACATCATTCTAGATAGACAGACCATTTACACTCCTACCTGAACCTGGCTCTTTTTTTTTTTTTTTAACAATCTTATATCCATGATGAGGCTGTCTGTCTGTCTGTACACACACATACACACGCACGCACGCACGCACGCACACACACAATAGGAGTTATAATGTTAATGGGCATCCAGTCAGTTAGCTAGTCAGTAGCACCTTGGCTTTAATATTAATACATGCACATGTGAGCCCAAGGCCAAAACACACCGGCGGCGTCATATGACGGCGGCGTCACTGACGCGAGTCAAGTACCGCACCCAACACACACAAAAAGCGTCGCGCTGCCGGAGCTGGGAAGTACAAAATAGCGCTTTTTCAAGGGCGGCGATGCTGGAAAAATAGGACAATAGCGTAAAGTGCCGCGGCACCGGTGGGGGTACTGTATTTTTGTTGTTAAAATATTACGTTTCAACCAAGTACTGTATGGTTTTGACACTTTTCTAGCTTGTTAAAAAAGGATATACAGTAAAATAAATAAATAAATAAAAATCTCTCAAATATTAGGGGTGCTGGGATTCAATTTAGGGGTGCTTCAGCACCCCCAAAAATGGGCTAGAAACGCCTATGGCTATTTTACATGTTGGAAAGTAGATGGCAGCTGCTGTCCTTCCTGTCTCAGGGTCTTTTGAGCCGTCAGTGAAAATCATAGTTTTATCATTAAAATGTTGTTCTGTGTACACATCTACAATCCTCTCAGCCTGTGTTAGCTTTGATTTCCTTTTAAGCTGTTGCTGGACATTCAAATCAACAGATGGAGTCACAAATAACCATGGAGCAATATCTGGATATGGGACTGTTGGGCTATACGCTATGTTGCACAGACCAAGGATCTCTGCTTTAGCATTTCCTACCCATCCGAAACTGAAACACCTACTTTCATTGTGTTCCCAACAATCCTCTAAGATTGCTCTAGCAGGGTGTGAGCTACAGTGTCCCTGAAGATTGACCCAATATGTTAGCATTATTGCAGTTCTTCTTATTCTTAATGGTTGTTCACCTATCTCCCCTTGCACGGCAGCCACTGGGGAGGTCCTAAAGGCTCCACTGCAGACCCTTAAAGCCTGTGCCTGCTCCACCTCCATTCTATTAAGGTGGCTGTCTGCTGCTGACATGTATGCTATACATCCGTAGTCAAATTCTGATCTCATGAATGCTTGATATACCTTTAACAGTGCTGTTCTGGTAGCTCCCCAGTCCCTTCCCGACAGACATCTTAAGAGGTTATTAACCTTCTTACATTTCTCCGTGACTTTGTTAATATGCTGGTTCCAGGTCAACTTTTCATCAAATAGCACCCCTGGGAATTTAACTACTTTGACCTGCTCATGTGTTTGACCATATAATTTTACAGTCACGTCTTTATGTCGTCTGGAAAAGCATATCACTTGTGTCTTTGCAGCAGACATCGTAAAGCCCCAGTTGTTCACCCACTGCCATAATTGCTGCCTGCAATTATGGACTTCCCTACATTTCTTTCAGCTTTTTCAAAGATGTCATTAATCATTATATTGAATAGCACTGGACTGCAAACACTGCCTTGTGGGGTTCCATTTTCAACTTCATATAACTTTGAGTACTCTGTACCCACCTTGACCTCTATTATCCTGTCTAATAAGAAGTCCATCACCCAGTTATAGAGCCTACCACCCACACCTAACTTACTTAACTTGATCAGTTGTCCCTACTTCCACAACATGTCTTGTGCTTTTTCAACATCAAAAAAGACAGCTATCACCATCTCCCCATTTGTTTGAGCTTTTTTGATTTCTGACTCCAGGCATGATATTGAATCCATGGTGCTCCTCCCTTTACGAAACCCACTTTGATATGGTGAATATAAATTTTTACTTTCAAGACAGAAAGTTAGTCTGTCTGTCACCATACGCTCCATAGTTGTCCCTAACTGTGATGTGAGTGCTATTGGTCTGTAACTTGATGGGTCCAATGGATCTTTCCCAGGCTTTACTATTGGCACTAGGGATGTAACGATATGGAAAATTTGATATCTCGATTATAGTGACCAAATTATCACGGTAAACGATAATATTGCAATATTTTTTTAAGCGCTGTAAAATGTCCAAAAAATAGATACACTGAAATAACCTCACTAAATCTTGTAACTTCCTTATCATACTAAAACGTTAACAGCCAAAATCTTATATTTAAATGAAACTTTCACATTAAAGGGGCAAGGGATTGGCACGGCAACAGAAAATTTTATTTTAAATTAACAAAATATGTAAACACATTGCAGGAGCAAAGCTTATTTGTCTGGTGCATTTTAACAGTCAGCAAAATATGTTAATAATTTATATATTATTTATTTCTTAGCATGAGAGGAAAAATATATCTAAAACAAAACAATGCAAGAGTAGAACAAAAGACATACAATATATAGAATAGATATCACAAATGTGCAGGAGAAACCAAAAAGGGGGCAATGGTCATCATTACACAGAATAATTCACACATTAGAAGTGTGCATGCGAGTCAGAGGATTACCTGTATGAGAAAAGGAGTGCATGCTCTCGGTCAAAGGTTAACACGGCAGCGTTTTATGTTGTTTCCTTGAGCTGGCCGTCTATATCGATTCTAGCTCGCCATACAATCATAGTTGATCTCAGTTAGCGTTACATTACGTCGGTTTATATTCTGTCGGCTCCACTCAGTGTTTTCAGCTCCGTTTCGTTTTGAAACACTTAACGTTAGCAACATAGCTGCTAATACGGCTATTAGCTGCTCAGCTAGTGTCTTAAACGAAAACGGAAAACTGAGTGCCGCTATTACCACCTTCCGCCATGTTTTCATTCTTCGTGTTTACACATGCTACGCATTCACGCAGCGAATGCATCGCGAGACTTGAATGAGGCTGTTACATATCCTGATAATCCACCGCAATAATGCAATTAATTTAAACATAAACGGTAATTCTTACCGTGTAAAAATTAACTGAAATTTACCGTAATGTTGGTAATCGTTACATCCCTAATTGGCACTATGCTTGATTGTTTCCATGCTACTGGTATTTTGCCAGTTTGCCAGACCCTGTTGAATAGTCTTAAGACTACTTTAAGCCCACTATCTTCCATGTGGGCTAGCACACTATAACAGATACTATCCTTTCCTGGAGATGATTGCTGTGCCTTTAAGAGTGCCATCCTTAACTCAAATAAATTAAAGGGTACATCTAAATCATCTGTTGTGGTGATTCTCTGTACATTCACAAAAAAATTCACTTTTATCCCTATTAGCCTACGGACCGCTGTTTTATTGCCACTAATTAATACTGGAATTGTATAAAGTCTCTTGATTCTGCTCATTCGTCTAAGCATCCCCCATGGACCAGCGGAAAGTTTGTTTCAAAACTGTGTGTGTGTAAAAAGCAAATCCACACGCGTAGAGCTGAGATCCACAAATGTTTTTTTGATTCACAAATAAAAACTGAGTTCACAAATGCCTGTTTGAAAGTTGTAAATGTTAGGAAGATACTCACAAATGCTTTTCATTTACTTGCAAATTAATTTAATGTATTCACAGATTTATTTTTTTTTTCATTTTTGGAATGTGTTTGTCCATTTGCAGATCCATTTTATACTTACAAAATATTTTTGTGAGTTTACAAATCTTTTTTTGTATAATTCAAGCCTCACCTGTTAAGCCTCAACTCATACACGCGCCCAGGGAAAATAAAAAGCCCACACTAGTCAAGTGCCGAAAATGTTGCAAAATGTCAAAAAGCAAAGGAAAGGAGCAAGCAGAGGCTTTTTCTAGGCCCTCTGAACAATGTGGGCCTCCTCATCAACAGGATCCTCGATGAAGGGGCATGCCATTATTTCCTAATTTACTCTCTCTTGCTCTGTCTCTGTGTCTCTCTGGGCGTGTCCCTCTCCTTCTCTGGCCGCTGACAGTTGACCTTAATTGGCTGTGAATTTGCTAGCCAAGTGGAAACACAATGGGGTGGGGATGGCAGGGCAATCACATATTCATGTACCAGCTTTACTGTTGTAAGTGGGGGCGGCATGGTGGTGTGGTGGTTAGCACTGTCGCCTCACAGCAAGAGGGTTGCCGGTTCGATCCCGGGCATGGGAGCCCTTCTGTGCGGAGTTTGCATGTTCTCCCCGTGTCAGCATGGGTTCTCTCCGGGCACTCCGGCTTCCTCCCACGGTCCAAAGACATGCAGATTGGGGACTAGGTTAATTGATAACTCTAAATTGTCCGTAGGTGTGAATGTGAGCGTGAATGGTTGTTTGTCTCTATGTGTCAGCCCTGTGATAGTCTGGCGACCTGTCCAGGGTGTACCCTGCCTCTCGCCCGATGTCAGCTGGGATAGGCTCCAGCCCCCCCACGACCCTCAAGAGGATGAAGCAGTTAGAAGATGAATGAATGAACGAATGTTGTAAGTGGGTTTTTTTTAAATTATCTTATTTTTATTACAATTTAATTTGTTTTTTAATAGTTAATGTTTTTTTGATTAATTATGTTATATATTTTATGATCTACATATTATTTTATCATTACATGACAGCTGTGAGTGTGTAAAGCACTGGCAGAACTGTCTTAGGTGTTTGTTCTTGTCTATTGAACATCTTTTGATCATAGATGGAGCTAATCCTCACCTTAATCCTGCTACGGACCAGGATTGCCCAGCAGCATAAATTACCATGGTCACTAGGCTGGGATTCAGGTTAACCACCTTGATGGAACGGAGTTGTGGCTCAGGTTGATGGAACGGAAACCGGAGTTTAGCTCGATGTATCAGGCTTAGCCAGAACCATGGTTTCCATTGTTACTGATGTGAGGCTAATCTTAGCCACTTTGATGGAACAGAGCTCTGACTCACATTAGCCAGACTTGACCATTTAAGCCTGGATTTGCCTTTAGCCTGCTTGATGGAATACCCGCCAGGAGTTGATGTTTTCATGTGGAGAGTGCAAGAGTTCAGTGAGCATGTTGTTGAACTCACCTGTGTGAACATCATTCAGAGTCTTCAGCAGTCTGAAGTCCTCTACAATCTGCTCTAGGTTCAACTTCTCTGCTCGTTCATACATGATATAACCAGTCCACCCAACAGGCAGTTAACATGTTGATCCAACAACACGAAAAATACAAAACAATTGGAAAAAAGTAAACTCTGGGACAAAAGGCTAGAGAGGTAAAGACAAAGCACAAGAGGGAGCAGGGTGATTAAACACATGTGTAACTGAAAAACTCATTGACACACAGGTGTGGTGGAAACCAGGTGGGAAAACACACAAAGACAGGAAGTCAAGCAAACACATGAGGAGAAAATAACAAAATAGAAAACTATAAACATAATTAACTGAATGCAACTGAGAAAAACTAAAACCTCAAACCTAGAAAATAAAATCCTCATTGAACATGTAAAAACAAAGACAAACCACTAATACAACCAACTTAAAACAAAGCTAAACACAGTCTGTGTCTGCTGGTGATGCAATATCCAAGGTCACTTACAGAAGCGTGCTCACCGGGTGGTGCATTAAATTACTAATCAATGAAGGTAGATGCAACTTTTTTTTTTAAAAAAAAAAAAACTATGACGAGGTACACAAAGGCTAACCACAACACATAAAGATGTAGCCTGAGTGTCAGAGTGAAGCTCCCAGAACCTTCAGTCTGACATTGCCTCCATTGAAGGCGATTTACAAGGGGGAGGGAATTTGATTTTTCCCTAACCAATCAGTAGAGATCAACGACTCACCCAGAATCTGACGTCATTAGTATCCATGTCTCTGGGGTGCCGAAAACAAGCGAGCATTGCCCGTTTAAAATGTCTCCGTCGTCGTGCACGCCCAGCTGCATCGCCGTTAAATCCAGTTTAGCAGCTTCCTTAATTTGGTCCTCCATTAATGCAAGTAGTGGCGAAATACCTCGATAACATCGTTAATGTGGTCTGTAGGATCTGTAGCGGTCGCCATTGTTGCTATCCTCACCAATTACCCACCGGCGTACAGCTTGACATCAGCGTGGCGCTAATTGGCTAATCGCTAGACCCCCGGCGTTCATTGGTCCGTCCATCGTTTGGACGAGATAAATCGCAAATTCATTGAAGTATGCCAGACCAGTAATGCAAGCCTACTGAGTTGAGTGGGCAGGGTCTATGGTCTGGAACCAGGCAAATAAAGACGTGATCCTTGATTCAGACCCAGCACCCTAGTGCATTCATTGCAATAACGGGGGATTTTAACAACACTACTCTCTCCTCCCATCTGACTGGGTTTGTTCAGTATGCGGACTGTCCCACCAGGGAGAATAAGACACTAGATTTGTTTTATGGAGATGCCAAGGACGCCTACAGTGCCTCTGCCCTACCACACTATGGCAGATCAGATCATAATCTGGTCTCTCTTCAGCCTACATACAAACCCTGTTCAAAGTTGCCTGTTACCACCCGCTCAGTCAGGAAGAGGTCCTGTAACTATGACATGTCCACTGTCATGTTTCTGGTTTCCTATTGTTACACAAAATAACAATGTTTGTATGAAATATTTTGTACAGTTTGCAGTGATCTGTTGTCTAGGAGTTGGCAGCAACATCAATGTTTGTATTTTCCTATAAAGTGAAACTGTCACATACTATTTCTGTGAAAGTAAAACCTTAGAGGGAATGTCAGGTACATACAAAGAATAACCTGTTCTGTATGTAGGAACACGCTCTGATCAACAAGTACAATTGCAAAAGACACCAGGAACATTTGATATGAAAGGTCAAGTGAGAACAACTGCATATTTCTCATGAAGTGAATCAGTTTCAGTTTTACATTTGTAATTTTCTGGACAACATAGTTTTGTATAGTACACACACACACACACACACACACACACACACACACACAGAGTTGAGATATGCAGTGGGCGAGATGCCACCAGGAGTATATATGGCATGGTGTGGTGTCATCCCATCATTTTTACAGCAGCTCTCCTTTAATCTACATCACAGGTAAGATCAGAAACTTTAACTCACTGTGGTTTATGCTGTAGACTTTTCTGCTTGCTGTAGACTTAAAATATTACAATGACACACATTTAAAATTGTGTTTAATTCTTCATTTAATGTTTATGTTGTATAATTATCATTTAGAACAGCGATGGCAGCAGCAGCCGTGCCAAGAAGCAGAGGAGTGGCTGGTGGCCTGTACTTCCTCTTCACTCTGATGTGTCTGGTTTGCCTCGCAAGTTCACTGATCGACAAGGACAAACTGGTGAATAACTTGTTGCTTAACCTTTGGTAGACAATTGGTAGAATCATTTGGTATAAAAGATTTCCACAAACTTTCATCTATGTAATGTAAGTGTGCGGAAATCTTTTCGGCCAATTTGGACTTACTGATGTTTCCGGCACCTTGCCAAAATTAAGCTGGGTGGTGCGGTGGTTGTCCTACATTGTCTCTACTGACATTTTTAACATTTATTTGTAAGTACACAGTCATTGTGAGTCATCACAGGAAAATTTACTGTTGAAATTTTCTTTTTCTAATCTGCAGTCGTCTGCGCTAATGTGTGCTATACTGGTGTTGTTTATGCCCTCATATCTAACTGCATGTTGATTCTCACGCTGGATTTGCAGGCGGATATCAAGGAGAGGAATCAGATAAATCAACAGATTCTGGAAAAATTGAAGGTGAGTCAGTCAGTTTCAATGTTCTTTAAATGCTCACATAAATCTGCATTGGAGTAACTTCAGTGGTAGAATATTCTGTCAGGGTGAGAGAGCTGTATTTCAGTCACAAGTGAATTCATGTACCACGGTGGACACAACATAGCACACTGTGTTGTTGCCATGTCATGAAGTGGTTTTGTTTTTCCCCATTACTGTAGGCACAAAAGGACATCTTTTTAGAGACCGTGAGTGAAAATATGAGGTGCATTTCCTCAGTGATGACATATCTGAAGGAAACAGGAGAAGAATCTCAAGACTTTCTGACACTGGTGAGAAACATGGAGAACCTCAAGACCTTTGTAGATGAGCAGAATAAGAAGTGGGATGCAGAAATAGAGAAAACTGAATGGGAACTGAAAACTATGGGGAAAATAATCAAAGTCCTGGAGACATATCATGCTGAACTGTAACTTCCATGTCAATCAGTGCCTATTGTAGAGACAAATTTATCATTACCATATATGGACATGTAATATCCTGTTGTTTAGAGAGTATTCTGCTTTCCTTTTGTGTGCAAGTTTTCACTTCACTGTGTACTGTCATGGAAAACTACTGTATAACCTTTAACTTTATGTAACCTGTGCTCTGTAGTGGAATACTCCATTTACTGCCTACATGACTGTTCTCATGTAATCCAAAAACATGTAGAACTGGTTCCAGTTGGTTGCCATCTTTGCAACTCCATACCGTCATTTAATCAGTTTCTAACTGACTTTCTTATGTGCCGCTGTTGAAACACTCTGCAGACTGTATGTCACTCTGTATGATTGTCTGACCCTCTGCACAAAGCAATAAACAACTGAAAGACATCTCTGGTGTCTCAAATGCTTTCTTTCAGATTTCACACATTAAAATGTCCACCACAGTACTTGAACACATTTTATCTGTGTATGAGAGGCTTGCTTTATTCCTGCTCTCACAAAAGTTATCAGTAAGCTGAAGGCCTCCCTAGTCTCCCTCTTCCCAGTTTTATCTTCATTATGCGACTGCATCTGTAGTTCTTTGTAACACATACGAAGGACACTCCCAGTGTCGGAGGTCTGACCTTTCAGCTGAGATAAGATTTAAGGCCCGTCTCAATACCTGCCCTTAGCCCTACCCCTTGGCCCTACCCCTAGATTTGTGCGAGGGGTAGGGGTGCCCCACTTCCTTTTTGTGTGTAGGGGTAAGGGACATAATGAGGGGTAGTGGGTATGAAACTAGCCCTTCGGAGCGAGGGATTTCACATGCTGAATTGCCAGCGAGGGGTAGACATCGCCATGGCTACCACCGAGCAAGAAATAGGGAAAAAAGTTCATATATGTACATATAATTTCGCAAATAAACATGGAACTTTTAAACATTTTCAAATAACTGTGTATTTGTGTAGAGAACGGTATGACAATTTTTTTATTGCTATTCACAATGTCTAGATCGGAGCTGACAGAAAGCTAGCCAGCTAGCTAACGTTAGCGTCGTCAGGTTGCTTGTTAGCTAGCTAGCTAGCTGGCTCGCACTATCCGGCATCTGTCATCTGTCCTGTTCTGCAAAATTGTTGGATTTTTCACATTACAATAACACGCCAGCTAGTATAACTATGCTGCCTTGTAGTGTTAGCTGGTTAGCTAGCTAGCTAGCTAGCTAGCAGAAGTCCCCTGTCATACATATCATTTCGTCGTCTGTCGTTCATCAAACGAAGCATGATGAATACAACGAACGTGATCGGTAGGATGAACTCAACTGGAGACTCCATTGTAGATGCCGGATGGAAATGTAGATGGCTCACGGCTTCCTGTTTAAAATAGTTACGCATGCGTGAACGTAACCGACGTGGTGACTTAATGAGTGGTGTCCCAATTCCTTGGAAAGATTTCAACCCCTACCCCTCGTTGCTTCATTTCGAGGGCCAAGGGGTAGTGGACAAGGGCTAAGGGGTAGTGGACAAGGGGGCGTACTGGGATTGGGCCTTACTCTGTTGTAACTCTTATTATTCTGTTTTATCACTTTATTAAATAACACAAAAGACAACTTGTTTGTTTCACTCTTTCTTTGTTCACATCTGCCACCGGACCTCTATCTCTGATGTTGCGTTGCGTTATGTTTCTCTTTGTTATTGTGCAACTTCATTTTGATTAAATTAAATAACTTTTAACCTTTTGACATAAATTAGGATACAAATAAATTAGGATTTTGTTTTTGTTTTGTTGTTTTGTGCTTTATTTTCCCAGTTTCCTTGCAATGACAGAAATGTAGTACAACTACAATGCTCACTCTAAATTCTGACATATATTACTTGGTGATTATTAAAATATGCAATACTTTTGGGAAAGTGTTCCTGGAATGTTAAGAAATGATCAAATTCAAATATTGCACATGAAATTCATCATAGGTGGGCTACAAAAATACATTTAGTACATGGGAATAATTGATTTTGAAGCCTTCTTCCTTTACACTCCAAAAACATGAAGCCTGAGTTCTACTACAAATATTTTAAGACAAAAGCAGGCTGGTATGTTGGCCTCTCTGTTGCTTCAGAATCAGACTAGATTTTTTAAAATACATACAGTACAGGCCAAAAGTTTGGACACACCTTCTCATTCAATGCGTTTTCTTTATTTTCATGACTATTTACATTGTAGATTCTCACTGAAGGCATCAAAACTATGAATGAACACATGTGGAGTTATGTACTTAACAAACAAAGGTGAAATAACTGAAAACATGTTTTATATTCTAGTTTCTTCAAAATAGCCACCCTTTGCTCTGATTACTGCTTTGCACACTCTTGGCATTCTCTCCATGAGCTTCAAGAGGTAGTCACCTGAAATGGTTTCCACTTCACAGGTGTGCCTTATCAGGGTTAATTAGTGGAATTTCTTGCTTTATCAATGGGGTTGGGACCATCAGTTGTGTTGTGCAGAAGTCAGGTTAATACACAGCCGACAGCCCTATTGGACAACTGTTAAAATTCATATTATGGCAAGAACCAATCAGCTAACTAAAGAAAAACGAGTGGCCATCATTACTTTAAGAAATGAAGGTCAGTCAGTCCAGAAAATTGCAAAAACTTTAAATGTGTCCCCAAGTGGAGTCGCAAAAACCATCAAGCGCTACAACGAAACTGGCACACATGAGGACCGACCCAGGAAAGGAAGACCAAGAGTCACCTCTGCTTCTGAGGATAAGTTCATCCGAGTCACCAGCCTCAGAAATGGCAAGTTAACAGCAGCTCAGATCAGAGACCAGATGAATGCCACACAGAGTTCTAGCAGCAGACCCATCTCTAGAACAACTGTTAAGAGGAGACTGCGCCAATCAGGCCTTCATGGTCAAATAGCTGCTAGGAAACCACTGCTAAGGAGAGGCAACAAGCAGAAGAGATTTGTTTGGGCCAAGAAACACAAGGAATGGACATTAGACCAGTGGAAATCTGTGCTTTGGTCTGATGAGTCCAGATTTGAGATCTTTGGTTCCAACCGCCGTGTCTTTGTGAGACACAGAAAAGGTGAACGGATGGATTCCACATGCCTGGTTCCCACTGTGAAGCATGGAGGAGGAGGTGTGATGGTGTGGGGGTGTTTTGCTGGTGACACTGTTGGGGATTTATTCAAAATTGAAGGCACACTGAACCAGCATGGCTACCACAGCATCCTGCAGCGACATGCCATCCCATCCGGTTTGCGTTTAGTTGGACGATCATTTATTTTTCAACAGGACAATGACCCCAAACACACCTCCAGGCTGTGTAAGGGCTATTTGACCAAGAAGGAGAGTGATGGAGTGCTGCGGCAGATGACCTGGCCTCCACAGTCACCGGACCTGAACCCAATCGAGATGGTTTGGGGTGAGCTGGACCGCAGAGTGAAGGCAAAGGGGCCAACAAGTGCTAAACACCTCTGGGAACTCCTTCAAGACTGTTGGAAAACCATTTCAGGTGACTACCTCTTGAAGCTCATGGAGAGAATGCCAAGAGTGTGCAAAGCAGTAATCAGAGCAAAGGGTGGCTATTTTGAAGAAACTAGAATATAAAACATGTTTTCAGTTATTTCACCTTTTTTTGTTAAGTACATAACTCCACATGTGTTCATTCATAGTTTTGATGCCTTCAGTGAGAATCTACAATGTAAATAGTCATGAAAATAAAGAAAACGCATTGAATGAGAAGGTGTGTCCAAACTTTTGGCCTGTACTGTAGCTCCTGTGGACATCATAGATTGGATGATGATGGTTTATGGGATTAAATGGTCAAGATTTACCTGCAACATAGGGCCAGATCTGACAGTCGTTGCAGTGGTGGGTGTGTTTGGTTTACTGACATCAAGAATTCTGGGGAACAACCAGCTCGTGAGAGGACAGACAGTATACAAGAAAGTGAAACTATCAACATATAGAACAAGTAGAACAACTGACAAGTGTCAGTTTCTCATGAAGTGAAAGAATAAGGCAGAGGATGGGTTAGTTAAAAGACTATGTGTAAGGAAAGCATTTAACTCATCAGTGTTGCCCTGGTAAATACAGAAAATGTCATCATAATGTCATCAATATAACAGTACCATTTCAATGTTAAATTCAAGTTGCTGTTCTGTCTGGATTGCAAAATTACAGCCTTCTCAAAGAAATCTGTGTAAAGATTTGCATAATTTGGGGCACAGATAGAACTCTTACTCGTGCGAAAGCCTGAAGATTGAAGTCATCATCATCATCATCATTAGAGATCTTATTTATAAAGTCTGTAATATTAAGTCGCTACAAAAGGTTTTATATAAAAGTCTATCAATTCCGACAAGGGAGACAACAAGAGTCCGTCTGAGTCGCCATGACATGACCTGGTGGGTTCACTAGTGACTTGTGTATTTTAGGAAGGCTATAAAATTCAGGTTGAACAGAATGTTGGCTGTAATTGTCAAATTCAGATGTGGAGATCCAATCCTTATGTTAAGCATCTTCTAAGTAGGAAAGCACAGTTTTGTGGAGCGAGTCATTCAGGTCAGACTTCAGTTTCTTGCAGAATTTTTCATCAGATTGCTGGGAGAGGATTTCAGCTTTATATTTGTCTGCATCTTGACACAAATGGTTCCTCCCTTCACAGCAGGTTTAGTTACCACAACTCTGGAATTCATGTGCTCTGTCAATGCTGTCCCTTCTTTGCTAGATAAGCTCTGAGAGACATGGAGAGATTGAAAAGTAGTTTTCATAATGTCATGTTCAACTATACAACAAAAGGTATTCATAGAAGCAGCAGACACACTGGGGCTAAACCTGCTCTTATAGAGGAAGGAGGAGTTCTAGTTGCAGCCTCGTTGTTATGCAAAAAAAAGGTTTAAGTTTGATCTGTTAAAGCATTTAAACAAATCTACTTTTGAGCCAAAAGTATTAAAGTCTTGGACAAAAGACAGACCCGCAGACAAGAGATCAACTACAACCTAAAGAGTTAACTACAACATAAGGTAAGAGGACAGGAGCTGACAGTCTTTGCAGTTGTGGGTGTTTGGTTTACTGAAATTATTGTAAAAGCTGAAACTCTGAGAGTTAAATGTTCTTTCAGACTTGTGCAAAAATGTTTTTAACAAAAAAGAAATGGTGGGTGCCCATTTCATTTTGTCAAGCCTCTTTCATGGTGTAAGAAGTTTCATTTTTGTTATAATCACATACTGACACCTGGTGTTCATAGTAAAGAATGCAGTTTCCTGAAAACAGCAAAAGCCAAAAACTCAGTGATGGTAATAAGATGGTAATACTGGAGAGTAAAAGCCTGTGAATTAGGAAGTATACAAGCACTGTTACGCCACATAAATTAAATATCCAGACACCTCTTCTCAAATCAACAGCAGAATAAAAACAGCCTCAGGGCAACATTATCTCCACCACAGCAGCTGCAGCCACAAACACACACATTAAAGCAAAAGGAAAAACTGCTCAGTTTGTACACATCCTGTAGTGCGTGCCGTGCACCCACACACACATGCAAAACAGGGGGGTATTCCATCAACGTAGCTAAGAATATCCATACTAAGGTGTAATCTTGAAGTCTGACTAAACGCCAACTACCAATCTAGCTCCCACCCGTTCCATCAAGTGAAATCAGCTGGCTCCAATTGACACTTCTTCTTCTTCTTCTTCTTCTTCTTCTTCTTCTTCTTCTGATGTGATCAGGTGCATTACCGCCATCTACCGGACTGGAGTGTGGAACAGGAGCATGGCAGTCAAAACAAAACCACAAAAAAAAAAAAAGGCAAAGAGAAATACAAAATTCTATATCCTCTCCATTAATCCAGTGTCCCTTAGATATTTCATTAGATGCTTAGATGTTTTGCCCTCTGCTTCTGCTCCAATGAGGTCTCCTATGTTGACTTTAAGCTTAGCTTTTCCTAGTGTTGCGGTTAGTTTCTTCCTCTCCTCCAAATAACCCCTGCACTCAAGCAACACATGTTGCACAGTTTCTGGACAACCACAGTTTGCACAGAGACCAGTTGAGTGTCTCCCTATCCTCCACAATGACTGATTAAGCCCAGTGTGCCCTATCCTTAGACGGGTGATGACTGTGTCCTCTTTCCGGCTCCTGCTCAGCCTTCTTCCCAAACCAACATGTTTTTGGGTGTTGAACAAATGCCTCCCAGTTTCATTCAGTTCCCAGTACTCCTGCCATATTTTGTGCATCTGTTTTTTGATAAATGTTTTGCCCTCAGCTTTACTCAAAGGAACTTCCATATTGACTGCCGTTGATTTAAGTGCTTGTTTTGCCAAAATATCTGCATCCTCGTTTCCCTCTACTCCTGCATGAGCAGGAACCAAACAAAGCAGACGGACATGTCCTTACTGAACATTCTGTAAATGAAATGATGAATTTCAAAAACCAGATTTAGCCTGCAGGACTTAACAGATTCGATACTAGTGAGTGCTGCCCAGCTATCTGAAGCAGTGACTGCTTTTCTAATATTGTTCTCCTCTATTCACTGCAACGCTATCATAATAGCTAGGAGCTCAACTCTATACACTGAAAGATGATCAGGAGTTCTTTTTTTAATGGCTATTTTCAGGGGCGATTCTAGGATCAGAGGTTTAGGGGTGCTGAGCACCAAGAGAGCTGCCCGGCCAGGCAAGATAAATTTCACTGTTTTGTACATTTTAACGCAATTTCATTCCCACATTTGTGAAAGAAAAGCACAACACTTTTTGGGAAAGATTGTGATTAAACCATCAAATCTGATAAAGGTTATTTAAATGCTGAGTCACAGCAAAAGAGGAATGGATTGTAATCATAAAAGAAACATATCGTAACCCTAATTTCTGGGGGAAGACAACTCCTTTTGATACAGCAGCTCCTCAACATACACATAAACAGTATGTATGTTTCTGGAGTAAACCAGCCCCCTATAGCGAGTACCAAAAATACAAATAAGAATATTAATAAATAAAGTCCTCTCTCTGCTCCTCTCTCTCTCTTTGTACTGTCAACCAAAAGGCAAATAACCAAACAATGCATTTTATATCTAATAAGAGATATAAACTGATACATTGATCTAACTTACAACATCATTCTAGATAGACAGACCATTTACACTCCTACCTGAACCTGGCTCTTTTTTTTTTTTTTTAACAATCTTATATCCATGATGAGGCTGTCTGTCTGTCTGTACACACACACACACACGCACGCACGCACGCACACACACACACAATAGGAGTTATAATGTTAATGGGCATCCAGTCAGTTAGCTAGTCAGTAGCACCTTGGCTTTAATATTAATACATGCACATGTGAGCCCAAGGCCAAAACACACCGGCGGCGTCATATGACGGCGGCGTCACTGACGCGAGTCAAGTACCGCACCCAACACACACAAAAAGCGTCGCGCTGCCGGAGCTGGGAAGTACAAAATAGCGCTTTTTCAAGGGCGGCGATGCTGGAAAAATAGGACAATAGCGTAAAGTGCCGCGGCACCGGTGGGGGTACTGTATTTTTGTTGTTAAAATATTACGTTTCAACCAAGTACTGTATGGTTTTGACACTTTTCTAGCTTGTTAAAAAAGGACATACAGTAAAATAAATAAATAAATAAAAATCTCTCAAATATTAGGGGTGCTGGGATTCAATTTAGGGGTGCTTCAGCACCCCCAAAAATGGGCTAGAAACGCCTATGGCTATTTTACATGTTGGAAAGTAGATGGCAGCTGCTGTCCTTCCTGTCTCAGGGTCTTTTGAGCCGTCAGTGAAAATCATAGTTTTATCATTAAAATGTTGTTCTGTGTACACATCTACAATCCTCTCAGCCTGTGTTAGCTTTGATTTCCTTTTAAGCTGTTGCTGGACATTCAAATCAACAGATGGAGTCACAAATAACCATGGAGCAATGTCTGGATATGGGACTGTTGGGCTATACGCTATGTTGCACAGACCAAGGATCTCTGCTTTAGCATTTCCTACCCATCCGAAACTGAAACACCTACTTTCATTGTGTTCCCAACAATCCTCTAAGATTGCTCTAGCAGGGTGTGAGCTACAGTGTCCCTGAAGATTGACCCAATATGTTAGCATTATTGCAGTTCTTCTTATTCTTAATGGTTGTTCACCTATCTCCACTTGCACGGCAGCCACTGGGGAGGTCCTAAAGGCTCCACTGCAGACCCTTAAAGCCTGTGCCTGCTCCACCTCCATTCTATTAAGGTGGCTGTCTGCTGCTGACATGTATGCTGTACATCCGTAGTCAAATTCTGATCTCATGAATGCTTGATATACCTTTAACAGTGCTGTTCTGGTAGCTCCCCAGTCCCTTCCCGACAGACATCTTAAGAGGTTATTAACCTTCTTACATTTCTCTGTGACTTTGTTAATATGCTGGTTCCAGGTCAACTTTTCATCAAATAGCACCCCTGGGAATTTAACTACTTTGACCTGCTCATGTGTTTGACCATATAATTTTACAGTCACGTCTTTATGTCGTCTGGAAAAGCATATCACTTGTGTCTTTGCAGCAGACATCGTAAAGCCCCAGTTGTTCACCCACTGCCATAATTGCTGCCTGCAATTATGGACTTCCCTACATTTCTTTCAGCTTTTTCAAAGATGTCATTAATCATTATATTGAATAGCACTGGACTGCAGACACTGCCTTGTGGGGTTCCATTTTCAACTTCATATAACTTTGAGTACTCTGTACCCACCTTGACCTCTATTATCCTGTCTAATAAGAAGTCCATCACCCAGTTATAGAGCCTACCACCCACACCTAACTTACTTAACTTGATCAGTTGTCCCTACTTCCACAACATGTCGTATGCTTTTTCAACATCAAAAAAGACAGCTATCACCATCTCCCCATTTGTTTGAGCTTTTTTGATTTCTGACTCCAGGCATGATATTGAATCCATGGTGCTCCTCCCTTTACGAAACCCACTTTGATATGGTGAATATAAATTTTTACTTTCAAGACAGAAAGTTAGTCTGTCTGTCACCATACGCTCCATAGTTGTCCCTAACTGTGATGTGAGTGCTATTGGTCTGTAACTTGATGGGTCCAATGGATCTTTCCCAGGCTTTACTATTGGCACCAGGGATGTAACGATATGGAAAATTTGATATCTCGATTATAGTGACCAAATTATCACGGTAAACGATAATATTGCAATATTTTTTTAAGCGCTGTAAAATGTCCAAAAAATAGATACACTGAAATAACCTCACTAAATCTTGTAACTTCCTTATCATACTAAAACGTTAACAGCCAAAATCTTATATTTAAATGAAACTTTCACATTAAAGGGGCAAGGGATTGGCACAGCAACAGAAAATTTTATTTTAAATTAACAAAATATGTAAACACATTGCAGGAGCAAAGCTTATTTGTCTGGTGCATTTTAACAGTCAGCAAAATATGTTAACAATTTATATATTATTTATTTCTTAGCATGAGAGGAAAAATATATCTAAAACAAAACAATGCAAGAGTAGAACAAAAGACATACAATATATAGAATAGATATCACAAATGTGCAGGAGAAACCAAAAAGGGGGCAATGGTCATCATTACACAGAATAATTCACACGTTAGAAGTGTGCATGCGAGTCAGAGGATTACCTGTATGAGAAGAGGAGTGCATGCTCTCGGTCAAAGGTTAACACGGCAGCGTTTTATGTTGTTTCCTTGAGCTGGCCATCTATATCGATTCTAGCTCGCCATACAATCATAGTTGATCTCAGTTAGCGTTACATTACGTCGGTTTATATTCTGTCGGCTCCACTCAGTGTTTTCAGCTCCGTTTCGTTTTGAAACACTTAACGTTAGCAACATAGCTGCTAATACGGCTATTAGCTGCTCAGCTAGTGTCTTAAACGAAAACGGAAAACTGAGTGCCGCTATTACCACCTTCCGCCATGTTTTCATTCTTCGTGTTTACACATGCTACGCATTCACGCAGCGAATGCATCGCGAGACTTGATTGAGGCTGTTACATATCCTGATAATCCACCGCAATAATGCAATTAATTTAAACATAAACGGTAATTCTTACCGTGTAAAAATTAACCGAAATTTACCGTAATGTTGGTAATCGTTACATCCCTAATTGGCACTATGCTTGATTGTTTCCATGCTACTGGTATTTTGCCAGTTTGCCAGACCCTGTTGAATAGTCTCAAGACTACTTTAAGCCCACTATCTTCCATGTGGGCTAGCACACTATAACAGATACTATCCTTTCCTGGAGATGATTGCTGTGCCTTTAAGAGTGCCATCCTTAACTCAAATAAATTAAAGGGTACATCTAAATCATCTGTTGTGGTGATTCTCTGTACATTCACAAAAAAAAAATTCACTTTTATCCCTATTAGCCTACTGACCGCTGTTTTATTGCCACTAATTAATACTGGAATTGTATAAAGTCTCTTGATTCTGCTCATTCGTCTAAGCATCCCCCATGGACCAGCGGAAAGTTTGTTTCAAAACTGTGCGTGTGTAAAAAGCAAATCCACACGCGTAGAGCTGAGATCCACAAATGTTTTTTTGATTCACAAATAAAAACTGAGTTCACAAATGCCTGTTCGAAAGTTGTAAATGTTAGGAAGATATTCACAAATGCTTTTCATTTACTTGCAAATTAATTTAATGTATTCACAGATTTTTTTTTAAATTTTTTTTTCATTTTTGGAATGTGTGTATTTGCAGATCCATTTTATACTTACAAAATATTTTTGTGAGTTTACAAATCTTTTTTTGTATAATTCAAGCCTCACCTGTTAAGCCTCAACTCATACACGCGCCCAGGGAAAATAAAAAGCCCACACTAGTCAAGTGCCGAAAATGTTGCAAAATGTCAAAAAGCAAAGGAAAGGAGCAAGCAGAGGCTTTTTCTAGGCCCTCTGAACAATGTGAGCCTCCTCATCAACAGGATCCTCAATGAAGGGGCATGCCATTATTTCCTAATTTACTCTCTCTTGCTCTGTCTCTGTGTCTCTCTGGGTGTGTCCCTCTCCTTCTCTGGCCGTTGTCAGTTGACCTTAATTGGCTGTGAATTTGCTAGCCAATTGGAAACACAGTGGGGTGGGGATGGGAGGGCAATCACAAATTCATGTACCATCTTTTTTTAATGCCTCAGTTTCATTTTATTATAGTTTTGTTTTTATCAAATTGATTTTGGCTTTACTGTTGTAAGTGGGTTTTTTTAAATTATCTTATTTTTATTACAATTTAATTTGTTTTTTAATAGTTAATGTTTTTTTTGATTAATTATGTTATATATTTTATGATCTACATATTATTTTATCATTACATGACAGCTGTGAGTGTGTAAAGCACTGGCAGAACTGTCTTAGGTGTTTGTTCTTGTCTATTGAACATTTTTTGATCATAGATGGAGCTAATCCTCACCTTAATCCTGCTACAGACCAGGATTGCCCGGCAGCATAAGTTACCATGGTTACTAGGCTGGGATTCAGGTTAACCACCTTGATGGAACACAGTTGTGGCTCAGGTTGATGGAGCGGAAACCGGAGTTTAGCTCGATGTATCAGGCTTAGCCAGAACCATGGTTTCCATTGTTACCGATGTGAGGCTAATCTTAGCCACTTTGATGGAACAGAGCTCTGACTCACATTAGCCAGACTTGGCCATTTAAGCCTGGATTTGCCTTTAGCCTGCTTGATGGAATACCTGCCAGGAGTTGATGTTTTCATGTGGAGAGTGAGTGTAAGAGCATGTTAGTGAGCATGTTGTTGAACTCACCTGTGTGAACATCATTCAGAGTCTTCAGCAGTCTGAAGTCCACTACAATCTGCTCTAGGTTCAACTTCTCTGCTCGTTCATACATGATATAACCAGTCCACCCAACAGGCAGTTAACATGTTGATCCAACAACACGAGAAACACAAAACAATTGGAAAAAAGTAAACTCTGGGACAAAAGGCTAGAGAGGTAAAGACAAAGCACAAGAGGGAGCAGGGTGATTAAACACATGTGTAACTGAAAAACTCATTGACATACAGGTGTGGTGGAAACCAGGTGGGAAAACACACAAAGACAGGAAGTCAAGCAAGAGCAAACATAGGAGGAGAATATAACAAAATAGAAAACTATAAACATAATTAACTGAATGCAACTGAGAAAAACAAAAACCTCAAACCTAGAAAATAAAATCCTCACTGAACATGTAAAAACAAAGACAAACCACTAATACAACCAACTTAAAACAAAGCTAAACACAGCCTGTGTCTGCTGGTGATGCAACATCCAAGGTCACTTACAGAAGCGTGCTCACCGGGTGGTGCATTAAATTAGTAATCAATTAAGGTAGATGCAACTTTTTTAAAAAAAAAACTATGACGAGGTACACAAAGGCTAACCACAACACATAAAGATGTAGACTGAAGCTCCCAGAACCTTCAGTCTGACATTGCCTCCATTGAAGGTGATTTACAAGGGGGAGGGAATTTGATTTTTCCCTAACCAATCAGTAGAGATCAACGACTCACCCAGAATCTGACGTCATTAGTATCCATGCCTCTGGGGTGCCGAAAACAAGCGAGCATTGCCCGTTTAAAATGTCTCCGTCGTCGTGCACGCCCAGCTGCATCGCCGTTAAATCCAGTTTAGCAGCTTCCTTAATTTGGTCCTCCATTAATGCAAGTAGTGGCGAAATACCTCGATAACATCGTTAATGTGGTCTGTAGGATCTGTAGCGGTCGCCATTGTTGCTATCCTCACCAGTTACCCACCGGCGTACAGCTTGACATCAGCGTGGCGCTAATTGGCTAATCGCTAGACACCCGGTGTTCATTGGTCTGTCCATCATTTGGACGAGATAAATCGCAAATTCATTGAAGTATGCCAGACCAGTAATGCAAGCCTACTGAGTTGAGTGGGCAGGGTCTATGGTCTGGAACCAGGCAAATAAAGACGTGATCCTTGATTCAGACCCAGCACCCTAGTGCATTCATTGCAATAACGGGGGATTTTAACAACACTACTCTCTCCTCCCATCTGACTGGGTTTGTTCAGTATGCGGACTGTCTCACCAGGGAGAATAAGACACTACATTTGTTTTATGGAGATGCCAAGGACGCCTACAGTGCCTCTGCCCTACCACACTATGGCAGATCAGATCATAATCTGGTCTCTCTTCAGCCTACATACAAACCCTCTTTAAAGTTGCCTGTTACCACCTGCTCAGTCAGGAAGAGGTCCCGTAACTATGACATGTCCACTGTCATGTTTCTGGTTTCCTATTGTTGCACAAAGTAACAACGTTTGTATGAAATATTTTGTACAGTTTGCAGTGATCTGTTGTCTAGGAGTTGGCAGCAACATCAATGTTTGTATTTTCCTATAAAGTGAAACTGTCACATACTATTTCTGTGAAAGTAAAACCTTAGAGGGAATGTCAGGTACATACAAAGAATAACCTGTTCTGTATGTAGGAACACGCTCTGATCAACAAGTACAATTGCAAAACACAACAGGAACATTTGATATGAAAGGTCAAGTGAGAACAACTGCATATTTCTCATGAAGTGAATCAGTTTCAGTTTTACATTTGTAATTTTCTGGACAACATAGTTTTGTATAGTACACACACACACACACACACACACACATAGAGTTGAGATGTGCAGTGGGCGAGATGCCACCAGGAGTATATATGGCATGGTGTGGTGTCATCCCATCATTTTTACAGCAGCTCTCCTTTAATCTACATCACAGGTAAGATCAGAAACTTTAACTCACTGTGGTTTATGCTGTAGACTTTTCTGCTTGCTGTAGACTTAAAATATTACAATGATACACATTTAAAATTGTGTTTAATTCTTCATTTAATGTTTATGTTGTATAATTATCATTTAGAACAGCGATGGCAGCAGCAGCCGTGCCAAGAAGCAGAGGGGTGGCTGGTGGCCTGTACTTCCTCTTCACTCTGATGTGTCTGGTTTGCCTCGCAAGTTCACTGATCGACAAGGACGAACTGGTGAATAACTTGTTGCTTAACCTTTGGTAGACAATTGGTAGAATAATTTGGTATAAAAGATTTCCACACACTTTCATCTATGTAATGTAAGTGTGCGGAAATCTTTTCGGCCAGTTTGGACTTACTGATGTTTCCGGCACCTTGCCAAAATTAAGGTGGGTGGTGCGGTGGTTGTCCTACATTGTCTCTACTGACATTTTTAACATTTATTTGTAAGTACACAGTCATTGTGAGTCATCACAGGAAAATTTACTGTTGAAATTTTCTTTTTTTAATCTGCAGTCGTCTGCGCTAATGTGTGCTATACTGGTGTTGTTTATGCCCTCATATCTAACTGCATGTTGATTCTCACGCTGGATTTGCAGGCGGATATCAAGGAGAGGAATCAGATAAATCAACAGATTCTGGAAAAATTGAAGGTGAGTCAGTCAGTTTCAATGTTCTTTAAATGCTCACATAAATCTGCATTGGAGTAACTTCAGTGGTAGAAAATTCTGTCAGGGTGAGAGAGCTGTATTTCAGTCACAAGTGAATTCATGTACCACGGTGGACACAACATAGCACACTGTGTTGTTGCCATGTCATGAAGTGGTTTTGTTTTTCCCCATTACTGTAGGCACAAAAGGACATCTTTTTAGAGACCGTGAGTGAAAATATGAGGTGCATTTCCTCAGTGATGACATATCTGAAGGAAACAGGAGAAGAATCTCAAGACTTTCTGACACTGGTGAGAAACATGGAGAACCTCAAGACCTTTGTAGATGAGCAGAATAAGAAGTGGGATGCAGAAATAGAGAAAACTGAATGGGAACTGAAAACTATGGGGAAAATAATCAAAGTCCTGGAGACATATCATGCTGAACTGTAACTTCCATGTCAATCAGTGCCTATTGTAGAGACAAATTTATCATTACCATATATGGACATGTAATATCCTGTTGTTTAGAGAGTATTCTGCTTTCCTTTTGTGTGCAAGTTTTCACTTCACTGTGTACTGTCATGGAAAACTACTGTATAACCTTTAACTTTATGTAACCTGTGCTCTGTAGTGGAATACTCCATTTACTGCCTACATGACTGTTCTCATGTAATCCAAAAACATGTAGAACTGGTTCCAGTTGGTTGCCATCTTTGCAACTCCATACCGTCATTTAATCAGTTTCTAACTGACTTTCTTATGTGCCGCTGTTGAAACACTCTGCAGACTGTATGTCACTCTGTATGATTGTCTGACCCTCTGCACAAAGCAATAAACAACTGAAAGACATCTCTGGTGTCTCAAATGCTTTCTTTCAGATTTCACACATTAAAATGTCCACCACAGTACTTGAACACATTTTATCTGTGTATGAGAGGCTTGCTTTATTCCTGCTCTCACAAAAGTTATCAGTAAGCTGAAGGCCTCCCTAGTCTCCCTCTTCCCAGTTTTATCTTCATTATGCGACTGCATCTGTAGTTCTTTGTAACACATACGAAGGACACTCCCAGTGTCGGAGGTCTGACCTTTCAGCTGAGATAAGATTTAAGGCCCGTCTCAATACCTGCCCTTAGCCCTACCCCTTGGCCCTACCCCTAGATTTGTGCGTTCCCGCGAGGGGTAGGGGTGCCCCACTTCCTTTTTGTGTGTAGGGGTAAGGGACATAATGAGGGGTAGTGGGTATGAAACTAGCCCTTCGGAGCGAGGGATTTCACATGCTGAATTGCCAGCGAGGGGTAGACATCGCCATGGCTACCACCGAGCAAGAAATAGGGAAAAAAGTTCATATATGTACATATAATTTCGCAAATAAACATGGAACTTTTAAACATTTTCAAATAACTGTGTATTTGTGTAGAGAACGGTATGACAATTTTTTTATTGCTATTCACAATGTCTAGATCGGAGCTGACAGAAAGCTAGCCAGCTAGCTAACGTTAGCGTCGTCAGGTTGCTTGTTAGCTAGCTAGCTAGCTGGCTCGCACTATCCGGCATCTGTCATCTGTCCTGTTCTGCAAAATTGTTGGATTTTTCACATTACAATAACACGCCAGCTAGTATAACTATGCTGCCTTGTAGTGTTAGCTGGTTGGTTAGCTAGCTAGCTAGCTAGCTAGCAGAAGTCCCCTGTCATACATATCATTTCGTCGTCTGTCGTTCATCAAACGAAGCATGATGAATACAACGAACGTGATCGGTAGGATGAACTCAACTGGAGACTCCATTGTAGATGCCGGATGTAAATGTAGATGGCTCACGGCTTCCTGTTTAAAATAGTTACGCATGCGTGAACGTAACCGACGTGGTGACTTAATGAGTGGTGTCCCAATTCCTTGGAAAGATTTCAACCCCTACCCCTCGTTGCTTCATTTCGAGGGCCAAGGGGTAGTGGACAAGGGCTAAGGGGTAGTGGACAAGGGGGCGTACTGGGATTGGGCCTTACTCTGTTGTAACTCTTATTATTCTGTTTTATCACTTTATTAAATAACACAAAAGACAACTTGTTTGTTTCACTCTTTCTTTGTTCACATCTGCCACCGGACCTCTATCTCTGATGTTGCGTTGCGTTATGTTTCTCTTTGTTATTGTGCAACTTCATTTTGATTAAATTAAATAACTTTTAACCTTTTGACATAAATTAGGATACAAATAAATTAGGATTTTGTTTTTGTTTTGTTGTTTTGTGCTTTATTTTCCCAGTTTCCTTGCAATGACAGAAATGTAGTACAACTACAATGCTCACTCTAAATTCTGACATATATTACTTGGTGATTATTAAAATATGCAATACTTTTGGGAAAGTGTTCCTGGAATGTTAAGAAATGATCAAATTCAAATATTGCACATGAAATTCATCATAGGTGGGCTACAAAAATACATTTAGTACATGGGAATAATTGATTTTGAAGCCTTCTTCCTTTACACTCCAAAAACATGAAGCCTGAGTTCTACTACAAATATTTTAAGACAAAAGCAGGCTGGTATGTTGGCCTCTCTGTTGCTTCAGAATCAGACTAGATTTTTTAAAATACATACAGTACAGGCCAAAAGTTTGGACACACCTTCTCATTCAATGCGTTTTCTTTATTTTCATGACTATTTACATTGTAGATTCTCACTGAAGGCATCAAAACTATGAATGAACACATGTGGAGTTATGTACTTAACAAACAAAGGTGAAATAACTGAAAACATGTTTTATATTCTAGTTTCTTCAAAATAGCCACCCTTTGCTCTGATTACTGCTTTGCACACTCTTGGCATTCTCTCCATGAGCTTCAAGAGGTAGTCACCTGAAATGGTTTCCACTTCACAGGTGTGCCTTATCAGGGTTAATTAGTGGAATTTCTTGCTTTATCAATGGGGTTGGGACCATCAGTTGTGTTGTGCAGAAGTCAGGTTAATACACAGCCGACAGCCCTATTGGACAACTGTTAAAATTCATATTATGGCAAGAACCAATCAGCTAACTAAAGAAAAACGAGTGGCCATCATTACTTTAAGAAATGAAGGTCAGTCAGTCCAGAAAATTGCAAAAACTTTAAATGTGTCCCCAAGTGGAGTCGCAAAAACCATCAAGCGCTACAACGAAACTGGCACACATGAGGACCGACCCAGGAAAGGAAGACCAAGAGTCACCTCTGCTTCTGAGGATAAGTTCATCCGAGTCACCAGCCTCAGAAATGGCAAGTTAACAGCAGCTCAGATCAGAGACCAGATGAATGCCACACAGAGTTCTAGCAGCAGACCCATCTCTAGAACAACTGTTAAGAGGAGACTGCGCCAATCAGGCCTTCATGGTCAAATAGCTGCTAGGAAACCACTGCTAAGGAGAGGCAACAAGCAGAAGAGATTTGTTTGGGCCAAGAAACACAAGGAATGGACATTAGACCAGTGGAAATCTGTGCTTTGGTCTGATGAGTCCAGATTTGAGATCTTTGGTTCCAACCGCCGTGTCTTTGTGAGACACAGAAAAGGTGAACGGATGGATTCCACATGCCTGGTTCCCACTGTGAAGCATGGAGGAGGAGGTGTGATGGTGTGGGGGTGTTTTGCTGGTGACACTGTTGGGGATTTATTCAAAATTGAAGGCACACTGAACCAGCATGGCTACCACAGCATCCTGCAGCGACATGCCATCCCATCCGGTTTGCGTTTAGTTGGACGATCATTTATTTTTCAACAGGACAATGACCCCAAACACACCTCCAGGCTGTGTAAGGGCTATTTGACCAAGAAGGAGAGTGATGGAGTGCTGCGGCAGATGACCTGGCCTCCACAGTCACCGGACCTGAACCCAATCGAGATGGTTTGGGGTGAGCTGGACCGCAGAGTGAAGGCAAAGGGGCCAACAAGTGCTAAACACCTCTGGGAACTCCTTCAAGACTGTTGGAAAACCATTTCAGGTGACTACCTCTTGAAGCTCATGGAGAGAATGCCAAGAGTGTGCAAAGCAGTAATCAGAGCAAAGGGTGGCTATTTTGAAGAAACTAGAATATAAAACATGTTTTCAGTTATTTCACCTTTTTTTGTTAAGTACATAACTCCACATGTGTTCATTCATAGTTTTGATGCCTTCAGTGAGAATCTACAATGTAAATAGTCATGAAAATAAAGAAAACGCATTGAATGAGAAGGTGTGTCCAAACTTTTGGCCTGTACTGTAGCTCCTGTGGACATCATAGATTGGATGATGATGGTTTATGGGATTAAATGGTCAAGATTTACCTGCAACATAGGGCCAGATCTGACAGTCGTTGCAGTGGTGGGTGTGTTTGGTTTACTGACATCAAGAATTCTGGGGAACAACCAGCTCGTGAGAGGACAGACAGTATACAAGAAAGTGAAACTATCAACATATAGAACAAGTAGAACAACTGACAAGTGCCAGTTTCTCATGAAGTGAAAGAATAAGGCAGAGGATGGGTTAGTTAAAAGACTATGTGTAAGGAAAGCATTTAACTCATCAGTGTTGCCCTGGTAAATACAGAAAATGTCATCATAATGTCATCAATATAACAGTACCATTTCAATGTTAAATTCAAGTTGCTGTTCTGTCTGGATTGCAAAATTACAGCCTTCTCAAAGAAATCTGTGTAAAGATTTGCATAATTTGGGGCACAGATAGAACTCTTACTCGTGCGAAAGCCTGAAGATTGAAGTCATCATCATCATCATCATTAGAGATCTTATTTATAAAGTCTGTAATATTAAGTCGCTACAAAAGGTTTTATATAAAAGTCTATCAATTCCGACAAGGGAGACAACAAGAGTCCGTCTGAGTCGCCATGACATGACCTGGTGGGTTCACTAGTGACTTGTGTATTTTAGGAAGGCTATAAAATTCAGGTTGAACAGAATGTTGGCTGTAATTGTCAAATTCAGATGTGGAGATCCAATCCTTATGTTAAGCATCTTCTAAGTAGGAAAGCACAGTTTTGTGGAGCGAGTCATTCAGGTCAGACTTCAGTTTCTTGCAGAATTTTTCATCAGATTGCTGGGAGAGGATTTCAGCTTTATATTTGTCTGCATCTTGACACAAATGGTTCCTCCCTTCACAGCAGGTTTAGTTACCACAACTCTGGAATTCATGTGCTCTGTCAATGCTGTCCCTTCTTTGCTAGATAAGCTCTGAGAGACATGGAGAGATTGAAAAGTAGTTTTCATAATGTCATGTTCAACTATACAACAAAAGGTATTCATAGAAGCAGCAGACACACTGGGGCTAAACCTGCTCTTATAGAGGAAGGAGGAGTTCTAGTTGCAGCCTCGTTGTTATGCAAAAAAAAGGTTTAAGTTTGATCTGTTAAAGCATTTAAACAAATCTACTTTTGAGCCAAAAGTATTAAAGTCTTGGACAAAAGACAGACCCGCAGACAAGAGATCAACTACAACCTAAAGAGTTAACTACAACATAAGGTAAGAGGACAGGAGCTGACAGTCTTTGCAGTTGTGGGTGTTTGGTTTACTGAAATTATTGTAAAAGCTGAAACTCTGAGAGTTAAATGTTCTTTCAGACTTGTGCAAAAATGTTTTTAACAAAAAAGAAATGGTGGGTGCCCATTTCATTTTGTCAAGCCTCTTTCATGGTGTAAGAAGTTTCATTTTTGTTATAATCACATACTGACACCTGGTGTTCATAGTAAAGAATGCAGTTTCCTGAAAACAGCAAAAGCCAAAAACTCAGTGATGGTAATAAGATGGTAATACTGGAGAGTAAAAGCCTGTGAATTAGGAAGTATACAAGCACTGTTACGCCACATAAATTAAATATCCAGACACCTCTTCTCAAATCAACAGCAGAATAAAAACAGCCTCAGGGCAACATTATCTCCACCACAGCAGCTGCAGCCACAAACACACACATTAAAGCAAAAGGAAAAACTGCTCAGTTTGTACACATCCTGTAGTGCGTGCCGTGCACCCACACACACATGCAAAACAGGGGGGTATTCCATCAACGTAGCTAAGAATATCCATACTAAGGTGTAATCTTGAAGTCTGACTAAACGCCAACTACCAATCTAGCTCCCACCCGTTCCATCAAGTGAAATCAGCTGGCTCCAATTGACACTTCTTCTTCTTCTTCTTCTTCTTCTTCTTCTTCTTCTTCTGATGTGATCAGGTGCATTACCGCCATCTACCGGACTGGAGTGTGGAACAGGAGCATGGCAGTCAAAACAAAACCACAAAAAAAAAAAAAGGCAAAGAGAAATACAAAATTCTATATCCTCTCCATTAATCCAGTGTCCCTTAGATATTTCATTAGATGCTTAGATGTTTTGCCCTCTGCTTCTGCTCCAATGAGGTCTCCTATGTTGACTTTAAGCTTAGCTTTTCCTAGTGTTGCGGTTAGTTTCTTCCTCTCCTCCAAATAACCCCTGCACTCAAGCAACACATGTTGCACAGTTTCTGGACAACCACAGTTTGCACAGAGACCAGTTGAGTGTCTCCCTATCCTCCACAATGACTGATTAAGCCCAGTGTGCCCTATCCTTAGACGGGTGATGACTGTGTCCTCTTTCCGGCTCCTGCTCAGCCTTCTTCCCAAACCAACATGTTTTTGGGTGTTGAACAAATGCCTCCCAGTTTCATTCAGTTCCCAGTACTCCTGCCATATTTTGTGCATCTGTTTTTTGATAAATGTTTTGCCCTCAGCTTTACTCAAAGGAACTTCCATATTGACTGCCGTTGATTTAAGTGCTTGTTTTGCCAAAATATCTGCATCCTCGTTTCCCTCTACTCCTGCATGAGCAGGAACCAAACAAAGCAGACGGACATGTCCTTACTGAACATTCTGTAAATGAAATGATGAATTTCAAAAACCAGATTTAGCCTGCAGGACTTAACAGATTCGATACTAGTGAGTGCTGCCCAGCTATCTGAAGCAGTGACTGCTTTTCTAATGTTGTTCTCCTCTATTCACTGCAACGCTATCATAATAGCTAGGAGCTCAACTCTATACACTGAAAGATGATCAGGAGTTCTTTTTTTAATGGCTATTTTCAGGGGCGATTCTAGGATCAGAGGTTTAGGGGTGCTGAGCACCAAGAGAGCTGCCCGGCCAGGCAAGATAAATTTCACTGTTTTGTACATTTTAACGCAATTTCATTCCCACATTTGTGAAAGAAAAGCACAACACTTTTTGGGAAAGATTGTGATTAAACCATCAAATCTGATAAAGGTTATTTAAATGCTGAGTCACAGCAAAAGAGGAATGGATTGTAATCATAAAAGAAACATATCGTAACCCTAATTTCTGGGGGAAGACAACTCCTTTTGATACAGCAGCTCCTCAACATACACATAAACAGTATGTATGTTTCTGGAGTAAACCAGCCCCCTATAGCGAGTACCAAAAATACAAATAAGAATATTAATAAATAAAGTCCTCTCTCTGCTCCTCTCTCTCTCTTTGTACTGTCAACCAAAAGGCAAATAACCAAACAATGCATTTTATATCTAATAAGAGATATAAACTGATACATTGATCTAACTTACAACATCATTCTAGATAGACAGACCATTTACACTCCTACCTGAACCTGGCTCTTTTTTTTTTTTTTTAACAATCTTATATCCATGATGAGGCTGTCTGTCTGTCTGTACACACACACACACACGCACGCACGCACGCACACACACACACAATAGGAGTTATAATGTTAATGGGCATCCAGTCAGTTAGCTAGTCAGTAGCACCTTGGCTTTAATATTAATACATGCACATGTGAGCCCAAGGCCAAAACACACCGGCGGCGTCATATGACGGCGGCGTCACTGACGCGAGTCAAGTACCGCACCCAACACACACAAAAAGCGTCGCGCTGCCGGAGCTGGGAAGTACAAAATAGCGCTTTTTCAAGGGCGGCGATGCTGGAAAAATAGGACAATAGCGTAAAGTGCCGCGGCACCGGTGGGGGTACTGTATTTTTGTTGTTAAAATATTACGTTTCAACCAAGTACTGTATGGTTTTGACACTTTTCTAGCTTGTTAAAAAAGGACATACAGTAAAATAAATAAATAAATAAAAATCTCTCAAATATTAGGGGTGCTGGGATTCAATTTAGGGGTGCTTCAGCACCCCCAAAAATGGGCTAGAAACGCCTATGGCTATTTTACATGTTGGAAAGTAGATGGCAGCTGCTGTCCTTCCTGTCTCAGGGTCTTTTGAGCCGTCAGTGAAAATCATAGTTTTATCATTAAAATGTTGTTCTGTGTACACATCTACAATCCTCTCAGCCTGTGTTAGCTTTGATTTCCTTTTAAGCTGTTGCTGGACATTCAAATCAACAGATGGAGTCACAAATAACCATGGAGCAATGTCTGGATATGGGACTGTTGGGCTATACGCTATGTTGCACAGACCAAGGATCTCTGCTTTAGCATTTCCTACCCATCCGAAACTGAAACACCTACTTTCATTGTGTTCCCAACAATCCTCTAAGATTGCTCTAGCAGGGTGTGAGCTACAGTGTCCCTGAAGATTGACCCAATATGTTAGCATTATTGCAGTTCTTCTTATTCTTAATGGTTGTTCACCTATCTCCCCTTGCACGGCAGCCACTGGGGAGGTCCTAAAGGCTCCACTGCAGACCCTTAAAGCCTGTGCCTGCTCCACCTCCATTCTATTAAGGTGGCTGTCTGCTGCTGACATGTATGCTATACATCCGTAGTCAAATTCTGATCTCATGAATGCTTGATATACCTTTAACAGTGCTGTTCTGGTAGCTCCCCAGTCCCTTCCCGACAGACATCTTAAGAGGTTATTAACCTTCTTACATTTCTCTGTGACTTTGTTAATATGCTGGTTCCAGGTCAACTTTTCATCAAATAGCACCCCTGGGAATTTAACTACTTTGACCTGCTCATGTGTTTGACCATATAATTTTACAGTCACGTCTTTATGTCGTCTGGAAAAGCATATCACTTGTGTCTTTGCAGCAGACATCGTAAAGCCCCAGTTGTTCACCCACTGCCATAATTGCTGCCTGCAATTATGGACTTCCCTACATTTCTTTCAGCTTTTTCAAAGATGTCATTAATCATTATATTGAATAGCACTGGACTGCAGACACTGCCTTGTGGGGTTCCATTTTCAACTTCATATAACTTTGAGTACTCTGTACCCACCTTGACCTCTATTATCCTGTCTAATAAGAAGTCCATCACCCAGTTATAGAGCCTACCACCCACACCTAACTTACTTAACTTGATCAGTTGTCCCTACTTCCACAACATGTCGTATGCTTTTTCAACATCAAAAAAGACAGCTATCACCATCTCCCCATTTGTTTGAGCTTTTTTGATTTCTGACTCCAGGCATGATATTGAATCCATGGTGCTCCTCCCTTTACGAAACCCACTTTGATATGGTGAATATAAATTTTTACTTTCAAGACAGAAAGTTAGTCTGTCTGTCACCATACGCTCCATAGTTGTCCCTAACTGTGATGTGAGTGCTATTGGTCTGTAACTTGATGGGTCCAATGGATCTTTCCCAGGCTTTACTATTGGCACCAGGGATGTAACGATATGGAAAATTTGATATCTCGATTATAGTGACCAAATTATCACGGTAAACGATAATATTGCAATATTTTTTTAAGCGCTGTAAAATGTCCAAAAAATAGATACACTGAAATAACCTCACTAAATCTTGTAACTTCCTTATCATACTAAAACGTTAACAGCCAAAATCTTATATTTAAATGAAACTTTCACATTAAAGGGGCAAGGGATTGGCACAGCGACAGAAAATTTTATTTTAAATTAACAAAATATGTAAACACATTGCAGGAGCAAAGCTTATTTGTCTGGTGCATTTTAACAGTCAGCAAAATATGTTAACAATTTATATATTATTTATTTCTTAGCATGAGAGGAAAAATATATCTAAAACAAAACAATGCAAGAGTAGAACAAAAGACATACAATATATAGAATAGATATCACAAATGTGCAGGAGAAACCAAAAAGGGGGCAATGGTCATCATTACACAGAATAATTCACACGTTAGAAGTGTGCATGCGAGTCAGAGGATTACCTGTATGAGAAGAGGAGTGCATGCTCTCGGTCAAAGGTTAACACGGCAGCGTTTTATGTTGTTTCCTTGAGCTGGCCATCTATATCGATTCTAGCTCGCCATACAATCATAGTTGATCTCAGTTAGCGTTACATTACGTCGGTTTATATTCTGTCGGCTCCACTCAGTGTTTTCAGCTCCGTTTCGTTTTGAAACACTTAACGTTAGCAACATAGCTGCTAATACGGCTATTAGCTGCTCAGCTAGTGTCTTAAACGAAAACGGAAAACTGAGTGCCGCTATTACCACCTTCCGCCATGTTTTCATTCTTCGTGTTTACACATGCTACGCATTCACGCAGCGAATGCATCGCGAGACTTGATTGAGGCTGTTACATATCCTGATAATCCACCGCAATAATGCAATTAATTTAAACATAAACGGTAATTCTTACCGTGTAAAAATTAACCGAAATTTACCGTAATGTTGGTAATCGTTACATCCCTAATTGGCACTATGCTTGATTGTTTCCATGCTACTGGTATTTTGCCAGTTTGCCAGACCCTGTTGAATAGTCTCAAGACTACTTTAAGCCCACTATCTTCCATGTGGGCTAGCACACTATAACAGATACTATCCTTTCCTGGAGATGATTGCTGTGCCTTTAAGAGTGCCATCCTTAACTCAAATAAATTAAAGGGTACATCTAAATCATCTGTTGTGGTGATTCTCTGTACATTCACAAAAAAAAAATTCACTTTTATCCCTATTAGCCTACTGACCGCTGTTTTATTGCCACTAATTAATACTGGAATTGTATAAAGTCTCTTGATTCTGCTCATTCGTCTAAGCATCCCCCATGGACCAGCGGAAAGTTTGTTTCAAAACTGTGCGTGTGTAAAAAGCAAATCCACACGCGTAGAGCTGAGATCCACAAATGTTTTTTTGATTCACAAATAAAAACTGAGTTCACAAATGCCTGTTCGAAAGTTGTAAATGTTAGGAAGATATTCACAAATGCTTTTCATTTACTTGCAAATTAATTTAATGTATTCACAGATTTTTTTTTTTTTTTTTTTTCATTTTTGGAATGTGTGTATTTGCAGATCCATTTTATACTTACAAAATATTTTTGTGAGTTTACAAATCTTTTTTTGTATAATTCAAGCCTCACCTGTTAAGCCTCAACTCATACACGCGCCCAGGGAAAATAAAAAGCCCACACTAGTCAAGTGCCGAAAATGTTGCAAAATGTCAAAAAGCAAAGGAGAGGAGCAAGCAGAGGCTTTTTCTAGGCCCTCTGAACAATGTGAGCCTCCTCATCAACAGGATCCTCAATGAAGGGGCATGCCATTATTTCCTAATTTACTCTCTCTTGCTCTGTCTCTGTGTCTCTCTGGGTGTGTCCCTCTCCTTCTCTGGCCGTTGTCAGTTGACCTTAATTGGCTGTGAATTTGCTAGCCAATTGGAAACACAGTGGGGTGGGGATGGGAGGGCAATCACAAATTCATGTACCATCTTTTTTTAATGCCTCAGTTTCATTTTATTATAGTTTTGTTTTTATCAAATTGATTTTGGCTTTACTGTTGTAAGTGGGTTTTTTTAAATTATCTTATTTTTATTACAATTTAATTTGTTTTTTAATAGTTAATGTTTTTTTTGATTAATTATGTTATATATTTTATGATCTACATATTATTTTATCATTACATGACAGCTGTGAGTGTGTAAAGCACTGGCAGAACTGTCTTAGGTGTTTGTTCTTGTCTATTGAACATTTTTTGATCATAGATGGAGCTAATCCTCACCTTAATCCTGCTACAGACCAGGATTGCCCGGCAGCATAAGTTACCATGGTTACTAGGCTGGGATTCAGGTTAACCACCTTGATGGAACACAGTTGTGGCTCAGGTTGATGGAGCGGAAACCGGAGTTTAGCTCGATGTATCAGGCTTAGCCAGAACCATGGTTTCCATTGTTACCGATGTGAGGCTAATCTTAGCCACTTTGATGGAACAGAGCTCTGACTCACATTAGCCAGACTTGGCCATTTAAGCCTGGATTTGCCTTTAGCCTGCTTGATGGAATACCCGCCAGGAGTTGATGTTTTCATGTGGAGAGTGAGTGTAAGAGCATGTTAGTGAGCATGTTGTTGAACTCACCTGTGTGAACATCATTCAGAGTCTTCAGCAGTCTGAAGTCCACTACAATCTGCTCTAGGTTCAACTTCTCTGCTCGTTCATACATGATATAACCAGTCCACCCAACAGGCAGTTAACATGTTGATCCAACAACACGAGAAACACAAAACAATTGGAAAAAAGTAAACTCTGGGACAAAAGGCTAGAGAGGTAAAGACAAAGCACAAGAGGGAGCAGGGTGATTAAACACATGTGTAACTGAAAAACTCATTGACATACAGGTGTGGTGGAAACCAGGTGGGAAAACACACAAAGACAGGAAGTCAAGCAAGAGCAAACATAGGAGGAGAATATAACAAAATAGAAAACTATAAACATAATTAACTGAATGCAACTGAGAAAAACAAAAACCTCAAACCTAGAAAATAAAATCCTCACTGAACATGTAAAAACAAAGACAAACCACTAATACAACCAACTTAAAACAAAGCTAAACACAGCCTGTGTCTGCTGGTGATGCAACATCCAAGGTCACTTACAGAAGCGTGCTCACCGGGTGGTGCATTAAATTAGTAATCAATTAAGGTAGATGCAACTTTTTAAAAAAAAAAACTATGACGAGGTACACAAAGGCTAACCACAACACATAAAGATGTAGACTGAAGCTCCCAGAACCTTCAGTCTGACATTGCCTCCATTGAAGGTGATTTACAAGGGGGAGGGAATTTGATTTTTCCCTAACCAATCAGTAGAGATCAACGACTCACCCAGAATCTGACGTCATTAGTATCCATGCCTCTGGGGTGCCGAAAACAAGCGAGCATTGCCCGTTTAAAATGTCTCCGTCGTCGTGCACGCCCAGCTGCATCGCCGTTAAATCCAGTTTAGCAGCTTCCTTAATTTGGTCCTCCATTAATGCAAGTAGTGGCGAAATACCTCGATAACATCGTTAATGTGGTCTGTAGGATCTGTAGCGGTCGCCATTGTTGCTATCCTCACCAGTTACCCACCGGCGTACAGCTTGACATCAGCGTGGCGCTAATTGGCTAATCGCTAGACACCCGGTGTTCATTGGTCTGTCCATCATTTGGACGAGATAAATCGCAAATTCATTGAAGTATGCCAGACCAGTAATGCAAGCCTACTGAGTTGAGTGGGCAGGGTCTATGGTCTGGAACCAGGCAAATAAAGACGTGATCCTTGATTCAGACCCAGCACCCTAGTGCATTCATTGCAATAACGGGGGATTTTAACAACACTACTCTCTCCTCCCATCTGACTGGGTTTGTTCAGTATGCGGACTGTCTCACCAGGGAGAATAAGACACTACATTTGTTTTATGGAGATGCCAAGGACGCCTACAGTGCCTCTGCCCTACCACACTATGGCAGATCAGATCATAATCTGGTCTCTCTTCAGCCTACATACAAACCCTCTTTAAAGTTGCCTGTTACCACCTGCTCAGTCAGGAAGAGGTCCCGTAACTATGACATGTCCACTGTCATGTTTCTGGTTTCCTATTGTTGCACAAAGTAACAACGTTTGTATGAAATATTTTGTACAGTTTGCAGTGATCTGTTGTCTAGGAGTTGGCAGCAACATCAATGTTTGTATTTTCCTATAAAGTGAAACTGTCACATACTATTTCTGTGAAAGTAAAACCTTAGAGGGAATGTCAGGTACATACAAAGAATAACCTGTTCTGTATGTAGGAACACGCTCTGATCAACAAGTACAATTGCAAAACACAACAGGAACATTTGATATGAAAGGTCAAGTGAGAACAACTGCATATTTCTCATGAAGTGAATCAGTTTCAGTTTTACATTTGTAATTTTCTGGACAACATAGTTTTGTATAGTACACACACACACACACACACACACACATAGAGTTGAGATGTGCAGTGGGCGAGATGCCACCAGGAGTATATATGGCATGGTGTGGTGTCATCCCATCATTTTTACAGCAGCTCTCCTTTAATCTACATCACAGGTAAGATCAGAAACTTTAACTCACTGTGGTTTATGCTGTAGACTTTTCTGCTTGCTGTAGACTTAAAATATTACAATGATACACATTTAAAATTGTGTTTAATTCTTCATTTAATGTTTATGTTGTATAATTATCATTTAGAACAGCGATGGCAGCAGCAGCCGTGCCAAGAAGCAGAGGGGTGGCTGGTGGCCTGTACTTCCTCTTCACTCTGATGTGTCTGGTTTGCCTCACAAGTTCACTGATGGACAAGGACGAACTGGTGAATAACTTGTTGCTTAACCTTTGGTAGACAATTGGTAGAATAATTTGGTATAAAAGATTTCCACACACTTTCATCTATGTAATGTAAGTGTGCGGAAATCTTTTCGGCCAGTTTGGACTTACTGATGTTTCCGGCACCTTGCCAAAATTAAGGTGGGTGGTGCGGTGGTTGTCCTACATTGTCTCTACTGACATTTTTAACATTTATTTGTAAGTACACAGTCATTGTGAGTCATCACAGGAAAATTTACTGTTGAAATTTTCTTTTTTTAATCTGCAGTCGTCTGCGCTAATGTGTGCTATACTGGTGTTGTTTATGCCCTCATATCTAACTGCATGTTGATTCTCACGCTGGATTTGCAGGCGGATATCAAGGAGAGGAATCAGATAAATCAACAGATTCTGGAAAAATTGAAGGTGAGTCAGTCAGTTTCAATGTTCTTTAAATGCTCACATAAATCTGCATTGGAGTAACTTCAGTGGTAGAAAATTCTGTCAGGGTGAGAGAGCTGTATTTCAGTCACAAGTGAATTCATGTACCACGGTGGACACAACATAGCACACTGTGTTGTTGCCATGTCATGAAGTGGTTTTGTTTTTCCCCATTACTGTAGGCACAAAAGGACATCTTTTTAGAGACCGTGAGTGAAAATATGAGGTGCATTTCCTCAGTGATGACATATCTGAAGGAAACAGGAGAAGAATCTCAAGACTTTCTGACACTGGTGAGAAACATGGAGAACCTCAAGACCTTTGTAGATGAGCAGAATAAGAAGTGGGATGCAGAAATAGAGAAAACTGAATGGGAACTGAAAACTATGGGGAAAATAATCAAAGTCCTGGAGACATATCATGCTGAACTGTAACTTCCATGTCAATCAGTGCCTATTGTAGAGACAAATTTATCATTACCATATATGGACATGTAATATCCTGTTGTTTAGAGAGTATTCTGCTTTCCTTTTGTGTGCAAGTTTTCACTTCACTGTGTACTGTCATGGAAAACTACTGTATAACCTTTAACTTTATGTAACCTGTGCTCTGTAGTGGAATACTCCATTTACTGCCTACATGACTGTTCTCATGTAATCCAAAAACATGTAGAACTGGTTCCAGTTGGTTGCCATCTTTGCAACTCCATACCGTCATTTAATCAGTTTCTAACTGACTTTCTTATGTGCCGCTGTTGAAACACTCTGCAGACTGTATGTCACTCTGTATGATTGTCTGACCCTCTGCACAAAGCAATAAACAACTGAAAGACATCTCTGGTGTCTCAAATGCTTTCTTTCAGATTTCACACATTAAAATGTCCACCACAGTACTTGAACACATTTTATCTGTGTATGAGAGGCTTGCTTTATTCCTGCTCTCACAAAAGTTATCAGTAAGCTGAAGGCCTCCCTAGTCTCCCTCTTCCCAGTTTTATCTTCATTATGCGACTGCATCTGTAGTTCTTTGTAACACATACGAAGGACACTCCCAGTGTCGGAGGTCTGACCTTTCAGCTGAGATAAGATTTAAGGCCCGTCTCAATACCTGCCCTTAGCCCTACCCCTTGGCCCTACCCCTAGATTTGTGCGTTCCCGCGAGGGGTAGGGGTGCCCCACTTCCTTTTTGTGTGTAGGGGTAAGGGACATAATGAGGGGTAGTGGGTATGAAACTAGCCCTTCGGAGCGAGGGATTTCACATGCTGAATTGCCAGCGAGGGGTAGACATCGCCATGGCTACCACCGAGCAAGAAATAGGGAAAAAAGTTCATATATGTACATATAATTTCGCAAATAAACATGGAACTTTTAAACATTTTCAAATAACTGTGTATTTGTGTAGAGAACGGTATGACAATTTTTTTATTGCTATTCACAATGTCTAGATCGGAGCTGACAGAAAGCTAGCCAGCTAGCTAACGTTAGCGTCGTCAGGTTGCTTGTTAGCTAGCTAGCTAGCTGGCTCGCACTATCCGGCATCTGTCATCTGTCCTGTTCTGCAAAATTGTTGGATTTTTCACATTACAATAACACGCCAGCTAGTATAACTATGCTGCCTTGTAGTGTTAGCTGGTTGGTTAGCTAGCTAGCTAGCTAGCTAGCAGAAGTCCCCTGTCATACATATCATTTCGTCGTCTGTCGTTCATCAAACGAAGCATGATGAATACAACGAACGTGATCGGTAGGATGAACTCAACTGGAGACTCCATTGTAGATGCCGGATGTAAATGTAGATGGCTCACGGCTTCCTGTTTAAAATAGTTACGCATGCGTGAACGTAACTGACGTGGTGACTTAATGAGTGGTGTCCCAATTCCTTGGAAAGATTTCAACCCCTACCCCTCGTTGCTTCATTTCGAGGGCCAAGGGGTAGTGGACAAGGGCTAAGGGGTAGTGGACAAGGGGGCGTACTGGGATTGGGCCTTACTCTGTTGTAACTCTTATTATTCTGTTTTATCACTTTATTAAATAACACAAAAGACAACTTGTTTGTTTCACTCTTTCTTTGTTCACATCTGCCACCGGACCTCTATCTCTGATGTTGCGTTGCGTTATGTTTCTCTTTGTTATTGTGCAACTTCATTTTGATTAAATTAAATAACTTTTAACCTTTTGACATAAATTAGGATACAAATAAATTAGGATTTTGTTTTTGTTTTGTTGTTTTGTGCTTTATTTTCCCAGTTTCCTTGCAATGACAGAAATGTAGTACAACTACAATGCTCACTCTAAATTCTGACATATATTACTTGGTGATTATTAAAATATGCAATACTTTTGGGAAAGTGTTCCTGGAATGTTAAGAAATGATCAAATTCAAATATTGCACATGAAATTCATCATAGGTGGGCTACAAAAATACATTTAGTACATGGGAATAATTGATTTTGAAGCCTTCTTCCTTTACACTCCAAAAACATGAAGCCTGAGTTCTACTACAAATATTTTAAGACAAAAGCAGGCTGGTATGTTGGCCTCTCTGTTGCTTCAGAATCAGACTAGATTTTTTAAAATACATACAGTACAGGCCAAAAGTTTGGACACACCTTCTCATTCAATGCGTTTTCTTTATTTTCATGACTATTTACATTGTAGATTCTCACTGAAGGCATCAAAACTATGAATGAACACATGTGGAGTTATGTACTTAACAAACAAAGGTGAAATAACTGAAAACATGTTTTATATTCTAGTTTCTTCAAAATAGCCACCCTTTGCTCTGATTACTGCTTTGCACACTCTTGGCATTCTCTCCATGAGCTTCAAGAGGTAGTCACCTGAAATGGTTTCCACTTCACAGGTGTGCCTTATCAGGGTTAATTAGTGGAATTTCTTGCTTTATCAATGGGGTTGGGACCATCAGTTGTGTTGTGCAGAAGTCAGGTTAATACACAGCCGACAGCCCTATTGGACAACTGTTAAAATTCATATTATGGCAAGAACCAATCAGCTAACTAAAGAAAAACGAGTGGCCATCATTACTTTAAGAAATGAAGGTCAGTCAGTCCAGAAAATTGCAAAAACTTTAAATGTGTCCCCAAGTGGAGTCGCAAAAACCATCAAGCGCTACAACGAAACTGGCACACATGAGGACCGACCCAGGAAAGGAAGACCAAGAGTCACCTCTGCTTCTGAGGATAAGTTCATCCGAGTCACCAGCCTCAGAAATGGCAAGTTAACAGCAGCTCAGATCAGAGACCAGATGAATGCCACACAGAGTTCTAGCAGCAGACCCATCTCTAGAACAACTGTTAAGAGGAGACTGCGCCAATCAGGCCTTCATGGTCAAATAGCTGCTAGGAAACCACTGCTAAGGAGAGGCAACAAGCAGAAGAGATTTGTTTGGGCCAAGAAACACAAGGAATGGACATTAGACCAGTGGAAATCTGTGCTTTGGTCTGATGAGTCCAGATTTGAGATCTTTGGTTCCAACCGCCGTGTCTTTGTGAGACACAGAAAAGGTGAACGGATGGATTCCACATGCCTGGTTCCCACTGTGAAGCATGGAGGAGGAGGTGTGATGGTGTGGGGGTGTTTTGCTGGTGACACTGTTGGGGATTTATTCAAAATTGAAGGCACACTGAACCAGCATGGCTACCACAGCATCCTGCAGCGACATGCCATCCCATCCGGTTTGCGTTTAGTTGGACGATCATTTATTTTTCAACAGGACAATGACCCCAAACACACCTCCAGGCTGTGTAAGGGCTATTTGACCAAGAAGGAGAGTGATGGAGTGCTGCGGCAGATGACCTGGCCTCCACAGTCACCGGACCTGAACCCAATCGAGATGGTTTGGGGTGAGCTGGACCGCAGAGTGAAGGCAAAGGGGCCAACAAGTGCTAAACACCTCTGGGAACTCCTTCAAGACTGTTGGAAAACCATTTCAGGTGACTACCTCTTGAAGCTCATGGAGAGAATGCCAAGAGTGTGCAAAGCAGTAATCAGAGCAAAGGGTGGCTATTTTGAAGAAACTAGAATATAAAACATGTTTTCAGTTATTTCACCTTTTTTTGTTAAGTACATAACTCCACATGTGTTCATTCATAGTTTTGATGCCTTCAGTGAGAATCTACAATGTAAATACTCATGAAAATAAAGAAAACGCATTGAATGAGAAGGTGTGTCCAAACTTTTGGCCTGTACTGTAGCTCCTGTGGACATCATAGATTGGATGATGATGATTTATGGGATTAAATGGTCAAGATTTACCTGCAACATAGGGCCAGATCTGACAGTCGTTGCAGTGGTGGGTGTGTTTGGTTTACTGACATCAAGAATTCTGGGGAACAACCAGCTCGTGAGAGGACAGACAGTATACAAGAAAGTGAAACTATCAACATATAGAACAAGTAGAACAACTGACAAGTGCCAGTTTCTCATGAAGTGAAAGAATAAGGCAGAGGATGGGTTAGTTAAAAGACTATGTGTAAGGAAAGCATTTAACTCATCAGTGTTGCCCTGGTAAATACAGAAAATGTCATCATAATGTCATCAATATAACAGTACCATTTCAATGTTAAATTCAAGTTGCTGTTCTGTCTGGATTGCAAAATTACAGCCTTCTCAAAGAAATCTGTGTAAAGATTTGCATAATTTGGGGCACAGATAGAACTCTTACTCGTGCGAAAGCCTGAAGATTGAAGTCATCATCATCATCATCATTAGAGATCTTATTTATAAAGTCTGTAATATTAAGTCGCTACAAAAGGTTTTATATAAAAGTCTATCAATTCCGACAAGGGAGACAACAAGAGTCCGTCTGAGTCGCCATGACATGACCTGGTGGGTTCACTAGTGACTTGTGTATTTTAGGAAGGCTATAAAATTCAGGTTGAACAGAATGTTGGCTGTAATTGTCAAATTCAGATGTGGAGATCCAATCCTTATGTTAAGCATCTTCTAAGTAGGAAAGCACAGTTTTGTGGAGCGAGTCATTCAGGTCAGACTTCAGTTTCTTGCAGAATTTTTCATCAGATTGCTGGGAGAGGATTTCAGCTTTATATTTGTCTGCATCTTGACACAAATGGTTCCTCCCTTCACAGCAGGTTTAGTTACCACAACTCTGGAATTCATGTGCTCTGTCAATGCTGTCCCTTCTTTGCTAGATAAGCTCTGAGAGACATGGAGAGATTGAAAAGTAGTTTTCATAATGTCATGTTCAACTATACAACAAAAGGTATTCATAGAAGCAGCAGACACACTGGGGCTAAACCTGCTCTTATAGAGGAAGGAGGAGTTCTAGTTGCAGCCTCGTTGTTATGCAAAAAAAAGGTTTAAGTTTGATCTGTTAAAGCATTTAAACAAATCTACTTTTGAGCCAAAAGTATTATAGTCTTGGACAAAAGACAGACCCGCAGACAAGAGATCAACTACAACCTAAAGAGTTAACTACAACATAAGGTAAGAGGACAGGAGCTGACAGTCTTTGCAGTTGTGGGTGTTTGGTTTACTGAAATTATTGTAAAAGCTGAAACTCTGAGAGTTAAATGTTCTTTCAGACTTGTGCAAAAATGTTTTTAACAAAAAAGAAATGGTGGGTGCCCATTTCATTTTGTCAAGCCTCTTTCATGGTGTAAGAAGTTTCATTTTTGTTATAATCACATACTGACACCTGGTGTTCATAGTAAAGAATGCAGTTTCCTGAAAACAGCAAAAGCCAAAAACTCAGTGATGGTAATAAGATGGTAATACTGGAGAGTAAAAGCCTGTGAATTAGGAAGTATACAAGCACTGTTACGCCACATAAATTAAATATCCAGACACCTCTTCTCAAATCAACAGCAGAATAAAAACAGCCTCAGGGCAACATTATCTCCACCACAGCAGCTGCAGCCACAAACACACACATTAAAGCAAAAGGAAAAACTGCTCAGTTTGTACACATCCTGTAGTGCGTGCCGTGCACCCACACACACATGCAAAACAGGGGGGTATTCCATCAACGTAGCTAAGAATATCCATACTAAGGTGTAATCTTGAAGTCTGACTAAACGCCAACTACCAATCTAGCTCCCACCCGTTCCATCAAGTGAAATCAGCTGGCTCCAATTGACACTTCTTCTTCTTCTTCTTCTTCTTCTTCTGATGTGATCAGGTGCATTACCGCCATCTACCGGACTGGAGTGTGGAACAGGAGCATGGCAGTCAAAACAAAACCACAAAAAACAAAAGGCAAAGAGAAATACAAAATTCTATATCCTCTCCATTAATCCAGTGTCCCTTAGATATTTCATTAGATGCTTAGATGTTTTGCCCTCTGCTTCTGCTCCAATGAGGTCTCCTATGTTGACTTTAAGCTTAGCTTTTCCTAGTGTTGCGGTTAGTTTCTTCCTCTCCTCCAAATAACCCCTGCACTCAAGCAACACATGTTGCACAGTTTCTGGACAACCACAGTTTGCACAGAGACCAGTTGAGTGTCTCCCTATCCTCCACAATGACTGATTAAGCCCAGTGTGCCCTATCCTTAGACGGGTGATGACTGTGTCCTCTTTCCGGCTCCTGCTCAGCCTTCTTCCCAAACCAACATGTTTTTGGGTGTTGAACAAATGCCTCCCAGTTTCATTCAGTTCCCAGTACTCCTGCCATATTTTGTGCATCTGTTTTTTGATAAATGTTTTGCCCTCAGCTTTACTCAAAGGAACTTCCATATTGACTGCCGTTGATTTAAGTGCTTGTTTTGCCAAAATATCTGCATCCTCGTTTCCCTCTACTCCTGCATGAGCAGGAACCAAACAAAGCAGACGGACATGTCCTTACTGAACATTCTGTAAATGAAATGATGAATTTCAAAAACCAGATTTAGCCTGCAGGACTTAACAGATTCGATACTAGTGAGTGCTGCCCAGCTATCTGAAGCAGTGACTGCTTTTCTAATGTTGTTCTCCTCTATTCACTGCAACGCTATCATAATAGCTAGGAGCTCAACTCTATACACTGAAAGATGATCAGGAGTTCTTTTTTTAATGGCTATTTTCAGGGGCGATTCTAGGATCAGAGGTTTAGGGGTGCTGAGCACCAAGAGAGCTGCCTGGCCAGGCAAGATAAATTTCACTGTTTTGTACATTTTAACGCAATTTCATTCTCACATTTGTGAAAGAAAAGCACAACACTTTTTGGGAAAGATTGTGATTAAACCATCAAATCTGATAAAGGTTATTTAAATGCTGAGTCACAGCAAAAGAGGAATGGATTGTAATCATAAAAGAAACATATCGTAACCCTAATTTCTGGGGGAAGACAACTCCTTTTGATACAGCAGCTCCTCAACATACACATAAACAGTATGTATGTTTCTGGAGTAAACCAGCCCCCTATAGTGAGTACCAAAAATACAAATAAGAATATTAATAAATAAAGTCCTCTCTCTGCTCCTCTCTCTCTCTTTGTACTGTCAACCAAAAGGCAAATAACCAAACAATGCATTTTATATCTAATAAGAGATATAAACTGATACATTGATCCAACTTACAACATCATTCTAGATAGACAGACCATTTACACTCCTACCTGAACGTGGCTCTTTTTTTTTTTTTTTTAACAATCTTATATCCATGATGAGGCTGTCTGTCTGTCTGTACACACACACACACACGCACGCACGCACGCACGCACACACACAATAGGAGTTATAATGTTAATGGGCATCCAGTCAGTTAGCTAGTCAGTAGCACCTTGGCTTTAATATTAATACATGCACATGTGAGCCCAAGGCCAAAACACACCGGCGGCGTCATATGACGGCGGCGTCACTGACGCGAGTCAAGTACCGCACCCAACACACACAAAAAGCGTTGCGCTGCCGGAGCTGGGAAGTACAAAATAGCGCTTTTTCAAGGGCGGCGATGCTGGAAAAATAGGACAATAGCGTAAAGTGCCGCGGCACCGGTGGGGGTACTGTATTTTTGTTGTTAAAATATTACGTTTCAACCAAGTACTGTATGGTTTTGACACTTTTCTAGCTTGTTAAAAAAGGACATACAGTAAAATAAATAAATAAATAAAAATCTCTCAAATATTAGGGGTGCTGGGATTCAATTTAGGGGTGCTTCAGCACCCCCAAAAATGGGCTAGAAACGCCTATGGCTATTTTACATGTTGGAAAGTAGATGGCAGCTGCTGTCCTTCCTGTCTCAGGGTCTTTTGAGCCGTCAGTGAAAATCATAGTTTTATCATTAAAATGTTGTTCTGTGTACACATCTACAATCCTCTCAGCCTGTGTTAGCTTTGATTTCCTTTTAAGCTGTTGCTGGATATTCAAATCAACAGATGGAGTCACAAATAACCATGGAGGAATGTCTGGATATGGGACTGTTGGGCTATACGCTATGTTGCACAGACCAAGGATCTCTGCTTTAGCATTTCCTACCCTTGCGAAACTGAAACACCTACTTTCATTGTGTTCCCAACAATCCTCTAAGATTGCTCTAGCAGGGTGTGAGCTACAGTGTCCCTGAAGATTGACCCAATATGTTAGCATTATTGCAGTTCTTCTTATTCTTAATGGTTGTTCACCTATCTCCACTTGCATGGCAGCCACTGGGGAGGTCCTAAAGGCTCCACTGCAGACCCTTAAAGCCTGTGCCTGCTCCACCTCCATTCTATTAAGGTGGCTGTCTGCTGCTGACATGTATGCTATACATCCGTAGTCAAATTCTGATCTCATGAATGCTTGATATACCTTTAACAGTGCTGTTCTGGTAGCTCCCCAGTCCCTTCCCGACAGACATCTTAAGAGGTTATTAACCTTCTTACATTTCTCTGTGACTTTGTTAATATGCTGGTTCCAGGTCAACTTTTCATCAAATAGCACCCCTGGGAATTTAACTACTTTGACCTGCTCATGTGTTTGACCATATAATTTTACAGTCACGTCTTTATGTCGTCTGGAAAAGCATATCACTTGTGTCTTTGCAGCAGACATCGTAAAGCCCCAGTTGTTCACCCACTGCCATAATTGCTGCCTGCAATTATGGACTTCCCTACATTTCTTTCAGCTTTTTCAAAGATGTCATTAATCATTATATTGAATAGCACTGGACTGCAAACACTGCCTTGTGGGGTTCCATTTTCAACTTCATATAACTTTGAGTACTCTGTACCCACCTTGACCTCTATTATCCTGTCTAATAAGAAGTCCATCACCCAGTTATAGAGCCTACCACCCACACCTAACTTACTTAACTTGATCAGTTGTCCCTACTTCCACAACATGTCGTATGCTTTTTCAACATCAAAAAAGACAGCTATCACCATCTCCCCATTTGTTTGAGCTTTTTTGATTTCTGACTCCAGGCATGATATTGAATCCATGGTGCTCCTCCCTTTACGAAACCCACTTTGATATGGTGAATATAAATTTTTACTTTCAAGACAGAAAGTTAGTCTGTCTGTCACCATACGCTCCATAGTTGTCCCTAACTGTGATGTGAGTGCTATTGGTCTGTAACTTGATGGGTCCAATGGATCTTTCCCAGGCTTTACTATTGGCACTAGGGATGTAACGATATGGAAAATTTGATATCTCGATTATAGTGACCAAATTATCACGGTAAACGATAATATTGCAATATTTTTTTAAGCGCTGTAAAATATCCAAAAAATAGATACACTGAAATAACCTCACTAAATCTTGTAACTTCCTTATCATACTAAAACGTTAACAGCCAAAATCTTATATTTAAATGAAACTTTCACATTAAAGGGGCAAGGGATTGGCACAGCAACAGAAAATTTTATTTTAAATTAACAAAATATGTAAACACATTGCAGGAGCAAAGCTTATTTGTCTGGTGCATTTTAACAGTCAGCAAAATATGTTAACAATTTATATATTATTTATTTCTTAGCATGAGAGGAAAAATATATCTAAAACAAAACAATGCAAGAGTAGAACAAAAGACATACAATATATAGAATAGACATCACAAATGTGCAGGAGAAACCAAAAAGGGGGCAATGGTCATCATTACACAGAATAATTCACACGTTAGAAGTGTGCATGCGAGTCAGAGGATTACCTGTATGAGAAAAGGAGTGCATGCTCTCGGTCAAAGGTTAACACGGCAGCGTTTTATGTTGTTTCCTTGAGCTGGCCATCTATATCGATTCTAGCTCGCCATACAATCATAGTTGATCTCAGTTAGCGTTACATTACGTCGGTTTATATTCTGTCGGCTCCACTCAGTGTTTTCAGCTCCGTTTCGTTTTGAAACACTTAACGTTAGCAACATAGCTGCTAATACGGCTATTAGCTGCTCAGCTAGTGTCTTAAACGAAAACGGAAAACTGAGTGCCGCTATTACCACCTTCCGCCATGTTTTCATTCTTCGTGTTTACACATGCTACGCATTCACGCAGCGAATACATCGCGAGACTTGAATGAGGCTGTTACATATCCTGATAATCCACCGCAATAATGCAATTAATTTAAACATAAACGGTAATTCTTACCGTGTAAAAATTAACCGAAATTTACCATAATGTTGGTAATCGTTACATCCCTAATTGGCACTATGCTTGATTGTTTCCATGCTACTGGTATTTTGCCAGTTTGCCAGACCCTGTTGAATAGTCTTAAGACTACTTTAAGCCCACTATCTTCCATGTGGGCTAGCACACTATAACAGATACTATCCTTTCCTGGAGATGATTGCTGTGCCTTTAAGAGTGCCATCCTTAACTCAAATAAATTAAAGGGTACATCTAAATCATCTGTTGTGGTGATTCTCTGTACATTCACACAAAAAAATTCACTTTTATCCCTATTAGCCTACTGACCGCTGTTTTATTGCCACTAATTAATACTGGAATTGTATAAAGTCTCTTGATTCTGCTCATTCGTCTAAGCGTCCCCCATGGACCAGCAGAAAGTTTGTTTCAAAACTGTGTGTGTGTAAAAAGCAAATCCACACGCGTAGAGCTGAGATCCACAAATGTTTTTTTGATTCACAAATAAAAACTGAGTTCACAAATGCCTGTTCGAAAGTTGTAAATGTTAGGAAGATATTCACAAATGCTTTTCATTTACTTGCAAATTAATTTAATGTATTCACAGATTTTTTTTTTTTTTTTCATTTTTGGAATGTGTTTGTCCATTTGCAGATCCATTTTATACTTACAAAATATTTTTGTGAGTTTACAAATCTTTTTTTATATAATTCAAGCCTCACCTGTTAAGCCTCAACTCATACACGAGCCCAGGGAAAATAAAAAGCCCACACTAGTCAAGTGCCAAAAATGTTGCAAAATGTCAAAAAGCAAAGGAAAGGAGCAAGCAGAGGCTTTTTCTAGGCCCTCTGAACAATGTGAGCCTCCACATCAACAGGATCCTCAATGAAGGGGCATGCCATTATTTCCTAATTTACTCTCTCTTGCTCTGTCTCTGTGTCTCTCTGGGTGTGTCCCTCTCCTTCTCTGGCCGCTGACAGTTGACCTTAATTGGCTGTGAATTTGCTAGCCAATTGGAAACACAGTGGGGTGGGGATGGGAGGGCAATCACATATTCATGTACCATCTTTTTTTTAATGCCTCAGTTTCATTTTATTATAGTTTTGTTTTTATCAAATTGATTTTGGCTTTACTGTTGTAAGTGGGTTTTTTTAAATTATCTTATTTTTATTACAATTTAATTTGTTTTTTAATAGTTAATGTTTTTTTTGATTAATTATGTTATATATTTTATGATCTACATATTATTTTATCATTACATGACAGTTGTGAGTGTGTAAAGCACTGGCAGAACTGTCTTAGGTGTTTGTTCTTGTCTATTGAACATTTTTTGATCATAGATGGAGCTAATCCTCACCTTAATCCTGCTACAGACCAGGATTGCCCGGCAGCATAAGTTACCATGGTTACTAGGCTGGGATTCAGGTTAACCACCTTGATGGAACGAAGTTGTGGCTCAGTTTGATGGAACGGAAACCAGAGTTTAGCTCGATGTATCAGGCTTAGCCAGAACCATGGTTTCCATGGTTACAGATGTGAGGCTAATCTTAGCCACTGTGATGGAACAGAACTCTGGATCACATTAGCCAGACTTGGCCATTTAAGCCTGGATTTGTCTTTAGCCTGCTTGATGGAATACCCCCCGGTCTCTCGCCAGCCTACATACAAACCCTGTTTATTAAAGTTGCCTGTTTACCACCCGCTCAGTCAGGAAGAGGTCACTTCCAACGTCATGTTTCTGGTTTCCTATTGTTGCACAAAGTAACAATGTTTGTGTCAAATATTTTGTACAGTTTGCAGTGATCTGTTGTCTCGGAGTTGGCAGCAACATCAACTGATGTTTTTATATTTTCCTGTAAAGTGAAACTGTCACATACTATTTCTGTGAAAGTAAAACCTTAGAGGGAATGTCAGGTAGATACAATGAATAATCTGTTCTGCATGTAGGAACACGCTCTGATCAACAAGTACAATTGCAAAACACACCAGGAACATTTGATATGAAAGGTCAAGTGAGAACAACTGACTATTTCTCATGAAGTGAATCAGTTTCAATTTTACATTTGTAATTTACTGGAGAACATATTTTTGTATACTTTTGTATTTGGGGGGTATTCCATCAACGTAGCTAAGAATATCCAGACTAAGGTGTAATCTTGAAGTTTGACTAAATGCCAAGTCCCAGTCTAGCTCCCACCCGTTCCATCAAGTGAAATCAGCTGGCTCCAACTGACGCTAATTCAAGCCTCACCTGTTAAGCCTCAACTCATGCACGTGCCCAGGGAAAATAAAAAGCCCACACTAGTCAAGTGCCGAAAATGTTGCAAAATGTCAAAAAGCAAAGGAGAGGAGCGAGCGGAGGCTTTTTCTACGGCGGAGCAAATGCTCCTTATGGAAGTGTATGAGGACTATAAGGACATAATTAAGAAAAAGGCAATACTGCAGCAATTAATAAAGCAAGGGAGGTGGCGTGGCAGAATATTGCCGACAGGCTTAATGCATAAGTGACAAAGAAAATTCAGCATGTCAGCATAATATCATGTTCTATAAATCCCGCATCAAAGGGACAAAATATATGTAGATAAGAACACCTATTAAATCTAACAATTCAAGTATGCCTAATGAAATTCACCAAATGTGTAAATTAATATTAGTGACAGACTATTTATCACATGTATCTACTGATTCCTATGTACATTTCAGATGATGCATTTAATCAAACTATTTTATGTCAATCATTGCATTTATCACATAATTGATTGTAGATTATGACATTTCCAAAATGATCAGTTTATAGGAAATAATCACATTACATTTATCTATTGATTGTAGAAAATGACATTTAGCAAATCCATCAGTTCAGTGGAGATGAGGAAACCTATTAAGTGAATGCAGGTGATAGTGAATCAATTATCTATTTCTCATCATTTGGGAGTCAGTTGTAAGCTCTATCTCTTATTATATCAAAATAAGGAAAATCCCCTTAAATGTATGGCATGTGCTATAGGATGAGGAACAGACAAACCACAATGGTGTGTGTCCCGTAGTTTGGTTGCTTTGTGTCATGGTGAATTCATAAATATAAAAGATAACCATAATGTTAATGTGATCATCTCAAGCCTTATGCATGATGTATGGTGATGCTAGAAATAATCAAAATGAATAGAAAATACACCCTTTTTACCTCTCTGCAAACAGTTGCCTTACTTAGCCTCTCAGCATCACCAACACTATACAGGAATGTACCGCTAGCAAAGAACCTCAGTGCAATACAGACTGACTGCACAGTGGTCAGAGACTGGCTGCAGCGTGTGACCTTTATAATGTGTGGTTCCAGCAAACTGCATAGATACACTATGCTTTGCCTGCTGAAGCGGTACCTCTCCCACAGATAGGAGTCCGTCTGTATCAATGGGTTGGTCCTGTCCTGGAAGACCCTTGGGGCTGGTGGTGGTTGGAAGGCCCTCTGAACAATTTGAGCCTCCTCATCAACAGGATCCTCAATGAAGGGGCATGCCATTATTTCCTAATTTACTCTCTCTTGCTCTGTCTCTGTGTCTCTCTGGGTGTGTCCCTCTCCTTCTCTTGGATGCACTCCTTATATGGCCATTGTCAGTTGACCTTAATTGGCTGTGAATTTGCTAGCCAATTGGAAACAGAGTGGGGTGGGGATAGGAGGGCAATCACATATTCATGTGGTTTGGTGTACATATACAATCTTTTTTAATGCCTGTTTCATTTTATTATAGTTTTGTTGTTATTAGTTTGATTTTGGCTTTGCTTTTGTGTTTTTTTTTTAATTATCTTATTTTCATTACATTTTAATTCATTTTTTTAATAGTTAATGTTTTTTATTAATGATGTTATATATTTTATGCTCTACATATTATTTTATCATTACATGACAGTTGTGAGTGTGTAAAAGCACTGGCAGAACTGTCTTTTATAGACATTTTTCTAATTATTTATTGCCTCTCTTTATTGCTATGATCAATGCTTGTTTAAGGAGAGGTTGTCTTACTCAGTCTTTATGTTTGGCATTTATAACCCTTCTCCAAAAGAAAGATAAAGATCCTCTCCAAGTGCGCCTCTTATAGGCCAATTTCAGTTCTTAATGCAGATTATAAAATTATTGCTAAAGTTCTTGCACTAAGGCTTGAAAAAGTTTTACCTAGTTTTATTCATCTAGACCAAACTGGGTTTGTTCATGGTCGTACCTCTACTGACAATTTACGTAGGTACTTTAATATTCTTTATCACATTAATTAATTAAATTCCCATAATGTTATTTTCTCTGTCGATGCTGAAAAAGCATTTGATACAGTTGAATGGAAATATCTTATGTTTGTCCTTACAAGGTTTAATTTTTGTCCTAAGTTTTGTCACTGGGTATGAACTCTTTATAGTTCTCCTATGGCTGTTGTAAAAACAAACACCAACTATTCTAAACCATTTGTACTTTCTAGAGGCACTAGACAAGGTTGCCCTATGTCTCCAGCACTGTTATTGAGCCGTTAGCTGCAATGATCAGATCTCATGATTATATTAAAGGTATTAAGATTGGGAAGGAGGAGCATCTCATATCTTTGTATGCTGACGATATCTTGTTGTATATTCATGACCCCTTAAATTCAATACCATTTATTTTATCAGTATTTGGAAAATTTGGGAAGTTATCAGGTTTTAAAGTTAATTGGGACAAAACAGAGATAATGCCAATTTCCAATTTCGACCATACTTTATTGAAAAGTCATTGTAATTGGAATTGGTCTATTAAATGTATTAAGTATTTGGGTTTGTTTATTCCTAGAAAATTGGAGGACACCTTTAATTTGAATTACCATCCATTAGTTAATAAAATAACAGAGGAATTAAAGAGAATGGGACATCTTCCTATTTCTCTTGTGGGTAGGGTTAACATAGTTAAAATGTCTGTTTTGCCCAAGTTTTTATATTTATTTCAAAATCTTCTGATTATTCCGCTACAATCTTTCAGAGTTTAAGTACAGAGTTTAGTTTCCTCCTTCATATGGAACAATAAAACCCCATGTGTTCGGACGTCAGTGTTACATTTACCATACGAATCTGGTGGCCTGAAGCTTCCCAGTTTTTATTACTTTTTTGTCATCTCAGCTTAATCAATTTAAACAATGGTTTTTAAATATTTCATGCTCATGGAAAAGAATAGAATCCTTGGATATCCTTCCATACAGCTTGGAACATTTACCTTATATTGAGCTCAAAGAAGTGGATAAAATTACTGAGAATCCAGTTATATTAAATAGTCTTAGTATCTGGAAATTGTCTCATAAATTGTTAGGCTATAAGAGCTCCCTTTCTCCCTTTTCCCCAATTTGGAAGAATCCAAGTATTACATGTTGTAAGGATGAAACTTTTAAATTTTGGTATGATAAAGGTATCCAGGAATTCTGTCATCTGTTTGAAAATGGGACATTTCTTTCATTTGTTCAGCTACAACAGAAATATGGATTACCTTCTTCCCATTTATTTCAATTATTACATTCAATTAAGACATGGTAAATACTGAGAATGGTTCTCTTCAAGAACCTATGCCATCAAAAATTGATGTCATAATTAACAATAAGGAGCAGAGCAAGGAAAAAGTTATTTCTAAGGTCTACAATATTTTTGTTGAATGTTCTGTTATAAATACAGATAATTAAAGATGTAAGTGGGAACAAGATCTTCATATGGAAATACAGAGAGAGGATTGGTCTTACATTTGTAGGCAAGTTCATAAATGCTCTTACAATCTAAGGCATAAACTAGCCCTGTTTAAGATGATACACAGGATTTATTATACGCCAGAGAAGTTACATAAAATGAACAGTGAGATATCATTTCTCTGCTGGCGCTGTAAGAAACAAAAAGGAACATTTTTTCATATGTTTTGGTCATGTGACGAACTTTCATTTTTTTGGAATTCTGTTACAAAGTTGATATCTCAATGTCTACATGCATCTGTCTCTCTGTCACCTCGTTTATGTCTTTTGGGAACTAGTATGTCTGATAAGTGGAACAAATATCAAAGCAGATATATAGATCTTGCTGTGTTGGCAGCCAGGAAATGTATAACTTTGAATTGGAAAGAATCCAAACCCCCAGTAATAGTCCACTGGTGGAATGAACTCTCAAGCTACCTTACACTTGACAATATATATTACAAGAGTAAAGGCAGATCGGCAGACTTTTTAAAAATATGGCAATCTCAAATAGAATTTGATTTTAAGAATTTCTTAGGCCAATGTAAGGCATAGTGACAATGATAAGACCTGAATGCAATAGTTTGTGGTGTTTTGTTGTCTTTTTTGTTGTAAGTGGGGTCTTCCCACCTTTTATGTCTGTTAGTTTTGTCAGGTTTTTGGTTTTGTTGTTTTGTTTCTGTTTGTTATGAGGGTTTATGTTTGGATATCATTTTGGTTCTCTAACTGTTTATAAGGGTACCATCCCCTACTTAGGATAGGAAAATCGGGACATGAAGGGTTTCCCTTTTCTACTTGTTTATAAATTCCCTACATCATGAAGTATGGTAGGAAGACTACCTAATTATTTCAGTTTCATTGATATGGGAGGCCTACTTAGTGTTTACAATTAGTGTAATGAGTAGAATTTTGGTTGGAATACTTGCCATGATGATGGCACCTATGAAATATGTCTTGGTGTGTATGGACTCTGAGAGACTTGACTTTTTATTGTACCCTCTACATTGCCAAGGTTTTTTTTGTTTTGTTTTTTTTTCCTTTCTGTGAGGGAAACTGAGATGTGGGGGTTAGTGTTCTGTGTATGTATATCCCTCTGCTGTGATCAAAAATATAATAATAAAAAAAAAAAAAAGAACTGTCTTTTAGGTGTCTGTTCTTGTCTATTGAACATTTTTTGATCATAGATGGAGCTAATCCTCACCTTAATCCTGCTACAGACCAGGATTGCCTGGCAGCATAAGTTACCATGGTTACTAGGCTGGGATTCAGGTTAACCACCTTGATGGAACACAGTTGTGGCTCAGGTTGATGGAGCGGAAACCGGAGTTCAATGTATCAGGCTTAGCCAGAACCATGGTTTCCATTGTTACCGATGTGAGGCTAATCTTAGCCACTTTGATGGAACAGAGCTCTGGCTCACATTAGCCAGACTTGGCCATTTAAGCCTGGATTTGTCTTTAGCCTGCTTGATGGAATACCCCCAGGAGTTGATGTTTTCACGTGGAGAGTGAGTGCAAGAGTTCAATGAGCATGTTGTTGAACTCACCTGAGTGAACATCATTCAGAGTCTTCAGCAGTCTGAAGTCCTCTACACTCTGTTCTAGGTTCAACTTCTCTGCTCGTTCATACATGATATAACCAGTCCACCCAACAGGCAGTTAACATGTTGATCCAGCAACACGAGAAACACAAAACAATTGGAAAAAAGTAAACTCTAAATAAAATAACAAAATAACAAAATAGAAAACTACAAACATAATTAACTGAATGCAACTGAGAAAAACAAAAACCTCAAACCTATAAAATAAAATCCTCACTGAGCATGTAAAAACAAAGACAAACCACTAATACAACCAACTTAAAACAAAGCTAAACACAGCCTGTGTCTGCTGGTGATGCAACATCCAAGGTCACTTACAGAAGCGTGCTCACCGGGTGGTGCATTAAATTAGTAATCAATTAAGGTAGATGCAACTTTTTTAAAAAAAAAAACTATGACAAGGTACACAAAGGCTAACCACAACCCATAAAGACGTGATCCTTGATTCAGACCCAGCACCCTAGTGCATTCATTGCAATAACGGGGGATTTTAACAACACTACTCTCTCCTCCCATCTGACTGGGTTTGTTCAGTATGTGTACTGTCCCACCAGGGAGAATAAGACACTACATTTGTTTTATGGAAATGCCAAGGATGCCTACAGTGCCTGTGCTCTACCACCTCTTGGCAGATCAGATCATAATCTGGTCTCTCTCCAGCCTACATACAAACCCTGTTTATTAAAGTTGCCTGTTACCAACCGCTCAGTCAGGAAGAGGTCCCGTAACTATGACATGTCCACTGTCATGTTTCTGGTTTCCTATTGGTGCACAAAGTAACAATGTTTGTATGAAATATTTTGTACAGTTTGCAGTGATCTGTTGTCTCGGAGTTGGCAGCAACATCAACTGATGTTTGTATTTTCCTATAAAGTGAAACTGTCACATACTATTTCTCTGAAAGTAAAACCTTAGAGGGAATGTCAGGTACATACAAAGAATAACCTGTTCTGCATGTACGAACACGCTCTGATCAACAAGTACAATTGCAAAACACACCAGAAACATTTGATATGAAAGGTCAAGTGAGAACAACTGACTATTTCTCATGAAGTGAATCAGTATCAGTTTTACATTTGTAATTTACTGAACATAGTTTTGTATAGTAAACACACACACACACACACACACACACAGTTGAGATGTGCAGTGGGCGAGGTGACACCAGGAGTATATAAGGCATGTTGTGGTGTCATCCCATCATTTTTACAGCAGCTCTCCTTTAATCTACATCACAGGTAAGATCAGAAACTTTAACTCACTGTGGTTTATGCTGTAGACTTTGCTGCTTGCTGTAGACTTAAAATATTACAGTGATACACATTTAAAATTGTGTTTAATTCTTCATTTAATCTTCATGCTGTATAATTATCATTTAGAGCAGTGATGGCAGCCGCAGCCGTGCCAAGAAGCAGAGGAGTGGCTGGTGGCCTGTACTTCCTCTTCACTCTGATGTGTCTGGTTTGCCTCGCAAGTTCACTGATCGACAAGGACAAACTGGTGAATAACTTGTTGCTTAACCTTTGGTAGACAATTGGTAGAATCATTTGGTATAAAAGATTTTCACACACTTTCATCTATGTAATGTAAGTGTGCGGAAATCTTTTCGGCCAGTTTGGACTTAATGATGTTTCCGGCACCTTGCCAAAATTAAGGTGGGTGGTGCGGTGGTTGTCCTACATTGTCTCTACTGACATTTTTAACATTTATTTGCAAGTACACAGCCATTGTGAGTCATCACAGGAAAATTTACTGTTGAAATTTTCTTTTTTTTAATCTGCACTCCTCTGCGCTAATGTGTGCTATATTAGCGTTGTTTATGATCTCATATGTAACTGCATGTTGATTCTCACGCTGGATTTGCAGGCGGATATCAAGGAGAGCAATCAGATAAATCAACAGAAACTGGAAAAATTGAAGGTGAGTCCGTCAGTTTCAATGTTCTTTAAATGCTCACATAAATCTGCATTGGAGTAACTTCAGTGGTAGAATATTCTGTCAGGGTGAGAGAGCTTTATTTCAGTCACAAGTGAATTCATGTACCACGGTGGACACAACATAGCACACTGTGTTGTTGCCATGTCATGAAGTGGTTTTGTTTTTCCCCAATAGGCACAAAAGGCCATCTTTTTAGAGACTGTGAGTGAAAAGATGAGGGACTTTTACTCAGTGATGACATATCTGAAGGAAAAGGGAGAAGAATCTGAAGACTTTCTGACACTGGAGAGAAAGATGGAGAACCTCAAGACCTTTACAGATGAGCAGAATAAGAAGTGGGATGCAGACATAGAGAAAACTGAACAGGAACTGAGAGCTATGGGGAAAATAATCAAAGCCCTGGAGACATATCATGCTGAACTGTAACTTCCATGTCAATCAGTGCCTATTGTAGAGACAAATTTATCATTACCATATATGGACATGTAATATCCTGTTGTTTAGAGAGTATTCTGCTTTCCTTTTGTGTGCAAGTTTTCACTTCACTGTGTACTGTAATGGAAAACTACTATATAACCTTTAACTTTATGTAACCTGTGCTCTGTAGTGGAATACTCCATTTACTGCCTACATGACTGTTCTCATGTAATCCAAAAACATGTAGAACTGGTTCCAGCTGGCTGCCATCCTTGCAACTGCATACCGTCATTTAATCAGTTTCTAACTGACTTTCTTATAAATGTGCCGCTGTTGAAACACTGCAGACTGTATGTCACTCTGTATGATTGTCTGACCCTCTGCACAAAGCAGTAAACAGCTGAAAGACATCTCTGGTGTCTCAAATGCTTTCTTTCAGATCTCACACATTAAAATGTCCACCACAGTACTTGAACACATTTTATCTGTGTATGAGAGACTTGCTTTATTCCTGCTCTCATAAAAGTTATCAGTAAGCCGAAGGCCTCCGTAGTCTCCCTCTTCCCAGTTTTATCTTCATTATGCGACTGCATCTGTAGTTCTTTGTAACACATACGAAGGACACTCCAGGTGTCGGAGGTCTAAACTTTCAGCTGAGATAAGATTTAAGGCCCGTCTCAATACCTGCCCTTAGCCCTACCCCTTGGCCCTACCCCTAGATTTGCGCATTCCCACGAGGGGTAGGGGTGCCCCAATTCCTTTTTGTGTGTAGGGGTAGGGGGCATAATGAGGGGTAGTTGGTATGAAACTAGCCCTTCAGAGTGAGGGATTTCACATGCTGAATTGCCAGCGAGGGGTAGACATCGCCATGGCTACCACCAAGCAAGAAATAGGGAAAAAAGTTTATACATGTACATATAATTTCGCAAATAAACATGGAAACGTTTTCGAATAACTGTGTATTTGTGTAGAGAACGGTATGACAATTTTTTATTGCTATTCACGATGTTTAGATTGGAGCTGACAGAAAGCTAGCCAGCTAGCTAACGTTAGCGTCGTCAGGTTGCTTGTTAGCTAGCTAGCTAGCTGGCTCGCACTATCTGGCATCTATCATCTGTCCTGTTCTGCAAAATTGTTGGATTTTTCACATTACAATAACACGCCAGCTAGTATAACTATGCTGCCTTGTAGTGTTAGCTGGTTAGCTAGCTAGCTAGCTAGCAGAAGTCCCCTGTCATGCATATCATTTCGTCGTCTGTCGTTCATCAAACGAAGCATGATGAATACAACAAACACGATCGGTAGGATGAACTCAACTGGAGACTCCATTGTAGATGCCGGTTGGAAATGTAGATGGCTCACGGCTTCCTGTTTAAAATAGTTACGCATGCGTGAACGTAACCGACGTGGTGACTTAATGAGTGGTGTCCCAATTCCTTGGAAAGATTTCAACCCCTACCCCTCGGTGCTTCATTTTGAGGGCCAAGGGGTAGTGGGCAATGGCTGGGGGTAGTGGACAAGTGCTAAGGGGTAGTGGACAAGGGGGCGTACTGGGATTGGGCCTTACTCTGTTGTAACTCTTATTATTCTGTTTTATCACTTTATTAAATAACACAAAAGACAACTTGTTTGTTTCACTCTTTCTTTGTTCACATCTGCCACCAGACCTCTATCTCTGATGTTGCGTTGTGTTATGTTTCTCTTTGTTATTGTGCAACTTCATTTTGATTAAATTAAATAACTTTTAACTGTTTGACATAAATTAGGATACAAATAAATTAGGATTTTGTTTTTGTTTTGTTGTTTTGCTGCTTTATTTTCCCAGTTTCATTGCAATGACAGAAATGTAGTACAACTACAATGCTCAGTCTAAATTCTGACATATATTACTTGGTGATTATTAAAATATGCAATACTTTTGGGAAAGTGTTCCTGGAATGTTAAGAAATGATCAAATTCAAATATTGCACATGAAATTCATCATAGGTGGGCTACAAAAATACATTCAGTACATGGGAATAATTGATTTTGAAGCCTTCTTCCTTTACACTCCAAAAACATGAAGCCTGAGTTCTACTACAAATATTTTAAGACAAAAGCAGGCTGGTATGTTGGCCTCTCTGTTGCTTCAGAATCAGACTAGATTTGATTTTTTAAAATACATAGATCCTGTGGACATCATAGATTGGATGATGATGGTTTATGGGATTAAATGGTCAAGATTTACCTGCAACATAGGGCCAGATCTGACAGTCGTTGCAGTGGTGGGTGTGTTTGGTTTACTGACATCAAGAATTCTGGGGAACAACCAGCTCATGAGAGGACAGACAGTATACAAGAAAGTGAAACTATCAACATATAGAACAAGTAGAACAACTGACAAGTGCCAGTTTCTCATGAAGTGAAAGAATAAGGCAGAGGGTGGGTTAGTTAAAAGACTATGTGTAAGGAAAGCATTTAACTCATCAGTGTTGCCCTGGTAAATACAGAAAATGTCATCATAATGTCATCAATATAACAGTATCATTTCAATGTTAAATTCAAGTGGCTGTTCTGTCTGGATTGCAAAATTACAGCCCTCTCAAAGAAACCTGTGTAAAGATTTGCATAATTTGGGGCACGGATAGAACTCTTACTCGTGCAAAAGCCTGAAGATTGAAGTCATCATCATCATCATCATTAGAGATCTTATTTATAAAGTCTGTAATATTAAGTCGCTACAAAAGGTTTTATATAAAAGTCTATCAATTCCGACAAGGGAGACAACAAGAGTCCGTCTGAGTCGCCATGACATGACCTGGTGGGTTCACTAGTGACTTGTGTATTTTAGGAAGGCTATAAAATTCAGGTTGAACAGAATGTTGGCTGTAATTGTCAAATTCAGATGTGGAGATCCAATCCTTATGTTAAGCATCTTCTAAGTAGGAAAGCAGAGTTTTGTGGAGCGAGTCATTCAGGTCAGACTTCAGTTTCTTGCAGAATTTTTCATCAGATTGCTGGGAGAGGATTTCAGCTTTATATTTGTCTGCATCTTGACACAAATGGTTCCTCCCTTCACAGCAGGTTTAGTTACCACAACTCTGTCAATGCTGTCCCTTCTTTGCTAGATAAGCTCTGAGAGACATGGAGAGACTGAAAAGTAGTTTTCATAACGTCATGTTCAACTATGCAACAAAAGGTATTCATAGAAGCATCAGACACACTGGGGCTAAACCTGCTCTTATAGAGGAAGGAGGAGTTCTAGTTGCAGCCTCGTCGTTATGCAAAAAGGTTTCAGTTTGATCTGTTAAAGCATTTAAATAAATCTACTTTTGAGCCAAAAGTATTAAAGTCTTGGACAAAAGACAGACCCGCAGACAAGAGATCAACTACAACCTAAAGAGTTAACTACAACATAGGTTAGAGGACAGGAGCTGACAGTCTTTGCAGTTGTGGGTGTTTGGTTTACTGAAATTATTGTAAAAGCTGAAACTCTGAAAGTTAAATGTTCTTTCAGACTTGTGCAAAAATGTTTTTAACAAAAAAGAAATGGTGGGTGCCCATTTCATTTTGTCAAGCCTCTTTCATGGTGTAAGAAGTTTCACTTTTGTTATAATCACATACTGACCCCTGGTGTTCATAGTAAAGAATGCAGTTTAAGGAAAACAGCAAAAGCCAAAAACTCAGTGATGGTAATAAGATGGTAATACTGGAGAGTAAAAGCCTGTGAATTAGGAAGTATACAAGCACTGTTACTCCACATAAATTAAATATCCAGACACCTCTTCTCAAATCAACAGCAGAATAAAAACAGCCTCAGGGCAACATTATCTCCACCACAGCAGCTGCAGCCACAAACACACACATTAAAGCAAAAGGAAAAAATGTTCAGTTTGTACACATCCTGTAGTGCGTGCCGTGCACCCACACACACATGCAAAACAGGGGGGTATTCCATCAGCGTAGCTAAGAATATCCATACTAGGGTGTGATCTTGTACCTTGACTAAGCGCCAATCCATTCCATCAAGTGAAATCATCTGGCTCCAATTGACGCTGCTGCTTCTGCTTCTGCTTCTGCTTCTTCTTCTTCTTCTTCTTCTTCTTCTTCTTTGTCTTCTTCTGATGTGATCAGGTGCATTACCGCCATCTACTGGACTGGAGTGTGGAACAGGAGCGTGGCAGTCAAAACAAAACCACAAAAAAAAAAAAAAAAGGGAAAGGGAAATACAAAATTCTATATCCTCTCCATTAATCCAGTGTCCCTTAGATATTTCATTAGATGCTTAGATGTTTTGCCCTCTGCTTCTGCTCCAATGAGGTCCTATGTTGACTTTAAGCTTAGCTTTTCCTAGTGTTGCTGTTAGTTTCTTCCTCTCCTCCAAATAACCCCTGCACTCAAGCAACGCATGTTGTACAGTTTCTGGACAACCACAGTTTGCACAGAGACCAGTTGAGTGTCTCCCTATCCTCCACAATGACTGATTAAGCCCAGTGTGCCCTATCCTTAGACGGGTGATGACTGTGTCCTCTTTCCGGCTCCTGCTCAGCCTTCTTCCCAAACCAACATGTTTTTGGGTGTTGAACAAATGCCTCCCAGTTTCATTCAGTTCCCAGTACTCCTGCCATATTTTGTGCATCTGTTTTTTGATAAATGTTTTGCCCTCGGCTTTTCTCAAAGGAACTTCCATATTGACTGCCGTTGATTTAAGTGCTTGTTTTGCCAAAATATCTGTATTCTCATTTCCCTCTACTCCTGCATGAGCAGGAACCAAACAAAGCAGACGGACATGTTCTTATTGAACATTCTGTAAATGAAATGATGAATTTGAAAAACCAGATCTAGCATGCAGGACTTAACGGATTCGATGCTAGTAGTGAGTGCTGCCCAGCTATCTGAAGCAATGACTGCTTTTCTAATGTTGTTCTCTCTGTCCACTGCAACACTATCATAATAGCTAGGAGCTCAACTGTATACACTGAAAGATGATCAGGGGTTTTTTTCTTCATGGCTATTTTACATGTTGGAATGTAGATGCTAGCTGCTGTCCTTCCTATCTCAGGGTCTTTTGAGCCGTCAGTGAAAATCATAGTTTTATTATTAAAATGTTGTTCTGTGTACACATCTACAATCCTCTCAGCCTGTGTTTGCTTTGATTTCCTTTTAAGCTGTTGCTGGACATTCAAATCAACAGATGGAGTCATAAATCACCATGGAGGAATGTCTGGATATGGGACTGTTGGGCTATACGCTATGTTGCACAGACCAAGGATCTCTGCTTTAGCATTTCCTACCCATCCGAAACTGAAACACCTACTATCATTGTGTTCCCAACAATCCTCTAAGATTGTTTTAGCAGGGTGTGAGCTACAATGTCCCTGAAGATTGACCCAATATGTTAGCATTATTGCAGTTCTTCTTATTCTTAATGGTTGTTCACCTATCTCCACTTGCACGGCAGCCACTGGGGAGGTCCTAAAGGCTCCACTGCAGACCCTTAAAGCCTGTGCCTGCTCCACCTCCATTCTATTAAGGTGGCTGTCTGCTGCTGACATGTATGCTATACATCCGTAGTCAAATTCTGATCTCATGAATGCTTGATATACCTTTAACAGTGCTGTTCTGGTAGCTCCCCAGTCCCTTCCCGACAGACATCTTAAGAGGTTATTAACCTTCTTACATTTCTCCGTGACTTTGTTAATATGCTGTTTCCAGGTCAACTTTTCATCAAACAGCACCCCTAGGAATTTAACTACCTTGACCTGCTCATGTGTTTGACCATATAATTTTACAGTCACGTCTTTATGTCGTCTGGAAAAGCATATCACTTGTGTCTTTGCAGCAGACACTGTAAAGCCCCAGTCGTTCGCCCACTGCCATAATTGCTGCCTGCAATTTTTTCTGGATAAATGTTAAATTTCATCCTCTTATCCATAAGGCCCCGTCATCTGCATATAAGGACTTCCCCACATTTCTTTCAGCTTTTTCAAAGATGTCATTAATCATTATATTGAATAGCACTGGACTGCAAACACTGCCTTGTGGGGTTCCATTTTCAACTTCATATAACTTTGAGTACTCTGTACCCACCTTGACCTCTATTATCCTGTCTAATAAGAAGTCCATCACCCAGTTAAAGAGCCTACCACCCACACCTAACTTACTTAACTTGATCAGTTGTCCCTCCTTCCACAACATGTCTTGTGCTTTTTCAACATCAAAAAAGACAGCTATCACCATCTCCCCATTTGTTTGAGCTTTTTTGATTTCTGACTCCAGGCATGATATTGAATCCATGGTGCTCCTCCCTTTACGAAACCCACTTTGATATGGTGAATATAAATTTTTACTTTCAAGAAAGAAAGTTAGTCTGTCTGTCACCATACGCTCCATAGTTGTCCCTAACTGTGATGTGAGTGCTATTGGTCTGTAACTTGATGGGTCCAATGGATCTTTCCCAGGCTTTACTGTTGGCACTATGGTTGATTGTTTCCATGCTACTGGTATTTTGCCAGTTTGCCAGACCCTGTTGAATAGTCTTAAGACTACTTTAAGCCCACTATCTTCCATGTGGGCTAGCACACTATAACAGATACTATCCTTTCCTGGAGATGATTGCTGTGCCTTTAAGAGTGCCATCCTTAACTCAAATAAATTAAAGGGTACATCTAAATCATCTGTTGTGGTGATTCTCTGTACATTCACAAAAAAAAAATCACTTTTATCCCTATTAGCCTACTGACCACTGTTTTATTGCCACTAATTAATACTGGAATTGTATAATGTCTCTTGATTCCGCTCATTCGTCTAAGCATCCCCCACGGACCGGTGGAAAGTTTGTTTCAAAACTCTGTGTGTAAAAAGCAAATCCACACGCGTAGAACTAAGATCCACAAATGTTTTTTTGATTCACAAATAAAAACTGAGTTCACAAATGCCTGTTCGAAAGTTGTAAATGTTAGGAAGATATTCTCAAATGCTTTGCATTCATTTACAAATTAATTTAATGTATTCACAGATATTTTTTTTTTTCATTTGTGGAATGTGTTTGTGTATTTGCAGATCCATCTTTTTTTGTATAATTCAAGTCTCACCTGTTAAGCCTCAACTCATGCACGAGCCCAGGGAAAATAAAAAACCCACACTAGTCGAGTGCTGAAAATGTTGCAAAATGTCAAAAAGCAAAGGAGAGGAGCAAGCAGAGGCTTTTTCTACGGCGGAGCAAACGCTCCTTATGGAAGTGTATGAGGACTATAAGGACATAATTACGAAAAAAAGGCAATACTGCAGTGATTAATAAAGCAAGGGAAGTGGCGTGGCAGAATATTGCCGACAGGCTAAATTTGTAAGTGACAAAGAAATTTTCACAACAAAATATATGTAGATAAGGACACCTATTAAATCTAACAATTCAAGTATGCCTAATGAAATTCAAATGTGTAAATTAATATTAGTGACAGACTATTTATCACATTTATCTACTGATTCCTATGTACATTTCAGATGATGCATTTAATCAAACTATTTTATGTGAGTCATCGCAGTTATCACATAATTGATTGTAGATTATGACATTTCCGAAATGATCAGTTCATAGGAAATAATCACATTACATTTATCTATTGATTGTGAAGTGAATGCAGGTGATAGTGAATCAATTATCTATTTCTCATCATTTGGGAGTCAGTTGTAAGCTCTATCTCTTATTATATCAAAATAAGGAAAATCCCCTTAAATGTATGGAATGTGCTATAGGATGAGGAACAGACAAACCACAATGGTGTGTGTTTGGTTGCTTTGTGTCATGGTTAATTCATAAATATAAAAGATAACCATAATGTTAATGTGATCATCTCAAGCCCTATGCATGATGTATGGTGATGCTAGAAATAATCAAAATGAATAGAAAATACATCCTTTTTACCTCTCTGCAAACAGTTGCCTTACTTAGCCTCTCAGCATCACCAACACTATACAGGAATGTACCGCTAGCAAAGAACCTCAGTGCAATACAGACTGACTGCACAGTGGTCAGAGACTGGCTGCAGCGTGTGACCTTTATAATGTGTGGTTCCAGCAAACTGCATAGATACACTATGCTTTGCCTGCTGAACCGGCACCTCTCCCACAGATAGGAGTCCGTCTGTATCAATGGGTTGGTCCTGTCCTGGAAGACCCTTGGGGCTGGTGGTGGTTGGAAGGCCCTCTGAACAATTTGAGCCTCCTCATCAACAGGATCCTCGATGAAGGGGCATGCCATTATTTCCTAATTTACTCTCTCTTGCTCTGTCTCTGTGTCTCTCTGGGTGTGTCCCTGTCCTTCTCTTGGATGCACTCCTTATATGGCTGTTGTCAGCTTACCTTAATCTGCTGTGAACAGAGTGGGGTGGAGATGGGAAGGCAATCACATATTCATGTGGTTTGGTATACATTTACAATTTTCGCCTCGGTTTCATTTTATTATTGTTTTGTTTTTATTAGTTTGATTTTGGCTTTACTGTTGTAAGTGGGGTTTTTTTAAATTATCTTGGCTTTATTACATTTTAATTTGTTTTTTAATAGTTATGTATGTTTTATTATTAATTATGTTATATATTTTATGATCTACATATTATTTTATCATTACATGACAGCTGTGAGTGTGTAAAGCACTGGCAGAACTGTCTTAGGTGTCTGTTCTTGTCTATTGAACATTTTTTGATCATAGATGGAGCTAATCCTCACCTTAATCCTGCTACAGACCAGGATTGCCTGGCAGCATAAGTTACCATGGTTACTAAAATGGGATTCAGGCATTCATTGCAATAATGGGGGATTTTAACAACACTACTCTCTCCTCCCATCTGACTGGGTTTGTTCAGTATGTGGACTGTCCCACCAGGGAGAATAAGACACTACATTTGTTTTATGGAAATGCCAAGGACGCCTACAGTGCCTCTGCTCTACCACCTCTTGGCAGATCAGATCATAATCCGGTCTCTCTCCAGCCTACATGCATGCTCTGTTTATTAAAGTTGCCTGTTACCAACCGCTCAGTCAGGAAGAGGTCCCGTAAGTATGACACTTCCACTGTCATGTTTCTGGTTTCCTATTGTTGCACAAAATAACAATGTTTGTGTGAAATATTTTGTACAGTTTGCAGTGATCTGTTGTCTCGGAGTTTGCAGCAACATCAACTGATGTTTGTATTTTCCTGTAAAGTGAAACTGTCACATGCTATTTCTGTGAAAGTAAAACCTTAGAGGCCACCCACGAGGGGGCGAGAGGGGGCATTGCCCCCTCAGTTTGATTTTTTGCCCCCTCAGTTTAAGTTTTGTATACCATAGTAAATCTGCAAAAATAACAAAAATAATGGTCCAACCGACCTGTATTTTTGTTGTTGTTTTTTTAACATAGGGTTATGGTGTTTGAGAGGAGAGTGAAACACCATAACCCCCTGTTATTTGCGGTAATTTCAGAACCATGGACAGCGCCGTTTGTTGTGTGTTGTATTAGGTTTGGCCTCACAGCGCACGGTAGTATGTGATTTAAGTTAGCTTGCTTGCTAGCTTTACTTTGCCATCGTGTGTGTTCTTTGCCCAAAAGCCAAAGATGGATATAAGAACGTGGTTTTGTAAAAAAGACAAAAAACAAAATGCTACAGAAGACACCGCAGCAGAGGCCAGTGGCTCCAGTAGCAGTGAACTTCACCGGCCTACTCCTCCAGCTCCACCAGCCGCAGATGTCACCCCGCCCGGCCCGCTAGCGCCAGCGGCAAACGCGGTCAGAATGGGCGCACAGTCCACCCAACTCAAGCTGCTCCTGTTGATCTTGGGACAGATGAGCCAGCCCAGGTGCACCTAAAGGCCTACCCCAACCGGGTATTTAATAAGATCCAACGCTCTTTTAGCAACTGCTGGTTTAATGGAAGGGATTGGCTGGAATATTCAGTCTCTGCTGATGCCACCTTTTGTTTTCCATGTCGGAAATTTAGCATTGGATCCTAGTGCAAATGCCGACAAAGCCTTCACCGAAACCAGATTCTCTAACTGGAAATCTGCAACCGAAAGTACCAAGGGTTTTGCAAGACACACATCCAGCAAGGAACATTTGAAATGCAGTGCTCTCTGGAAAGAATACTGTGCTCGTAGTGCCGCTGGCACAGAGGTCGCCACACTTGTCAACGAGGGACAAGGAATCGCTTGTATCTGAGTGCCATAGTGGATATCATTGAGTTCCTCGTTACACACCAGCAACCGCTGAGGGGGACGCTGGACTCTTTGGGGTCACGAGAGGAGGAGGAAAGTGGACTATTTTTGTCTATGATGGAGTACACCCTCAGGAAAGCCAATGCTCTCGCCCAGGTATTTAGCACAATCCCCAAAAATGCCACCTACACGTCACACGAAATTCAGAACGAAATAATCGCTCTTATTAGTGAAATAATGACAAGTGAAATAGTCCAAGAAATAGGAGATAGCTGGTACACGCTGATAGTGGATGGGACAAAGGATCCAACTGGCTGTGAGAATGTGTCAATTGTCCTCCGTTATATAGACATGGATAATGACACGTGCGAAAGGCTGCTGGTCATGGCCACTACAAAGCACTGTGATGCATCAAGTCTGACAAACCTGGTCCTTTCTGAGTTGGGAAAAGCAGGCCTGAGCACAGAAAAGATTCTATGATGGTGCAAGTGTGATATCCAGTAAAAAAGGAGGTGTACAGAAAATAATACAGGAAAAAGTTAACCGAGAAGTCCCATATGTGCACTGCTTCAACCATCAACTACATCTGGTGATTATCCACGCAATGTCAGCTGAGAATGCACTGCAAGCCTTTTTTGACATGTGTGACATGCTTTACCGGTTTCTGAGAAAGCCAACCGTGGCCGCAGTGTACACAGGAGAGCGTCTGAAGAGGCTACTGGACCAAAGATGGACCGGTCACCTGGCTACCGTGTCGGTCATTGTTAACAGTTATGACATGTAATGGAACTGAAAACAGAGGCAACAGGGTTCCTAAAAGCAATACAAGAAACACACTTCAGATTTACTGCAGTCATGGTCCACAAAATTCTGTCCCTCCTTGAGCCTCCAAACAAAGTGTTGCAGGATAAAAAGACAGACCTCTACACTGGAGTGAAGGTTGTGAGAAGTGCGTTGGATTGCGTGGAGAAGCTCCGGAGTGACTCGGAGTTCCAAGCCATTTGGGCACAGTGTGCGACTGGCCCCCACAACGACACATCAGAAACAGCAGTTCCTCCATCAAGTAAGAGGATGCGCCAAGTCCCTAGACACCTGCAGCAGTACGTGGCGGAGAGCACTGTAGGCCAGGACCAGCAGGTGTGTGGAAATGAGACAGAGTGCAGGCGGCTCTTCTTCAGCACCCTGGACAGTGTCACTGGGGAGATGAATGCAAGATTTAGTGAACAGAACAGCCAGCTGGTTGAGGCAATGTGTGCCCTTGACCCAGAAAGTCCTCACTTTTTGGATGGATAGAAGGTGAAACCGCTGCTGGAGCTCACTAACACAACTTTGGTTGAAACTGAGTTTTCCGTCGTTCGACATTTTTTAGAGACTGAAATGGCCAGATCTACTGAAGTCAAATGGACCCCTGCTGCCATCCTGCAGCGCTACTCTGGGCCTCTCACTGCCATGCCAAGTGTGCTTACTGCACTGAAACATGGATTGACTTTTGGGGCATCCTCAGCGACGTGTGAAAATACATTTTCAATGCTAACCAACGTCTTCAGTCAACACAGATGAAGCATGCGAAATCAGAGAAAAGTGCACTTGATTCAACTGGCATTTGAAGGGGATCTTACAAGACGATTTCGGGAAGAAGAGTGGAAAGGTCGTTTACTCAGGAAGTTCCACAAACAAACAAGAAGGCTGCAACTCTACTGAGGAAAGGTAAGACAGAATGTAGCTGGTTTATTTTTCTATGTTCTATGTCACACACGTCTTTTTCTGCTGGATATGTCAGACATGCATGAGTTTTTAAAATCGGGGACATCCAGCTTTGGATGACAGATTAGGCTAGTGGAAAAACTGTGTACATTCATGACATGATAAAAATGTGTACGCAGAAAGCCAGAAATATACACATTATTTTCGGCATATTTGTAAAGCCTCTTAATTAATGTAGGTGCACATGCATGAGCGTTTCCACTCCATATTTATTCATAAATGGACGAATATGCCTTGAACCAGCTTTCATACCAATTTGCCGCTTGCTCCACCTCTGTCTGTCTGTAAGCTCCATCTGTCATGAGACAAACATGAAAGAAGACGTGCAGTTTATTGTGTTTCACCGGCGACGAGCTGTCATTATGTGCAACAATTACGCGTGACTGCGCGGTCTTTATAACTCACTGTGAACCTATGTTGCATAATAAAGATTGTCAGGCCTCTCAGCCGCTCTGCCTCTCCCAGTTATTAGTCAAGTTTGTGTTTATCATTCCCCTGTCTTGTGTTTCATTATTTTCATTCGAATCAGAGAGGGGGATTAGTGGAAGACGGTCTTTAACACCCCCACTGGTCACTATGAGTACTTGGTCATGCCTTTCGGCTTAACTAATGCCCCGGCCATCTTCGAGACTTTAGTAATGATGTGCTGTGTGACATGTTAAGTCAGTTTGTATTTGTCTATCTCGATCATATTCTCATCTTTTCCCCAGATCTCCAGACTCACGTCTCGCATGTCCGGGTCCTCCAGCGTCTTCTCGAGCGAGTTCCACGCCCCCACGGTCTCCTTCCTGGGGTATGTCATCCGCCAGGGAGAAATCGAGATGGACTCGGAGAAGGTGCGGGCCGTGAGGTACTGGCCGACCCCAACCTTGCGCAAGGAACTTCAGCGCTTCCTTGGGTTCGCCAACTTTTACAGGAAGCTCATCAGAGGCTTCAGCAGCGTCGCTTCGCCCCTCCATGCCCTCACATCCGCCAAGGTCCAAGTTCTGCTGGTCACCAGAGGCCGACGCGGCTTTCAACCGCCTCAAGGTCTCCTTTGCCTCGGCCCCCATCCTGGTGCTTCCTGACCCCCATAGGCAGTTCATTGTGGAGGTGGACGCCTCCGACGTCGGCATTGGGGCCGTACTCTCACAGCGCAGTGAGAAGGACAACCACATCCACCCCTGCGCCTTCTTATCCAAGAAGCTGACGCTTCTGGCGAGCGAAACTACGATGTGGGGGACCAAGAGCTTCTGGCGGTGAAGGTTGCCTTAGAGGAGTGGCGGCACTGGCTGGAGGGGGCGGAGCAGCCATTCCTGGCGTGGACCGACCACAAGAACCTGGAGTACCTGCGCACCGCCAAAAGACTAAACTCCCGGCAGGCCAGGTGGGCATTGTTCTTTGCACGATTCCGTTTTACCCTGTCTTATCGCCCTGGTTCCAGGAACGTCAAACCAGACGCCCTATCCCGTCTGTACCAGACCGACACCACCTCCGCCGAGCCTTCACCCATCCTGCCGGCCTCCTGCATTGTGGTGGCAGTCTCCTGGGACATCGAAAACCAGGTCCTCCAGGCCAACGCCGGTTCAGCTCCTCCTGCAGGCTGCCCCGCCGACCGACTCTTCGTGCCACATCAGCTGAGGTCCCAGGTGATCCACTGGGGCCACTCCTCCCTTCTCTCCTGCCACCCGGGGGCTCGACGGACTGCCTTCATCGTGAGACAACGCTTCTGGTGGCCATCGCTTCTCCGAAACGCCCAGGAGTACGTCGCCACCTGTCCCGCCTGTGCTCAGCACAGTCATCCCGCCGCCCGGTGTCTGGCCTCCTGCGCCCCCTGCCGACGCCTCATTGACCCTGGTCCGACATCTCACTGGACTTCGTCACCGGTCTCCCAGTCTCTGAGGGTAACGCAGTTGTACTTACCATAGTCGACCGTTTTTCTAAAATGGTGCACTTTGTCCCTCTGCCCAAGCTGCCCTCTGCCCGAGAGACCATGCTGGCCCACGTCTTCAGGCTGCACAGACTTCCCCGAGACGTGGTGTCGGACCGGGGCCCCCAGTTTACGTCGCGGTTCTGGAAGGCTTTCTGCGACCTGCTGGGGGCACAGGTGAGCCTGTCTTCCGGCTATCATCCCCAGAGTAATGGACAGACAGAGCGTCTTACTCAGGACCTCGAGATCCTCCGCATCCTGGCATCACGGAACCCCACCTCCTGGAGCAAGCAGCTCCTTTGGATTGAGTATGCGCACAACACCCTTCCTAGCGCCTCCACGGGCCTCTCGCCGTTCCAGTGCGCATATGGTTACCAGCCTACTCTGTTCCCTGCCCTCGAGAAGGAGGTGGGGGTCCCTTCTGCTATGGCTCTCATTCGGCGCTGCCGGCGCACCTGGACTCGGGCTCGCCAGGTCCTCATTCGGACTTCCAACCAGTACAAAGCAGCAGCTGACCGCTGTCGCGCCCAGGCTCCCTCCTACACCCCAGGCCAGCGGGTGTGGCTGGCCACTCAGGACCTCCCTCTCCGCGCCCAGTCCCGTAAGTTGACGCCACGATTCATTGGACCGTTCCCAGTGTCAAAAGTTATGAACCCCTGTGCCATTAAGCTCAAACTCCCTAGGACTATGCGCATCCACCCTACCTTCCACGTCAGCCGTGTGAAACCGGTCCGGACCAGCCCACTAGTACCGCTGTCCACACCGCCTCCTCCTCCCCGCCTCATGGATGGGAAACCGGTTTACACCGTTAAGAAGCTCCTGGCGGTGAGACGGCCAGGCCGGGGACGGCAGTACCTCGTGGACTGGGAGGGTTAGGGGCCGGAGGAGAGGTCCTGGATCCCGGCCTCGGACATCCTGGATCCACAGCTGATTGGGGATTTTCACGCCAGTCACCCCGATGAGCCTGGGCCGTCTGGAGTCGGCCCTAGAGGGTGGGGTACTGTCAGGCCTCTCAGCCGCTCTGCCTCTCCCAGTTATTAGTGAAGTTTGTGTTTATCATTCCCCTGCCTTGTGTTTCATTATTTTCATTCACTTCCTGTCTTGCTTTGGTACTCACTGTTGTGTCTCGTTTCAGGTGACTTCACTTCCTGTCTTTGTCTGATTCCCTCCAAAACCTCACCTGGGTCCCCTCCCCCGTGTGCCTCACCCGAGTCTCATTGTCTTATCACCCCTCTGTGTATATAAGCACCCTTCCTCATGTGTCCCGTTGCCAGATCGTCTTGTGTCCCCTGTGTCCAGCGTTTCGTGCATTCTTTCCTGTGATCAGATCGTCCGTGTAAGACCTTTGTTTGCCTTCCCGTGTTTGCCTCTAGCCTAGCCCTTTTGTACCTCTGCCAGATATTATTGCCTTACGTGTACCGACCTTGCTTGCCTGTTTTTTGACTGTGGATTTATTGACTGTGGATTTTGGACTTTGCCTGATATTATTGCCTTACGTGTACCGACCTTGCTTGCCTGTTTTTTGACTGTGGATTTTGGATTGTGGATTTTTGGACTGGTTGCTTTAATAAACTGCTTCTCAGATTATCTCGAGTGTCTCGCATTTGGGTTCACCTCACCTTGGCTCAGTTCCTTGACAAAGATTTGCCCCCTCGTAATTTTTAATCGCCCCCTCAGTAACTTCATCCTGGCGCCGGGCCTGCTTAGAGGGAGTGTCAAGTAGATACAATGAATAACCTGTTCTGCATGTACGAACACGCTCTTATCAACAAGTACAATTGCAAAACACACCAGGAACATTTGATATGAAAGGTCAAGTGACAACAACTGACTATTTCTCATGAAGTGAATCAGTTTCAGTTTTACATTTGTAATTTATTGGACAACATAGTTTTGTACTGGTTTGTTGTCTTGGCATTTGTTGTTTATTTTGTGTCTCATAGTACAGTATCCACCTAAACTAACAAATGTTGAGATATTCCTATGACGTGAAACTCCCAAATACTATTTCTGTGAAAATGAAACTACAGTGAAGGAGCAGAGATACTAATTCGTGGGGGCAAGGCCAGCCTGTATGTATGTACACACACACACACACACACACACACACACACGGTTGAGATATGCAGTGGGCGAGGTGACACCAGGAGTATATAAGGCATGTTGTGGTGTCATCTCATCATTTTTACAGCAGCTCGCCTTCAATCTACATCACAGGTAAGATCAGAAACTTTAACTCACTGTGATTTATGCTGTAGACTTTGCTGCTTGCTGTAGACTTAAAATATTACAATGATACACATTTAAAATTGTGTTTAATCTTCATTTAATCTTTATGCTGTATAATTATTATTTAGAACAGCGATGGCAGCAGCAGCCGTGGCAAGAAGCAGAGGAGTGGCTAGTGGCCTGTTCTTCCTCTTCACTCTGATGTGTCTGGTTTGCCTCGCAAGTTCACTGATGGACAAGGACAAACTGGTGAATAAATTGTTGCTTAACCTCCCTTTGCCATTGACAACAATATCGAATTAATTTGCAAGTGGACAACTATTATGAGTCATCACAAGCAAATTGACTGTTGAATTCTTTTTTATTTTTTAAATTTGCAGTCGTCTGTACTAATGTGCTCTATATTAGTGCTGTTCATATCCCCATATGTAACTGAATGTTAATTCTCATGCTGAATTTGCAGGAAGAGATGAAGAAAAACCTTCAGGAAACACAACAAAATCTGGACAAATTCAAGGTGAGTCAGTCAGTCAGTCAGTTTACATGTTGCTCACACGCTCACAAAAATTGTGTACTGAAGTGAACAGAACATAGCAAATTGAGTCGTTGCCATGTGATGAAATTATTTGATTTTCCCCTTTAAGGCACAAAGGCACGCTGCTTCAGAGCTCATGGATGGATCTATGGGCCTCATGGACCCATTGATGGCATTTCTGAAGAAAACCTCAGAACACTTACCTGTTGACTCTCTGCCACTAGTGGAATACATGGAAAACATCAAGAGCTTCATGGAGAAAACCAAGACCCTTGTAGATGGGATAAATAGGGAGACAGATGTAAAAATAGAGAAAACTGAAAAGGAACTGGGAAAAATGAATAACCTGATCAAAGCCCTTGAGGAGCATCAAGCTGAATTGTAACTTCCATGTCAGTCAGTCAGTGTCTCTATCTCTGATATAACATCTATTGTGTCTATAACATTTCTCTGTCTGATTGTGCAGCTTCATTTTAAGGTGTTTATACACTGGCCTTTAAATCATGAATTCCTTCTAAATGTTTGACATAAATTAGGATAAAAATAAATCATGATGTTTCCTTTTGCTGGTTTATTTTCACAGCTTCCTTGCAATGACAGAAATGTAGTACAGTCTAAATTCTGACATATATTACTTGGTGACTGTTAACATATACTGTAGTATTGAAAGAACATGCCTGGGATGTTAAGAAATTATTAAATTCAAATATTGCACAGGAAATTCATCATAGGTGGGCTAAAAAAATAAAGTCAATGCATGGGAATTATTATTGTTTCATGCCTTCTTCTTTACACTAATAAAACATGAAGTTCTTATACAAATATTTATTTCAAAAGTTATACTCAATATTTGCCCTGAATTTGTTTTTGTTTTGTTTGAAATGCTCTCACAGGTTATGGGCATCCATGTATCACAGGCATTTATAATTTAATGCTCTATATATTTCTGCACAATTTTGTATGGGTTTTTCATCTTGGTGTTTCCTGTGTGTCTCACAGTGTGTGCCAACACTAACGGATTACATTATATTCCTGTGGTTTTAAACTGCTAAATACTAGTTCTGTGGAAGTGAAGCTAGAGACACACATGGTGGACATCTGAACAAAATCTGAATAGAAATAGGAACATCAAACAAACTTGTCTTTTCTCTCATGTATGCATTTATTAGGAGGATCATGTCCCACACAGAGTCAGGCAGCATTTGTACAGGAGACAAACCTACTGGAAAGGAATCATCAGTGTTTTACATACCACAGTTACAGATCAATGAATCATGATGGCACAGTCGATTAAGACATTTTGAAAGAGGAGTACTTGTCATAAAGGTGTATGTCACTATTAACGCTATGGCCCCCTATGAAACATGCCAAGATTCAATTTAAGTACAACTTAAGGTTACTAGAAAAAATTCTATATCCTCTCCATTAATCCAGTGTCCCTTAGATATTTCATTAGATGCTTAGATGTTTTGCCCTCTGCTTCTGCTCCAATGAGGTCTCCTATGTTGAGTTTAAGCTTAGCTTTTCCTAGTGTTGCTGTTAGTTTCTTCCTCTCCTCCAAATAACCCCTGCACTCAAGCAACACATGTTGTACAGTTTCTGGACAACCACAGTTTGCACAGAGACCAGTTGAGTGTCTCCCTATCCTCCACAATGACTGATTAAGCCCAGTGTGCCCTATCCTTAGACGGGTGATGATGACCGTCTCCTCTTTCTGGCTCCTGCTCAGCCTTCTTCCCAAACCAACATGTTTTTGGGTGTTGAACAAATGCCTCCCAGTTTCATTCAGTTCCCAGTACTCCTGCCATATTTTGTGCATCTGTTTTTTGATAAATGTTTTGCCCTCGGCTTTACTCAAAGGAACTTCCATATTGACTGCCGTTGATTTAAGTGCTTGTTTTGCCAAAATATCTGCATCCTCGTTTCCCTCTACTCCTGCATGAGCAGGAACCCAAACAAAGCAGACGGACATGTCCTTATTGAACATTCTGTAAATGAAATGATGAATTTCAAAAACCAGATCTAGCCTGCAGGACTTAACGGATTTGATGCTAGTGAGTGCTGCCCAGCTATCTGAAGCAATGACTGCTTTTCTAATGTTGTTCTCCTCTATTCACTGCAACGCTATCATAATAGCTAGGAGCTCAACTGTATACACTGAAAGATGATCAGGGGTTCTTTTCTTTTTTTTTTTGTTTCCCAAAATCTCTTTATTGGAATTTTCAAATAGAACAGATAAATATCACAGTGTCATTAATGAATTGAATATTGATCGAGCAACAGTTCGAGAAATAAACAAGATGAGAACATTGAGAGATCCCAAAAGAACTAAGACAGGACAAATATTACAATATCTAAAGAACAAAAGAACAAACCCTAAGACAAGGAGGACTATAGACAGAGAAAGGAAAAAAACAAAAAACAAAAACAAACTTAAAACAAAGGGCTGTAAAAAAGATATATGAATAATGACAACAAAATAAAATAATAAAACATAGAAAAGTAGCTGTTGGTCAGTCCAGAATCTGTCGTGTCACAGCTTTAACATTACTGGGGTACCTAAAGGGTCACTCGGGAATAACCGGGAAGTCCAGCTCACTAATATAAACTAAAAAGGGGTCCCACATTTTACAGAATTTCCTAAGGGAGCCCTTCAAAACGTATCTGATCTTTTCTAGTCTCACAAAATTAAGGATTTGTCTTATCCATAACGTGTGTGAAGGAGGAATTGGAGATTTCCACTTGAGCAAAATCAGGCGTCTCGCTAATAAAGTAACAAAGGATATAAGAGCAGCCTCTGAGGAGGAGAGTGAAATTGTGGGTGGAGATACACCAAACAAAGCAATTATTGCATTTGGTTCTATTAATTTATTAGTAACCTTTGATAAGGATGTAAAAATGTCTCTCCAATAGGAGTGTAAGGCAGGGCAGGACCAAAACATGTGCGCATGGCTTGCCAGTGCCTGGTGACACCTGTCGCAAGTTGGGTCCACGTCCTTGTAGACCTTGGAAAGCCTAACCTTCGTGAAGTGGGCGCGGATTTCTATTGCACGGGAGCTGGGAAGTACAAAATAGCGCTTTTTCAAGGGCGGCGACGCTGGAAAAATAGGACAATAGCGTAAAGTGCCGCGGCACCGGTGTGGGTTTGTAAATAGAAAATAATGGGGGCGGCTGTTTTGACGCGCGTCGTACACCGCCGATTACTTCCCAGCCTAGCGGACTGGAGTGTGCAATAGAAATCTGGTTGACGCCCCACAGCACAACGCTTTTTGTGTGTGTTCGGTGCGGTACTTGACTCGCGTCAATGACGCCGCCGTCATATGACGCCGCCGGTGTGTTTTGGCCTGACACAACAACTAGCTTCTCTCATTCCAATTCAAACAGACAGTGGTACTGACCACCTGTAACGTTTCCTAGCTAGAAAAAACGTCAGCTAACTCCTACCTAACAACATAAACAGTGACCTACGATTAAATGCAGCAAAAATGAGGACTGGTAATGATAATAACGTGTTGTATTGAGTGGTAGAAGTTAAGAAATGGGCCACATATCCTGGTTTCAGCCAGGTACTGCATATCACACACTCAAGAACTAGAGGGCAGCGCTTTACTCTGTGCAGTGCAGATAGAGCGCTCAAAGACCGGGTCGGGGAAGGATGGGAGGGATGGGCTGGATCAAACCATTTTTGAGGCGGGGAGGGGGGGGTATTTTTGTTGTTAAAATATTACATTTCAACCAAGTACTGTATGGTTTTGACACTTTTCTAGCTTGTTAAAAAAGGACATACAGTAAAATAAATAAATAAATGAAAATCTCTCAAATATTAGGGGTGCTGGGATTCAATTTAGGGGTGCTTCAGCACCCCCAAAAATGGGCTAGAAACGCCTATGGCTATTTTACATGTTGGAAAGTAGATGGCAGCTGCTGTCCTTCCTGTCTCAGGGTCTTTTGAGCCGTCAGTGAAAATCATAGTTTTATCATTAAAATGTTGTTCTGTGTACACATCTACAATCCTCTCAGCCTGTGTTTGCTTTGATTTCCTTTTAAGCTGTTGCTGGATATTCAGATCAACAGATGGAGTCATAAATAACCATGGAGGAATGTCTGGATATGGGACCGTTGGGCTATACGCTATGTTGCACAGACCAAGGATCTCTGCTTTAGCATTTCCTATCCATCCGAAACGGAAACACCTACTTTCATTGTGTTCCCAACAATCCTCTAAGATTGCTCTAGCAGGGTGTGAGCTACAGTGTCCCTGAAGATTGACCCAATATGTTAGCATTATTGCAGTTCTTCTTATTCTTAATGGTTGTTCACCTATCTCCCCTTGCATGGCAGCCACTGGGGAGGTCCTAAAGGCTCCACTGCAGACCCTTAAAGCCTGTGCCTGCTCCACCTCCATTCTATTAAGGTGGCTGTCTGCTGCTGACATGTATGCTATACATCCGTAGTCAAATACTGATCTCATGAATGCTTGATATACCTTTAACAGTGCTGTTCTGGTAGCTCCCCAGTCCCTTCCCGACAGACATCTTAAGAGGTTATTAACCTTCTTACATTTCTCTGTGACTTTGTTAATATGCTGGTTCCAGGTCAACTTTTCATCAAACAGCACCCCTAGGAATTTAACTACTTTGACCTGCTCATGTGTTTGACCATATAATTTTACAGTCACGTCTTTATGTTGTCTGGAAAAGCATATCACTTGTGTCTTTGCAGCAGACACTGTAAAGCCCCAGTCGTTCGCCCACTGCCATAATTGCTGCCTGCAATTTTTTCTGGATAAATGTTAAATTTCATCCTCTTATCCATAAGGCCCCGTCATCTGCATATAAGGACTTCCCTACATTTCTTTCAGCTTTTTCAAATCATTATATTGAATAGCACTGGACTGCAGACACTGCCTTGTGGGGTTCCATTTTCAACTTCATATAACTTTGAGTACTCTGTACCGACCCTGACCTCTATTATCCTGTCTAATAAGAAGTCCATCACCCAGTTATAGAGCCTACCACCCACACCTTACTTACTTAACTTGATCAGTTGTCCCTCCTCCCACAACATGTCTTGTGCTTTTTCAACATCAAAAAAGTCAGCTATCACCATCTCCCCATTTGTTTGAGCTTTTTTGATTTCTGACTCCAGGCATGATATTGAATCCATGGTGCTCCTCCCTTTACGAAACCCACTTTGATATGGTGAATATAAATTTTTACTTTCAAGAAAGAAAGTTAGTCTGTCTGTCACCATACGCTCCATAGTTGTCCCTAACTGTGATGTGAGTGCTATTGGTCTGTAACTTGATGGGTCCAATGGATCTTTCCCAGGCTTTACTGTTGGCACTATGGTTGATTGTTTCCATGCTACTGGTATTTTGCCAGTTTGCCAGACCCTGTTGAATAGTCTTAAGACTACTTTAAGTGCACTATCTTCCATGTGGGCTAGCACACTATAACAGATACTATCCTTTCCTGGAGATGATTGCTGTGCCTTTAAGAGTGCCATCCTTAACTCAAATAAATTAAAGGGTACATCTAAATCATCTGTTGTGGTGATTCTCTGTACATTCACAAAAAAAATTCACTTTTATCCCTATTAGCCTACTGACCGCTGTTTTATTGCCACTAATTAATACTGGAATTGTATAATGTCTCTTGATTCCGCTCATTCGTCTAAGCATCCCCCATACATCAGATAATGACGTCTCTCTTCCAATTTTATTACAATATTGCCTCCAGTATTCACGTTTAGTTGCGCTTATGGTCCTCCGGACAACCGCCTGTGATACCAGTGCATTTTTGTTCGGACCGGCGGAAAGTTTGTTTCAAAAATCTGTGTGTGTAAAAAGCAAATCCTTACGCGTTGAATTGAGATCCACAAATGTTTTTTTTGATTCACAAATAAAAACTCTGTTCACAAATGCCTGTTCGAAAGTTGTAAATGTTAGGAAGATATTCACAAATGCTTTGCATTTATTTGCAAATTAATTTAATGTATTCACAGATATTTTTTTTTCATTTGTGGAATGTGTTTGTGTATTTGCAGATCCGTTTTATACTTGCAAAATATTTTTGTGAGTTTACAAATCTTTTTTTTGTATAATTCAAGTCTCACCTGTTAAGCCTCAACTCATGCACGAGCCCAGGAAAAATAAAAAGCCCACACTAGTCGAGTGCTGAAAATGTTGCAAAATGTCAAAAAGCAAAGGAAAGGAGCAAGCAGAGGCTTTTTCTGCGGAGGAGCAAACGCTCCTTATGGAAGTGTATGAGGACTATAAGGACATAATTACGAAAAAAGGCAATACTGCAGCAATTAATAAAGTCAAGGAGGTGGCGTGGCAGAATATTGCCGACAGGCTAAATGCGTAAGTGATAAAGAAAATTCAGCATTTCGCATCAAAGGGACAAAATATATGTAGATAAGAACACCTATTAAATCTAACAATTCAAGTATGCCTAATGAAACTCACCAAATGTGTAAATTAATATTAGTGATAGACTATTTATCACATTTATCTACTGATCCCCATGTACATTTCAGATGATGCATTTAATCAAACTATTTTATGTCAATCATCGCAGTTATCACATAATTGATTGTAGATTATGACATTTCCGAAATGATCTGTTATGTTTAGGTTTTGCGTTTGGACCCCAAATGCAGAGACAGAAGCGAAAAAACAGTCCAAAGTGTTTATTGAAAAAACACTGAGTTCAAAAATCAGAAAAAGGAGCAAATGGAGGCAGCGGAGGGCTGGCTGGCGTTGCTGGAACGGACTCAGCATGCGGAGACACTGAAGCACTAGAAGCTGCAATCAGGAACGGCAGGAGGCACACCAGCGCCTGCACAAAAAACAAAGAACGCTTAAGAGTGACGAAAAAACACGAAATTCACTTTTTCACAAACGACTGGAGCCACTACGTTACCGACTGAGACAGGATAATCTGGCACAGGAGTGGCGTCTTGACCAGGCTTTTATTGCAGGAGTGATTACTGAATGAACACCAGGTGTGCCTCATTATGAAGAGCCGACCAGCCACACCCTCAGCTGCACACACACTGCCAGGGAGGGAAAAGGGAGGGGGAAAGAGAAAAGAAAAAACACAGAACATCCCAAACACAAAACCAAACACCAAAACAAACGTTATCATGACATGATCAGTTTATAAGAAATAATCACATGACATTTATCTATTGATTGTAGAAAATGACATTTAGCAAATCCATCAGTTCAGTGGAGATGAGGAAACCTATTAAGTGAATGCAGGTGATAGTGAATCAATTATCTATTTCTCATCATTTGGGAGTCAATTGTAAGTTCTATCTCTTATTATACAAAAATAAGGAAAATCCCCTTAAATGTATGGCATGTGCTATAGGATGAGGAACAGACAGACCACAATGGTGTGTGTCCCGTAGTTTGGTTGCTTTGTGTCATGGTGAATTCATAAATATATAAGATAACCATAATGTTAATGTGATCATCTCAAGCCCTATGCATGATGTATGGTGATGCTAGAAATAATCAAAATGAATAGAAAATACACCCTTTTTACCTCTCTGCAAACAGTTGCCTTACTTAGCCTCTCAGCATCACCAACACTATACAGGAATGTACCGCTAGCAAAGAACCTCAGTGCAATACAGACTGACTGCACAGTGGTCAGAGACTGGCTGCAGCGTGTGACCTTTATAATGTGTGGTTCCAGCAAACTGCATAGATACACTATGCTTTGCCTGCTGAAGTGGTACCTCTCCCACAGATAGGAGTCTGTCTGTATCAATGGGTTGGTCCTGTCCTGGAAGACCCTTGGGGCTGGTGGTGGTTGGAAGGCCCTCTGGACAATTTGAGCCTCCTCATCAACAGGATCCTCGATGAAGGGGCATGCCATTATTTCCTAATTTACTCTCTCTTGCTCTGTCTCTGTGTCTCTCTGGGTGTGTCCCTCTCTTTCTCTTGGATGCACTCCTTATATGGCTGTTGTCAGTTGACCTTAATTGGCTGTGAATTTGCTAGCCAATTGGAAACAGAGTGGGGTGGGGATGGGAGGGCAATCACATATTCATCTTTTTTTAATGCCTCAGTTTAATTTTATTATAGTTTTGTTTTTATTAGTTTGATTTTGGCTTTACTGTTGTAAGTGGGGTTTTTTAATTATCTTATTTTTATTACATTTTAATTTATTTCTTTAATAGTTAATGTTTTTTGATTAATTGTGTTATATATTTTATGATCTACATATTATTTTATCATTACATGACAGCTGTGAGTGTGTAAAGCACTGGCAGAACTGTCTTTTAGGTGTCTGTTCTTTTTTTGATCATAGATGGAGCTAATCCTCACCTGAATCCTGCTACAGACCAGGATTGCCTGGCAGCACAAGTTACCATGGTTACTAGGCTTGATGGAATGGAGTTGTGGCTCAGGTTGATGGAACGGAAACTGGAGTTTAGCTTGATGGATCAGGCTTAGCCAGAACCATGGTTTCCATTGTTACCGATGTGAGTCTTTTTTTTTTTTTTAAGATATTTTTTAGGGCATTTTTTGATAGGATAGTTAGGTGTGGAAGGGGGAGAGAGAGAGAGGGAGAGACATGCAGCAAAGGGCCACAGGCTGGAGTCGAACCTGGGCCGCTGCGGCAACAGCCTTGTACATGGGGCGCCTGCTCTACCACAAAGCCACCGACGCCCCGTTCTGATGTGAGGCTAATCTTAACCACTTTGATGGAACAGAGCTCTGGCTCACATTAGCCAGACTTGGCCATTTAAGCCTGGATTTGTCTTTAGCCTGCTTGATGGAATACCTGCCAGGAGTTGATGTTTTCATGTGGAGAGTGAGTGCAAGAGTTCAGTGAGCATGTTGTTGAACTCACCTGTGTGAACATCATTCAGAGTCTTCAGCAGTCTGAAGTCTAAACTCTGGGACAAAAGGCTAGAGAGGTAAAGACAAAGCACAAGAGGGAGCAGGGTGATTAAACACAGGTGGAACTGAAAAACTCATTGACACACAGACAGTACTCAAGTTGTAAAAAAAAAATCAGGGGGGATGGTGGATTTTATCACATGGGGACATAATTTGTGCTGATGACAGCGCAGAGGGTCTGCCATAGCACCACTGCTCTTACATAGTTAGGGTCAAATGCACAGGAAAAGTGCAAAATCATTTCTTCTTCTTCTACTTGGGTCAACCGATGATACTAATAATTACCATAGTCAATTTTACTTTTAGAATATTGAATTATAGTGTATTTCTCAAAAAAGCAGTTAGTGGTATATGATCAAACTGGTATCTAAGGGTTAATTTTTAATTGTGATTAATTAAATCATATAAATTAAACAAGAATCCCTTCATGAAAAAAATGAAAAAGAAATTGGGAAAAATGTTGATCTTTATTGATACAAATACAAATATTGTAGGTTAAAATTCCCAACTTCAGGGCATGGAGTGCAAATTGAAACTTAAAATATAAAAATATATTAAAAATACAAATAATACAAGATACATAGGATCAATTCTATGGCTGCCTACCCCACTCTCCCCTATCTCATAAAAGTTTCCAGAGATTTTCATAGTCATGCTTTTTGTTCTCAATATTTCTTGCCCTTGCTTGCTGGCCATGGTTATCCTCTATGTGAAGAAAACAAGCTCATTATGGTTTTTTCAGAATGACTGAGCAGAAATCTTATGCAAGTACATGACATTATTCTTCCAGTTGATTTTTAAGAAAACTACATATTTTCTTGAAAATGCCCAACATTCAAGTGTGGATTTAAAAAAACAAAAAAACACTGAAATAAAATAGTTTGGGGGCTGAAATAATTTCTCACCCTCCTTTTAATATCACTGTTTAACCCAATGGGCCCTAGGCCTTTTTGGGGTATTTTTACTGCCTTTACTTTTAAGCTCATATCACAGTCATTATAAAGGCTACATAGACATGCTATATCTTGTTTTGTTTTTGTTTTTCAGGACAATCTGGGCTACCCTGATTTTCCATCATTTCATGTCCTTCTATGTGCCTGTATTTTATATTAATTTTTATATCAATGAAAAAAAATCTGTGTTACTAAATTCTTACATTTTTACATGTATCTCACCATAGCAAGTTGGAAGTTGACATATTCTGCCATATATGAAGAGGGGAGGCTCTCTGGAATCTGGCAATATAAGAACCATGATGCTGGGACATTCTGTCACTTCACAGTTAGAAATTCATCAGGTTTTTATTTTGTAGACAATTTAAATGGATTTATAGCGTGATGGGATAACAGCACAATGATGTGTGTGGTATCATCTGAAAGCTCTGGTCCTGCACTTTCATGTGATATGCGTGGCATTTCAGTGCGACCCTGCATTCGTGAGTAATCCATCCAAGAGTAATGTGTGTGCAAAGCTGTACGAAAGCTCTGTTATACATAATTTTAGTTTAACTTTATCATTTTTTTCGCTGTTAAAACATTGGACTACCGACAAGTGCTTGGTCTTGTCGGAAAGTTGCGGTTCGGAAAAAGAGTGAATACCCATAGTCAGCTGATAAGAGGAAGCAGTGGGGGTGGGATGGAGAGAATTGTGAATGGATAAGCACAAAGAAAGTCTTCCTGATTAAACACATAAAATCCAAAATCAGAAAACTTTAATCATAAAACCATACACTGTAGATGTATTTGTAAATACAGTCTATGTACAAAACATGAAACAAATGTTACATCTTGAGCTGAGTTTAGAGAGCACCAAAATCATCTACCCACTCTGAGGTAAATCAAATGTGATAATCCATACAAATTTAGATAAGCTGCTGTAAAACTTAAGTAGTTCAACATTTTGGGAAACATGCTTATTCTCTTTCTGTCTGTGTGAGTTTTTATGTTTTGCTTTCACCCACAGAGACTATGAACTAAACGGGATCTTGTCTTGCCAAAATATATAGGCTATAGCAGAGCTTCTAAACTATGGAACAATCTCCCATCTGAGATAAGAAACAATACAATTTATCACACCTTCAAACAAAAGCACAAGACGTGTTTTTTGGACAATCAGACATGTGAACATAAACAACACAGTACGTTGCTCACCATCACCACAACATATTGTTATTTTTGGATAAATTGCTGCTAACTTGCTTTATGTCTTTGCCCACTGCCAGACAGCCAACTCTGCATGGGTATGTATGTATGCTGTATCTATTATAGCCAACTTTCTGTAGCATGGCTTGTGCATCAGTGCATTTGACCATACATTATAACTGTTGTGTTTTATCTATTTTTACTTTCCATTGCTACTCTGCATGTCTGAGTGTAATGCCAATCTGTGTGTTGGTGTTGTGTTGTTTCTTGCATCTCTGTCTGTTTGTGCTATCATACAGTTTGTTGTTGTTGTGTCATTGTATTGTACTGGGGCTCTGCTGTTGCTTGCTGCTTTGCATAGCCTCTGTTCTATCTTGACAATTTCTAATTGCTATAATTAATTCTATCTTTATGTCTCTATGCTGTTTTTGTCCTGTGAATTGTCCTGTGATTTCTTTTTATCCTTTTACTGGTTTCAGAACATCTTGCCAAAGGACTGCAGTTGAAAAGTAGCCAGCTGGCTGACACTGGCACATTTCCAGAAATGTTGATTAATGTGAGTTGTCCTTAGAAATAAAAGAAATCTAAAAACATTTGAGAAAAAAAAATCTAGCAGAGAGGTGTAAAGCTGTGGCCAGTGAAGAAATTGTTTCAGTCAGCAGCACAATCACATCATCACAGTGTAGCAGGGAAAAAAACAGTGCATGCCCTGAATGGTAAAGCATCATATATTTAATTATTTAATTATTTATGTGTTCATTTATAATAAATAATTAATTAATTTATTTATTTATTTATCGTGTCAATAGTGAATCGTAATGTTCATGTCAATAAAGAACACTGAAATTTAAAAAATATGAATGGAATCCTGGAATTCTAAACATCAGAGTGGAATAGAATGACATCATCAGCACACTGAAACGGAATGCGGTGTCTTTGTAACATCACAATGCAAGAGCCTGAAAGTTTGGAAATAGGACCCCTGAACATAAGCGTTTAGCTCATGACTACTGTGGGTGAAATCTTTGTGAGGACACTTCAGACCTTTCAACGAGTGACAACTGCGAGAGAAATCTTTGCAAGATTTTAGCGGATGTCAAATCCATTATCATTTTATTGAGCTAGTTTCTTTTGTGGCTCATGATGCAGGCCACTGTCTTAAGTAAGGCAAGAGACCTGAAACCAAGTCCTCCACCTCCCAGAACTTCGAATGAGGCTTTGACTTCAAGGGGACAGACATGTGCAAGGCGACTCCGACTCCCCGCTGGGGCTGTGGGGACCACAGATACAGAGCAATCCTTACCCAAATGTGGCAATGTGAGAGTAGGGGCCCTCAAACAGCACATAGAATGCAACCCACTGCAGGTAAGTGACGAAAAAAACAGTGAGGCTGATCTTCAGCTAATCAGTGTATTTCCACAAAGAGGCAACCTGCAGGACGACATTGTTTCCCTGTTGAGACGGATGTATCATTGCCTAAATATGGCAATGCTCAAGCTAGGGCCCTTAAACAGCACATAGAATGCAATCCACTGCAGCTAGTTGACAACGTAGACAGTGAGGTTGATCCTCAGCTAATCCTTCCACCCCCCATTTCCACAAAGAGGAAACCTGCAGGACGATGTTGTTTCCCTGTTGAGACAGATGTATTGTTGCCTAAATATGGCAATGCCAAGGCCAGGACCCTCAGACATTACATAGAACACAACCCACTGCAGCTCAGTTGGACTTAAAGGAGAACACTTTTCATTTTCAGTGGTGATCACTGATGTCTCTGGGAGGTTCTGGTTCTGTGAGGACTTGTTTTCTCATGTGTGGTTTTCCCTGGGTGCTCCGGTTTCTCCCACAGATCATAATATAAGATTCGGTTAATTTGGAAAAAATAAAATAAAAACAATCAAAACTATACAATGTATGATTTAAGAGTTTTATTTAGCACTGCATGAACTAGCCCGTATTAAATCACACACATATTGCCATGTTTAAATATGAGGTGGGCTCGTCAATCTGCCGCAATGCCTAAAAGTGGACAGAATCTCTTCTGAACTTTTGGGTTACTTGAATGATGGAGACATTTACACAGCATATCATTTTCAATTAGAGGCCAGCATTAATACTGCAGTTAAATCACTTTTTTTGAAGTAGAAAAACTACATTCGGTTGAAATGTAGAGCCACAGTAGGTGGTGGATATGGTCATACATTTCTCATCAGATTTCTGCCTTCAAGCTTGCTATATATGATTGAGTGCTGCATTTAGGAACTGTAGCACAATGTAGCAATTTCAGTATACAAAGAAGACCACAATTCACATCGCACATGCAAACTAATCCCAAAGTTATGAAACCACACTGTTTCTTATTTTCAGGTCATTATACAATAATATAAACATAGTTATGAATATTTCATACCATTTCTGCCAATACATAACCCTAAATCCTACAGAATGGGCCATTTATATCTATATAACTGGTAGGTTGTTTGATCTAGTTTGCATTTGTGCTGCTAGTGTCACAAGCAGACATTAAACCATTACAACCACTTTAATTCCCATTACTTTAAACAAAAACATTACCCTAACCTTAAACATTACCCTAGAGTGTGTGCAAGCACCTAGGCCCTGGCACCCTGTTGTGCCAATAGTCACGGTAAAGTTCCCCCTCCAGTGAAGCATACGATTAAGCAACAGTTACAAACAAAAATTAAAAGCTGCACGCAGCCATGAACGGGCCCTTGCACCTTTGTGCAACGTGGAGGTGCTGGCAGGATGCTGAATGACGCGACAGTTCATGCCTGTGAAAGTCAGACACTGCACGCAAGAGCGAGATAGCATATCCTCCATGGAGTGTGGGTGCTGGAATGACCTATTTCACATTCACACTACTCCCTGTAACTCTGCTGTTTCACGTGATATGAGTGGCTTCTCGGTACGACGCACGTTGCGGAGAAAATCCATAGAGAAAAACAATTTATGTGAATTTGGACACACGATGCGTAGTTCCGGCGCCCTCTATAGGGCACAGGCATAACATCCACGGCGCAGCTCATTGAGATACGATATAAAAATATCTTTGCATGCGTGCCCTCACCCACAGTATTTTAGTCAATAGGCGTAAAACCAAAGGTAAAACTAAATGTTGAAATAGCAGTAATACCACATTCATTCAAAAAATGACACAAGGGATGGAAAGGGGGGATGGCTGTTTTAGAAGGGGGATGATTTTGACCGTTTTTATTTCAAGGGTCGATGCCATCCCCCCTCGTTCCCCCTCAACTCGAGTACTACACACAGGTGTGGTGGAAACCAGGTGGGAAAACAAACAAAGACAGGAAGTCAAGCAGGAGCAAACATAGGAGGAGAATATAACAAAATAGAAAACTATAAACATAATTAATGCAACTGAGAAAAACAAAAACCTCAAACCTAGAAAATAAAATCCTCACTGAACATGTAAAAACAAAGACAAACCACTAATACAACCAACTTAAAACAAAGCTAAACACAGCCTGTGTCTGCTGGTGATGCAACATCCAAGGTCACTTACAGAAGCGTGCTCACCGGGTGGTGCATTAAATTAGTAATCAATTAAGGTAGATGCAACTTTTTTTTTTTTTAAACTATGACAGGGGAACACAAAGGCTAACCACAACCCATATAGACGTGATCCTTGATTCAGACCCAGCACCCTAGTGCATTCATTGCAATAACGGGGGATTTTAACAACACTACTCTCTCCTCCCATCTGACTGGGTTTGTTCAGTATGCGGACTGTCTCACCAGGGAGAATAAGACACTAGATTTGTTTTATGGAGATGCCAAGGACGCCTACAGTGCCTCTGCCCTACCACTTCTTGGCAGATCAGATCATAATTTGGTCTCTCTCCAGCCTACATACAAACCCTGTTTATTAAAGTTGCCTGTTACCACCCGCTCAGTCAGGAAGAGGTCCTGTAACTATGACACTTCCACTGTCATGTTTCTAGTTTCCTATTGTTGCACAAAGTAACAATGTTTGTGTGAAATATTTTGTACAGTTTGCAGTGATCTGTTGTCTAGGAGTTGGCATCGACATCAACTGATGTTTGTATTTTCCTATAAAGTGAAACTGTCACATACTATTTCTGTGAAAGTAAAACCTTAGAGGGAATGTCAGGTACATACAAAGAATAACCTTTTTCTGCATGTACGAACACGCTCAGTACAATTGCAAAACACACCAGGATATGAAAGGTCAAGTGGGAACAACTGACGATTTCTCATGAAGTGAATCAGTTTCAGTTTTACAATGTGTTTTAGACCTGCGAGAGACCGTCCACCGTCACACAGCCACCACATATACAGACAACACATAATTAAAAAAATATATACCCCCCACCCCACCATCCCCAAGTATTGCACATTGCCCTTAACTTTAAAAAGTTGACCTTCATTTCCTGTTATTAAGTATCTTCACTGACAATGGGATAAATGAAAATCTGTTCAACTTATAGTTGGGTAATTTACTGGACAACATAGTTTTGTATAGTTTTGTGCTGGTTTGTTGTCTTGGCAGTTGTTGTTTGTTTTGTGTCTCATAGTACAGTATCCACCTAAACTAACAAATGTTGAGATACTCCTATGAAATGAAACTGCCAAATACTATTTCTGTGAAAATGAAACTACAGTGAAGGAGCAGAGATACTAATTCGTGGGGACAAGGCCAGCCTGTATGTACACACACACACACACACACACACACAGAGTTGAGATGTGCAGTGGGCGAGGTGACACCAGGAGTATAGAAGGCATGTTGTGGTGTCATCTCATCATTTTTACAGCAGCTCTCCTTTAATCTACATCACAGGTAAGATCAGAAACTTTAACTCACTGTGGTTTATGCTGTAGACTTTGCTGCTTGCTGTAGACTTAAAATATGACAGTGATACACATTTAAAATTGTGTTTAATTCTTCATTTAATCTTTATGCTGTATAATTATCATTTAGAACAGCGATGGCAGCAGCAGCCGTGCCAAGAAGCAGAGGAGTGGCTGGTGGCCTGTACTTCCTCTTCACTCTGATGTGTCTGGTTTGCCTCGCAAGTTCACTGATCGACAAGGACAAACTGGTGAATAAATTGTTGCTTAACCTCCCTTTGCCATTGACAACAATATCGAATTAATTTGCAAGTGAACAACTATAATGAGTCATCATAAGCAAATTTACTGTGACAATGTTCTTATTTTTCAAATTTGCAGTCGTCTGTACTAATGTGCTCTATATTAGTGCTGTTCATATCCCCATATGTAACTGAATGTTAATTCTCATGCTGAATATGCAGGAAGAGATGAAGAAAAACCTTCAGGAAACACAACAAGAACTGGACATAATCAAGGTGAGTCAGTCAGTCAGTTTACATGTTGCTCACACGCTCACAAAAATTGTACTGAAGTGAACAGAACATAGCAAACTGAGTCGTTGCCATGTGATGAAATTATTTGATTTTCCCCTTTAAGGCACAAAGGCACGCCGCTTCAGAGCTCATGGATGGATCTATGGGCCTCATGGACCCACTGATGGCATTTCTAAGGAAAACCTCAGGAGACTCACCTGATGACTCTCTGCCACTAGTGGAATACATGGAAAACATCAAGAGCTTCATGGAGAAAACCAAGACCCTTGCAGATGGGATAAATAGGGAGACAGATGTAGGAATAGAGAAAACTGAAAAGGAACTGGGAAAAATGAATAACCTGATCAAAGCCCTTGAGGAGTATCAAGCTGAATTGTAACTTCCATGTCAGTCAGTGCCTCTATCTCTGATATAACATCTATTGTGTCTATTACATTTCTCTCTCTGACTGTGCAGCTTCATTTTAAGGTGTTTATACACTGGCCTTTAAATCATGAATTCCTTTTAAATGTTTGACATAAATTAGGATAAAAATAAATCATGATGTTTCCTTTTGCTGGTTTATTTTCACAGCTTCCTTGCAATGACAGAAATGTAGTACAGTCTAAATTCTGACATATATTACTTGGTGACTGTTAACATATACTATAATATTGAGAGAATGTGCCTGGGATGTTAAGAAATTATTAAATTGAAATATTGCACATGAAATTCATCATAGGTTGCCTGAAAAAATAAATTCAATACATGGGAATTATTACTGGTTGATGTCTTTTTCCTTAACATTTCTAAAACATGAAGCTTATACAAATATTTCTTCTGTAAAGACAACAGCAGGCTGGTGAGTTGGCCTCTCTGTTGATTCAGAATCAGCTATGGATATTCTTTAATACAGCAGCTCCTGTGGAAATCATACACTGGATGATGATGGTTTGGACCTGGGTGTCCACCCTGCAGAACCAGCTAGTTTGATGAAGGATGAAGAAATTTATTCCAAAACTTAAACTCAATATTTGCCTTGACTTTTTTTTTCTTTTCCAGATTGAGTTAAAAGAAATGCTCTCACAGGTTATGGGCATCCATGTATCATGGGCATTTGTAATTTAATGCTCTACATATTTCTGTACAGTTTTGTATGGGTTTTTCATCTTGGTGTTTCCTGTGTGTCTCACAGTGTGTGCCAACACTAACGGATTACATTATATTCCTGTGGTTTTAAACTGCTAAATACTAGTTCTGTGGAAGTGAAGCTAGAGACACACATGGTGGACATCTGAACAAAATCTGAATAGAAATAGGAACATCAAACAAACTTGTCTTTTCTCTCATGTATGCATTTAGGAGGATCATGTCCCACACAGAGTCACACAGCATTTGTACAGGAGACAGACCTACTGGAAAGGAATCATCAGTGTTTTTCACACCACAGTTACAGATCAATGAATATGTGAATGTTTCTTAAGTAGGTTAACACCTAACCCCATTTACCCTTTGCTGGAAATCCCCTAGAAAGAATTCGGGTTTTTTTTCACATCATGATGGCACAGTCAATTAAGACATTTTGAAAGAGGAGTACTTGTCATAAAGGTGTATGTCACTATTAACGCTATGGCCCCCTATGAAACATGCCAAGATTCAATTTAAGTACAACTTAAGGTTACTAGATTTCTGTTACGCTAAATACTAGCTCTCAATTTACGTGTTGAAAGGCAGCACGAACCTCAACGTGTTCTGCGACAGGAAAAAAACTCTCCAGTCAACACCAAACAATAAACACTGATGATAGCTGAACAGTTGTTGATAAGCGAATTAAGTCTGAGCTCAGCGGAATAGTGTTAAGAAACGTTTTAGTCGGGGCGTTGGTGGCTTAGTGGATAGAGCAGGCGCCCCATGTACAGGGCTGTTGCCACAGCGGCTCGGGTTTGACTCCAGCCTGTGGCCCTTTGCTGTATGTCGCTCCCTCTCTCTCTCCCCCCTTCACACTTGTCTGTCCTATCCATTAAAGGCTAAAAATGCCCAAAAAAATAACTAAAAAAAAAATAAAAAGAAACATTTTAGTCTCACATTTATGAAGTTTTGTTCTGCCCTATAATCAATGTTGACATTAAATATGCCTGATATCTTGTGTTTAGTAGCATCCTGCTGATAGTAGTTGAGCATTGTGTAACTGTGCTAATGTACCCTGATCTGTCCCTCTGAGTCACACACACACACACACGCACACACACAGTTGAGATGTACAGTGGGGGAGGTGGTCCCAGGAGTATATAAGAGGTGGTGTGGTTTCTTCTCATCATTTTTTACAGCCGCTTTCCTTCAATCTAAATCACAGGTAAGATCAGAAACTCACCATCAAATGGTTTATGCTATAAACATTTAAATATTACAATTTAAAAATTTTCTTTTTTTACTTTTTCATTGACCCTTTATGCTGTATAATTATTATTTAGAACAGCGATGGCAGCAGCAGCCGTGCCAAGAAGCAGAGGAGTGGCTGGTGGCCTGTACTTCCTCTTCACTCTGATGTGTCTGGTTTGCCTCGCAAGTTCACTGATCGACATGAACAAAGTGGTGAATAACTTGTTGCTTAACCTTTGGTAGACAATTGGTAGAATCATTTGGTATAAAAGATTTCCACACACGTTCATCTATGTAATGTAAGTGTGCGGAAATCTTTCTGGCCAGTTTGGACTTACTGATGTTTTCGGCACCTTGCCAAAATTAAGCTGAGTGGTGCGGTGGTTGTCCTACATTGTCTCTACTGACATTTTTAACATTTATTTGCAAGTACACAGCCATTGTGAGTCATCACAGGAAAATTTACTGTTGAAATTTTCTTTTTTTAATCTGCAATCCTCTGCGCTAATGTGTGCTATATTAGCGTTGTTTATGATCTCATATGTAACTGCATGTTGATTCTCATGCTGGATTTGCAGGCGGATATTAAGGAGAGCAATCAGATAATTCAACAGAAACTGGACGAATTGAAGGTGAGTCCGTCAGTTTCAATGTTTTTTAAATACTCACATAAATCTGCATTGGAGTAACTTCAGTGATAGAATATTCTGTCAGGGTGAGAGAGCTGTATTTCAGTCACAAGTGAATTCATGTACCACGGTGGACACAACATAGCACACTGTGTTGTTGCCATGTCATGAAGTGGTTTTGTTTTTCCCCATTAGGCACAAAAAGACATCTTTTTAGAGACTGTGAGTGAAAATATGAGGGACATTTACTCAGTGATGACATATCTGAAGGAAAAGGGAGAAGAATCTGAAGACTTTCTGACACTGGAGAGAAAGATGGAGAACCTCAAGATCTTTGTAGATGAGCAGAATAAGAAGGTGGATGCAAAAATAGAGAAAACTGAACAGGAACTGAGAACTATGGGGAAAATAATCAAAGCCCTGGAGACATATCATGCTGAACTGTAACTTCCATGTCAATCAGTGCCTATTGTAGAGACAAATTTATCATTACCATATATTTACATGTAATATCCTGTTGTTTAGAGAGTATTCTGCTTTCCTTTTGTGTGAAAGTTTTCACTTCACTGTGTATTGTAATGGAAAACTACTGTATAACCTTTAACTTTATGTAACCTGTGCTCTGTAGTGGAATACTCCATTTACTGCCTACATGACTGTTCTCATGTAATCCAAAAACATACAGAACCGGTTCCAGCTGGCTGCCATCCTTGCAACTGCATACCCTCATTTATTTAGTTTCTAACTGACTTTCTTATAAATGTGCCTCTGTTGAAACACTCTGCAGACTGTATGTCACTCTGTATGATTGTCTGACCCTCTGCACAAAGCAATAAACAACTGAAAGACATCTCTGGTGTCTCAAATCTTTTCTTTCAGATCTCACAGTTTAAAATGTCCACCACAGTACTTGAACACATTTTATCTGTGTATGAGAGGCTTGCTTTATTCCTGCTCTCACAAAAGTTATCAGTAAGCCGAAGGCCTCCGTAGTCTCCCTCTTCCCAGTTTTATCTTCATTATGCGACTGCATCTGTAGTTCTTTGTAACACATACGAAGGACACTCCAGGTGTCGGAGGTCTAAACTTTCAGCTGAGATAAGATTAACTCTGTTGTAACTCTTATTATTCTGTTTTATCACTTTATTAAATAACACAAAAGACAACTTGTTTGTTTCACTCTTTATTTGTTCACTTCTGTCACCGGACCTCTATCTCTGATGTTGCGTTGCGTTATGTTTCTCTTTGTTATTGTGCAACTTCATTTTGATTAAATTAAATAACTTTTAACTGTTTGACATAAATTAGGATACAAATAAATTAGGATTTTGTTTTTGTTTTGTTATTTTGCTGCTTTATTTTCCCAGTTTCCTTGCAATGACAGAAATGTAGTACAACTACAATGCTCACTCTAAATTCTGACATATATTACTTGGTGATTATTAAAATATACAATACTTTTGGGAAAGTGTTCCTGGAATGTTAAGAAATGATCAAATTCAAATATTGCACATGAAATTCATCATAGGTGGGCTACAAAAATACATTCAGTACATGGGAATAATTGATTTTGAAGCCTTCTTCCTTTACACTCCAAAAACATGAAGCCTGAGTTCTACTACAAATATTTTAAGACAAAAGCAGGCTGGTATGTTGGCCTCTCTGTTACTTCAGAATCAGACTAGATTTGATTTTTTAAAATACATAGCTCCTGTGGACATCATAGATTGGATGATGATGGTTTATGGGATTAAATGGTCAAGATTTACCTGCAACATAGGGCCAGATCTGACAGTCGTTGCAGTGGTGGGTGTGTTTGGTTTACTGACATCAAGAATTCTGGGGAACAACCAGCTCGTGAGAGGACAGACAGTATACAAGAAAGTGAAACTATCAACATATAGAACAAGTAGAACAACTGACAAGTGCCAGTTTCTCATGAAGTGAAAGAATAAGGCAGAGGATGGGTTAGTTAAAAGACTATGTGTAAGGAAAGCATTTAACTCATCAGTGTTGCCCTGGTAAATACAGAAAATGTCATCATAATGTCATCAATATAACAGTATCATTTCAATGTTAAATTCAAGTGGCTGTTCTGTCTGGATTGCAAAATTACAGCCCTCTCAAAGAAATCTGTGTAAAGATTTGCATAATTTGGGGCACGGATAGAACTCTTACTCATGCGAAAGCCTGAAGATTGAAGTCATCATCATCATCATCATCATTAGAGATCTTATTTATAAAGTCTGTATTATTAAGTCTCTACAAAAGGTTTTATATAAAAGTCTATCAATTCCGACAAGGGAGACAACAAGAGTCCGTCTGAGCCGCCATGAAATGACCTGGTGGGTTCACTAGTGACTTGTGTATTTTAGGAAGGCTATAAAATTCAGGTTGAACAGAATGTTGGCTGTAATTGTCAAATTCAGATGTGAAGATCCAATCCTTATGTTAAGCATCTTCTAAGTAGGAGTTTTGTGGAGCGAGTCATTCAGGTCAGACTTCAGTTTCTTGCAGAATTTTTCATCAGATTGCTGGGAGAGGATTTCAGCTTTATATTTGTCTGCATCTTGACACAAATGGTTCCTCCCTTCACAGCAGGTTTAGTTACCACAACTCTGGAATTCATGTGCTCTGTCAATGCTGTCCCTTCTTTGCTAGATAAGCTCTGAGAGACATGGAGAGATTGAAAAGTAGTTTTCATAATGTCATGTTCAACTATACAACAAAAGGTATTCATAGAAGCAGCAGACACACTGGGGCTAAACCTGCTCTTATAGAGGAAGGAGGAGTTCTAGTTGCAGCCTCGTTGTTATGCAAAAAAAAGGTTTAAGTTTGATCTGTTAAAGCATTTAAACAAATCTACTTTTGAGCCAAAAGTATTAAAGTCTTGGACAAAAGACAGACCCGCAGACAAGAGATCAACTACAACCTAAAGAGTTAACTACAACATAAGGTAAGAGGACAGGAGCTGACAGTCTTTGCAGTTGTGGGTGTTTGGTTTACTGGAATCATTCTAAAAGCTGAAACTCTGAGAGTTAAATGTTCTTGTTTTTTTTTTTAACAAAAAAGAAATGGTGGGTGCCCATTTCATTTTGTCAAGCCTCTTTAAAGGTGTAAGAAGGTTCACTTTTGTTATAATCACATACTGACCCCTAGTGTTCATAGTAAAGAATGCAGTTTCCTGAAAACAGCAAAAGCCAAAAACTCAGTGATGGTATGATTTAAGCTACTGGAGAGTAAAAGCCTGTGAACTTAGTAAGTATACATTCCAAAAACGTAACACTCTGGACACTGAGAGTTTGACCAAGCAGATCTGATCAACATCAGCAACATGGCGCCATACATTCAAATAAATGGTGGGTGCCCATTTAATTTAGTCAAAAACAGTGAATGTAAATTCAGTTTCCTGTACTGTTACTGACTTCCTTTCACCATTTTGCATTGCTAATCACATTCTCATGTGTTTGTCACAGCTGCTTCCATGGTTGAAGTCACACAAGACAGGAGGTTGATTGATTGAATTGTATTTAAGATCTCTGCCTATTAAAGCAGTGCTATAGGAAGTTCATTTTGACAGCACTGGCCAGAAATCCCGATATCCCAATAATTCATTTTAAACATATTGTACTGTAGAGCACTAGACTTCTGCACCTCCTCTTGGCTGTTTTCAGGCCGTGACAGGATACTTCAGCCAATCACAGGTCATTTCACATAAAGGGCATTCCTGCTGGCTGTTCTGCACATGCTGGTGTGCGTGTCCCTTCAGTGAAAGCCTGATTCAATGGCAGAGATACCTGCAGAGAATGTTGCCTCTGCAGCATTGGCAACAACTGCCTACACTGCAAAGCAACCCATGACAGGAAGATCGGCTTGTCAGAAATAGAGTCTAAAAAAAGAGTCTGACAATAAACAAAATAAAACATGTGTCAATATTGTAATAATAATATTATAATATAATAATATTCAGAGATCAAGAGAAAATGTTGATAATAGTTTAGCCTTCTGCTAACGGAAACCAAAGGCTCACAGCTGTGGCTTCATGTTCATGTTTATGTAACTAATGTTATCTAGAGCGTTGAATCACAGTGTGTCCTTCGCCTCACTCCCCACCACTACAGACCACCTTACTGGGAGGTGAGCGAAAATGCTGATACACATTTGCTACAGGAGTAGCAGCTGCAATTTTTTGACAGCTGCAGTTACTTAGATACAGAAGACGTCAAGTCAAGTCAATTGTATTTATGTAGCCTAATACCACAAATCAAAAATTTGCCTCAAGGGGCTTCAGGAAAAGTCAGAGGACACCAAAGTCAGTATGGTTCATCATCTGGGGACAAAGAACTATCCATCCCATGGTTACAGAGCCCCAAGAGGCAAGGTATAAAAAAAATTGCAGGCAATAACTTTACCTGTTAGGAGACCTCTTAGGAGATACATTATCTCCTACATACAAGATGTATCTCCTACATAGGAGAGATAATATCTTATATATAGGAGATAATATCTTGTACATAGCAGATAAACTTCTCTTTTGGACAGCATTGCTTACAAAATATTTTATTTTCACCTTGCTTCTTAGGGCTTCATGCGTCAAAATATTTCAGTCTAACCTCAGATTTATCTGGCAGAGGGATTTAAATTTGAACATTAATAAGGATTCCTGGACAAGGATCATCTCCGGTGCAGGCTGGTTTACATGAGAAGCTCGGTGAAAATGTTATAAGATACTTCAATGATATTATATTGTATACTATCTTACACCAGTCTGTCTTCATAAAATGGGTTTGCTAGAAAATAATCTATGCTGGGAATGTAAAAGGCAGGAAGGCACCTTTATCCAAGCAATGTGGGCCTGTCCTCTAGTTCTACCTTTCTGACGAGAGATAATCAAAACAATACAAGAGTGGCTAGGTGTGCCTGTTCCTGAATCAGTTCAACTTTGCCTCTTGGGGGATAGATCATGTCTACCCAAGATCTCCTAACCAGCATTTGCTTTACCCCTAACAGGCTTTATCTCAGCTGCTAGGGTCATCCTTCACAACGGGAAAAGTTGTTCTACACAGAGAGTAATATTGTAAAGTAACTTACTACTTTCAAATGAAGCCAACTAGTTATATGTAATATAGTACATTTTGAGAGTAACTTGCCCAGCACTGTTTATGTAGTGAAGAGACCACTGACATCCCCTTATTCATGTCTGGAAAAAAACAAGCTAATGAAATCATTAAATAAGCAAGGAAGAGGGGCTGAATTGTATGGCTTGGAGGACAATGTTGCAGAGTCAATATTGGCTGTTGTCAACTGCCCATTCATATGGTTGTTTATCTTCTGCTTTACAGTTCACTCTGGTCTCCTCAATGCCATCACAGTGCACTTGTGGAGTAAAGATTGTGACACGATTTTGTAGGCTGAGGTATTAATTAGTGATTTCCTCCGCGATTGTCAGAGAACTTCACAGCAAGGTGAGTGATGTGATCATCCATTATGTGTGATATTTCTAGGTTGCTGCAGCATAGTAGAATCAATTTGTGTTTGGTCTATTATGTGTAGAACACTGAAACAAATGTATGTGACTTCAGCTTCAATGTAATTGTGAATTTTGGAATCATACTCAGTTAAAGTGTTATCAAAAACTTCATCATCCAATATGTCTTGCATTACACTATGAATGTGTAGCTTTTGTGACTGGAATTCATACAGTATTCAATTAAGAAAATATATGAGATAATCACTTTTTTCCTTAAAGAAATACTTCAACCACAAAATAAATATTTGTATATCAGTTACTCACCTGGCGTTACGTTGAATTCACAAGGAAAACTCTGTTTTTCTTGCATGCCTCAACGATGAGCGAAGAATCCCTAAACTGAGAAAATGTTTGATCAAGTCACGGGGGTCCAAGTTTAACAAGTGCAAAACTATAACAAAACATCCATTTACAAACCTTTATACAACCCATGCAGTATAATTTAAGTCTCATTTATCCAGTTGTATGATCAGTACTTCCCAAACACATGCATTTTCCCTAAAATCTTAGGTTCACTGTGGAGGCATACAAGAAAAAACAAGTTTTCTTTACGAATTCAAAGTAACATGGGATCGAGTAACTGATATACAAAAGATCATTTTGCAGGTGGAGATTTCCTTTAATCACTCACTTCTTAGAATTCCATAAATTCAGTGTTCTTTTATCGTTTCTGGTTCAGTGACAACCGCAGCCACCATGGCAGCATACAGAGGATTCTTGCTGCTCCTCAAATTAGCTGGATTCATGTTTCTCAGCGTGTTCTGCTTTTACCAATGGGACATGTCACAAGATAAGAGAGGTACAGCATGTGTGTGTGTGCATGCGTGATTGTGAATTTCTTACTCTTCCTGCTGTGTATCCTGCTCCTGGTTAATGCTTTGTTTGTACTTGTGCTCTGCTGCCTGTGAACTGAATGGGGAGTTAGTTGATGGATTAGTAGATGGTGGAGCTGTGACCTCTCCTCTGATTACTTCTGGATTATTGTGGCTCACATTTAACCTGATATTTCTCTAACAAAGTGGGACTTTGAGAAAGGCAAATGTTTGGCATTTAGCTTTCACCAATACCAAAATGAATTCAGCTGTGATCATTTTAGACAGTTACAACATATATTCCTACTCTTCTGTCACAGCGGAGAGAATCCGTTGGCTGCAGGAACAGAGAAAGCAGCTGCTAAGAGAAATGTGTGATGGTGACGAAGGGGTCTTTCCTGAGGGGAGGCAGAGTTTAGAAGATTTGAGTGACAATGAGCTGAAGCACTTCATTGTGGATGACAATCACGGCATCATCTACTGTTACATTCCCAAGGTGATACTAACATGAACACACCCAGGAACTTCAGTTTCAGAGCAAATTTTCCAAATCACTAATCTGCACATCAGCAACATTATTCATCACTTATTATTTTCACTGCCTCTATAGGCTGCAGACTCGTAGTCTTGTTCTTATCTACAGGTGGCGTGCACCAACTGGAAGAGGGTTATGTTTGTCCTTAACATGAGCGCGCCCTATCAGGACCCCATGTCCATAGCTGGTGACATGGTCCACCTCCCCAAAACGTTCACTCAGCTAAACAGTTTCCCAAGACAAGAGATGAAGGTCAGTTCATACAGTGAAATCAGATGTGCTCCTAAAGTTACAAACAGAAAGCAGTGTGTACTTGTTTGTTGGCTACAGGTGAAGCTGAAGCACTACACCAAGTTCCTGTTTGTCCGGGACCCATTCGTCCGTCTCATCTCCGCCTACCGAAACAAGTTCCAGCGGCACAATGAGTACTTCTATCAACACTTTGGTCGGGACATTCTGCGCCTGTACGCTAACCAGTCTGATCCACCAGAGACAGAGGATGAGGCTTTTGCTTCTGGCATACGCCCATCATTTTACAACTTTATTCAGTACCTGCTGGACCCACAGACAGAAAAGGAAGCCCCCTTTGAACCCCACTGGAGGCAGATGCACCGTCTGTGCCATCCCTGCCTCATACAGTAAGGCCGCTTCAGTAAATTATTATTTGTTTTAATGTCTGACTTTCAAAATCGAAAACTAATTTAGCTCAGCCTTAGTGTTTTTCTGTCCATAATGTGACTTTCCCTGTAGTATTTTCAGTATGTACTCCAGTGAGCGAGTGTGTTTCACAAAGTTAGGGCAATTATGAGAGACGGTTTCAAGAACTAATGTTCACAGTTGCTGCAGCTGAGGCCAGAACATCCTGATTTTTAGGCTCAATCCAAATGTCCAGGCTTTACTGCACTTTCTCAACTAGCGGACTTTGCAGGCTCGTTAACAGGAAGTCTGCAAGTACTGAGGACTGCTCAAATCTACAATTCATCCAGTCCACAAGGGGCCTCAACCTGACTTTCTGCAGACTTTCAGAGAGTCCACTTGGGTGCAAACATCACCAAATTTCACAGATTTAATTGCCCACAATTCATTGCAATACAGACGTGAAAATTGTAGTTTTTATCAAAATGTATTTTCAGCCTACCCTATTAATGTTGTGCAGTGTACTGCCAAATATATAGGCAAAGAAATATTGCAAAAAAAAAAAAGAAAGTCTTCCAATATAAGTAATATTCAATTTATTTAGTCATAGTCTGGTCCTTCTTTGCAAACACGCAAACATTTTATCAGTAATGATGGAAACAAACTTAAGGCCTGTCCATCAGGGACTTTACAGCCTTGCAGTCTTGCACACTCACAGACTTGATGTAATGGCAGTCAACATGTCACAGTATGAACGACTGACGTCTGCAAGGGCCCAGTCCACAAGTCCAGAGGGTTGCCATTTGGATTCCACCTAAAGCTTTTTACGCTCAATGTTAGATAGGCTACGGACACGGATGGAGCCTTCTGTCAGTACATGCATTTATTTCATCCCTATTTGTGCATGTCTTCTTAAAATTTCCAGATACAGATGAAATGGAGTAGCACCTCTGGAAATCTTGGGGGCAGTGTAGTGTACATCAAGCTGAACAGAAAAATGAACATGTCGCAATGTTAATAATAGCCTCACAGACTACCACCGTTTGTTGTCTGAAACTTTGACTCTGCCCTCTTGTGCCGTCCATTGACCTTTTCTTGCCAACATAAAAGAAACAAGGAAATATGAGGGCTGTGACTTTTACAATGTTTGAAATAGACATATCCGTTTTCGTATGTAAAGGGAGAATAAATGAGCCGTAAGTCCCAAGAACAGGTTAAGCTCCAAAGACCCTTGACTCTCCATACTGCAACTAGACAACAGGCCAGAGAGACACTGATTGCAAACCTATTTCACATGCTGAATAGTACTTCTAATGATAAGTGATCTGATCTTAATGTATAAAATTGTTGGAATGCCCCTTTAACATCCACAAACTACCAATTAATTCAACATTAACTCAAAACAGTGCAATTTTTTCAGCTGGTTGGTTTGTTTTACCTCTTAGGTATGATTTTGTTGGCCATCAGGAGACTCTCCAGCAGGACGCTGAACAGCTGCTGAAGATGTTGAAGCTAGAGGATGACATCAAGTTCCCTCCTTCCTATGAAAACATGACTTCCTCTGCTTCTGTGTTGGACTGGTTCAGCACAGTGCCCCTAGAGGCCAGGAGGAAGCTGTACGAGCTCTATGAGATGGACTTCAGGCTCTTTGGCTACAGAAAGCCTTTTGAACTGCTTGATGGTTGAGATGACGGCATGATTTGGACTCCAGTCTTCCCCATACAATATTGGAAATGACCAATATTTTACGAATTGCCTTTCCCAAAAACAGGCATGTATGCACTGAGATACAGCTCACTTTTCCCCCCACTGATAGGGTGATGAACTTCACTTGTTTGTGAAAATAGTTGGTGTAAAGTATCATATGAATATTTCTATTTTTTTTAATTTCACACAAGAGGGTTTCAATACGTGCATATTTCCACACTGTCAAAGGTCAAAGTTCTATGATTAAATGCACTTTCTTATTGTGTTACATGTAGTAAATAAATTTCACTTTGAAATGTGCAGGCAGGAGCTAGGTGGCTTTTATTATTTACAAGTATTCGAGTAAACGTATGCAGACACATACTCTCTCTCACCATACGCTCACACAAGATGCAAAAAGCTGCAGTATTCAGCAGGATTGCACAAAAAGTAAAATATTTTCGTTTTTCATCCCACTCACCATTATAATTTTACCTCAGATAGAAAGACGACTTCAAGGACAATTGAAGATGAGGCTGACGATCAGCTCTTAGAGAAATTGATTGCTCCTTTGTCTTCCCTTTAAGTGACTGGAGCAAGGAGAACACACTTTTGACCATTCATCAACTTCTTAACACATCAGTCGGAGGGCAAAAGGAGCACTTCACTAATCAAATATTTGGTGTGAGATAAAAAATGCTCTTCCTCATTCCGAAAAGACAGTAATCCAAGTTGCACTTCAAAACATGAATCAGAGGCCTCTGGTTGAACAGTTAAACCTTAATAAATGTGAGTGTTGTTTCCAGTTGGTTTACATCAGCTGCATGGAGTGAGGTCCGAAATATTCTGAGTGCTGAGTGAACTAGAATCCCATTTTATGGTTGTATGCCTCTGTGTGCCAGATCAGTTGCACTTACAGCTTACATCAGTTTCAAGATGGGCGCACAAGATGAGTGTCACTAATTCAGTATCTAACCACATGTAACCTCTTCTGTTCCTGAGATATGACGTTGAGTCATGGCCAGAAACGTATTTTTGTAGAACATTGTGATGTTCCAGTGAGGTTGACCTTTGACCTTTTGGATATAAAATGACACAAGTCATCATTTTATTGTATTAGAAAAAAGAAATGTGTGAAATTTTGTCAAAATCAGTGTATGAATTCTTGAGTCTGTCCTTAGTTAGTGACCTTTGACCACCAAAATCTAAATATTTCAATGTTGAGTCCAAGTGGATGATTGTGCCAAATTTGAAGAAATTTCCTAAAGGTGTTCTTGAGATATCGAGTTCACAAGGATGGGACACATGGATTTATGGACAAAATCTGAAAATTTCTAAAACAAATTAAATCTATATTAAGACTTTGACATACATTTTTTTATTTGAAAATTAGCTTAGCATTGAGTCTGTTAATGGGAAAAAACAAAATAAAACAACTACAACATCTTTTTGTTTGAGAGAAGTTGGTAACCAGGCTAGCTGTTTTCATCATATTTACCACACAGGTAGGTTTTAATCTTGACATCTAATCTCATTTTGGCAACAGAGTGTATTCTATGTAGCTATTCCTGTCACAGCTGTTTAGTTACACACGTGGACAAAATGGATTCTTAAGGTATAATCAGTGTATTTGCAGAATTCACTTACAGGTTTGGTCCACTTCTGGGCAGGTAGGAGAAGCACACGCAACCCCTTGATTCAAATCTTTCTCACAACCAGATTTTTACCAGACAGTGTGGGAACAGTGATGCCAAGCTAACAGCAAAGTTTTTTCAGATTTATTACAAAACAACATGACAAAAACAATACATTTTTAAAGTTGAAATCCACACTCACAAAACGAGGTGATGGTGGCATTGTGTCTGGTAAGGTCCATTCTGTGCAAAATGAATTTCACATCCTTTTGAAAATCATTTGCCTTTTGTTTCAGTAACTGTGAAGGTGAACAGTGTCAGATCTGAGCAGCTGTCAGTTACTTGCGTCTGCTGTGCATCTTGAGCTTTCCACACTGACACAGATCATCCCCTTGACCTCTGCGGCAGTGTAGGCAGGGACAGCCCCGTCACAGTCACTGTAGCCCATCTGAGGGACTCTCTTTATGGTACTTTAGTCTCTGACAGTGACATGTCTCTGTTTGAAGCCCAGGACTGGTGCAGTCTCTATGGCTCAGCAGTCCTTTGGTGCCTTTGGACCCGTCAAGGTCTGGGATCTGAGTGGTGTGTCAGAGAGAGGGATAGAAGTCGAGAGAGAGGTGCTGAGAGATTCAAAGTGCACTTTACTTTTGCAGTGCCATCAGGAGAAGAGAATGAGAGCGCAAACAACAACAGAAGTTAAGGAGAAAGACAATATGGCTTTTCAATGTCTACACATGTAGGCATTTCATCTTTGATTTTTTTTTAACATTTAAATTGCGCAATATCACACTTGGCTTCGTGTCCACAATCTAAAGTTCAGACTGCTTATATTTACATTTATATTACATCTGACACATTTATTTAGCTGTGGCTCTCGTCCTGAGTGACTCACAATGCTGTAACATGTTTTCTCTCTCACATGCTTAGACATAAACTTATCATATATTTCTCAAATATCTCTGTAGTCTCTCTTCATGCCACGGCTCCCATTCAAAGGCATCTGGCAGTAGTCATTTTGTATCCCTCCTGGTATTATTCAGTTATTTGTAGGATGCAAAATGGTGCAATCAATAGTATATTTATATCACCTCTTCATATTGAACTTTCTTCACACTTAGCCAGTGGTGCTGGTGATTTAAACATGGGAAAGCTGGCCAACTCCTCCTCCAGTCCTTTTATTCCATCCCCCAACCCGTCCCCCAGCCCCTCGTCCACCTCGTCCCCCTCCCCTGACTCCCTCTCTACCCCCTCAGGCCTCACCCTCACCCTCTCCCCCGTCCTTCCATCCAGCAAGTCTGCAGCTAAAATTTCAGAGGTGAACTTCAGCCCGCTGCCACTTGTGTTGTTGCCGTACAGGACATTCCCATGGCCATTGCTGGGGTTGCTGTGGACCAGGGTGCCACTGTAGTTGTTGCCATGGTGACCACCATTACCCTGGTTGCTAAGGAGCGTTGTAGTCGTGTTAGTGGTTGCCGTCCCGTTACGTTTTTCTGTCAATCTGAATCCCTCGGACATCAGGCTGGCACTGCTAGGACTCTGTGGCGTGGCTGAGGAGCCCAGCAAGTCCCGCCCTTTCTCGGATGACAGGGAATTATCTGGCAGGTGGTGACCCTGGCGGGCAATGCCGCGTCGATGCTTCACGAAGTAGAGGAGAAGTACGCCCAATGCTAAACCCAAGACGAAGAAAAGGATGTAGATGGCCAGGACGTGACGACCTCCTGCTGTCGCCACCGTTCCTTCAACACTTGGGTCTTCTAGTGTCAGATGATAGGCTGCTCTGCGGCAGGGGGTGGGCTCTCTGATACCTGGCCCCGCCTCCTGGAGAAGAACAGCATGACAGTTGTGTGAATTAGTGGGAAAAGACTTGGCATTTAGTGTCTAACATTTTCATATAGGCAACTGATAAAATGGTTGCAGCTAACACACTAACTGCCATGAAAATCATTTCTAATAACTTCATAACACCAGGACATAGGGTAAATTTGTTTCTGCATGTTTTGCCTGTGTACCTGGCATGTGCAGATATATTTCCCCAGGCTGTCCTCTGTGACAGTCACCTCCAGGTCAGAGTGGCGCTGCCTGGTTTGTCTGTGGAGAGGATGCTCCCAGCTACAGGGCCGGGGAGACAGCTGGACACATGGCAACAGGAGGTGCAATCCCTTGGAAACTCGCAGCTCCCTCGTGGATGGGTTGCAGCGCCCTGGGGGGGACAATAAGCAGTTTGATGACAGAGAAACAGACATAAAGAGAATAAACAGAGAGACAATATGTTCATATTATATAACGTATAAAAATAAGATACACTTACCCTCCCCTATATCACACTTTCTCAAGGCATCATCTATCATATCCCCTGGACCAGGCCTGGGTACACACAAAAAGGAGTCACACCTCTGCATCAGGTTTTAGTAGTGAAACTACCTTCCTTGGTGGCTGCTTTTCTAAATATCTGTTCTAATCAGTCAACAGATAATTAATCATTTCATTTCCTTGAACTAATGACTAAGGAGAAATCCGGACCCTGTGGCTAGACCAGTTGGGAGCCACTGGTCTAGTGGATTGTAAATATTTGGTTTACAGTTCCGTCCACAACTGAAGCAACTGCTGTCTTGCTTTTGGTCAGGTGAGTAAACGTGCATGTAGATATATTGCTGTCAGGATTACGTCACACACTACAGTTGGCTAACTTTAGCAACTATTTTCTGCCTATTAGCTCAACCGTTCCCAGAGGTCTGTTGAAACAGCTTTAAAATTTGGGCCGTGGCTAAAAACACACAGAAGTTATCACAGCACATTGTAATCCCATCCAGCTCAAGGCATATTTAATACAGCGCTTCCACGTTAACATTTGACGTAAGTTGACTCTGCTTTTTTGCTGCTGGTTATTCTAGAACTTTAAGGCATAAAGAGATTTTTTTTCCTTTAAAGGTTTAAAACAATATACATAAAATTGTTAATGAATCTACTGTAAAGAAAAATGGGTCAGATTTTACACATAACCAAACCATATTCCTCCCCAATGCTGCTGCTGCCTGCCTCAGCTTTTCATTTTTGGAAGTCTTCCAGTTCATTGTGATGTTCCTGTAGTACTCACTCGTCTGTTGTTGGCCTGCAGGCTCCCTCCAACCACACACAACCTAGTCCTCTGGCTTTGGCACACACCTCACAGCTGGGATACAGAGCGCAGCCTTCAGCCTGGACACGAGCCAGAGACAGAGGGCTGCCCACCAGAGCCCGGCCCTGGAGACACGGGGAACCATTACAGAACCACTGAGCAATATAACATATTTTTAGGCGCTGCAGATTAGTATATGCATGTATGTTTGGTTGTGCAGTATGAGTGTAAATAAATGTGCAAATACCTTGTGCAGAAGTATATTGTTGACAGGCTCTTGTGCGGTGAACAGAGGAATCTCCTGCAGTAAGGTGGCGTTCTGGCCCACTACTGCCACCCTGTGGAGCTCCCCACGGTCTGCAACACAAACAAACACAGCTCAATTATTTTTGTTTTATTTACAACATTTAATTCAGTTTATTTATTGTCATAAAATTCTGATTGATTTCCAAAGTATTAACATGTTGTGTCCATTATTTAAAAAAAAAAATTAAATCAAGATTATTTTGTTTTGCTATCTCAGTTCAGCTTTGATAACTTTCATCTGCATTAGTTGTGACAGCCAGTTTGAATTTATCTCTTTATATTTTCTGTCCTTTATTCTGTCCTATCTTCTTATCCCTGCCTCCCTCTCTCCTCACCAGTTCCAAGGTGGAGCACTGCTCTCGTCATCTCCTCTGCGCCACCCTTCTGTGTTACAGCCAGCTTGGTGTATCTCATCCCTTTCCGCACCAGTAAGGGTGCTGCAGTAACACTGTTCTCCATCAGGGGGTGGTCCCTCACAAAGGTCAACACCTTGTCAGGAAGTTTCAGGGAGGACTCAAACCCTTCAGCCTTCAGCGCACTGTTCAGACACTAAAAAATGTGTAGGGAAGGAGAAAAAAAAGTGATTCATATTCATATGGTAGAATGCATTCAAGCTATTGCAATAAGTAGAGCTGGTGATAGTTCATAATGCAGTAGTTTTGTGGTTGGACAGTTTAGTACCTGGCCAGGCCTTGGTGTAGGGACAGGTTCAGGGTTGATCCAGTTCTCGCAGGTCTTCTTCAGCTCTTTAAAGGGACCGTCCATAACTTTGCTTATATCAGACAGACTGAAAACACACACTGCTGACAACTCTTCACGCTCCCTAAAAAAGAAGAAAAAGAATGGTAAACACTAGTATATTAATACCAGGTGTAAACAGGCTCATAAGCCATGCTGTCTTTTTTTGAGAGGAAAAATGAAAAAAAAAAAAATCATATTTAGAGTTAATTTCTAGGATGTTTAACATCAAAGAAATAGTTTGGAACTTTAAAATACAGTTAGCTTAGCTTAGCATAAAGGCTATAAATGGGGAAACTGCTAGCCTGGCTCTGCCTTGTAGTGACCGTGATGTTCAAAGGCAGCCAGGAAGTCAGAAATAGCTCCCCCCTCCCGCCCCTGCTTGTTCCTGAGCTTACCACTGGGAGGTGAATAGTCCGTAGAAGTGTGTGCTGCTGGGGTCGCCTGGTGTGTGCTCTGTGGTGAAAACATCAGTTAGGATGTTGTAGCGCTGACCACTGGGTTTGTCCTCACACACAAGCTGGGCCTTGAGGAAGGTGGTCCAGCGCCGCTGCAGAGTCTTCATCCCTCCCACATCAGACTGAATAGACAGGGGAGAGAAAGAAAAGCCCAACAGTGAATTCATATTAGATTAACAATCAGTCAGTCAATCAATCATTAAATCAAGACGTTGGATTACCTTGCAGACTCGTGCCACCCTGGGCACTTTGACTTTGGTGAAAAGGTCATACTCTTTGGCCACCTCAGTGAAGAAGAAGTAGATTTTGTCATCGTCTCCTGTCGGGTTGTTGTCTGCGGACTGCTTTATAAAGGCTGAGCTCACAAACTCTGGGTCTGAGAAAGACACACACACACACAAACATAGACACATATGATTTCACTTTTCTCCCGTGTGAAATATGATCAAAGTAATTAATGTGAAAGTGTGTTTGTGTCTGTGCATGCCAACATATGTGAATATGAGGGTTTCAAGTGCATGAGTGTGTGCAAGTGTGCATGTGTGTGTCTCACCACTCAGCCAGTTGATGGATCGCTCGGTTCGGATGCGCTCCTGCTCAGGGCCCGTTGCCCGGGAGATATCGAACAACGTTCCCAGGAAGTTGCTGGTGGCTGCTGTGTATAGGGTACCACCTAGACAAAGGAGAGAGAAAGACATGAGTTAGTACAAACCAATAAGGTTAGTATTCTGGTCAAAAAGATGACAAACAAACAAATAAATGAATCAGTCAATTCATCAAACAATCAGTCTCACCTGCCATAACAGCTGTGTAGTGCTGACTGGGCTCAAAGGGACACTTGCCCTTCCCCGTCTCCATCTTCACCCCTCCATCCTCTGCTTTCTCCAGGGTGAAGGAGGAGAGCTCCTGAAGGACGACAGGAAAAGAGAAGTTAGAACCACAAGGGCGAGACTGAATTGTCAAATGAATTATGGTAATTATGTAAATTATTCTTTTTTTCACAGCTGTCTTGTGATTTATTATAGTCTAAATTAATTACAGAGAGTTTGAAGTTGATCTCTGCAGGTTGTCTGCTAAAAACGTCACTATAATTGACTCTAATTATGCTGTTTTATGCTAAAAGCTTTAGTGACTTTGGCGCTCAAAGTACCTTCTAGAAAATGTCACTCACAACAAAACATCTAAAAGCTTTTGTTGGTTGACTGACACCAAACATTTTTCTCCTAAGTACAGAGGAAATGTGTGTGAGTGGAGTCTGAAAAAGACTAAAAAGTATAATGTGAATAAATTCACTGTAGTGGGAGGATAATAGTTTGTGAATGTGTGTGTTTTGTTTGTTTGCCCGTCTGCCTGTCCCGTTGGTTAAGGACTTGGGTGTGAATGAGTGTGCAAACTTGTCACAGAGATTCATTTGCAGCTCTTCATGCTCAAACTGTAGGTGCAACACACACAGACACACATATACAGGGACAAACTTGTGCAAGCGAACACACACCAGTTTGGAATTACAGTGTGTTGCAGCTGTGTGTGTGTGTGTGTGTGTGTGTGTGTGTGTGTGCAGATCCTCAGATGCAGATCTTCTCTGTAACGTCTCACTCAAATATGAATTCTCACACTCACACAGAAGGAAGGCCTCACACACACACACACACACACACAAACTAACCAGGAAGGCACACTGGGGGTCGAAGGCGTAGGTGCCACACACGTAGATGCGTCCATCACCCAGAAACTCCAGCAGACGGATGTAGTTTTTACAGTCAACCTGCAGGGGGAGACAAACACCCAGAAATTAAGACTAGCCAAAAGACAACCTGGCTCAACTTTAAAAAAATTAGGAAAAAATATATACAGTAGATGTATCCATGTATCTGTTTCCATCCATTAGCAGAAGTGGTCTCTTATTAATCATGCTGAGCTTTAGAGGAAAGGTTGGAGTGAATTCTGAGAACAGCTGGGGTATTAATGATTGTGACTGGAAATTGGAGACCCCCACTGCTGGAGGAGACACATGAGACCCCCCTTTGTTACCAGCAGAGACCATCCATACTAATTCACACTAACATGGGCATGTAAAATGAAACTTAATCCACTCATTTTCATGCATAAATACAACCCAGATTTCGAAAAAGTTTGGACCCTGTGTAAAACATAATTAAAACAATGCAATAATTTGCTAATCTTTATCTACCTGTATTCAGTTGAATACAGTCATGTTAAAACTGATCTATTTGATTGTTTTATGTAATATACACTCATTCTACTGCAACACGTTCCAAAAAAGTTGGGACAAGAGCAACAAAAGAATGGGAAAGTTGTGGAATGCTCAAAAAACACCTGGATTATTCAGCAGGTAAACGGACTCATTGGTAACAGCGAAAAGCATCGAGACTGGGTTTGAAAGGGGCATCTTCAGTTATTCAAATATGAGGATGTTCACTTTGTGAAAAAACTGTGTAGGTAAACAGTCCAACAGTTTAAGAACAAAGTTTCTCAACACACAACTGTAAGGAATTTGGGGATTTCACCATCTAGAGAATCTGGTGAAATCTTTGCATGTAAGAGTCAAGGCTGAAAACCAACTCTGAATGGCTGTGACCTTTGACCCCTCAGGCTGCACTGCATTAAAAACCAACACGATTGTATAACAGATGTTACCACATGGGTTTGGGAACTCTTTGGAAGGCCACTGTCAGTAAACATCATTCATCACTGCATCTACAAATGCAAGTTAAGACTACCATGCAAAGTGAAAGCCAAATATCAACATCTAGAAAGAGCAGCGACTTTCCTGGACCTGAGCTTATTTGAGAAGGACTGACACAAAGCGGAAAAGTATGCTGTGGTCTGACTAATCCACATTTCATTTTGTTTTTGGAAATCATGGACGTCGTGCCCTCCAGGCTGAAGAGGAAAAGGACTGCCCAAATTGTTACCAGCGCAAAGTTCAAAGCCAGCATCTGTGATGGTATGAGGGAGTGTTAGTGCCAATGGCATCAGAGGTAACTTGCACATCTGCGAAGGCACCATGACTGCTGAAAGTTAAAAACAGGTTTTGGAACATGTGGTGCCATCCAGATGACTTCGGTCTTATTCCAGCAACACAATGCAGAGCCACATTCTGCACGTGTCACAACAGCATGGCTTCACAGTCTTGGTATTAAGCCAGCCTACCTGCAGTCCAGACCTGACTCCCATTGAAAATGTGTGGTGCATTGTGAAGCACAAAATATGACAACTGACACCCTGGGCTGTTGAGCAACTGAAGTCGCATATCAAGCAAGAATGGGAAAGAATTTAACTTTCAAAACCTCCTGCCCCCAGTTCCCTAACACTGAGTGTTGGTAAAAGAAAACTTGATGTCACATAGTGGTAACCATGCCCCTGTCCCAACTTTTTGTCACATGTTGCAGGCATCAAATTCAGAATGAGTGTATATTTACAAAAAAAAAATAAAGTTAATCACTTGGAACATTAAATATTTTGTTGTTTTACCATATTCAATTGAAAATAGTTTGGCTGTGGGTTCAATTCCCACCTGTGGCCCCTTACTGCATGTCATCCCCTCTTTCTCCCCGCTTTCATGCTACCAACGTCCTATCAAAAAAAAAAAAAGGCCAAAAAAAGTAGTCTTAAAAAAAGGATTTGCAAATATTTACATTTTGTTTCTAAGTTTTTAGGTTTTTTAGGATTGTTTTGTGCCTCTTTGTAGGTCTCATAAGTACCCTACATAGATGTTAAAGGGAAATTTCGGTTTATTTCAACCTGTCTCCTATCGTCCTAAATTTGTTTCAAGTGACTAGTGACATAAAAATAATAGTTAGCATGTTAGCTGTTAGCCTAGATACAGCCGTAGCGTCAGACCTGTTAAAACGTAAGTGAACGGGCATACCTTCAAGTGCAAAGTTAGTCCACTAAACAAGCTTTTTTTCCACAAAGACCGCCTCATATCGTTAGGATAAATGTCAGAGAACATATAGAAAACGACATGTAAACGTGTTGTCTTACCTTACTGGTGTGCTGCCATGTTTGTTTACAATGTAGCTCTGGTTTCCAAAGCGCGGCCGAAATATCGCGAGAACAAGCAGCGATCTCATAGCGTGCCTGAACAAGCAGCAAAAGCTGGAAGGCAGAACCGGACAGTAGCCTGAACGGAGGAGGAGGAGAGAGAGAGGCGCAACAGGTAGAGGACGAGAGAGGAGGAATGGCTGCTGCAAGGCTGCGTAGCTCTGGAGATTGGTGATGTACCTGTGAATGCTGTGCCCCAGTGCCCACAGAAGAGGAATGCCTCTGTTGCAAGGAATGGGACCAGTTGCAGCCTTATTTTCAAGGTCTGGATGTGACCGAGGACGAGACACCTCCATCTGGAGTAAATTTAGTATCCAGCTGGGCTTTATCTAGAGCTGGCAAGATATATTTCGGCTGCGCTTTGGAAAGCAGAGCTAGAGGATTAAACAAACATGGCAGCAAACCAGTAAGGTAAGACAACACGTTTACATGTTGTTTTCTATATGTTCTCTGACATTTATCCTAACGATATGAGGCAGAAAAAAGCTTGTTTAGTGGACTAACTTTGCACTTGAAGGGATGCCCGTTCACTTACGTTTTAACAGGTCTGACGCTACTATGCGCCCCGGCTGTATCTAGGCTAACGGCTAACATGCTAACTATTATTTCTATGTCACTAGTCACTTGAAACAAATTTAGGACGATAGGAGACGGGTTGAAATAAACCGAAATTTCCCTTTAAGCTGCCCCTCTTCACGCAAGCACATTCAGTCCACAGTTATTATGGAAAAACAGCCCCATTGTCCCTCCCCAGTTAGTATGAAACCATGACGCAGGCAGTTTTTAGTAAGCTTGTGTGTGTGTCTTTGCGTGCCATCTTGGATGAGCTCCAGGCGTGAGTCACCTTAGCCCCAGGGACTTGATCCTCTCTGATGCCCAGATCATGTCACCAAAATCAGCCCCCACCACCCCACCACCATCCTGTCCCGTGAGACGGACAAAGAGCCAGGGAAAGAGGGAGAGAGGAGAGCTCCTACTGGTAACAATGGGATCAGTTTGGGATTAGCGATTTCATTGGTCCAAATTAACCTCATTCATACTAATAGGCTTCATTCACAATCTGGCACGGGGTGAATCGAATGGCTCTATTTTGTTCAATTCTAGTCTATCTTATTTTATTCCATGTGAGTGTGTTAGAGATTATAATTAGAACTCATTATGCTTTCTCATGGTAAAAGCTTCCCTGAGTTTAGAGCTCAGGGTGAAATTAAATGTCCTTGCTTTTAGGTGTTTTGATGCTAGCTGATGTTTATTTACAGGGAGCAATTCTGCAATAATTACAGAGAATTACAAGTGTGTGTATGTGTGTGTGTTTGGACATTTTGACTGTCTTTTCTTCATCAATTGCACCTCTCGTTCCTCCCTCTCTACTGCAAATGTCCTTCTGCATACAGCGCTCTGTCTCTTTTCCTCTAAAAGGGTTGTTCTTGCTCCACCAGATTTTGCTTTTTCAAGTGGAGCCATCTGTTACCATATCAAGTGATCGTGTCATTACACACCAGGTAGCTCTGTATTTTTATTGTCAAACAAAAGGTGGCTTTTTCTTAAAGCTGCTCTAAGATGTATTTTCCTGTTATTGATGGATCAAATGACTATGTGTAAAGTGAAAGGTGCTGTTTGCAGTGACAAGCCACCCACCTCTATGTTGGCTTAAAGTGTCTTTCATTTCACAGTTTCGGTTCACACTCACTGCCAGCCACAGCAGTTTTTAGCAGCAAGCACAGATAATCCACAGGACACTATCTGCCCAACACCAAGCAGCAGATAGACATGGTTAGAGTTTGGGTTTAGGGAGACCAAATTAGAGCTAAAACGAGAGTCAGTATTGGACTCACATTTGTTGGGTGGCCAGAAGAACTCTGAATGAATGCTAATGTTACTCTTTATCTGCTGGATGTGTCACTGTTTGCTAGCACGTTAGCCA